>NC_143183.1:17875000-18500000 GCF_047325235.1 Durio zibethinus | reverse complement strand
AATTTCTACAAAAAGGTTGGCAATGATCTATCGAAGGCTAGTCCCTAAAGTTCACAGTATGCTAAATGAGGATTTGTACTTCTAAAGGTTCCTAAATTGTTCCTCACTAGTGTCCAAACAAGACTAGTAAAGCACTTCAATCCTCACCTATTATCGGTTATGAACAAACAATGTTCAGTTTGAGTAGGAATATTTCGCTTGCCATTACGGAGGTTATCACCTCATGAGAGCATAAGTACTCTACTCCCTCATAAAAGGGATGAAACCCGAGTCTAGAGCTAATGCATGACATGAATGTGATGTGTGTGAATGAGTGAATATAAAAACCTTATCATAAATGCCTTACAATCTATCAAGAATAATATAACATAATAAAATAATAAATGAATAAATAACATAATTAAAATGAAATTCATGTAAGATTTTTTATTACTATTGTTATTTAAAAAAAATCAAAATCAAGAAAATTAAAATTAAATACCAATTAAGACCATTAAATCAAAATTAAGGATAACACATCATTAATTAACCAGTTTTTTTAGCTAAATGCGATTGGCCACTCATTAAAACTTATTTTTTTAATAAAACTTTATAATTAATTAAAATTTATTAAAAAGATAATTTTTGGGTTTGCAAAAATAATTTGATTCAAGAATCGGTTACCTGTGGGAAAAGATTAGCACCCCCATAATGCTCGTAAAAAAGAGTATCAATTAATTCTGTGTTATCCTTTAATTTTAACTAAATTGGTCTTAATTTTCATATTTAAAATTAATTTTATTAATTTATTTTATTGTAGTAAAAAAACATATTTTATTTTTATTTTATTTGCTTGATAAATAAATAAGAATCTTGTATATTGAAAATTTTCTAAAACTATTCCAATACTTTAGCAATGTTAAGAGGAACTTTCTCACTTAAAGAATTTATAAGAATAACTAATTAAAATTTTAGAAAATCTATCTTCAGCAATTCATATTTATCTTCAGTGTTAATATTTAATACGCATATTGTAAAATATGATATCTATTATTTAAAATCAAATAATATTTTCTAAAAAATTAATTTCTTATACTAAAATGAGAAATCGTTATTGAAAATTATTCTAAATGCTTTAATACATTGGTGGCATTTTAAATAATTTTTTTTTACTTAGAGATTCCTAAATAATCACAACTCAGATTTCTTTAAGATCTTATCCTCAAGGATTTCATTTATTATTTTTAGAATATGATGCACATGAATTAATTTGTGATGTTATTGCATTATATAAAAGTTCATTTTTAGGGGTGAAAAATAAATGAGAATTTTTCATATTGAGGATCATTCTAAATATTCTAATTCTTTGAAAATATTTTTAAAAAAATTCTCTTACCTAAGAAATTTTCGAGAATAACTACTCGGACTTCTCGAAATCTCATCATCAAAATTTTCATTATTTCTTATTTTTAAAATTTTTTACATTAAAAACAAAAATGAACACTAATAATAAATTTTTTTAAAAATATTTATTTTCGTAAGCATTGTTAACTATTTCAAGGCAAGCATGTTTTATAAAAATATTATTGACATTAATAATGTAAAAACATTCAATTAAAAAAACAAAATGTATAGAAACCATACCAAAAAAAAACTTTGGTGTTGAAGCCCAAACTCATATAATCATTAGAACAAAGCCATTGGAGTCCAACTATTGGTTTGAATTTGGGTTGTTGGAACGAGTCAGTTAACAAGCGAGCTGGGTCACAGATTGAACTTGGATTAGAGACAAGTTTGATCCGATATGGGTGGGTCGACCTGATCAACTCATTTTTTTTAAACTTTAAGTTTTTTTATTATTTTATTTCATCTTTTTTTTCCAAAAAAAAGGCTTTCATTTCCCCTTTATACAAAAAAAAAATCAGCTCTCATTTTGAACCTAAAAGATGTTACACCATCATCCTCTTATCGCTAGTTGCCATCAATCAAGCCATTACACACTGCTGCTACTGTTTTTTCCCCTTCTTTTTCTTTCTTTCTTTATTTCTTCTTATTCTTTCCTCATATTTTTTTTCTTTCCTTTTTTCCTTATATTTTCATGTCGTTATAGCTTTTCCCTCCTTCCTCTTCATCGACCATGCCTTTTTATGCTACCATTACTAACTTCTCTTTCGTAACCTTCATTACCTCTTTTCTTGTTTGTTGAAATTTTTTTTAAAAGACTGACTTATCCTTTTTTTTTGCTTTTCTTTCATGGTGCTTAGATTTATGGTTCCTCCATTAGAGGAAAACAGTGAATTTTTTTATTTATTTTTTTATTTTGGTTGGGTATGGTTATGAAGAAAAAAAGATGTTTGGTTACCTGTGAAGGCTTTTGGTGTCTCACGGGCCATGGCTAGACAATAGAAAGGGGATGTTAGTAGTTGGTTGGTCTTAAGCTAGGCTATTTAGTGGAGCTGGTGCTTGTGGCTACTAGTGGGGTGTAGCTCTCTGGTTGTAGGGGTAAAAGTTGGGTATAGTGGCGAGGTTGGGTCTTGTAAGGGTTTTCATTGAGGGTTGGTATTGAAAAAGGGGTTTTTTGGATCTGAGAGAGGTAATGGGGTGTTGGATAAGGGCTGGTACTATTACAAATAGAGGTGTGGGCAAAAGCTAGTGCCTATAAGTGGTGCTACAATCAGGGTTACTTGGTATGGCATGGGTGGCTAAGTGTTTGGGGCAGTGTTGGGTGTAGTGTGATTTTGGGTTGTAAATTAGGCGAGACTAAGATTGAGGGTGGCTTGTCTTGCCAGGGCTAGTGACCTTGCATGGGGCTGATCAGAGCTGTGTAGGTGAGGCTGGTAGAAGGTCTAGAAAGGAGCTTGGTGCTTGTAGAGAAAAAATGGATGTTTGAACCCCCATTTGGTGTAATTTTATTCTTAGTTTTTATCTGGCCATTTGTAACAACCAACCAAAGTTTTTAGTATGGCAAAGTAGTGGGACTAGTGGAGTGCAGGGTAATGGTGGAGTGAAGGACCTGAAATTTTGGTCTCACATGGCTTGATTTGCTAGCCATTAATTTTTGTTCTTTTCTATTTTTTTGCCCCTTTTTTTTGTAATTCAATTTTAATTATTTTTTGTAATTTTTCAATTAATTTAATTAATTCTAAATGATATAATAATAATAATAATAATAGTATTATTATTATTATTATTAAATTAAAAATGACTAATTCGAAATAAGCTTGAAGAAATCTAGTTTGATTTAATGCTTAAACTAGCTCAAATAAGGACATGTAAATTAAGCATAAAAATTGAACAAATTTGAATTAACCTAGATAAAATTGGGTGCCTACAATTGATATAGCTTTCAGATAGAAAAATATTTAATCTTTGAGTTTTTGCATTTACAAAAAGTATGAAAATGTGAATTTTTTCAGTGCGTTAATGGGATGCCATAGGAATGTTGTAAGAAAGAGATACAAACATTAAAAGAAATAATGACAAAAATGATAGATGAGATTTTAGGATTAAATGCAAGAAAACAAAAATTAGTTGAAGCATCGACAATTTGTTAAGCAAAAAAGTTGTGTTTGCAGCAACTAGTTAAAGTAGAAAAAACAAAGCTAAAGTTGAATGAAAAACTCGTTGAAGCTCGAAATAAAGAGTAGAAAATTTGGATCGAACTAGCTGAATCTTATGCAAGAGAGTATAATTGGAGCATCAACTAATTTAGATTTCATGTAAGAAAAGGTTAGTTGCTATAGTTTATGGTAGTGTTATGGTGTTGTTGATTTTGATTTTAATTTTGTGTGATCTTTTAGGTAGAAGAAGCATAAGACTTGGTTTTCTTGAGTTAATGAATTAATGTTAATAGTTTATTTTAATTTTGTTATGGGTAAGAAGCAAGGTATGCTTTAGTTGTATGAAAGATTGTAAAGGTTATTAAAGAGTAGTGTATAGTACTACTAAGTGTTTGGTGAAATGCTTATGTGAACTTGCTTTTTAACTATTGAATGAATGTTTGCCTTCTGTGAAACGAGCTGTGTAATGGCATTTCTTACTAAATTTCTTATCCTATAAATTGACATTTTATTACTTTCAACCAAATTGGTAAGTTCTTAAAGGAGTTGAGAAACAGAATTGTAAGAACTACCACATCCATTTATAGAAATATAATTCAAAATACAACCCTAAAAGTTAGCATTCCTATTGAACAAAATAAGGTCATTCTATTGAAAATAAAGCCATGAGCTATTTTATCATTCTTATTGAAAAAAAAAAAAGCCACCAATTTATAAGACCATCACAAAATGCACATACAATCTTTGGATAAATAACAAAATAAAAAGCTTATACATCAAAATAAAAGGCTTATATAATAGTTTATAAGACCAACAAGTCAAATAGCATATATAAGTTCAATGCATTAGCCTAGAATAGCATATATGGGCCTTTTTCATATTGCACCTAAACACCTTGGATATTAGTTGCTTAGCTATCAGCTACTCGGTTGTTGGTTGTTTGGCTACTAACATTGTGATTGTTAGATGCTTGAGAATTAACAACTTGACCAGTAAGTGTATAACCACCAACATAGATTAAGGTACTACTTTTACCCCTTCTTTTGATTAAAGCAACTTTGGCCTTAGCATTGTTTTTTCTTTTGCCAACATTATCATGATGACTTGTGACACCATTAGACATAAAATTTTAAAATCGAAAAAACAGAGGAGTTACCACCAATCTTTTTTAAAATGTGATTAGACACCCAAAAAAATTTTATCTTTTTAATAAAACAACAAAATAAGTTTAAAGTTTATCAAAACAATAATTTTCAATCTATGAAAATAGAATTGGGTTTGGGAGTCAGTTAAGCGTGGGGAAGGATTAGTACCCTTACAACACCCACGAAGATTGGTACCCATTAATCATGCATTATTTTCAATGTTGGATAAAATGATGTTGGATTGAAATTTAATAACAATTCCCTTCACTTTTTGAAGAAGAAAGTCAATTTTATTAAAAGTTTTTGTTTAAGAGTATCATGAAAATCTTTAAGTTAAAAAATTATCTTAAAATTCATTAACATCTAGGCAGAACTTTAAAGATAACTCTTATTGCCTAAGATTTACCATGACATTTGTTTGAAAATAAAAATAATATTCTTTGCAAAAGATAATTGTTGATGATTCTCCAATATTTAAGTAGAGTAGTAAAAATTATTTTCCTCGAAATATTATTTTTGTCTTATTTTATAATTTCATATTTTTAAATTACACATTCTTTTTTTAAAAAATTTTATGCAAAAAAGCCAATGATGGTACTATTATGTAGCAAACAATAATTATAGGTATAAACATGCTAAATGGGTGCAAGCAATAATAAATAAATGCATGTATACTAATAGATGCTATGCATGATGATGAAATGCAATTTGACATTGGATCCTTAGGTATAAGAAGATCACTCTGACTCTCCAACATCTACGCAAAGTTTAGGTGCGACTATTTATATTTAAGATCCTATTTTTAGTGATATTTTTACTTTTTTGTTTAATTTTATTATTCCAGGTTTAGGACCTGTAAACTTAATAAAATAAAATTTTTTAAATACCCCATCTTCTAGGTGACATTTAAGAACAAATTATTTTATTTGAGATTTTCATACGTATCATTAGAATTTTGGGATGGTTTTGGGTATGGGCTTAGGTCAAAGTTTTCTAGGTTTGAATGATTTTTGGGCGATGATTTGGGGTTGCAAGTCAAATTTAGGGTTTAGGTTAAATTTACGCTCTTCGTGGATTTTTTGGATTTAGGATCTCATTTTAGGGTTTTGAGGTTTTAAGGTTTCATGATTTTAGGGTTTCGATTTTAGGTTTGACGTTTTAGTGTTTTAGCATTCTAGGCTTTTAGGGGTTTTGGGGTTTTGAGATTTTAGGATTTCAATGTTTTAGGGTTTTAAGTTTTGAAGGTTTTAGGGTTTTAAAGTTTTTCTTATGAGAAAAATGAGAGGTATCGATAACCTGAACTTCATCAATTATCCCTAACATTTAAGCGAACTTTCGAAACAAGTTCGATTTTCATAATTCTTTTTTTTCCTTGACAGTTTTATATCGATGCAACATGAAATAAATAAATTATGCAATTGAAAGCTAAAAATTAAAACAACCAATTTAATCAATTTTTGCATATATTTTATTCCTACTTATTTATTATCATTTCCTTTCTAAAAATTAAAAGTGAAATAAATTTTATTAGTTATTTAATTTACTTGTGAAAATTTTTACTTTTTATTTTAAATTTTAATTTAATTTAACTTAATCAAAAATTTTTTTAATTTTAATTCCTTAATTCCCCAACATCTATGCGGAATTAATTTTTTAAAACACGATTTGGATTACCTCTAACATCTAGGTAGGGTCTCCAAAAATCATTTCATTTTTTTAATAAAGATGTTAGTATTATCAATTTTTCTTCACCACCAAGTTTTCAAAACTATATGCATTATTTATTAGTTTTATTATTATTTATATTTATTTATTTTCAATTTTTTCAAATCATAAAAATAATAACATGTATTAAAATGATTAAAAGTGATAATATGAAAGGAAATAATAATAACAAGTAGGAAAATAAAAAAGAAAAATAAAATAAATAGCCAAATAAAGCCTTTGCAATTGACCCCAAAACACCAATGAAAAGGCTTAAATCTGGTAGCCCAATTTCCCAAGTAAAACCTTTAGAATAGAAATCGAACCATTAACAAAAAGGGCCCAAGTCTGTAGCCTACTTAGGCCATGAAGATTCGGGTTAGGCTTAGGTTGAATTACAGTTTGAGTTAGGTTACCATTTCCTTTTCCTTTTTATTTTTTTATTTTTTTAATCTTAAGCTAACCGAATCCCTTCACCCAATTTTCCTTTCACTTTTTTTTTTTTAAAAGAATCTCCCCTTTTTAACTTTTCAAACTTTTTTTTTTATTTTCTTTCTTTCTTTTTTCTTTTTATTTCCTCTATTTGCTTTTTCCTTCTCACTTGTTCTTTCTACTTGAATGGTTACCCTTTTTCTTTTCAACTTGAGTAAAGCCCCTCATTTTTTTTTTTGTTAACATCAACCATTGCCCAATAGCCATCTCTCCTTTCTCTCTTCCTTTCTCTTCTTTTTTTTTGATTGAACACTATTTTTTTCTCCTCTGCTTTAGCCAGTTTGATGCTTCCCTCAGCCTGGTTCTCCATCTCTTTTTTTCTTTCTCATTTTCTTTTTTTTCTTCTTTACTTTTTTTGCCTAACCTACTCACCTTATCCTTTACTTGGTTACAACCGAATGGTACCAAAAGAATCACCAAACAAGATTTTTAAAAATTTTTTTTTTATTGTTGAGTTCCTTACTAGATTGGTAAAGACTATGATTTTAGTTTTGCGCTTTCTTTTTTCTTTTTTATTTTTTAGGAATAGAGGATGAAATGAATTTTTTTTTTTGTTTTTGTTCAAGGTGTTATTAGTGGGTTTCGATTTTACTTTTTTTTTCTTAGTGATAGGTTGGATGAATTTGGTGGTGGTTTGAGGTTGGCGCAAGTAGGAAATGGGACTGTTAAAGGTCGTAGATCATGATTGGTTTTATGATTTTAAGGAGTATGGTGATTATGGACTTTGGGTGCAAGGATGGTTTTTGGTTGATTTTTTTTTCTTTATGGTGGTGTCGATAGTGATGATGGGATTTTTGGATGCTATGATGGTTGTGGCTATATAAGAAAATTAGGTTGTAGGTAATTTACATAGGGGTTGTTTAGAGTTGAGAACTTTTTTGGTGGGTTTTGGTAGGTTATTTTGGTGTGAGGTTGGTGAAAGGTTCCGATAAGGACTGGTGTTAGGCTGGTGATGATAAGGGTAAGGCTGGGTATGGATGGTGTTTTTAGTTGGGATGGATATAACAGTTTTCCTTTGGTCGAATGGTGCCATAAATTTTTTTTTTTATGGTGTTTAGTCTTATTTTTTTACTATGAATTCCCCTAGGATTTTATTAGGAACCTCACAAAAAAATTTTCACATTTTTACCAGTGAATTTAATTTTTCTGAAAAAGAAAATTAAAGCTTTTGGCTTGATATTGCAACAATGGCTATTGCCATTCTTGCTTAATGGGTTTAGATAAATCTTTGTAATGGTGCCATAAGTGAAAATTAAAGGGTAAAATAGATTAGCTTAAAATGGAATTGGCAATTTGGGGGGAAGAAAAAAAAATTTGGGGAGAAAAGAAAGTGAAAGGAGGCTGCTGTCATGGTAGCTGACCCTCTGATCTCTCTTTTCTCTTTTAAAGATTAAATATATATTTAGCCTTTTGGCTTGTAAAAAAAATGTGGGCTTTTATTAACATTTGGGCTTTTATAGTCCCAAACCAAACACATAACCTAATGCTAAATTGGGCCCAAATTGAAATCGAACATAAAATTGGACTTTGGACTTGAAAAATCCAATGTAGATTTTTATTGAGCGTTCAAGTCCAATCGGTGTAAAACCAAATTGATCGACCCTAGTAAACTGATCTTGAATTTTAATATGCAATTAATAGAAGCCTAGTCAAATCTAAACGCTTAAATTGTTTGAACATGATATGTTCAAGCCAAAATCGTAAGTTGAACACAATTAAAGTCTCAGAAAAAATTAGGTGTCTACAAACATTTCTAGTAGATTCAAAAGTTCTACTTTTACAGCCAATACTAGATGCTTTAACTCTACTACCAGCATCAAATATTCTTTTTTTTTTCCAATAAGACATTCTCTTAAACTTGTGCCAAAATCTTGAATTGAACTTCTTGAACTTGTACCAACATCCCTTCCTCTAGTAGTACTTGACTGTAACTCAATTCTAGTAGCAATAATAGTTATAGGTCTTCTTTTAAATCTACATGTAGTTGTACTAGTATTTGTTCTTGAGGAAGATGTGTCATTTGTCCTTTGAGGAACCTGTCAAATACACCTTATTCATGTTAAATTTAGTATATAAAGATTAATTTAATTTAAATAAGCTAATTACCTAAGAATTGATAAACTGAGAAGAAACTTTGTTTAATCCCTTTAACCTTATCCTTTTTTGCCATGGAGTCTTTCCCACCATTGGTGCCTTGCAACATCTAACATTATGTCCAACTTGATCATAGTTGCACATCTAATTGGCTTTTTTTTCATGACATTTTGTAAAACTTTTACAGATCATCAAGTGCTCTTTTTCTTTACTTTCTTGGTCTGCTTGGTGGTCTATATATGGTTAGAAAGGCAAGAGTTAGATTACCACTTGTAATACATTCATATTGTCCTAGAATATGATTAATAATGGTATCATGTGTAGCCATGTATGTCTTTTTAGATTAGCAATAATGGACATAGGATTATGGTCTTTCCTTATTTGTAAATTGCATAAACAACATGTTTACAGGGGATTCCAGTCAAATCCAAAACTTTGCAAGTACAACTCTATTAAACCAAGTTCACAACATAAGATGTTGTACTATATTCAACTTCATACTTCAATCTAACAATAGGAACAAAAAAGTAATTTAAAGAGTCTTTTTAAAATCTTCTTAAGCTTGTCTTGAATATCTGGATATATAGGACCAATGTAAGACTTCATACCAACCATCTTAGAATGGAGCCTTTTCATCTATCTTTTCCTTATCCATTCTATCATGCTAAAGGATAAGTAAATCCTTACCATTCAATATCTAAACATTGAAAAATTCACTAAAATTTTTAACCATTAAATCAATCTTCATTCTAAAGCTAAAATGAGACTTTGCCCAAGTTTTTGGATTTAATCTACTTACCCAAGCATTTGTAGCCTCTGTTCTGTCAAGCTCTTTCAACACCAACGTAGTTTTCTCCCATTCTTTCACTTACCCCACACTTGCTGCCTTCCAAATAGCTATTTTATACTCTTTTCCCTCAAAGTGAACTTTGAAATTTGTGTATGAATGCCTCAAACAAAACCTATACTTAACTTGAGGGTACATTTCTTCAAATGTTAGTCTAAACCCTCAAAAAAACAAAAAAGATATAATAAAGGATATAACATGCCCCAAATATAGCAATTAAATATAGTAATGATTGATACCTTTTGTTGGTCAGATATAAACTCTAATCCTAGTTTAGTGAAACTCCTAACTTCTTAATGTAGCAAATTTAGAAACCAAGATCAAGTTTTTTTATTTTCTTATTCAACAACTACATAACAAAAGGGAAAATGTTGTTATTCCCATTTCTAGCAACGACACTTAAAAACTATCCTCCAAAATGACCTTTTAAGTTATAGCCATCCAATCCTATTAACCGTTTACATCTAGCCATGAGTTTTTTTTTTTTTTTTGTGCATCACATATACTGAATATTGTTTCAAAGTTAGGAATAAAGGATCTAGTAACACTAGTGTAAAATATTGACTTTCCATTTTCATCAAAGCAAATCTACCAAGATTTGTTTATTAGATCATGTCACAATAATCAAACAACTTTGCATACTCTAACTTGTTATCTTCTCCCATCATTTCTCTAGCTTTTCTCTTAGTTCTATATACTTGAAGGATAGTGACTTTAACAATTAATTCTTTAGAAATTTTTCTTACTATCTTTTCAGTTTTTTAATTAGAATTATCCTTCAAATCATAAAAAAAATTCTCAGCCAAATAAAGTGTAGTAACTTGGTGAATTTTGAAATTTTTTGAGTGATGATGCTTTGGTTGAAAACTCTATATTTGAAGGTGGAATTCTATTTCAACCTAGATGAATATATTCTTCATCCACAGTCTTTAACACAAGTAATACTAATTTTATCTCCAAACTCCTTTTAAACTTATAGTCATAACTCTACTAACACAATACTCCTTTAATGCCCTTTTATAAACAGTGCCATTAATAAACTTGAATCCAACCTTTAAATGTGGATTCTTCATATAAACCTCTTCATTGAACATTAGGCAATATTCTTCCTCTTCATCAGATTTATGAACACCATGTAGATCACCATCATCTATCACTTTATCCTCTAAACCAATTTTTAGTTGACAAGTTTGGACTAGGTTCTTTACTATGAGGCATTCTCTATTCTTAGGACCATCAACTTTGTCATCCTTAAAGATATGATTAAGCTTTACAAAACTTTTAATTAAACCAGCTAAGATCACTACTAGAATAACTATCATTGTCATATTCACTACTTGCATGATAGTCACTATCATCCTCATCACTATTTTCACCATATCTCTTTTCATCATTTTTAGCATCTTTATCAACATTTCAACATCATTTTCAACCTTATTTGCACTATTATCTTCTACCAAATTAGCAATACCATCTTCAACCTCATTTGTACCATTATTTTTTGCTAAATTAAAAATATTATCTTTAGCTACAAATTCATTAATAAATTGGCTTGTTTCCACCTCCTTTTCATTCCTAAATGGTGTACATGAATAAATAATAGAAATAAGAGGTTCACTTGCTACAATATATATTAGAATGGTTCTTTTCTTTTGATGACACAAAAGCATATGTTTAATATGGATATCTGAATGAATACATTTCAACCCTTCATCAAATGATAGCCCAGGAATAGAATAAAACATTTCACTAGTTCCCTCGTACTCCAATTTAGTAACCCATTCTTGCAACTAAAAAATAACAACTTATCTAAAGGATAATCATCCATCTATGCTACATCACCTCCTACCCAAAATTTGTAAGGAATGTGCATAAATGACCCACCATGATCAAACTCAAAAGTTTTACTGGCATTCCACATCTGTAGCAAAATGTAAATTTTACATTTTTTTAGTGAAATTACGATTTTCTCATCATGTTAATAACAGTTTAAACTTTACAAGTTTAAAACTTCAAAAACCCTAAATTGATTATGATATCTAGTTAAGTATAAAAAATCTCCAAATGTTTTTAATAAAACTTGCTAACCCTAACAATTATTTTGTAACCAATTGCATTGAAATTAAATAAAGAATTGTACGTACCTTGTTTGATTGCATAAATCTAACAAAACACCTCTAAACCGTTCCCAAATTTCAATTTAATCATTAGTGTTTGACCAATTTAGTGTAAATCTAACTTAAATCTGGACTCAAATCACCAATACATGCATATGATAATAATTGAACGATTTTAAGGATTGATTGTTAAAAGAAAAGTTTTGAAAGATGAAGATTAGATTGAAGGAAGTTTTGTACCTTTTTTGTTGACTATTTGGCTACTTCTATATCAGGTTTTGGATTATGTTTTGGTCATTTTACTTCTAATGGCATTCAATAGGTGATAATGGAATAGTGGTATAGGGTAGTTATTTGACACATTTTAAATCTTGGGAGACACTTTCAATCCACCTTCAATTGCTATGTATATTTTTTAAGTTTACCTAAAAAATAATAAGTGATATTATGATTTCAAATTTTAAAGAAGTTCAAAAAATAAAAAATTATGAGGAAATTTATTTAAATAAAAATATCTTTTTGAGGTCTTAAAGTTTAAAATTTTTATCTCAATTTAATCTGAATTTGATTTTACACTTTTTTTCAAATTTAGAATATTTATCTTTTCATATTCTTTAATTTGTGAATTATAAAATTAGATAAACATTTAATTTAAAATATAATAGAAATTTATATAATTAATAATTATTTTAAATATATTTATTTAATTTAATTGATAAATACCATGAAAAAAAAAATTCTCTTACGTGTCAAATTTTCTATATATCAAATAAATAAACTATCTATTTAAGTGTTCATGTAAGCAAACTTTAGCAAGTAACTATGTATCTTATAATATAATATTATACTCTATCTATGCCATTTTTTTTGTTCACCTTTTCTTTTTACTATGTCCCAAAATTATGCTTTATTTCTTTTTTTGAATATCTAAAACTTTTACTTTTTTATATTTTAAAATTATTTTTTATGATTTTTTATTTTTTGATATTAAAAATCATGAAACTTTAATTTTATAAAAATTTTTAATTTTTAATATTAAATACATTAAAGTCAAAGATTTTTTCTTAAATTTCATGAAAATCAATACATGACAAATATTTTGAGACGAGAAGAGTATATAATTTGTTAAAATTCTTTTAGTTGATAATTTTAATTTATTTTTATTAGAAAAAACAACCAAACGAAATCTGGTTGTGTTTATTAATATGGATCAAGTGCAAGTTTATATATGTTTCGCCATTTATATTATAATCTTTACCTTTTAGAATAAAAATAAATAAGACAATTTCAAAATACAAATCAAAGAAATTTGAATATTATTGATAAACGAACCATTGATTTTAAATTTTAAATTGTTAGGTGAAAGCTTAAAAATGGGTTTTAATCTTTAAAAAGTTTAGTACAATTTTCAGTCCTACCGAACATCAGAAAATAATTAGACAATTACTACAAATATTCCTATAGAAAATTTGTACATAATCTAAAGGATCAAATGCCTTGATTACCAACAATTAAATCACAAATCTGTTTGATATTTGGTTTCTACTACCACATTCCTCAACCCAGCGAAGAGCAATTGGAGCCCAATCTATTTTGTTTTCAAGTTTACTGAGGATAGCTTAGCCCAAATCTTTCTAGATTTACATTTTCGACTTTTAATTCAACTTTTTGTTTAGGAAAACTCATTATGATCTGCCAACAGTCGGTGACTAATGGGTACTTTATAAACGTGTATCTTATATAAATTAAGTTAGATTAGGATATTTTATAATTGGATTAGAAGAGTAAAATTGTTAGCTATTATGGGTTGGAATAATGATTTTAAGGTATTTATTATTCAAATTCGATTATAAACTATTATAATTTTTAATATTATACATTTTTATTTATAAATTATTTATTATTAATATGATATTTATTTAAATTAATTCGTTAAATGTTTTAATTATGATTTTTAATTTTAATTTATTTTTTATGAGTTAAATTTAGTTTATTAATTTAATTTTTCTTAAAAATATGAATTAAAATTAATTTTTAATTTAACTTTAAAAGTCAAAATTTGACTTAATAAACTAATATTTAATGAATTCAATTAATTAAAAAATATTTTTATATTATATGAATAGTATTAAAAAAAATTATTAAAATTTTTTGGATAATTATCGAATTTGAATATCTTAATAACAATCAAGTTCAGGTATGAGTATCCAAAAATAATTGATACCCTACTCGTTACCATCTTAGTCGGTATGTATGTAGTCCTTGTGATAGAAAGATGAATTTTTAATTTTTTTAGTTATCAAATTTTCTTTTACAATTTCAATTAGAAAATTTATTACAATTGATGAACAGCCCGCCTTAAATTTAACAAATTAAAATATAATACCTAATTAAAAATATTCAGTTAATATAAGGATTTTTTTTCATTATTTCAAGTTTGAAATTAAATTATTGAACCTTGATGCTATCAATCAGCTGTGAATACATTATTTTTTTTTTCCTGGAGTATCTATTTATAATATATATATATATATATATATATATATAATATTGACGAAAAACTTGTCTAAAAATATTTTGAAAGTGTTTAAAAAAAATTTCTTTTAATTTTTTTAATTTTTGGGATGTTCATACACACATGCTGCCAACCATGCTCTAATTTAGGAGTAGGCTTAGTATTTGATTCCTAGTTTATGATCAAATTAATTTAAAGTTATGTTTGGTGCATAAAATCATAGATAGAATAGTATAATAATCATTTTATATTATGTTTGTTTGTGTCTAATAAAAAAGGATAGAATTACAAGAAAAATTATCATTCTCTTATTATAGGATGATTTAATTCTTTCAAAATGGAGATATATTTTTAATTTATAATATTAAACTTATATATTCTATTATACCCTTAAAAATTATATCAATAATTTAAGTTGTACAAATTTTGAGAAAAGATAATTTTGATCAAAGATTAAATTATTATATTTTAATTATTGCATATATCAAATATAAAATAAGATAATATTATTTAATCTAATTTTATTTATAATACCATCTTATCATAATTTATCATAATTTTATTTATTCTAAGTTCTTATTTTCTCAGGCATGGGAGCTTTTGACCAACAAAAGAAAACATTAAATCAAAGACATTATAACAACTTGTTAGACCAGCGTTGACAGTTATTAACCCATGGGTTGGATATGTAGGATGTACATGCACTTGAATTATTGCCTAATTCACCTCAAAATTAACTTCCATTTCTCTATCTTCAATAATATAGTTCATAACAAACCTCTAAATTAAAACTTCACAGCTATTCCCTTTTTTGTCGCGTTGTTTAGAGTTCATTTCCATCTCAACTTCTTAAAGTTTCCAATTCAACGTTTTACTCAAGATTTAATCCTATGTTTGTGGGTTTTGTCAGCTTAGTGATTACATACATGCTGAGCGATGCCTGATGTACATCATGACCTTTTAATTTACTTTTAGAAGAAATTTAAACAAATTTCTTTAAAAAAATACTGAATTTTTAAGAGATATATAGTGTTACTATTGCTTATTAAAACTAGAGAAACATGACAATACAGTAAAGAAAACGGGTTATTAAAGAGATATATAGGTAATTAATTATCGAAAATGTTTAAGTTAATAAAAACAAATAATTAATGAGTTTTGCACTTGAACCAAAATGAAGATCTAAAGGGTGGGATATATGTACACATGATGAAAAAATTTAGCCTCTCTAAAAATTTTTCGAATTTAAATATCGATTTTGAAATTTTAAAATTCAAATTTTAAAACAAATGAGATAAATTTTACTTGAATGGAAGAGAATTATCTTTCTTTGTATAGCTCCATATCATTTGTACCAAAAAATTAATGAAATATGATTGAAAACAATGCAAAATAATTGAAGTTTTCAAGATTCAAGTGTAAGACTAAATTTCAAAGATTTATAGTGATTAATGACCAATTATAATAAATTATTATCCAAGAGAAAGAAATATTATATAAAATAATTATTTCACGTTAACATATATCTCTTTTATTAAATTATATCACACAATTACATTATTCAAAAAAGTTAATAATTTATTACATATCATAAATTTATTAAAATGAATATTAACTATTTAATTATCATAAATGTGAAATAAATAGTTAATTTTTTCAATAATATAATTATATAAGATAATTTGAATAAAAAAAATATATTTATTGACGTGAAATAACCATTTTATATAATCATTTTTCATTAGCCAATGGAGAAACTATTCAAACTTTAAATTCTAGTGGGGGTAATACAATAGATCCTTTAGGAAATGATTAAATAAAATAATAGTAGTAGAGATTAGGGTCAAAGAAGCATCATAATAATGTCGATTCCGCATCAAACTTGGAAAAGTATTACGAACTTTTTAACATATGATATTTACCACCAAAAATAGCTTAGTCTTCGTGGATTTTGGTTAAACTTTCAAGTATTCAGATGCAATTCACCATTTAGATTCTTGTCAAGTCTTAATGTTCAAGAACACTCGATGCCATTTCCCTCCTCCCTTTCACCTTCACCATTCATATTTTCTACATATTAGATTAGTTTAGTAGTAATTGTTGGTATCAAATTATTTAAATCAGTTGTTTGTATCATACCCCACTTTTAAATTGCTAGAACTTGTGACAAAATATTAATTATTGACAAAAAAAATAGAAAATAGAATCTATATACCCTATATAAAAAGAATCCTGAGGTTCTTAAGCTGCCACTTGTTTTTTTTTTTTTTTTCCTTTTCATTGTTATCTCTTTGGCTTTAGTGGAGAGTCATTTGGTTTTTTGGACAGCTGTTGCTTTTGTTCTTTCTATTTTTGACAGATGTTTTTGCTTTCTATTTTCAAAGCTTCTTTTTCTATTTGATATAATTTTGTTATGTCTCATTCTTTTTGCCTCTTTCTGTTTTAGTATCTAAGGTACCCTTTGTTTTTCTTGTGAGTTTTTTACTTCCTTTTTCTTTGCTTTTTTGTTTTTTTTTTTGGGAGCTAGTTTTGGATACGTTTTTTTTCCTCTTTATTTAGTCATTGAATGTGGGTTTTTGTTTCTTTTTTTTTTGGGGGGGGGGGGGGGGTTTGATTATCCGTGTTATAGTTTCGTTGTTGAATGGGTTTTTGGGTTTGTGGTTGGAAGTTCAATATGTTGTTGTGCATGTATTTTTTTTACAAGATATTGTTTTTGCATGTTGTTGTTTTGGATGGAAATAAGTTTTTGTTGTTTTTATTAATTTATTTTTAGTTTGGAGATTTTTTATGAATTTAAATAGCCAAGAAACTAATTGTTGGGTTTTGATGTTATTAGGAGTTGTTTAGAATTGTCATAGAAAGCATACAGGTTTGATATGTTTTTGTTATGTGATATTGTTCGGCATTGTCTTTATACTTAAAATGTTCATTTTGTTCTTTTTATTTTGTAATGTGATTTATGCGTATGGTTAATAGAGAATTGAAGTCTTTTATCTAAGTTTCAATTCCTTTTATATGGATTTATAGGACATTCTTCTGCTCAACGAAAATGTTTCTTTTTTTTTTTTACCGATTGCTTTCAATATGAAATATGCAATGATATATATATAATCATGAAATAAATCTGTGCTACTTTCTGTGCATAATAGCAATCTTTTTGTTCAATTTGGGCAATTTACGTGCATAATAATAGTTTACTACTTTAGATTGAGAAATTAGTTATTCAGTTCTAGGTCTTATTGATCTCAAAACATCAAATGTCATAAAATGATAGGTAAGAAAAATTAGTTGATTTCATAGTTAATTGTAAATTTATGATAACTATGACATAAAAAATAAAGTAATTTTTGTAGGTGGTAATGAGGACTTACTTTATGAATTTATGATAAATATGACATAGCCATTTTAATGAACAAACATTATCCATTCCATTTATAATCACAGCATTAACAATTTTTTTGGGTTTGAAGTTCAATCATCTAGCACTTTAATATAGATAATCTTTTGATGAATAACCTAAATATGGTAACTTCACATTGTTTTTTCTATCAATTGCCAATCTAAAATTTTGCAAAAAAGAGAAATTCTAGATTGGCGAAGCTGGGTTTCTTTTAATGCCATTTATTTCTTCATTTTTTTTTTTGTTTCTATGGCATTTTATTTTTTTCCCTTTTTTCATATGTATTACTTGATTATAAATGTTGTCTGAAATTGTGTTTGTTTATTTTTTTTTCCATTTTTTTGGTTAGTTGTTATTGTTTTCTACTCATTTTAGTAGACATTGTATATGTTTATATAAAGTATTTACTTATGGACTTTATCAGTAGAGGAAGGGAAAATAGAATTAGCAGATTAGAAATGTTACTGTTTGCAAGGTTGAGGAGCCAACATAATATTCATGTTAGCAGTGTCATAATGATTTTGTGATTGCCAGATGTAAAGAATTTTAAAATCGAAAAAAATAAAGGGAGTCACCACCAATCTTTTTTAGGGTGTGATTAGTCACCCAAGTGTTTATCTTTTTAATAAAACTACAAAAGCGAGTTTAAAGTTTATCAAAAAGATAAATTTTGGTCTATAAAAAATCAAGTTGGACTAGGGAGTTAATTACCTGTGGGGAAATATTAGCACCCTCACAATGCCCATAAATTTGTGCCAATTAATCATGTGTTATTTTAGTGTTGGATGAAATGGTTTTGATTTAAAATTTAATACTAACTCTCTTCATTTAAAAAAAATAAATTTTTGCTAAAACTCTTTATTTAGGAATATTGAGGAAATCTTTAAGTTAAAGAATTATCTTAAAATTCTTCAACATATAGGCAGAATTTAAAGTAACTTTTTTTGCTTGAGATTTAATATAATATTCCTTAAAATGAAAATAACACTTTTTGTAGAAGATAATTATTGGTGGCTCTCTAATATTTAGGTAGAGTACTAAGGATTATTTCCTTCAAAATTTTATTTTTGTTTTATAACATCACAATTTTAAAATATGTATTTCCTTTTTTTTTTTTTTTTGTAAAAACACTTTGTATAAGAAAGTAAATGATGGTATTATCAAGTAGTTAATAAAAATTAAAAACAAAGAAATGCAAAATGGGTATTAACAATAAGCTGATGACATATGTATACCAATGGATGTTATGCAAAGTGATGAAATGCAATTTAAAATTGGATACTTAAATATAATGAGACCACTTTAACTCTCTCACATTTAGGTAGAACTTAGGTGCAACTAATTATATTTAAGATCCCATTTTGTTATTATACTTTTTTATTTATTAATTTTAAGCCTATTTTTAAAGTGAATTAAGGACTTGCATAAAAAACTTAATAAAATAAAGTATCTTAAATACCCTATTGTCTAGGCAACATTCAAGAACAAATTATTTCAAGTGAGATTTTCAAATGTATTCTTAGGATTTTGGTATGGTCTTGGTTAAAGCTTAGGTTGAGGTTTTAAAGTTTAAATAATTTTTTGGTGATGATTCGGGGTTGCATACCAAATTTGGGATTTTAGGTTTTGGATTTTAGGGTATTGAAATTTTGTGGTTTTGAAGGTTTATGGTTTTAAGGGGTTTAAAAGTTTTAAATTTTTTAGTGTTTGGGGTTTTAAGGTTTCAATTTGAGGGTTTAAGGTTTTAGGATTTTCAATTTTTAAGGTTTGGAGGGTTTAAGGTTTCGATTTTAGGGTTTATAGGGTTTAGGGTTTAAGGTTTCAATTTTAAAGTTTGAAGGGTTTAGGGTTTAAATGGTTTAGGGTTTTGATTTTAAGGTTTGAGGTTTAAGGTTTTGATTTTAGGGTTTAAAGGGTTTAGGGTTTCAATTTTAGGGTTTGAGATTTAAGGTTTCGATTTTATGATTTAAAGGGTTTACGGTTTGAAGGGTTTAGGGTTTTGATTTTAGAATTTGGGTTTTAGGGTTTGGAAGGTTTAGGGTTTCAATTTTAGGGTTTAAGATTTAAGGTTTTGATTTTAGAGTTTGAAGGATTTAGGGTTTTGATTTTAAGGTTTGGGGTTTTGATTTTAAGGTTTAAAGGGTTTAGGGTTTCAATTTTAGGGTTTGGAGAGTTTTAGGGTTTAAGAAATGCGAATATCTTTGAAATCCCTAACATCTAGGTAGGTTTTCGAAGCAAGTTTGGTTCTTATAATTTTTGAAAATTAATAAAAATTTTTCATATATATTTTTTTTATAACAATTTATTAATAATAATATTATTAATTTATTTATTGGTTTTTCAATAATTATCCAACATCTAGGCAAAATTATCATTATTTAAAACACGATTTTATTTCCTTAAACATCTAGGCAGAGAAAATTTCCTTATTACTAGTCTATTTTATAATTATTTTATTATTTATTTTATTTTTTTAACACTTCGGTTATTATTCTTTATAAAAAAAATATTTTAAAGAGTCAAAAGTTTTGAAATCATTTTTTATTATAGTTGTTATTATTATTAGTTTTATTCCTTTGTTTTATATTATTTAATAAGTTTTTTTTTTTAATTTTACAAAAATTATATAAAAAAGTTTAGCTTTATTACTCTTTGTTTATTTTTGGTTTATTTAATAATAATAATAATAATATTATTATTATTCTTATTATTATTACTACTACTAAACAACAACTATTTATTCTAACAAATTCTAAAAGTTTTTAAACATGTATAAATAACAATAATAAAATTAAAATAATATATATAAAAAATAATAAAAAAATAATAAATAAAAAAATTACCTGAATCGGACCATTGACGCTGGTTCAATTAGACCGTTAAGGGTTCGATGAGCTATTCGGTTGAATCAACTAAGGGCTGGCTGAAGCTAGTTATTAAGTTGGTTTGTGCAAATCTCAAATCGGGTTCGGGTCTATGTGTAGATCTTTTTGGCTAAAACGATGTCGTTTTGATTTTTTTGTATATATCAAAATTTTTTTATTTCATTCCAATCCCCATCTAAAAAAAAACCCTTTTTCAGCCCGAAAAAACACTCTCGAGCTATGCCAAAGTCCGATGTCATGCCATCGCATCGACTGCTGCTGGTGGTCACCAATGACTGAAAAATGCCAAACTTTTCCTAAAAACTCATTTCAATTCTCTGAGCCCAAATCTACCATTTTTTTTTTTGCTAGAAATAGCCTCGATCAGCATAAATTGGGGTTTGCAGTTTCAATGTTCCTTTTTTTTTATATAAACCAAAATTGATTTTTTTTTTTTTAGTTTTTACAAGTAGCTCGACACTAATGGTTCCTTGCCTAATTGGTGAGGACTGTGCTTTTTATTTTATTTTATTTTGGGTGTTGATGTTTGTTTTGGCTGTGGGTTTTTTCTTTGGTATTATTTTGTGGGTTTTCTATTTGGTTGTGACTGGTCGTAGAGGGCAGAGGATGATAAAGGTAAGGGTGTTATGAGTGCCAAAGCTATTTGAGGGTAGCTAGATTAGTGCCATAGGGAGATGGGTGTGTGAGTAGAGGCAGGGTGAAAGGATTGGGTTGCTTGGCTGTGTGAAGCATATATGCTAGGGTATGCTTCTGAGAGCCTTGAAAGGGAAGGAAGCTATGTGCTTTATGGGGCTGGCACTTGGGATGGTGGGTGGAGTAGGTGCCTGGCAAGGTATGGGTGCCATGGTGGGGTAAGGCCAGTGACTCTAGGTAGGTTGGGTAGGTAAGGTGCAGAGGCTCTTGGTATGGTGCTCGGTAGGGGCAGGTGGGTAGGCTGGTGCTGTGCATGGCACCATGCCTAACCCTATCCCTTCTTTTTTTTTTTAATTTTTTAATATTACATTTGATTATTAATTTTAACAAAATTTAAAAACGATATTTTATCCAATAAACTAGGATAAAATTAGATGTCTACAGTTGCCATCTTTGCACATAGTTGAGAATCAAGAATAAGGTAAAGAAAAAGACAATAATTTTATCCAAAGCTAACTTGATGACTTTCCAAAAGTTTTTTTTTGTTTTAAAGTTTAGGATTGAATTACGAATCAAGTGATAAAAAATGACTGAGATGATACCGTAAAGCAAAAAAAATAAAAATAAAAATGACTAAGATTGAAACGTTAGTAAAAGAATAATGAGATTGGGATTGAATCGTAAGTTAGACAATAATGACGATCATGATTGAACCACGAGTCAGAAAATAAATAGACTAGGATTGAACCATGAGTCAAAAAATAACGATACCCAAGATTGAACCGTAAGTCAAAAAATAAAAATGATCGGGATTAAACCATGAGTTAGAAAATAAAAATGATCAGGATTAAACCATGAGTCAAAAAATGAAGATGACTAGGATTAAACTACTAGTCAAAAAATAAAAAATCGAGATTGAATCGTAAGTCAAAAAATAATGATATTGGAATTGAATTGTGAGTCAGAAAATAAAGAAAACCAGGATTGAATCGTGAGTCAGAAAATAAAGATGATCGAGATTAAATAGTGAGTAAAAAAATAACAACGATCGAGATTGAATTGTAGGTCAAGGAATAAATGTAATAACTAGGATTGAATCGCAAATTAAAAAAATATAAATGGTCAAGATTAAACTACGAATAATATCAATTAGGATTGAACTGCAAGTCAAAATATAATGACGATCAGGATTAAACTATGGGTTAGGGAATAATAAGACTAAGATTGAATCACGAGTCAAAAAATAATGACGACCAGGATTGAACCGCAAGTTAAAAAATAAAAAGATCAAGATTAAACCGCTAGTTAGAGAATAACGATGACTAGGATTGAACTACGAGTTAAAAAAATAAAAATGACTGGGATTGAACCACGAGTTAAAAAACAACGATGATTGAGATTAAATCACGAGTTAAAAAATAAAGATGACCAAGATTAAACTGTGAGTCAGGAATAACGATGACAGAGTTGAACCACAAGTCAGAAAATAAAAACGACTGAAATTAAACTATGAGTCAGAGAAAAACAATGATTGGGATTGAATCGCAAGTTAAAAAATAATGACAACCGAGATTAAACTATAAATCAAAGAATAAATGTGACCAAGACTAAGCAATGAGTCAAAAAATAAAGGATTGGGTACTCCACAAATTGATAGTTTCAATTTTAAGAATCGTGTTAAAGGTAACATTTCATCTTTAAGACCATTATCCTTATTTTGAAAAAGAAAAACATGTTGATTCTTCCTGATGTCTCATAAAGAAACCTTCAATTCAACTTGTCATAAGAGGTATGTGATGCATTCAATGATTACGATGAATAAAAAAAATAAAGATGCAATCAATGAATTGTATCATGCATTTTCATTCATGTTAATTCAACTTTTGAAATTAGTTCGATTTTTTTAGACTTAAAAGTCACTTCCAGTATTCTCGTCTTTCTGAATCTTTTGATTTTCATCCTGTTGTTTCAATTTCCTATTATTTTGGAATCTTCAACTTTTGATAGACCTATTTGACTTTTAGTTGCTCTAAAATCTTCTCTAAATTCTTTCTTTATCTTTTCTTCTTTTTTCTTTCCTTTTTGTTTTTAGCGATCAATAAATTTCATTTCATTTTTTTTGATCCTATATTGTTATTTTCGTCATCCTTACATTCTCTTTTTGAGTGATGCATTGGTCTATTATGAACTTTATCAGTCACTATCTTAACTTTAAATGACAAATGCAATGATTTCATGTTCAAGATTGAATATGAAACTTAGTTAACAATGGGGTATTTTGGTTTAGAAAGATAAAGATAAGCTTTTTAAAACACAAAGAATAGCTAATTCAAATGCATTTCAAGAATCAAATATCAATTTTCTAGATAATGAACATTTGAATGACCTTAACCTACTCGATCTAGTTTTTTTTTTCAAAAACTTGTTACATTTGCAATCTTGCTACGTTTGATCTCATATAACCAATCCTTACCTTATAACTGCAACTAATGAAAACTTGCCCCCAAAAGTCATCTTTTTAAATTTTGGTATCGATTCGTCTAGTTGTGTGCCATCTCTTCGTTCTTTGAAGAATTTTCTGCTAGCTCCACCATCATTTAAGCCGTTTTTCTAGGTTTTTAGCTTAAACGATCCCCCTTCTGGTTCAAACTACCATTTTTGGGTTTTCAATTTGAATCTTCTCCTTTTTTTTTTCTTTTTTTAAGTAAAATATTTCTTAATAGTGTTTGAATTCACAAGATTTGGTAATTCATCACCATCATTTTTTACAAGGATTAGAGCTCTACCTGAGATTGCCTTTTTTACCACATATAGACCCTCTTAATTGGGCGTCCACTTTCTTCTGTTGTCATGTTGATGTGGCAAAATCATTTTCAAAACCAATTCACCTTTGCAAAAGCACCTTATGTGCTCGCATGATTCTTCTTTGGGGCATTTGTCGATGGCTAAATGCTGAGAGCCTTTTCTCTTTAATAAGATTTAGTTGCTCGAAACGGCCTCAAACCCAATCTACTTTATCCAATTTTGCCTCCATCAAAACTCTCAGGGAAGAAATTTTCATTTGGATTGGTAGTACAGCCTTTATCCTGTACATTAGCAAAAATGGTGTGGGCCCTATGAAGGTTTGAATTGATGTTTTATAGGCAAGTAAAACAAAGAGTAACTTTTTGTGCCAGTCTCTATATGTATAAATCATTTTCCCTAATATTGTTTTCTTATTCGCAACTTCTACCACACCATTCATTTTGGGCGATATAATGCTGAATGATGATACTTTATCTTGAATTGTGCACACAGTTCTTTCATCATTTTATTGTTCAAGTTGTTGGCATTATATGAGATGATCCTTTTTGAAAGCTCGTACCAATATATTATCATTTTGTTATGAATCTATGCACCACTGATCACGTAATACTAGCATACAAAGTTGCTTTCACCCACTTAGTGAAGTAATCAATTATTACAAAGATAAAATGATGCCCATTGGAAGCTTTTGGGATTATAGGTCCGATCACATCCATTCTCCACATAAAGAAAAGACATGGTGGTGCCAAGATATATAATGGGACTAAAGGGGAATGAATTTTATCTGCATAAATTTGGCATTTTATGGTACTTTTTGGCATAATTGATGCAATCATTTTCCATTATAGAGTAGTAGTAACCCACTTTCATAATCTATTTGGCCATCATATGCCCATTAGCATGTGTTCCATAAATTCTCTCGTGTATTTCTTTAAGTATCATTCTTGCTTCAATAGCGTCTATACACTTTAGTAAGTTCTGGTCTCAGCTCTTTTTATATAAGATTTTTCCATCAAGCATAAACCCTGTTGCTAATCTTTGGATAATCCTCTTATCATTTTTTTAGGCCTGCTTAAGGTAGTTTTGGCACTTGATATGCTACACAATGTCATAATACCATAGTTGCTGATATACCTTTTCTTCTACATTCGAATAATGGGCCGGTTAATCTCTCATTTGTACTCTGATGGGCTAGATTCTTATACTGTCATTTAACTTGAACATTGCTGCCAAAATAACTAAGGCATCAGTAATTTGATTTTCTTCTTAAGGAACATGCTGAAATTAGATCTCTTTGATCTGTTTTATCAAGCTAGTTATGTATTTTTGGTGTAACACTAATTTTAGGTCCCTGGTCTTCCATTCACCTTTTAGTTGATAAAATACTAAAGCTGAATTGCTATATACTTTTAGTGTCTCAATATTTTTTTCAATGGCCATCTGCAAAGCCGTGGCGCATGCTTCATATTCAGCAACATTGTTTGTATAATTGAAGTCTAACCTTGCAATACAAAGGTAATAATTTTCTTTTGGGGATATTAACACTGCCCCAATGCCATGCCTCATTATATTGGATGCTCCATCAAAAAACATCTTCCACACTTTTTTTACAGGCTCTTTATCTTCATCTTGCAAGATCACCATTAAGTTTTCATTTGGAAACTTAAACTTCATAGGCTCGTAATCTTTTATAGTTTGATCAGTAAGAAAATCAACTATTATACTCTCTTTACATACACAATATCATCTTTTGAAAGATGACCTGTTTATTTCGTTATCTTGCTTGATAGATATGGTTTCTTAAAAATATACTTAAGGGGATCTAACTTCGATGTCAACCAAGTCGTATGATAAAGTATGTACTGTCTGAGTCTACGAGTAGTCCAAGCTAGGGCACAACATATATTTTTCTATTTTGGAGTACTTGGCCTCATATTCTATAAACTTTTTATTCAAATAGTAAATAACATGCTCTTTCTTACCAATTTCATCCTTTTGCCCCAATACACATCCCATCGTTTTGCTTACACCAGTAGATATAAAATCAACATCTTTCATACAATTGATGGTACCAACATTGATGGGCTTGTCAAATACTCTTTGATATTTTCAAAGGTGTTTCGGCATTTTTTGTCCTA
Source organism: Durio zibethinus (assembly GCF_047325235.1). Classification (NCBI taxonomy): domain Eukaryota; kingdom Viridiplantae; phylum Streptophyta; class Magnoliopsida; order Malvales; family Malvaceae; genus Durio; species Durio zibethinus. The sequence goes on along the minus strand of NC_143183.1, from coordinate 18,473,686 downwards.
TTTACCAAGATTATTTTTATGAAACAACCTAAAGATCGGATAGCAATTTGAGATGAGTTGAGATATGAAGCGAGAAATATAATTCAATCACCCCAAAAAGCCTTTCACTTCTTTCTGCATATATGGCATTGACAACTCTTAAATGGCTTGAATCTTATCAGAGTCTATTTTTATACCTCTTTCACTAACTATAAACCTTACCAATTTTCCAGATTTAACACTAAATGTGCATTTGGCTGGATTCAACTTGAGCTAGTATCTCTGTAACCTTTCAAAGAGCTTTTTGAGATTAGTAACATGATCTTCACCTTCCTAAGATTTAGCTATCATATTGTCAACATACACCTCTATCTCCTTATGCATCATATCATGAAAAAAGGGTGATGATTGACTTTTGATATGTGGTTCTAGCATTCTTTAGCCTAAAAGGCATGACTTTATAGCAAAATATGCCCAACATGGTTACAAATATAGTCTTTTCCATATCTTTGCGAGCCATTTTGATCTTGTTATAGCCAGAAAACCTATCCATGAATGAAAAGGTGAAGTGCTTAGTGGTGTTATCCATAAGGGTGTCAATATGTGGCAATAAAAAATTATCCTTTAGGCTAGCCTTATTGAAATCTCAATAGTCTACGCAGATTCTAACTTTTCCATCTTTCTTAAAAACTAGGACTATTTTGGCTACCCATTCAAGGTATTTGGTGACTTCTAAAAAACCTGCATCAAATTGCTTCTTTACTTCTTTTTTTATCTTCAACAACATTTTTGACTTCATACATCTCAACTTTTGCTATACCGATCGATACTTTGGTTTTAAAGGTAATTTATGCTCAACCATATCTATGCTAAGTTTGAGTATATTCTAATAGGACCATGCAAATACATCCACATATTCTTGCAACAAATTCGTCAGTTTTTATTTTTCAATCAACTATAGTAAAGTATCGATCTTAACTTCTTTCTTATTCTCACCATCTCCTAAGTTCAACAAGTCGACAGATTCCTGTTGGGGTTTATAATTTTCTCCTCTTGCCCCATCTATTTTAACATACCATAAGGTAAATCATAGTCTTTTGAATCAATATTGTTATTACGCTCGCTAATGTGAATCACATTTTTAAAATCAAACATGGCATTATTGCCTTGGTCATCCATAATGTTCATTATTAAAAGATTTGAAAATAGGTATAATCACAAAGAAATATATATACTGATTTTGGCAAGGTCAAGGAGAATAGCAATGAAAAAGAAAAAAAATGGAGAACATGGTATATGTGAAATGCATCACATTCATCATTTTATTAGAATAATAAAAGTAAGCCCATACATTTAACTTTTGTATGCTTTTAGATATAAGCAATTGGAATTCTTAAGTTTGAATAGTTCAAGGATAATGAAAACAGTACATTATATTTAGATTTCGTAACCTAGGAAAAGAAAAAAGAACATTTTTTCATTTTACACATTTTTCTCATCTGTCTTAATATAAACTTAAGAAAAAGCTTCCTCTAATCCTATTACTGACTCACATTTTTCAACCTTTGACGATCTTGGATGGACATATCCTTCAAAGCAAAATGTCTTGTACAGATAAAGAAACACCATTCTTTCATTAATTGATTCATGCCCTTTGAGGCATGCCATTCTCTTCTTTTTCTTTTCTTGCATCATGTTTTCTTTTTAGTGATAGTAGGTTTATAACCCAAACCTCATCTTTCTTTATTCTTAGTTGTGCTTGGTGCCTTATTGATTCATTGTAAAGATTTTTCCAAACCTTGTCCCGCTTGCCAACTTTTATTGATAATTTACTTGATCACCATACTTATAGTCTTTAACAGTCAAGAGACCGGTATCTAAAACCCTTCTCTGACATAAGTAGCATTTGTTACTTCAAAAGCCCTATATGAGCATTTGATCACCTCTTTCATAGCTTCAACATAAGGAGTAATCAGGGTTTTAGTCATTAATAAATCTTTTTCACCATCAAAGCAAACTTGTTTCCCTTTAACGATGAACTTTACCTTTTAGTGTAAAGATAAAGGTACAGCTATAGTGGTATAGATATAAGATCTTTCGAGTAAACAGTTACATGTAGGTGTTACATCCAACACCTGAAATGAGACATTAAAAGTACATGGGTCAATTTGTAACAAAATTTCTATATCACCAATCACCTTTCTTCATGCTCTATTGAAAGCTCTTACAATTATGTAGCTATTTATCATGTGGGAGAGGTCCATTGGTAGTTTTGACAATGTCCTCAAAGGCATAAAATTAATAAATGACATATTATCAATCAATATTTTAGCCATGGTATGGGTTTTGCACTGGACAGTTATGTCCAGGGTCTTAATACTACCTCATCCCTCTTGAGGTATTTCATCATCATTAAAAATAATGAAGTTCAAGGCTATAATATTCCTAACCATTAAATCTACCTTCTCGATATAAATATTGTGTTTAACCTAAGCTTGGTTGAGCACTTTTAGCAAAGCATTCATGTGTAGCTCAGAATTCAACAATAGTGACAATAAAAAATACGAGTTTATAGTGTATTCAGCTAGTCAACAACACTATACTCGCTGTGCTTAATGACCTTTAAGAATTCATAAGCTTTTTTCTCTTATACTGGTTTGTTGATTTGCACTTCTGGGCTTATCACTAGCTAAGAACCTTGACCTTCCTCTATGTCTTCTACTTTTTTTCTACTTTTCCCTTTTTTGATCTTTTTTAACATCTCAAAAGTGTAACACCGACCACTTTGAGTCATTTTTTCTATGCCTATTATGTTTGTAGTATTCCCTATACCTAGATCATTTAAGGTCATATCAAGTCCTCACATCACAACATCATAGTCTTATTTTTATGGGACTGCTTTATTAGTCTGGTAAGGGAATAGACTGGAGACATAAATAGTTATTGACATCCTAAGAAAGGAAATAGCTTTCTTAGCTGCGGGTTTTGATTTCTCATCATAGTATACCGTGAAAGGTTTAAGGATAAAAGACTTGCCAGAATGCTCATCACTTATCGTATTCACACTGTTCTCATCATATTCATCATAAAACTCAATGATGGCCACGTCCATCAAGCTTAGTAATATTTGTCTAAAGGCTTCATAGCCTTGGATCGAGTGTCCAACGATTCTTTTATAGTACTTGTAAAATTGGTCAGGGTCTTCATGACTTTCACTATCATCCAAAAATGGTGGTTGAATTATGCTTGTTTCACACAAACAATCATATACTTATTCAAAAGGGGTCTTCACTTCATCCACACATCTTTTGATTTTTACATCTTTTCTATTACCCATCATATTAATCTTCTCTTCGTTGTGGTTTGGCAAAGGGTTTCCACTGACACTTGGCTTAAAATTGGTATAAAAAGTTAAAAGCCCGTCATTTATCAGACCTTTCTCCTTATGTTAAAGTATCGTGCAGTATTTGATAGAGTATCCTATAACACTATAATGATAATCACAATTAGCATTGGGGTCATACTAACTTGGGTAAGGTGGCTTTAATGGTGTCATACAGGCAGGAACGATAAGGTAGCCTTTAAATAATTAAGCGTACAAATAGGTGTAAGACATAGGAATTAGGTCAAACTAAGGTCTTTCTCGATTATTGTTGTTTTATGGGTTTTTTTAGTTATTATTTTGGTGGGTTGGTTTGATGAATGGTTGAATTAAAGGTACAAGGATGTAATTGGATGGTTGAAGACTAAAGTTTGGTCTATGTGGTGGTTGTTATAGTGCTCGATAATAATGTGGTTGCTGAAAGATTTGGTTGGTAACAAGGTAATATGGAGGGTTTAGTGGGTTTAGATTATATGAAACAAAAAGACGATGTGGAAAATTTTCATAAGTGACTACATGTGTCTCATGTTTCTTCTTTTCTAGATTTATTGTCTTCTTTTTGGGCTTTTTAATTTTACCATTTTTAATGGTGTTCTTTATCATTTCTCCTGAAATTAACATATCAAAAAAGTTTTTCATTGCATTTCCCACCAACATGTCATAGTATAGGGCTTTCAGTGTGTTAAGAAATAACACAATTATCTCTTTTTCATTTAGTGGTGGTTAGACCTGGGCACCGCATCTCTCCATTGATGCACATATTCCTTAAAGGTTTCTATTGATTTTTTTTCATATTTTATAATGACAACCTATTAGGGGCCACATTAAGGACATGCTTATACTGGGTGATAAAGATTTTGGCCAAGTCTTTCCATGAATAGATTTGACTTTAATCTAGTTACAAATACCATCTTGCTATTGATCCAGTTAAATTGTCTAATAAATAGTGTATTAGGTGTTCGTCATTCTGAGTATGACCCATCATCTTTCGACAGAACATGGTAAAGTAAGTATAAGGATATTTTATCTGGTCATATTTTTCAAAATTTAGGGTTTTAAACTTTACTAAGATAACTAAGTCAGGTACCAAGCTAAGCTCATTAGTGTCAATAAACCAATAGATATCATTACCTTCCCCTACTTTGAGCCTTTCTTTAAGTTGATCATACTTGTTTCATATTTTTGGGTTCAAATGGGCTTCGACATTTCACAGTTCGTTTGTTCAACTGGATCATCTAGATTTAGTACCATAGTGGGTTCAACTGGGATAGATCCTAGGTTAGCATTCAAGTGAATCTATTGTTGACTAGCAAAATGATTGACATAAGGGCATGGTTGTACATTTTATGGCTATACGTGTATGCCATAAGAAGTTTAAGCTAGAAGTGGAGTGAATCTTGAAGGTTATAATGGCTCATTCATATTAACTTTTCCCCCTGGCCTTGATGCACCAGCAACTCTTTTACCTTTCAATGAACTGGAAAATAATTGTCTTAATTCAGCCATCTGTGCTTCAATACTTTATGGTATCTCCATTACTCTTTTCCTCATTTCCTCTTGTGCCTTTTTAACTCTCTCAAATTTGGTTGCATTCTTTCCTTCCATAATTCGAGCTTAAGAATGAGTATTATATCTATGCAAGATTGACTGACTTAGGTTCTTTGGCTTCATTATCCTTGAACTTTAGTTTATTAACCATGAATGAGATCGCATGATATAATATCATTGTTATTAATGTTAGTATTTACTTTTATTAAAATGAATGTATAGAATGAATGTAATGCAAATTGGGGGCATTATTTTGGATTAATTAGAATAAAAAGAAACTTTCTTTAACCATAGGAATCTTTATACATCATCCGATCATCCTTGCATTAAAACCATAAAAACACTTAACTTAAGCATATTGCTCCATAGCCTCACATAAAAGGTTTAATAATCTGATTGTAGCTTTAGGTCAGAGTAATCTCCCGTTCTAGTGCTTTCACTTTTTTAACAATGTTGCCTGCTTTTCGAATAGCCTTGTAAATTTGAGCGGTCAAGTGTTTTATGTATTGTTGTTTCTCTAAACTCTCTATTTTCTATATTTCTCAAGCATCCACTTCCATGTTACAAGTATAGGCCTAATAATCCTCCCTCTATTGCCATTTAGTCAAAATCTTATCTATGTGATTCTAATTATTGGCCAATTGAAACTTTAAGCTCATTAATTCCTACTCCAAAGCTTTTTTTTCTCATTTTGTAAATTAGAGTTCCTATTTTGTTCCTTCTTTAATTCAGTCTTTAGCTTTTAGTTTTTTTTTTTTTGTCAATTGGCCACCTTTTTAAAAACTCTCAAAACCTTTTTTTTTTCATGTGTGTTGTTCCTTGGTGAGTGTATAGATCACTTCCCTATTTTCTTGAGCTATATTTTTCCAATACTCTACCATCTCTCTTAATTTATCTATATCTTTCTTGGATCCCCTCGAAGGTCTAATGTCCAACCTTAATCTCTTATTTTCTTAATGAAGGTCTTGCAAATATTTTTTCAATACCTTTCATTCCTTGGTCAACTTTTGTATCGTGTCATCTTTTATCATCAAATCATATCTCAGTTGGTTGACCTGATCTATCATTGCCATATTCTCTTTCTCTAACTTTTTTTTTTCAATCTCAAACTCTTATTAGACAATCTTAAAAGTTGATAATACTGGCCCTGAAATATGAGTGGATAATTTATCTTAAACATTAGCTAGTAAAGGCCTAACTTCATTAACCATTTTTATTCTCTATGCAAGGTAATCTTTCATAATATTATCTTCAAATCTAGCTAGGCTCATTCGGTTAACATGCTTCTATGCCTTGATAACTTCATGGACCTTTTCCATATAACCAGGTGCCCCATAACCAAATTTAAATGAATTGAGTCCATGAGTCATAAGGATGAACTATCACAAGTCATATTATCTTTGAACCATAAGAGGTAAATAACACACTGCCTCTCATATTTCTCATAAAAAGACCTATGACTCGTCTCCATAACTATACAAAATAGTCATAAAAAACATCCATGTTGCCCTTCATGGTACATTCTCACTAATAAGCTCTAGAAAGAATGACATCTATTGATTTTTTATCCAATCCTTCAGCCATTCTTTGGTGACAAACTCTTTGATGGGAACAAAATGAATGGAGAATGGCTGAAATGATATCTTTTCTTTTCCTCAAAAATGACTTCTAAGTTAAATAAAAAGCAGTTGAGTACATCTTATGAATTGCCCTTCACTCTTCATTCAACAAAAATTAAGCGATCTAATGGTCTCTGCTAAAATAGTTTATAAAAGGTTTATACCTTTATCCAATTACTCAAAAAAGTCGACCACTAATGCTTTTATATGTCCTAATACCTTGGGGAATATCATCAATCCATACACGACTAAAGCACACACATCCAACCCCTGATCAGTATCAATATACTTCTTTATATGCTTGAATAAAAAAGCTGATGGAATAGTCTTAACCCCGTTCTTTTCCTTCTTATGCTTGTCTATCTTTTTGACCCCTATTTGCATAACCTTGGCTAACTTTTTTCTATATCCAATAGTCTTTTGCTTCTTCTAATAGATCTTATCTTGATTAGTAGACTATATTCGGAGTGAAGATGAATATTTTTCAATTGTGGGGGCCAAGACTTTTTGGTTGAACACAAAGCATCAGTAAGATGAATCCTAAAACTATACTAAGCTCTAGTTAGCTATTCATCAATCTTTACTGACAAAAGTAGTGCCATATCCCCATATTTTTTAGAAAAATATTTCTTTCTCTCTATTCCCTACTATTTCCAAATAGCCTCCAATTCTTATGTATTATTTTGACTAAAATCCACATGCACTGACTGTAGCAGTATCAATATATGACCATCTACTAAATAGTCTCCTTTTTTCTAAGTATTTTTTGATTCGCTTTTAACCTCTAAGTAGTTCTTACATAAGGATAATACCATTGTAGGCTTTATGAGAGTTTTTCTTGCTAAAGATTGGCCTAAAATAATACCCTTCTAAGAAATATGGTGCCTATATAATGCATACAGCGAAATTGAAGGCAACAAAAGAATTAAACAAGTTAATAACGTTAATAAAACAAATAAATAAATAAGTAAATAAATAAACAAACAAATATGGTATATGACAAAACTAAATATATATAGTGTCCTAGTTTTAGGTAATTTTCTCGAGAAAGATAACATGGCTTTATCTTAGGTTTGGGCCCTACAGTTCATGATATGTCGAGTAAGGATTTATACGTCTAAAAGTTTCAAGACTATTCCTTACATCATAATCCATTATAGACTAGTAAGGTTCCTTGATCATCACTTATTATAGATTACTAACGAAAAGATTTTAATCTGAGTGAAAGTATTTTGCCAGCAAATGCAAAAGTTATCAGCTCACAAGAGCGTAAATACTTTACTTTCTCATAAAAGGAAAAGAGCTCGACTCTAGAGCTCATGCATATGAGTGAATATGCAAAGAATTTGCAAAGAGATATTTCAATTAACAACATAAGAAAAAAATGAATGACAAAACAAAGGTAGGATGTTAATAGGCAATATTTTATTTTATTTTTATTTTTGAAAGAATTAAAATTAAATATCAACCAAAACCATAAAATCCAACAATTCAGGTAACGCATGATTCATTTTTGGCTTGACTCTCAGAAATATCCCTAATGAAGTTGTTAAGTTGTCGTAACGATTTTGGAATCGTCAGACGTAAAGAATTTTAAAATCGAGAAAAATGAGAAGAGTCACCACCAATCTTTTTTAGGGTGTGATTGGCCACCCAAGAGTTTATCTTTTTAATAAAACTATAAAAGTGGGTTTAAAGTTTATCAAAAAGATAAATTTTGATCTACGAAAAACCAAGTTAGGCTCGAAAACTAGTTATGTGTGGGGAAAGATTATCACCCCCACAACATCCATAAATTGGTACCAATTAATCATGCATTATTTCAATGTTGGATGAAATGGTTTTGATTTAAAATTTAATACTAACTCCTTTCATTTAAAAAAAAATAAAATTTTACTAAAACTCTTTATTTAGGAATGTTGAGGAAATCTTTAAGTTAAAAAATTATCTTAAAACTCTTCAACATTTAAGCAGAATTTAAAGTAACTTTTTTCACTTGAGATTTAATACAATATTCTTTAAAATGAAAATAATACTCTTTGTAAAAGATAATTATTAATGACTCTCCAACATCTAGATAGAGTACTAAGAATTATTTCCTTCAAAATGTTATTTTTTTTTATAATATCACAATTTTAAAGTACATATTTTTCTTTTTTGTTTGTAAAAACATTTTGTATGAGAAAGTAAATGATGGTATTACCAGGTAGCAAATAAAAAATTAAAGATAGAAAAACGCAAAACGGGTGCCAATAATAACATGATGACATATATATGCCAATGGATGTTATACAAGGGGATGAAATACAATTTAAAATTGGATTCTTAAATATAATGAGATCACTTTGACTCTTCAACATCTAGGCAGAGCTTATGTGCGACTATTTATATTTAAAATCTCATTTTATTATTATATTTTATTATTTATTAATTTTAATCCCAATGTTAAAGCAAATTAAGGATTTGTATGAAAATTTTAATGAAATAAAGTTTCTTAAATATCCCATTGTCTAGGCAGTATTCGAGAACAAATTATTTCAAGTAGATTTTCACACATATCATTAGGATTTTGGGATGATCTTGGTTAAAGCTTAGGTCGAGGTTTTAAAGTTTGAATAATTTTTTGTGATGATTCAGGGTTGCATACCAAATATGGGATTTTGGGTTTTGAATTTTAAATTTTAGAGTTTTAGGTTTTGGATTTTAGGATATTGAAAATTTGGGGTGTTGAAGGTTTATGGTTTTGGGTTTAAGGTTTTAGAAGGTTTAAAAATTTTAAATTTTTTGGGATTTGAGGTTTTAGGATTTCAATTTGAAGGTTTAAGGTTTTAAGGTTTTCAGTTTTTAGGGTTTAGAGGGTTTAAGGTTTTAATTTTAGGGTTTAGATGGTTTAGGGTTTTGATTTTAAGGTTTAAAGGGTTTAGGGTTTCGATTTTAGGGTTTAAAGGGTTTTAATTTTAAGGTTTAGAGAGTTTAGGGTTTTGGTTTTAAGATTTGGAGTTTACGGTTTTGATTTTAAGGTTTAAAGGGTTTAAGGTTTTAATTTTAAGGTTTGAAGGGTTTTTGGGTTTACAGAAAATGCAATCTCTAAAAATCTCTAACATCTAGGTAGATTTTTGAATAAAATTTGGTATTTATAATTTTCAAAAATTAATTAAAAATTTTCCATATATTTTCTTTTTATAACAATTTATTTTAATAATATTATTATTTTATTTATTGGTTTTTCAATAACTTCCCAACATCTAGATGAAATTATCATTATTTAAAATATGATTATATTCTCTCCAACATCTAAGCAAGAAAAATTTTCTTATTACTAATCTATTTTATAATCATTTATATATATTTTTATATATATTTATTTTATTTTTTTAACACTTTGATTATTATTCTTTATAAAAAAATATTTTAAAGAATCAAAAGTTTTGAAATCATTTTTTAGTATTGTTGTTGTTATCATTAGTCTTTATTCCTTTGTTTTATATTATTTAATAAGTTTTTTTTTTACAAAAATTATATAAAAAACCTTTAGCTTGATTACTCTTTATTTATTTATTGTTTATTTAATAATAATAATAATAATAATATTATTATTATTATTATTATTATTATTATTATTATTATTATTATTACAAAACAACAAATATTTATTCTAACAAATTTTAAAAGTTTTTAAACATGCATAAATAACAATAATAAACTAAATTAATATAAATAATATATATAAAAAATCAATAAAAATATAATAAATAAAAAATTACCTAAATTGGACCAGTCAACGGTCCGATCAATGTTAATTCGATTGGATCGACAGGGGTTTGGTGAGCGATTCAGTTAAATTGGTTAAAAGTTGGCTGAAGTGGGTTGCTGGGTCGAGTTCGGGTCTACGTACAGATCTCCTCGGTTAAAATGACGTCGTTATGATTTTTTTCTATTTCATTCCAACCCTCCATCTAAAAAAAGAAAACCTTTCTTAGCCCAAAAAGACACTTTCAAGCTATGCCAGAGTCTAGTGTCTTATTGTCGCACCAGCTGCTACTTGAGGTCATTGCTATTAGTCGTTAGTGATCGAAAAATGTAAAACTCTGCCTAAAAACTCCTTTCAATCCTCTGAGTCCAAATCCACTCTTTTTTTTTACGGGAAACAACCCTAATCAGAGTAGATCGAGGTTTAAAGTTTTAGTGTTCCTTTTTTTATATCAACCAAAATTGATGATTTTTTTTATTTTTGTAGATAGCTCAACGCTGATGGTTCCTTGCCTAATCAGCGAGGACTTTGTGTTTTTTTTTTTTTTTTTTTTTTTTTTTTTAGGTGTTGATGTTTGTTTTGGTTGTGGGTTTTTTCTTTGGTATTATTTCGTGGGTTTTTTGTTTGGCCATGATTGGTTGTAGTGAGCAAGGGACGATGAAAGTAAAGGCATTGTGGGTATTGGGGCTATTTGGAGGTGGCTGTATTAGTGCCGTAGGGAGATGGGTATGTGCTTTGAGGCAAGGTGAAAGGGTTGGGTTGCTTAGGTGTCTGAAGCGTGAGGGTAAGAAAGGATGCAAGTAAGGGTGTTTTGGGTGCTGGGGCTATTTGAGGTAGCTGGATTAGTGCTGTAGGGAGATAGGTATGTGCATTGAGGCAGGGTGGAAGGGTTGGGTTGCTTGGGTGTGTGAAGCATGGGTGCCAGGGTATGTTTTCGAGAGCCCTGAAAGGGGAGAAAATTGGGTGCTTTATAGGGTTAGGCACCTAGAATAGTGTGTGGAGTAGGTGCTTGGCAAGGTATAGGTGCCATGGCAAGGTAAAGCCAATGGCTCTAGGTAGTTTGGGATGGTGAAGTGCAGGGGCTCTGGGTTTGGGTTCCATGGGTATGGTGCTGTGTAGGGGCAGGTGGTAGGTTGGTGTTGTGCATGGCACCACACGACACCATGCCTAACCTGTCCGTTTTTTTGTTGTTTTTTTTAAATTTTTTAATATTACATTTGATTATTAATTTTAACGAAATTAAAAAAGAAGATTTCATCTAGTAGATTCAAACAAAATTAAGTGTCTACAAATAATTCTTCTTTGTCTACTATTGTACTTTATATTGTACTTTTTGAGCTTTTCTTTTGGCCAATGTTCTTTTATATAATTTTCCCAAATTCTATATAAATAATTGTTAATTTTTATTTGAATTTCCAAGAAATTGGTGGCATTGGAAAAGTCAGCTCTTAAGGTAATTTGTCTTTCTATTTTTGAAATTGGAAGTATGATCTCTCTTTGTTTTCAAAGATCGCAGGATCATCCCAAGAATGCAGCAGTACTTATATACCAGTTTGATGGGAAATTTTCATTTTTAGTTTTTATGCATTGTACTTTATATTTTTTTTGTATATATCCATTACTTTACCTCTTTTATGAAGAAAAGGATTAGATAGGGAATAAAAAGTTGAATGTGAGTTTTTTTTTTCTCTCTCCTTGGTTTCTCTTCTCTTGCCTTGCTGGAATTGGCAAAACCAGTTCTAGAGGTAAATTCTTTTTGTTTTCCTTGATGTTGGAAGTAAAACTGTTTGCTTCAAAGAGTTTTGAACATGCTTAGAACACGGTAGTTCTTATACATTGTCTATGCCAGTTTTATAAGAAAGTTTCTTTTTATATTTTGTCAATTGTGTTTTGTATTTTCTTCTTTACCCACTGCCTCTTTTATGAAGAAAATGATTGAATAGTGAGTAGAAGTTTTAATTTGATTTTTTCCTTTTCTTTTTTTGCTAAATATCTCATTACCAATTATAGTTGTTGAATTGGGGATAATAATATTATTCCGAAGTCTGAACTTTGATTTACTAGCTCAATGGTTGATGTGTTGGTCCTGCTTTTTGAGTAATATGGTGTATGTTCATATTCAAGCAGTTTCCCCATGTTTTTGTATTGATTTGTTTTGTCTATTGTCTTTTTTTTTTATGTCAATTAATGGTACACAAGGTACTTCTATGAGGTTGGCAAAAGATCATATGGAATTCTCTGCTAGAAGAATTAAACAAGAGCTTCAGCCTATTAATGGAGAATGTATGATAGCTTAAAACTAATTTAATGACCTTGGGGCCGTGCAACTTATAGGGTGAGTAACGGGTGAATATGTGAGATAAACATGAAAAAAGCAGCTGTAAATACACCACTGATCGTAGCTTGGACATCACCCAGCTTGACGCCATCCAAATACATCATACTTAAAACATAAGTTGTAGTAAGGCAATTAAGGCCAAGTATCTTGAACATTTGGAGGGTAGTCACAAGGATGCTGCGTCCTTGATGAATTATGTCAATGGTTGAGGCAACGAATGCATGCTTTGTTACTATGAATAAATTGTTCAATAATCACCTGTAGCTACAAAGTATCTAACTATTCTTCAATTTAGTTCTGTCTTCTCTTGAATCTTTTTGGCTTTATCATGATATTGAAGTTCTTGGTTTGTTTTTAATTTTTTTTACTACATTTTTTGTTATTTTTATCTTAATAATTGCACTGCATGCATTAAAAATTATAATAAACGTTGGAAATTTCAAATTTGTTTGTTTATTTTGTTCATAATTTTTATAAAAGCCTTAGATTTAAAGTATTGATTAGCTCAAGATTATATAATTTTTCTATTTAACAATTAGTTTTTTCTATTCAAAATTACAATTATCCAATAAAATATTTATTCAATACAATGCAAAAAAGCAATACAACAACTGAACGAAGCTGGGCCCCAATTACTAGTTATGATTAAAAAAATAAAGGAAAGAGGGAAAAATATTAATGGATTAAAAAATGGAGGTAATGGCTACCTTTTATGACTAGAATAATATTTGAGAAAGAAAAATTATCATAAACATTAACAATAAAAATTTTTAAAATTTACTAATAGAGTTAATAGGATGATAAATATATTTTAATTTATGTTAAAAATAAAAAAAATTAATTAAAAAATAAATATATGTCAATTTGCTTTTTAAAATTTTTAATTTATCTTTAAACCTCTTTATCTTATTATATACTTAACTAAAGAGATATTATAATCTTAAACTCTCTTAAATCTATAATTTTTAAATACTAACTCTAATAACATATTAACTATCTCAAACTTATAATCTGTAAATATTAATTCTAATAATATATCAATTAATTCAAGTGATAACTGACGGTGTTAAGTTTTAACTTTATTTGTAAAGTTAAATAATTTCACCTTTGCGGAAACCAGTTTTATAATTAACCTTTTTTAAAAGGAGTGAAGAGAGACAATTTTGATTCGTTCTATGAAACCCAAAGTTTGAGTCGTGGGAAAGTTTTGGCCATGGTCAAGAGGAAATCAAGGTGCTTGGAGACCAAGGATTCATCTTTTAACAGTCCAAGTTTTGACTAACTAATTATTATTTTATATTAAAATATAATATTATGTCATTTATAATTTAATTAATTTTATTAAAAATATATATTATTTTAATATATGAAAATTGTAAACTTCTAAATAGTGTTAAAAACGGAATATATTTTCAAAATTAATAGAAACAAAATTTTTGCTTCCAACACTTATGAAAATTTTGTTTTTCTGCTTTTGAAAATAAAAATAAATTGTCAAACTTATTTTTTGTTATTGTTTTTTTAAATAAACTGAAAACTAAATTATAAAACAAAATAAATGCCAAACGATATGTTAATACTTGAACTATAAAATAATACATACTTTTATGAATTTCAACTATTGAATTAAAAAAAATTTACATATTTCTTTTTTTTAATGAAAAGAATAGATATTCCTTTTGAGAGCTAATCTTCCTGATTCAGTATTTTTTAATGGCTTAACCACATTTATAAAATTTATGTTGAACCCAAATTTTTTAGACTAAAATCAACTGTTGACAGTTAATCTTTGTACAAAAAGAAATGTTGGGATGTATGTTTGGATTGCACCAATTAGGGATCTAAAATTTCAATATTCTTCCAATTTTACAGGTACCTATCAATAGTGGGTGCGTAATTTACAATTGCTGCATCATTGATAAATGTTAGATGAAATGCCACATGAATGTGACATGAAAAGGAATAAAAAAAAAAAACTTTTTGCTTTTTTGGGTAAAAAACTTGGTGACTAATTAAAAATATTATCTTCCTTTAAAACAAAAATCTTTCTAAACTTAAAGGTGTTCATACATTGAATTAGATCGCCTATTTAAGCAGTTTACGCCCAGCACTAATCAAAATGTTACTTTAAAATATTAAAAAATAACTTTTACGTGAATATTTTAACTTTTCATCTCCATCAGCTTTTGAATTTTTTTTCTTAAAGTAAAACAACTTTTTTAATTAGTCACCATTTTTTTTTTTTACCAAAAAGAGCAAAAAGTTTTTTTTATTACGACTGAGATTGAGCAGGCGTAAATGGCCTTAATTGGTGATCAACTTACCTGGCGTAATTAAAATTGGGCTCTAACATGTGCCTGCAGCCTGTTTTCGATCCCAATTTAAATCTGTTTACCCATTAGACGATGAAAATGGTCCTGGAGCCACTGTATTCGGACTAGCGATTGGTAGTTTTAAGTCTTGTCGTTGTCCTTTTTCCGATTTATGACCTTGACTTGTAATTATCACTTTTCTTCACTAAAAACAAGACTAACAATTATCTTTTACATTTCCTTTTGGCAAGGAGAAGAAACTTATTAGACAAAATCAAAATTTTTTTATTTTTCGATTTAAGGTTATTATTTAATATTTTATTAATAAAGCACACGGCTGTTGGCAAATCAAATTTTGTTTTTGGTTAAAGAAAAACATAAAACTTAATGAAGTAAAAAAAAAAAAAGAAAAATGCTATGTCCTACTACTTTTATCTAAATATTTTTGTTTCACATGATATAACAATAATTTATTGCTTTGATTATAATATTTCATTGATATATAATTATTTGATATCCAAAAATTGATAGACTTCACATTTGAATACATATTTTAATAACTACATATATTTTATGTTAAAAAATACACATATTGAGGATAAAAATGATGAAAAAAGGAGCTCATAAAAATATACTTATGTATTTGATAGAGCCATTATTTTATGAAGCGTGCATGAGAGTCAATATTGGATGAAACAATATAACAAGAAGTCAAAATATAACAATAAAGAAGTCAAAATATAACAATAAGCATGGCATAAATTCAATCATTCTATATATATTGAATAATACTAGTATTTAATTATTTCATTTTCATTTCTTGTCAATTTTCTTGAGAGAGATATTTGACTCTTCAACTTGACATATGTATAATATGATCAGGGAATCATTATTTCATGTAAGATAAAATATATGAAGGTATATATATATATATATATTTACTTGTTAAGCAGAATTAAAAGTAAAATTTTAACGTAAATTATTGATTATTGAAAAAAATTATAATACGAAAATTATTTATACACAACATAAATCCTTCAATAAATCGAAATAAAAGTCTTTTTTTAGAGTTGTACGATCCTCTGTCCGATTGCTCTATTTTTTTTTTTTCTCTTTTATTCTCGTGAGAAACTCATTTTTTTCTTTTCTAGTTAATTTTTTTTTTATTAATGGCCGAATGCCATCTTGTTTGACAGGAGATATGGACGGCCTATTTTACTTGTAACCCACCTATTATGGGCGGTTTGTTTTAGAGTAGTGTAACCCATCCGGTTACCAACGTTTCACATATGCATAACATTTATAACTACTGATAAACAAGGTCATTATATAAACTGATTTAACACGAAAAACAAATTTATTTGAATCGTATCTTATATCTTATTAATGATGTAGATAATTGAAGTTTAATAATAAAGCTTCGTCGTGTTCTTCATTTTTTTTTTTTTTTTCTCTTAGTCAAAACAAATAAATTGATGAACACAGTTTCTTTGATAAAGGGGTATAAAAAAATTCTCTTACAAATCTATCTAAAAAGTCCTAAAAAAAATCAGGGAGCTGGTCAAGTTGATAAAGACAAAAATTATGGTGCAATATCAAAAAGTATATTGATTAATATTCCATTAGTACAAAAAGGAGCAAGAATCCAAATCGTATTTTAAAAATGCTTCCATAATTAATAAATGGAAAACATTGATATCACTAAAAGAGATACATTATCCCTTTTTGAATTCTTTTCTTGGAAAGATTTAGCAAACAAATTTTGCAAAGCAACCAAGAACCTTCGTAGCACAAAACAAAAAATTTTCATCGTCAATTCGCGTTCCTCACGTTTATTGGCATCCGTCAAATCTGACTTGCTAAATACGAAAAGTTCAGTATATATATATATATATATATATATATACCATTTATTATATTTTAAGAAAATATATACGTGTCATCCTGCTAATTTTTTAATAAAATTTTAAAACTCTAGCGAGGTAATTTTCCTACTATAAATACAACCATCAATTAATGAAACTTAGAAGCCTTCAAATACTTGAAAACAATCATATTTGAAAGCCAAAAGGTTTGTCAATTAAAAATTAATTTTAGATTGAAAAAAAGAATTACTATAGTTTTTTTTTTATTATTATTTTGTTAACTTGAAGGGAATTTGTCATGGAGGATCCAAATAAAAGTAAGGAAAAGGAAGAGAAAGGAAGAGAAGAAATTCGTTTTAGGGGAGTGAGGAGAAGGCCATGGGGAAAATATGCAGCTGAAATTCGAGACCCTTCAAGGCATGGTGCACGTTTATGGCTAGGCACATTTGGTACGGCAGAGGAGGCTGCTCGAGCCTATGATCGAGCTGCGTTTAACCTGAGAGGCCATATGGCTATCTTGAACTTCCCCAATGAGTACTATTCTCAAGTGATGGGATCAGCTCCTTATCCATCTTCTTCTATCAATGCTCGTAAGAGCTTTGAGCAAGGAAGTTCATCATCTAGTGGACAAGAAAAGCAGGTTTTCGAGTTTGAGTATTTGGATGACAAGGTTTTGGAAGAGCTTCTTGAAACGGAAGAGGAGAAGAAGAAAAGAATGAAGGATAATTGAAATTTCTTAACAAAGTTCAATTAATGCAATTTGGTTTGGTTGAATTTTTTCTTTCCTATCCATTTTCCAGGAAACTATAAGTATGAATATTTGTGCCCATGGTTATGATATATGTTCCATCTTTTCCCTGAACAAAGTAACTCTTTTAATCCCTTTTTTCTTCATTTCTTGAAAGAGGCAAGTCATTAGTGATTGATTGAATTGATTAACCTAATTCCATACTGAATTTTTAACCTAATTGAAGATTGAAGTAGGAGGAAGCTAATGAACAATGGTATTTAACTTGTAAGGCACAATATACTCATTAGATATGGATTCATTTTTTGCACAAAATGAAAAGATAACATGATTGCTAAAGTAATGAAATTGATTAATTATTGCTAGGTGTAAATGTTAGACCAATGCAAATGTTAAGTTAGACCAAATGCAGTTGGTTCCCATATCAATAGATGGTGTCAAGGGCCCCAAGTTTTTCAGGATATTGTTTCAAGCTAGTTGGCTTCCTACATTTTTCTTCTACATATATATTTGACACAATGAATTGCCTTTGCCAAAATGGAGACAGTAGAATAGGAGGAGACCACTAGCAGCAGGTTTGGGTAGTAGGGGGATTGAAAGCCAAATAACAACACTCACATTAATTTCCCATCATAAATTTTTGCATTTTAGCTGTTGCTGTTTAAAACTTTTTGAGGGAAGAGATGCTAAATCAGTAAGCAACACCCAAATCCATAGAACAGTAAAGTTTATAGAGGAGACTAAATTAGAGATTCTAAAGAGAGATGATTGTTATATGGTATGAAAATTTATCATGATCTGTTGATAAAGTGTGTTAGATGCTTGGTTTCGGAGGTTCAATTCTATAACCTCAAATATCGAAGAACAGAAGGCAAGAAATTTCTATATTGGTTTCCTTTGTATTTGTTAGAGGAAGTGGCAGAAAATATTTGGCTGAACCGGTGAATTAGTGAACGCAAGTTTCTTGTGACGAATTCATGAATTGTAAGAGACTGATAGGCTAATCAAAAGCACCAGGTGAAATTTAAGATCCTTATGACTACAGTTGGATTCTTGAATTTGCAGAAATCATGCTTTGTAGTGAACAAATGTGGAATCTTATAACAAGAATAAGGGCTTTAGATTAGTTGTCGATATGATGCCTTTTGTAAGAACAAATTCATCAATCTCCCAAATATTATCCTTTCCAAATTGCATTGTCCAACTGTCCGGAGAACCCCAAAAAAGAAGGTGATCACAGATTTTATTAAAAAATATTTTGTCCAGATAATATTCAGAATCTTCTTTAAAATTATCTTGCTGTCTTCCGAAGGAAATCGCGAAGGTGGTAATGAGATGCAAAGCAAAGGCCATCAGAATCAATTATGACAGATTACAAAATATGGTCTTCATATAACCTTGTTAAGTGCTTCTGAAAAGTCGCTTTTTTACGTTTTTATCCTAGTCAAAAGATTTTGAATTAGAGGGATAAAAATTCTTATTCTTGTGCCTACAATTAATGTCTTGAGCACAGTGAAATATACTCTAGTAATAAAATTCCCCCAATGAAATAAGTTTCACCTTTGGCTTGCATAAAAAACAAGTGTACTTACATATCTACTTAGATTTGACAGGAAGATTACAAATGGTGCTGGTTACACGTGATGTGGTTTCCATTTAGAAAACGTACGCTTTGCATGTTCTAGGGGGGGCCGGTTTGGCACTCTTGTGAGCTTTCATCAAGAACCAATTTAAGCTTTTATTCTTCTCCCTACTGTATACCTTTGATTGATTACAGTATAATTCTGATTACAAATGTTGGAGCTAAAAGTGATTGATTACAGTATATTGTGTTTACAATTGTTTATGCTAAAAGAAAATGATGTTATCAATAATCATGCGATTTATTGATCTAATATAAAAATTTTAGTTTATATCCCTTATATTAAAAAAAAAATTGAATGGTTTTCTTTGGGTTGTGGTTGTCGTTAGAGATGTAAATAATATATTAGTATTCGTAAGTTATTCGGGATCGATTCGAATAAAACTTGAATTCGATTTGATTATTATCGAGTCGAGCTCGAGTTTGAGTAGTTCGACTCATCAATCGAGCCAACTTCGAGTATTTTTATACTCGGCTCGAGTAGCTCGTGAGCCTAATCGAGTTTTTATATTTAAATATATTTTTATTATTTTAATTAATAAAATATATCAAATTCGAGTTTGAGTTTGAGTATAAATAATCGAATTATAATCGAGTATACGAATCGAACTTATTTTTATATATTAATCGAACTTAATCGAGCGAGTTCGAGTAACTCGATTTTAATCACGAATCGAGCTCGAATTAAGAAAATAAAACTCGATTGAATTCGAGTTGAATATCGAGCCGCCAGTTAGAAGTCGAGCTCGAGTTCCAATTTTTCATTGTATCGACTCGATTCGACTCGATTACATCTTTAGTTGTCACTAGAAACTTGGAAACTAGAAATGCTTGTGTTTCTACCGAAAAAAAGGGTTGCAGACATTTAATTTAGTATATGGACTAATAATAGGTAAACTTTTACCTCCTAAAAAACAGATTTTGAATTTAATAAAGACCCTTTCTCCTACCTTGGCAAACTATAAAAACATACGCCCCCAAATCATATTGGCATCACCTAGCTAGAAAATTAATGTAGTGAGCTTGTATAACGTGAGTCAAGCTGGAGTGGAATCTCATTAATTCTGGTAAAAAAAAGGAGGAATAACAAAATTTTAGGAGTAACTTTGTACGAGTATGCATTCATTTCAAAATAAATTTTTAAAAATTGCTTTTGTTCTTGTTAACTAGGAGTAACATGCACAACATACATATATACATACATATATATATATATGAGGATGAATCAATTTATATAGAGTAATTTTTTTTAATTTTATATATTTTTTAATCATTAATTTCAATAGATCTAAAAGATGAAATTAAAATATTATTTTTTCATTTTTATTTATCTCTCTCATCTTTTAGATATATTAAAATCAAAGTTAAAAAATTATGTAAAATTTTTTTAATTTTATAAAGTTGATCCCCCTTCTCTCTATATATATAAACTATTATTTAAAGTAATCTCCAACAATTTAACTGGTTATTGATATCTGTCATCTTTCATTTGCTATAAATTTATTCAATTTTTTTACTTAAACTAAAACCGAGAGAGAGGGAGAGGTGGGAGGGGAAGAGGGAAGCTTCCAAAAGACCCTTATGGATTGAGAAAATATATATATATACACACACACATATATATACACACTAACTATATTAAATATAAAAAAATAAATCTATATCTATATTTATATATTTATATATTTATATATCTATATATCTATATATACTATCTTTTAGATAGTTTGATACTTTACCATCAATTAAATTATAGGGAAGGTGATTGCAAGAAATTAAAATGTTGGGAAGATAACATTCACTACAGGGGTTTTGATTTTTAGTGGTAATTTTTTTACGTTTAGTGGTGTTTATAAACGTCACTAAAAGATTTGCAGCATTTATGAAAAACGCCAGTCAGAATACTAGCTATACACACGTCACGAAAATTAGTCACATTTTCTATAAAATGCCAACGTTTGTATGTGGAAAACGCCGCTACATTAGCGGCGTTTTGTATTTGAAAAATATTGTTATATTAGCGACGTTTGTATGTGAAAAATGTCGCTATATTAGCGGCATTTGTATTTGAAAAATACCATTCTATTAGCGAAATTTGTACCTTTGACATGCCGCTAATTTAGTGATGTTTTTTTCAAAAAAATGCCATTACTTTGGTGGCATTTATATCACAAAAATGTCGCTAATTTAGCTCATTTTCTAGTAAGAGTATTGCTACTTTTAGTGGCATTTTATGGTATAAACACCACTAAATTATTCATTTAGCGACATTCTTGAACACAAACACCGCGAAATTGAGAAATGTATTTTTTTTAAATAAAAAAATTTTGTTAATATTTATTTTTTTCATAAACGAGCTTAAATTCATATACTGAAATTAATATAAACTTAATTCACGTTCAAATATGCATCTAATTAACACAAAATTTAATAATTAGTATAATAACATTCAAAATTTTTTAATACATTAACAAAATAAAAATTAAAATGTATGAAATTGATGACTGCATACATTTTGAAGGTTACCAATTGATGAAAGAATTTTTTCACCTTGGTCACTAGCGTACTCAAGAACCTACTGAATAATAGCATATAATTTTTAACACTTCAGTGTTTGCTTTTTTTATATTAAAAAATATAAATATTTACTAAATATAATACCTGAATTGGAGGACCACCGAGATTAGTTCCTAAAAATTGTTATTGCACAAAATTCATAAGATGATCGAATCGATCATGCAATTACTGAAATTTTGTACGCTCTTGCTCCATTCTAGCACGTTCTTCCTCAATTTTGGCATGCTCCTGTTCTCTTTCTTCTTCCATTTGCTAAAAAACGTTGTTGCATAATTTGTAACTCCTTTCTCAATATCGAAATGTCTTGCGAAGATTGACTTGCTGGGAATGTAAATTGTTGAGAGTTACATCTATAGTAGGTAGATGGTGTTGGACCCAATCCAAGGCCTTGGACCCGTCCATGTCTTTCTTTTCTAGCAACTTCTATGAATATCCGATTTTCCAATTCTTTCATGTTAAGAGAACCATCAGATGTTACTTCAATCTCAGTAGCCATTTTCTCTTTCGCTTTCTCTTGTAAATTAGTTATATACAACTATCAAGTTTAATGATTAATTGATAATATGTTAAAAAGAGTAAATATTTACTTTATGTTAAAATAGATATTACAAATTATCACAATTTCTTGTGTTTCGACATTCATGTAAGATCCATCTTTTTTTGTATGTGTTAAGCAAAAAAGTTTCACACATCCAATTTGACCACCCATCTCAATCTTCTATACAAAAATATATGTTATTTGATAGGATACATATCAACCGCAACTTATTCATGCATATCATGCCTGTCAATCAAATTAAAAAATTTTAAATAATTTTAATATCAAGTATTTATATTTTGACCCCTTTACAACACAATAGTCTTAAACAGACGCAAACAATAAAAGCATTTTGGCCTTTCACACATATCGATCATGGAAACCAAATTGAATTATTTGGACAAGTTTAATATTATAGATTGAAGCCATCCAAAAATTTTATTAGTATTTTTGCCTTTTAAAGACAAAAATAGTCCCAAATAAACATAAAAACAATAATTTTTTCACACATATTAACTATAGAAACCAAGTTCAATCAATCGGACAAGTTTAATATCAAGTATTGAAGCTATCTAAACTGTTAAAATAGAACAATAATAACAAATTTGTATTTTCACCTAAATAGACGTAAACAATAACTTTTTCATACATATCAATCGTGGCAACTAAGTTTAATACTTTTGATAAGTTTAATATCATGTATTGAAACTATCAAAACTATTAAGACATAACAGTAACTATTAATTTGCATATTTACCTTTTAACGGCATAAAAAGTTCATCATTGGAATAAGTTTAAAATCATAAACTTACTATTTCTTTTTGCATTCTTACAAAACTTTTTGATCCACTTGTGTGGCTATATTTCTGTTGCTTTTTACTACCAATGCCAATCTATTCTCTTTTTTGTCATAAAATATAATTGGGTATATCATAGAAATACAAATATTACCAACTTAATTCATTATTTCATTCTACTGTACAAAGTTATAAATTAGTACCTCTCATTTTCTTGAGAACCAAAATCTGACTAATTGTTCATATTGTCACCTAATCACATTATGGGGTAGATTTTCCATCATCGCCTCTACAGTTATATTTTTATCGAAATACTTATTCTTCAAATTATACTTATAATCGTTCCATTTTCTTTCCCAATGACTTAAGCACAAATGAAGTTGGTATTTCAAGTACAAATCTTGATTGTAATAATGCAAAAAAGAAAAGTTTTAATCAATAAACCAAATTTAAAATAATTAATTCTTTTATGTAATTAATTATAATAATACCTCAATAAAGTTTAAAGTACTGGCCTTTACTTCTGTTGGAACTTTATGCCATGTTTCATAATGAATAGGCAATTTCATTCCATTACGGGTAAGCATGCCTAGAAATCCAACCAATAGTTGAGCCTCTTCACCAATTAGTTGTTTATCAGAGTTTACAAATACTACAATACGCTTGTTTAAAGGTAGTGCAAACAATTTCTTCAAAGTTGTCCGACCCTGGTCCTTTGTTGACCATTGTTATCAACTGTAAAAATTAAAAAATAAATTTGTAAAATGGCAATGCTTTTATCATTATAATCGATTTGTAAATATGGGATATATGATACCTGCATTCAAATTTAAAGCATAATCAATTGACGAGATACTATCTAAACCTAGACCTCTCGTATTGTCAGATTCAATATCAATTGAAGGGTTAGAAGTGACTAAGTTAGATCCGATAGTATGTTCATTCCTTTCCAAAGGATTTGACCATAGCCAATGTCAACAGGTGCCATAGATGGTTTTGAACTAATATCTCTGATATGTATTCCTTTCAATCTACTCCATCACATTGTAGCTTATCCGTATCATAATAGCGAATATATAAAATATATTAGTTTAGAACAATATAAAGACATTAAAAAGTTAAGAAATCATAACCTATAATACAAAAAGAACATATTGATTTAATTAAATCAAAAGATAATGTATGATTTACAATATAATAAATATACAATAGCCAATGCGACATTAATTACATACATTCATTTACTATATTATGCCTTAAACACTCGAATTACAAAATATAGATGATCCATCATGGTTTATAAATGTCTTCATTAACATCGTTGTAGACCCACTGAGCGTAGGTATTAGAGATATTTTCATCCAAGTTTTGTTTAGCAAAAGGATAACATTTAGTTTCATGTTCAATATCATGTCTTGTATCTAACCTCATATCAAATAAGTCTCTAGGTGTGTTTTGAAGAACAACAAACCAACCCAATTCTTTGGGATCTTCAGAATAAAAAACTTGTTTGACTTGAGATGAAAAAACATAAGGTTCATCGATGAGTTGTTGTCCAATGTGAATTAATCAAGAAAAATTCACAAGTGTAAATCCATACTGATCTTTCTTAATACCCCTCACACTATTCACATCAGCCTAATCACACCGAAATAAGACAACTTTCCACTTGCCATAGTAATCCAACTCAATGATATCATTAATCATGCCATAATAATCAATATTTCCCTCTAAAGGGTTTGTGTCCCTAGCACTGGCATAGCTAGTCGTTGATGAAGTAACAATAACTCCTGAATTTTGTGTACTTCTAAATCTCTCACAGGATTTAGTGTGAAATCTAAATCCATTGATGATGAAACCTTTGTATCGTTTCATAATCCTATTCGAACCTTGTGAAAGACACTTCACATTTTCATTAACAAGCATTCCACTCTAAACCTATAAAAGTGGAGTAAATATTTATATGTTAATAATGTTAATTATACCGTAAGCATTCTATGTAGATTTCTCATAAAGGGAAGTATGGCATTACTTACAGTTGCTCCTAACCATTCATAAAAGGTTTCGACGAACAACTTATCAAGCTCTCGAGGGTTTGATTGTCGATAATGTGCGATGGCTTTTAACCTATTTCTATACTCACTACAAAGCATCATGATAAAGTATTAACAATAAAAAATACAATAAATTATGTTTAATTTAATGAATAATTTCCTTGCTAACCATTCATGAAAGTTTTCGACGAACAACTTATCAAGCTTTCGAAGGTTTGATTGTCGATAATATGCGAGAGCTCTTAACCTATTTCTATACTCACTACAAAGCATCATGATAAAGTATTAACAATAAAAAATACAATAAATTATGTTTAATGTAATGAATAATTTCCTTGCTAACCATTCATGAAAGTTTTCGATGAACAACTTATCAAGCTCTCGAAGGTTTGATTGTCGATAATGTGTGAGAGCTCTTAACCTATTTCTATACTCACTACAAAGTATCATGATAAAGTATTAACAATAAAAAATACAATAAATTATGTTTAATGTAATGAATAATTTCCTTGCTAAAAAACTTACGTGTGAAATGATTTAATAGAGTCATGATGAAAAAGAACATATCAATGTGCTTGTGCCTAAAATTCATCATCTAACTCCACCATTTTAGCTTTGCCTATTGGTTGTCCAAAACTTTGAAAAAGATAACTGTAGGCAGAGTCATGTTGCTGTATACCAACATTTCTCGATGGTCTATTAAATCTCGTTTCAACATCTTTCAAATAACGAGAACAAAATGTCATACACACTTTTGCTAAATATATTTCAGCAATAGAACCTTTCGGATAGCATTTGTTGTGACAATAAAACTTTAACCTCCCCAAAAACCTATCGCATAAAATATTAGTCATATATCTTTTTAACTAGAGTGGCATGATCATCAATAAAACCTTAATCAATCTATTAAACAATAATACCTTTCGATAGGATACATCCATCGATAATAAATCAGCCCATCGACTTTTGTTTCATATGAAAGGTGGATAACCAAATGCATCATAATAGTGAAGAAGTTTGGAGGAAAAATCTTTTTTAAATGGCATAAAGTAATTGTAGCTCGATCTTGAAGTTTGTCATGCTCTTGCATATTCATACATTTCCTACATAGAGATTTAAATATATTACTCAATTCAATTACCACAGAAGTGACTTGCTTTGACATTGATGAACGTAAAGCAATTAGAAGTAAATCTTACATCAAAATGTGATAATCATGTGACTTCAATGAAAAAAGTTTTCACTCATTCAGATATACACATCTCGATATATTTGATGCATAGCCATCCGAAACTTTGACATTTTTCAAAACCTTACAAAAAACATTTTTTTCAAATTTAGAAATCCCAGAACAAGTAGCAGGCAATCGATAATTGCCATTAGGAAGTAACTTCGGATGAAGGTCAGGATGAATCCCCATATCAACTAGGTCAAGCTGACTCTTTAAGTCATCATTTGATCTTCTATTTACATTGAGAATTGTCCCGATAAAATTTTTATAAACATTCTTCTCTATGTGCATCAAATTAAGGTTATGGCATAATAAATTATATTCCTAATAAGGTAACTCAAAAAAGATACTTTTTTTTTTCACAACTCAGACTCATTGGGGTCATCTTTTTCATAGTCCTCTACATCACTTGAACATCAACATCACCAATGTCAGTATCAGTATCACTAACTTACATAATATGAGGTCATACACCTTTAAAGATGTCCCTCACTCTTTTCCTTGATGGAGTCATTTTTTTTATAAGTGAAGTTGATATCTTTTAACTGTGACAAGATATTAGACCCACTAATGGGTAAAGGTAATCTCCTCAACTCTTCAATTCCCTCAAAGAGATATTTTTAGAATCTAAATTGATGATTATCATCTAACCATTGACAATGTCTCATATAACAGAACTTTCTACCATTAGGTAACCACTTTAAACATGTCTGTGCAGCATAACATGGATAACCATAATGACCTTTTGTACTCCAACCAAATAAATTCGCATAAATAGAAAAATCATCGATAGTCCATAATAAAGTAGCACGCATATTGAAGTTTTTTTTATGTATCATAGGTCTCAACTCCTTTCCATAATTACTTTAACTCTTTAATAAGAGGTTGTAAGTAGATGTCTATATTATTACATAGATTTTTTTTTTTAGAATTATCATAAACAATATAAATGATTGTTGCTTCATAGCAATCTATGGTGGTAAATTGTAAAGAATTAATACAACTGGCCAAGTACTATAAGAAGTACTCATCATTTTGAATGGGTTGAATCCATCAGATGCTAGTCCAAGCATAACATTTTGGGGATCAGATGTAATATTTGAAAACCTAGAATGAAATGATTTTCATGCCAAAGAATTTGTAAGATGCCTTAATGATCCATTATCTGTTTAATTCTCATGTGCCACCTCATTGAATCTGTAGTTTTGGAAGACATGAAAAGTCGTTGAAGTCTTGGTATTAATGAAAAATAGCATAAAACCTTAATAGGCTTCTTTTTTACATTTATCTTATTAGCATCCTTATTCAACCTTTCATCGGGGTTTTTGTCCACCTAACGAGAAATGCCACACACATGACAAAATTTTTTATTTTTTCTATCACCTTAATACAACATGCAATCATTGGGACAACTACGAATTTTCTCATATCCGAGACCTAAATCCTTGATCATCTTCTTTGATTCCTTACAAGATTCAAGAATTTTTGCAAAAGGAAACATTTCTTTCATAAACTATAATAATAAAGTCAAAGAGTTTCTCATCCATCCACATAAGCATTTCAAGTGAAAAAGACGAACACAGAAAGATAACATTGAATGATTTGAGCCCTTATAAAGTTTTTCATTCATATCCTTAAGTAACCTATAAAACTTTGATGCTTCTCTTTTAGGTTGTTGGTCACTTATACCTATCATAGGTTCACCAAATTCATTAATTTCAATATTAGGTTGATTAAATCCATCATTTTGGGGAGAAGGATTATGAAAATGTTGGTTATGAATGTTAAAAGCATTTCACAACATGCCTTCAATGTCATTTGCTATAAAAGGATCATGTTGGTGTTGGAGAGCCTTGAAGTTGAAGAAACTCTAGTGGAAGACCTTGACGGTTCAGACTCTCCATGGAAATACCAATTAACATATCTCGGGAGAAATCCAATACAAATTAAATGTTCAAAAACAACTTCATGCATTTGCCAATCGATATTAGCTTACTTCACACATAGGCATAATATCATATTATCTTCACTTGTATTTTCAAATGCAAAATTAAGGAAAATTTTCACTCCATCTTTATACTCTGGACTTAATCTTGACTTTTACATCCAACTCTCATCCATTTAGTACTTGCTACTTTATTAGACCAAATGTATATAAATAATTTATATGAAAATAAACATGTCAAATACTTAAGTTTACTATGTTTTAAACAAAAGATAATAACAAGATCAGTACTTACAAAAAACAAGAACTCTTTATTGTGAAGTATTTTATTAGGTACCTAATATTATGAATGTTAAAATCCACTGTCAACGTAGACAATACCCAAAAGTTTTTGTAGTTAGGGTTGATATAAGGTAAAATAAATATAGAGGAAACCCAAAAAAGGAAGAAAATGAAAGGGGTATAGAGGAAACCCAAAAAGGGAAGAAAATGAAAGGGAAAGGGAAAGGGAAATGGATGATGGGTTACAAATGGTTATTTGAGAAATGTGGGTTTTGAAGAAAATTGTTTAAACCAAAAAGAAAATCACCAATTATAAAAGCTGAAGGAATAGTCGAATTAAGTAAAAATATCAGAAATAACTAATGAATAGTCAAAATAAGGTTCTAAAAGACAATGCTAGAACAGTAAAAGCTGAAGGAAAGAGAAAGTAAATTATAGTTAGTTTGGAAAGAGAAATAGTAAAATAATGAAGATGAAGCTTCAAGTTGGTGATTGGATGCGCTAAGTTTGGGGACAATTTTATTGAACCAGATTATAGAAGGCGTTTACTAAGAAAAATGCCTTCAATAATTTCCTCTTATATATTTTTTGAATATATTATAGGCTACATCAACAGAGTTGTAGTAGAATTGTTTGTGATTATTAAAGGCATTTATACCCCGAAATCGCCTTCAGAAATTTCATCTAATTTTTATAGTGTATTTATTGAAGGTGTTTTTTAGCATAATACGCCTTCAATAATTTCTTTATTTTTTGCCTTCAATATCAAAGAAGGTAATTTTTTACTAAAAACGCTTTCAATAATTTTCTTTTAAAAATTGTTTGAGATTATTAAAGACATCTTCTGTATAAAATGCTTTTAATATTACACTTCTAAAATTTTAAAGGGTCATTGAAGGCATTTATTCCAGAAAAATGCCTTGACTAATTTTATTTTTTTTTTATTGAAGGAATTTGTTAAAGGCATCTTCCAATGAAAAATGCCTTTAATTTTTCACAACTCAAATTTAAGATGGTTAATGAAGGCATTTATTCTAGAAAAACACCTTCAATAATTTTTTCTTAAAATTTTTGAGATTATTAAAGGTGTCTTCCAATAAAAAATACCGTCAATTTTTTACAACTCAAATTTTAAGACGGTTAGTGAAGGTGTTTTTCTAGAAAAACACCTTCACTAATCTCTTCTAATTTACGTAAAAAATTATTAAAGGCATTTTTTTAGAACAAACGCTTTTAATAATTTTCTCTTAAATTTTTGGAATTATTAAAGGCATCTTCCAGTGAAAAACGTCTTCAATTTTTCACACTCTAATTTTAAGATGGTTAGTGAAGGCATATATTCTAAACAAACACCTTCACTAATTCCTTCTAATTTATGTACATAATTATTGAAGGTGTTTTTTGATATCAAACGCCTTAAATAATTTCCTCTTAAAATTTTTGAGATTATTAAAAGTATCTTCTAGTGAAAAATACCTTCGATTTTTCACAACTCAAATATTAAGACGGTTAGTGAAGGCATTTATTCTAGAAAAATGCCTTCATTAATTCATTCTAATTTACATACATAATTATTGAAGGCATTTTTTGAGAACAAATGCCTTCAATAATTTTTTTTTAAAATTTTTGAGATTATTAAAGGCGTCTTCCAATGAAAAACATCTTCAATTTTTCACAACTCAAATTTTAAGACAGTTTGTGAAGGCGTTTATTCTAGAAAAATGCCTTCACTAATCCCTTCTAATTTACATACATAATTATTGAAGGTGTTTTTTTAGAACAAATGCCTTCAATAATTTTCTCTTAAAATTTTTAAGATTATTAAAGGCGTGTTCCAGTGAAAAACGCCTTCAATTTTTCACAACTCAAATTTTAAGACGGTTAGTGAAGGCATTTATTCTAGGAAAATGCCTTCACTAATCCCTTTTAATTTACGTACATAATTATTTAAGGTATTTTTTAAGAACAAATGCCTTCAATAATTTTCTCGTAAAATTTTTGAGATTATTAAAAGCATCTTCCAGTGAAAAACACCTTCAATTTTTCAGAACTCTAATTTTAAGACAATTAGTGAAGGCATTTATTCTAGAAAAATGCCTTCACTAATTTCTTCTAATTTATGTACATAATTAGTGAAGGCATTTTTTAGAACAAACGCCTTAAATAATTTCCTTTGAAAATTTTTTTTTAGATTACTAAAGGCGTCTTTTAGTAAAAAATACTTTCAATAATCTCCAAGTAAAATTTTAAGGCGATTATTAAAGGTGGTTTTTCCAAAAATTGCCTTTAATAATAAATTTTATATTCATTTCCTATCTTGGACATCGAAATCCCAAACTATTAGTATACAGAACCAAACCAAACCCATAAACACATTTCTATCAAATTTTTAGTTTTTTTTTATCCCTATTGTCCCCACTGACCTTCAACAAATCAATGACGCGCACCTCTCTGTTTATCGGTATGTGTTAATAATTTTTTATTACTATATTATTTATATTATTTGATAGTGCTATTTTTTTTTTGTTTCTTACTATTTATATATGGGTATATATATTTTTTAATTTCACCGTAAGCATAGTCGTCCAAGCAGCTATCATTGTATGTATGCTGTTTCTGTGTACTTTTCTATTAATAATGTGGTTTGCTGAACCTTGTTGTGTGATATTGTTTTGTTGAATGGTATTGTATGATATTGGTGTGCTAAATCGTATGCTGAATGATTTGTTGAATGGTTTTTCTGAATGGTTTACTGAAGGGTGTGTCTGAGCACATTGCTGATTGGTTTGCTGAATGGTGTTTCTATATGTAGTATGGTATTAGTTGTATTTAATAACATACAGTGTTTAATTTAGACGATTATTTTGTGTAATTCGTATAATTGTGATCAAAATCGTAGGTATTATGGATTCCGAACAATAGCATTCTCCTTTTATAGAACATGTAAAGACACACCTGTAGGCCAAAAAAGAAAGAAAAGGGGCCCAAATAAACAAATTAAAGTGAGTGACACAAAAATTCACGTTGACTTCAATCAAAGTGGGCAACCTGTATCTGAAGGAGCTACTAAGATGGCTACTCATATTGGATCCATCGTCCGTTGTAGGATTTCAATTACGTACATCGATTGGCGATGAGTTCCTGATAATCTAAAAGATGATATATAGTAGTCGTTATGGTATGTTTATTCAACTATTTTGTAGAATTTGTTAAATGATCATTTAATTGAAATTCAATGTGTTCTTACTAATTGTGTTAAATAATTTAGGAACGGTTCGACGTCCCAATTGATTGTAAAAATATTGTGTTGTAATCTGTTGGGAAAGCATTCAGAGACTTTAAAAGCAGATTGACAACCCAATAATTTTACTGCTGGCTTATCAAGGTGATGTATTGGCTATTCCACCTGCAGCATATATAAATGTGATAAAGGTTAAAGATTGGATAAATTTTATTCAATATCAGCTTTTAAAAGATTTCTCAGTACGCAAACCCATTACCAAAAATATTGTTTATAAGTCTTTATGCAATATAGCCTTTGATCTTTATATGTAATTGACGTAATATTTTTCTTTTATAGAAAATTAGAGAAAATCAACGAAACATTCGGGTCAAACAACAATATCAACATCGGACAGTGAGAAAGGGATATGCAAATATGAAGTATGAGCTTGTATGTATTCACACACTTGTTTTATACTCATTAGTGAATATTTATGAACATTCATTTCATACATTATGATTTTTTTATTACGATAATTTAATAGGAATCAACGAGCTCTGGCACCAAAGTTTCCATATGGGATGTCTAAAAACAAGGACATCTATGAAAGGACGGATCTTTTGCAGATGAAGCAACCAAAGAAATGGCAAAAAAGATTGTATGTATAACTACTTTTTTAATATAATGAATGATTGGCATTGTAGTTGTATGCATGACTATATACTAGCTTGTATAGATTTGTTGTTACAGCCCATCTTATTATTATCTTTCAAGATGATTATGCTGTCAAAGTCAAATCTGGTGAACTGGTAACCCAGTATGACGAAGATCCTTTGTTTTTAGCATTAGACGCTAAAGAAAAGCCTGGTCAAGTTCGTGGGATTGGTAAATTTGTCTTGCCAAAGTTTTTTGGTAATCAACATAAAACCTGGAGAATGAGAAATGCACAATATGAAGCAATCACTGAGCAACAACAGTAACAAATTGATGACCAGAAGCAATGCCTCAATGAGCAATAGCAAAGACTCGCTGCTTTGGAGTCCATGTTGGCAGTAATACAACATAACATGCTGGTAGGCCGGTCTGATAACATCGTCCACATAGAAGAACCTTCCATTGCAAGTAAGAAAGCGAACCCATCCTCCACTACCACCCAAGAAGTATGATTTTGTTTATAATTTTAATATTAATTTGTTTATTATATTTATTGATTTGGTTTTAATACTTATATTTCATTAAATATTGTAGCAGGATGTTCGGACTCATAATATGACCCTTGCTCAGGCTACCATGGATGAGGTATCTAAATATTCACTAGAGCATTTATCCGGAGGAAACTTCATAACCATTGAGTCAAGGAAATGTTATTTGATAAACCATCATTTTCTTTCACTGGTGTGGAGAAGGTTAAAATATTTTATAAACTGGATGAATTATCAGCTATTGATATTGTTGCCTATATGAGGTTAGCTTATAAATACAAATATGCACATTCAATATGTAGTAATCTATATTAGGGTGTAATACTAACTAGCAGTGTTGATTATTATCATGCAGCTTCCTATATAGAGAGCTCAATGGGAGATAATTGACCAATACATTTATATTTATTGACCCCAACTTTATTAGTTAACAAAGTGACACAGTCACTTATCATGCTAATCATGTGATCCTATGTATGAAAAGACCGGTTGATTATTATTTGCTCCCGTATAATGTGCTGTAAGTTATATTCTAACCTTAATTATTCCAACCTTACCCAAATCTGATCTGATGCGTAATTTGAGTATATCATTGTCTTTATTTTGCGATCGTCATTGGGTGCTTATTGTGATTGACACCAAATCCTTAACACCATACTTACTTAATTTAGTTAATCCAACGGCGATGTTTAACCCCGATATTCAAACTTTTATAAAGAGGTATTACATTTTATTATATTATATATTTTATGTTTCTTCATAAGTAATTTTATTTATGTATTAAGTAATTTTTTTTCTTTTCAATTTAGGGTAATATCTACATTTGATAAGAAGATAAAGAAACCAAAATGGGTGTCATTATTGGTAAATGTGAAATTTATTCTTTTATGCTGAGTTTGTGTAGATAAATATTTTCTAAATCCATTCAATTAATTTTCAAGTATCTTGTCAACCTGGTAATACTGAATATGGATATTATATCCTTCGATTTATGTGAGAGATAGTGTTAGATGATTTTATGATCACACCATTCAAGGTTAGTATAAATTTCATAAACTCATTATATCTTCAAAAAAATAAAAAGGTACATTATGTTCTCATTTATTAACATTTACTTCTGATTTTTTTTAATGGGAAAGTAAAAAAAGCTTCACGGAAGAGGAACTGGATGAAGTCCGTAAAGAATGGTGTGAGTATGTATTATCATTTATCAATGTTGATAAACCTTGAGGTTAGACATTGTTGGTTGAATGTAAATATATGAGGACAAATTGTTATAATATTTTTAACATGCCTTGTTGAATGAAAACTTTAAGTTTGTACACTGGGCTATTGGTTTAATATTATTGGTTTACTTAATATGAATACACTATGTGTACTTAATATATTATCGAGTACAATTATTTCAAAAAAGTATATTAATATGGCAACATTATCATTTTTAATTTTGGATGTGTGGTTAATTTATTGAAATACGACAATGTTTATTATGTAAATTCCAAAATGTAATTCGTACTATCACATATATAAACCAAATATTTTTTGGGCATAAATATACAACTGACTTTAAAAATTTTTCTGGGTATAAGCCTACAACTGAGTTGACATATACAATATCAAATATGTTTTTTTGATGGGATTAATGAAGGTGTTTTTAGGAAGAAAACGCCTTGAATCATCTCTAACAAAATGTTATTGAAGGCGTTCTTTACCAAAATTACCTTCAATAATCTCATCTAAAATTTTATTGTGGGGAATATTAAAGGCGTTTTGGGCAAAAAATGCCTTCAAGAATCCATTTCAACTTTTTTCTATGGATTATTGAAGGCGTTTGAAAAGAAACCGCCTTCAATAATACCAACTAAAAATCTTTTGAATGGATTATTAAGGGCATTTTTTTACCCGTAACACCTTGAATAATCCCTAACAAAAATGTTATTGAAGGCGTTTTTAGAAAAAATTACCTTCAATAATTCGACCATTCAAATTTATCGTATGGAATATTAAAGGCGTTTTGAGCCAAAAATGCCTTCAAGAATTTGTTCCAACGTTTATCTATGGATTATTGAAGGCATTTTTAACAAAAGCCGCATTTGATAATCTTAACTAAAAATTTATTGATTGCATTATATAAGGCAAGTTTAGCCAAAAATGCCTTCAAGAATCGGCTCTATATTTTTCCTATGTATTATTAAGGCCGTTTCTCTACGAAAAATGCCTTCAATATTCTCTCTAAAATTTTTTAAAGCAATTGCTGAAGGTGTTTTGGCCAAGAAAATATCTAGAATAATCAATTACAAACAATCTCTACAAAAACCCAAAAAGGCTAAAATGAGGGATCAAACTTACCACCTTATGGTTAACATCTGTACGATCCTAAAATTTTGATATGATATTTATTGAAAGCGTTTTTTACTAAAAACACCTTCAATAAGCCTGTGCAATTTTTTGGTCGAATTATTAAAGGCGTTTTTTTTATAGAAAACACCTTTAATAATTGCATACATTTTTTTATGAAAGGATTATTGAAGGTTTTATCTGCCAAAAATGCATTTAGTAATTCCCTATCAACTTTTTTAACTGAATTATTTAAGGCATTTTCTGCAAAAAAACATCTTTAGTAGTCACTCAAATTTTTAAGACAAGATTATTCAAGATGTTTTAGTCAAGAAACGCCGTTAATATCAAGTCTTGTGTAGCGTTTATAAGTAACAACATCGCTATTTGAATATTTGGTGGCGTTTTGATAATAAACGCCTTAAGTTTTATAAAAACACGAAAATTAGCGGCGTTTTTAAGTGAAAGGCCGCTACAAAACTAACACTAATCTTCTATTTTTTTGTAGTGGCTGCAACATTTTGTATATATGGCAAAGTGTTAATTAAAATGCAAGAAATATAACATTACAATGTTTGGTAAACTATCGCATTATTGGAAATGTAGTGTTAATTTTCTAAATTGCCTCTATGTATCGAAACAAGTTATTCATCCAAAACAATAGCTTTGATTATAATATTTATATTATAATATTATATTTAAATTTTAATTCAATAATTTGTATAATTTTAAATATAATAGCTTGTCTTTTTACCAAAATATTAAATATTACTCATCAATTTCTTTTTTTTTTTGTTTCCTGCAACTACATGGTTCTATCACACCTTAAACATTATACAACAACATAAATATAAAAACAATAACATAATTTTTTCAAACCAAGGCCAAGCAAAGCAGTGGCAAAATACTGTTTTGAACACAATAATGTGTTTTATCAAGATGCAAGATATTCTATGAAAATATCAATAATAATATCTTACATCCATGATAGTAATAGTAATAACTCTTACAATCCATAATAGCATAAAATTCAGAGTAGGATGTTTTATCAAAATATCCAAGATAAAATTACTAAAGATAATGAAGCTAACCCTAACAAACTCTTCATCAATCAAATCTTCAATTCCCAATTCACATATCACATCATACACTTTCATTTTCATACTAGCATCATTAGCCATCTATTGAAAACAATTGGCAAACTTACCAATCTCTTCCTTAGACTTTCATGGATTTTTTTGAGCTTGTTCATGTTAGTAAGGAATGCATCATGAGCATCGTCAGCAGTTGATCCTTTATATTTCTTGGTTTTAGATCTTTTTGTGACTACATCAACTGACTTGGCATTGCATGCCTACTAGTTCCAGTGGATGATTCACTATTAGTTGTTTAAGTGCAGGACATGGACTCTTGGATATTGTCTAGTTGTTTTAATTGCATTTGTACATGTTTTTTTTATATTTAATTATAGACTTGTAAATATTTTTAGCTTATCTTAAACCATTTCCATCTAAAGTCAGTTGAATCCTCAAATACAAACTCCGACCTTTTTAACAAAACTGCTTGTAACCACAACATAGAATTTAAAACCACACCAAATTCCCTACTCACTATCTCAGTATTGTAATAACATTCAACTTTAAGAACCTGCCCATCAGACACAAAAATATAGAGTAGTCACCAATCTTTTTTACTTAGATGTGATTGGTCACCTAAACCATTTCCACCTAAAGGAATCCTTTTTATCTACCCATTGGACACAAAATAAACTCATTGTTCACTTAAAAAGGCTTTTGTCATTAGATTATTAAATGTCTTATGAAAAATCAAATCTCAATTCATTTTATTTATTTACAAAATACTGTCATACGAAAACACTATCAATCACAAAAAAATATCATGCAATATTATCATAATTAAAATAGACAAAAATCATGCAAAAATCATGCAAAAATATCATGCAAATAAATCATAATAAATAATGCAACTAAATAAACTCTATGCAAAATATCATGCAAAAATATCATAATAAATCATGCAAATAAAAATCATGCAAGAATAAATGAAATTCACATAAAATATCATGCAAATATATGAATACAAATAAATAAAATTCATGAAAAAATATCATAATCATGTAAATAAAAATCATGCAAAAATAATCATGCAAGAATACATGAAATTCATACAAAATATCATGCAAATATATAAACTATAATTATACATGTCAAATTTTTTCTTCTTCCTTTTTCTCATTATTTTCAATTCAATCACAATTAAAAAATAAAAAATAAATTAAAAAAATTAAATCAAAAATGAAAAATTAAATCAAAATAAAATAAAATAAAATAAAAAGAAAAAAAACTTGTGATCAGGTCGAGTCGGTAATGAGTTGACTCATTGTCATGAGACCTTAAAATGATATCATTTGCTTTTCCTATAAAAGTTAAAAAAAAAAATTGATATTTTTAGATTTCTTTTTTCCTTTCTTTTTCTAGTCCCTCTTTCATTTGACCCCTCTCTAAAAGCCTAATTGAAATTTTCCATTGTTTTCAAAAACTTAAAATCTACACTAAAAAATTCAAATGGTGTCGAAAAATTCAAACTTTTCCTAAAAAAATCTTAGAACCCAAAATTCAACTGTCACAAATTCCTCTAACCACCAAAAATACACATCAAAAAATTCAAACCACACCAAAAAATTCAAGCTAAAACAACAGAAATTCAAAAGAAGTTTTAGAAAAATCTCAGAAAACCTAAAAACTTAAAAAAAACTTAAATCAAACCCAAAAACCCAAGAATCAAATCAAAACTCAAAAACCTCACACAAATTCTAAGA
Organism: Durio zibethinus; assembly: GCF_047325235.1. NCBI lineage: Eukaryota > Viridiplantae > Streptophyta > Magnoliopsida > Malvales > Malvaceae > Durio > Durio zibethinus. The sequence goes on along the minus strand of NC_143183.1, from coordinate 18,435,477 downwards.
TTCACTAAAGATCAACTTCAAAGACTCAAAAAAATTGAATCAAAATTTCATAATCCCCAGAATTGAAAACTAAAAAAGTTTTGCTTGACCTTTGCTTGATTGCTATATGATTGCTTGATTGCTTGTGTGCTTGTTTTCTTGTTGGTTTTTCTAATTGAACATTAGGGTCTTTATATAGGGATTAAATTCCATTTTAACATGAAAAACCCCAAATCCCATCGAATCTACCAAAACTTTTTCAAGTTTTTTTTCCTCTAAGATCTTTCCTTTATCATTGCCTTGGTATTCAAGTATTTCCAAAATTAATTGGTTTTTAAATTCTTAATTCAACAAGATCCAAAATCAAATCCTAAGTTTTCCTTTTTCAAAAATTAATCACATTTTTTTACATTTTTTTTTACAAAAACTAAAAAAAATAATTGTAATAATGTATAGATCCATAGACTTATTGCTAGACATTAAACTTAGGGGTTGCCACCAATCCTTTTTTTTCAGGTGTGATTGGCCACTTCGATGAATCTATTCCTTTGAGGAAATCCTAAGCTTGACTAAGAGTTTGTAAAGAAAAGATTTCGATCTACATTTCAAAACTAAATTCAAGAGTTCGGTTATGTATGGATAAAGCTATTCGGTTACATATGAATAAGGCTATAGCACCTCTGTACACTCATCTAAAGGACATACTACTTGATTTTAAATTAACTTACGAGTTTATGGTTTTAATGGCCTTCTATTAAATGCTTAATGTTTAAATATTGAAAATAATTTCTAAGATTTCTCCATCAATATGGTAAAATTCTTAAAAATATTTTCTTATCTCAAGAATATTCAAGAATTTTATTTGTTTTCTTAAAGAGGCTCTATCGAACAAACTTATTTTTATTCAATCTTATTTTATTGAAAACATATCTAAATTTTCACAATTTGGGCCAAATTTAGAAATATTTTCTCACTTAGAAATTTCTTAGAAAATCATCCATTTTGATTATTAAGAATTTAATCCTCAACATTTATTCTTTATTTGTAAGTTTTATTTCTAGTATATCTAAAATTTTCACCGTTTGGGCCAAATTTAGAAATATCTTAAAATTTAGATTCTTATTATAGAACTTTATTCATTATTTATTTCCCAATTTTGAAAATAAAATACCAATTATTTTTCAAAATCTTATCTAAATTCTTTCACAATTTTGGTTGAATTTAGAAAAGATTTTTACCTTGAAATCTCCTAGAAAGTCAACCATTTATGATTTTCTTGAGATTTCATCTTCTAATAATTGCCATATATTTTCAAACAAATTTATAAGTCACATTTTTTTTAAGTGAATACAATTACTTTTGTTAAAATTTCATCTAAATTATTCCACCATTTGGGGTTAAATTTAGAGAAATTGATTACCTAGAGATTTTTAAAAAAATTGACCGTTTGAAATGTTTAAGAATCTTATCATTGAATAATTGTTAACTCATTACCAAAATTATATAAAGTTTATTTATATCTTTTATTTACTTTGAAAACAAATACTAACTATTGTTATTGAAATTTTATCTAAATTTTTTCTTCATTTGGGTCAATTTTTTTTTAAAAAAAAATCTCACTTAGAAATTTCTTAAAAATGCTACATTTGCATTCCTTCTTAATTCCATCATTAGGAGAATTTTATTTTCAATTAAATTACACATTGTAAATAAAATCTTAATTTTACAAAGTAAATTAAAACTACAAATTAGTTTTTTTTACCCATGAATCTTTAATTTTTCACACATTATAAATTTAAACATGCCATAACGAAAAAAATAAAATAGAAATAACAACAAATTACCTAAATAGCTTAAGTTAAACCTAAGATGAAAAAGATAAAGCGAGCAATATAATTTAGTCTTCCCAGAAAACCTATCATTTCTTTTTGTATTCGTTGAAGAGATAGATTCTGAATAGCACGCACCTTATCTAGATCCATTTTTATTCCTCTTTCGTTCACTATGAATCTTAATAGTTTTTTAGACTTTGCTCTAAATGTGTATTTGGCAGGGTTGAGCTTGCATTGGAATTTCTTTAGCCTTTTGAACAATTTTTTGAGATTAGTGACATGATCCTCTCTTGCACGAGATTTGGCAATCATATCATTCACATAAACCCCGATCTCTTTACACATCATGTAGTGGAAGAAAGTTACCATTACCCTTTGATATGTGGCTCTAGCATTCTTCAATCCATAATATTTCAGGGTTCATGCGTCTGAGCTTTTGTTGCATTGGATAACATCCATGCTTCAATGGCAATTTATGCTCTACAATGTTAGTGCTGAGTCTTGATATATCTTCATAAAACTATGCAAATACATCCACATATTCATGAAATAGTTTTACTAACCTTTTTCTATCATTTGGTGATAATGATATGCGAATTTTAATCTTTTTCTTATTTTCTCTATCCCCTAAATCAACCATCTCTAGAGTTTTTTGGTGTACTTCAATTGGCTTCTTCTTGAACCTCATTAACTCAAAAGGCAAAATATAATCATCTGACATTTCTTCATTATCAAATTCATCAATATGAATAGAATTTTTGAAATTGAATCTTGAATTATTGTTATGATTGCCTTCACATTCATTATTTGAAAACCTGAAAATGAGTGCAATGGAAAAGATATAGGCAAATGTATATGCAAAAGAATGAAAGAATAAAGATTTAAAAAGGAAATTTAATGATAATGCATTATACAAGTCGTTTTATTGGAATAATAACAAATAAATTAGCCCATCCATAAAGATACACATAATGCTTGGGTTTAAGTAGTTGGGATTTGACTCATTACATTATTTTTTCAAAGGTTAACGAATAGCACATAATTTCATCATCTTTCAATTTTTTAACTTAGTGCCTAGTAGTTATAGATACGCAAATGGTCTCTTTCCTTGTCCTTCAATTGCTTTATCATTCACAAATTCCTCCCTTATTGCATTCACCATAGTTTTCTTAAGGTCCTTATAAAACTCGATTTGGGAGGCATCATCATTTTTTGTAATTGTAGACACTTAATTTTGTCCAAGCAAAATTTGACCATTTGTGAAGCCCTTAAAATCCAACCAGGTTTAAATCCAACACTTCTTCAATTTTGATAGGTTTTTTAAATTAAAATTTGGACCAATTTGACCCAAATGCCTTAAGGTCAAATATGGTCAAATTTGGTCAAACTAAGTCAAAATGGTCAAAACAATGAAACTTGAGTCAACTTTCACAATTCACAACCAATTGGAATAACTGTGGTTTTAAGATTGAAATTTGTGATTTTAAAGCACCAAAAACCATGATTACACTTTGAGAAAGATAAAATTATCAAAATACCCTTCAGGGGTATTTTCGTAACTTAGCCTTCGTGAAGTTGGATTTTCATAAAAAAATTTTAGATCATAATTGAATTTTTTTTTTAGGATTTTTTACGCATTAAAAATCTAGATCATACATTGAGAGGCATGAAATTACAAAAATACCTTTAGGGTTATTTTCTTAATTTGACCATTATAAGGTTGAAATTTCGCAAAACACTCTAGCTCATGGTTTGATGTTATTTGATGATTTTCATAATTTTAAAAACCTTGATTATACCTCGAGAAGTGTAAAATTATCAAAATACCTTTTAAAGGTAATTTCATAATTTGACATTTTTGATATCTATATTTTGTGAAACTTTGCAGATCATGTTTTTATAATATTTGATGATTTTTTGTTCATTCAAAACTATAGCAATACCTCGAGAGTTATGAAATTACCAAACTACCCTTAGGGGTATTTTTTAATTTGACATTCTCATGGTTAGATTTTCACAAAAATTTTTAGATCTTAATTTCATAATATTTTATGATTTATGGCACTTTAAAATCCTAAAAATGTATAAGAGAATATTGATTTCTAAGAAAATAGCCTAGAAACCAAAAAATTTATAATGGTGGGCAATTTTGTCTTTTCATTCCAACTCAACAACCTCAAAAATCTCATCTTTGGTAGTTTGCATTTTTGATTGTTAGATCATCTTGCAAAGGTAAATCCAACGGTGAAAGTTTGGTCTTTGAAAATAAAACAACGGTGAAATATGGACCTTTGGATAAGAATGGGATTTAATGGCTAGGATTTAATTACATGAGATTTTTTTTCATCTTTTTCATTAGCTAGGATTCACGTTTTCTACAATTTAAAGGGCTTGAAACATAGAAAACATAGGAGAGAAAAGAGAGGGAAAAAAAAAAAGAAAAAAGGTGATAAGAAAAGAAAGAAAAAATCTTGGTAGTTTGCTAGTTTGAAGGTATATTTCCTTTACATTTTATCTTGCATTTCATCACACATTCATCACATTTTCATACCCTTTTCCATTTGTTTTTTGTTTTCTTGTGAAAAATTTGCAGTTCTTCAACTTTATTTTTTTTTATCAAAGCTTGAATCAACTTTCATCCAACTAGTTCATAGTTTGGTTTGAAGCTAGAAATCAAGCAACAAAGAAACACAAAGACTGCCATTAATGCCATTTGAAGGTTTGGCCAATCTCTTCTTCACCATCACTAAACTTTCTTTTGGCTTTTTTTATTATGTTCTTAGTTCCAAAAGTTGCTTTGTTTATTACTTGCATAAATTTTAGCTTGTATGTGATATATACATCTTTTTTGGCTTTGAATGTTTGGCTCTATGATTTTTTTTCCATTTAGTTCATTAGATGCATGATAAAACTTCTCTCATAATATAATGCCTTCAAATGATGAACATAGTGATGATTAGTGCTTACGTGAGTGAAATGGAATGCAAATGTGGTGATGGAAGTGCATGAGAGGTTTAGCCATGGCAGGTTCTTGGTTTGGCTGAACCTCCCTCTTCATTTTATGAGTGGTTGTTGCTTTGATTCATCTGTTGGATTATGTATTTATTATATTTTTCACGTTTTTGAGGTGTTGAATCAAATTTCCAATTTAAAAAATGTTGTTTGATGGTTGGTTTTATTGATTTTTTTTTTTATGTTTGTTTAGTTGGTTTTTAAAAGAAAAAATTAGTGGAACATTCATCCAAATTTTGAAAAATTTATGTTTGATCCATTTTTCCTTTGATTTCATATATAAAATTTGTTTGCAATTTAGTTTCGTAAATGCCTAGATTTGTAATTAGTTTGCTTCCTTGTTATATTTTTCTCATGTATTCATATTTTCATTAATTGCATTTTTGTAATTTATATTTGTCACATGCCAAATTCTATGAAATCCCAAATTCCATAAAACCTCAAATTCCTAAACCCTAGACCTTAATCCTTAAACCCTAAACCCTAGAACCTAAACCATAAACCCTAGACCCTAAACCATAAACCCTAGACCCTAAACCTCAAACATTAAACCCTAAACTCTAAACCCTAAACCACTTCTTAAACCCTAAACCACCTTTCAAGCCTTAAACCACCTTCCTGAACTAAACCAACCCTTCAATCAACCATGCAATTGCATTTCATTTTACATTATTGCATGCATTCATACCTTGTCAGTCATATCATGCATTCATTATATATTATGTTCATGCATATCATATATAGGTTTTTTTTTAAATGATTTTTGAAAAGAAAAAAATGTTTTAAATAAGATAATATATCAATTAAATATAGCCATCAAGATTTGGCCTAATTATAGGGGGACTCTTGGTAATTATTATTTATGCAAGTGTTATCTCAATTTCAATAGGACAATTTGAAAATCCTTAAATTAAAAATATTTTCAAAACACTACCTAATTATAAGAGAGTGAAAGAGGTGTTTTAATATTTAAGGAGTTTTCATCTTAATCCAAAACAAAAAAAGAAAAGATTTTGTTTTTAAATTTTGATATGTTTTTGTTTTCAAAAAAAAAAAATTAATTTTAATCATTAAGGAAAATAGGACTGTTTTTACCAAAATTAAAAGGATAACATACAATCAATTAGTGTTGTCTTTAACAAGCGCTATGATGGTGCTAATCCTTCCCCATACATAATCGACTCCTGAACTGAAACTCTGATTTCGTAAACCATAATTTGTTTTTTTATAAAGTTTTTAAATGAATTTTAAAATGTTTTATTAAAATGACAAAATTTTTGGCTGGCTAATCATACTCTAAAAAAGATTAGTGGTGACTCCTTGTTTTGATTTTCATCAAAAATATTTTTAGCCTCTATTTTTTTGAAATTTTGCATTCGTTTGGCTTTCGGGTCACCCACTCCTAAATCTCAAGATGTCGTGATAGTAATTCTTGGTGAAAAGCATCACAGTTCTGAATAAAGTGTCCTATGACCTCCATGTGATACTTACAGGATTGGCCCCAATCAAGCTTGTCATAACAAACTAAGGGTACTGGACGAATCATGTTAGCCTTTATCAAAGCATCAAAGACTTGATCCAATGGAGTCTTTACATCTTTAACACCTTTTTTTTTTATGTAACAAGCTTTATCATCATTTATAACATTGGTTTTTGGACCTCTTGAAGTATCGAAATTCAACAAACTAGCTTTGATCTGATGTTGCACCCTGCATTTTAGAGCAAGGCAATTCTTAGTTGAATGGCCTATATTCCCATAATGGTAGTCACATTTAGCTTTAGCATCATACCTTCTAGGGTAAGATGGTTTTAAGGTTTCTAAACGAATAGGTGCTATGAGTTGATTCTTTACTAGTGGAGAGAATAACTTAGTGTAGGTCATAAGAATAAGGTCAATAAAGATCTTTTCTTGAGTATTTCAAAGCCTACTTGAATATCCAATTTGTGCATTTGGCTAAGCTATGGGATTGGGTGCAAGACCACGCATAAGAGTCACGTTTGAGGTTGAAAACTAGACTGATAAGCAAGTGATATAGGATGATAGGGGTAAGTGTTTGATGAGACATTATGTGTGAAATGGTAAGGATCTTGATAAATTGGTTATTGAGGATATTGAAGATATTTTTTGAATTGTTGCCCTTCATGGAATACAAGCTGAGCATCAGCCTCTTTTTTTTTTATGCAATTCTTTTATTTGCATTAGATGTATCACCACCTTCAAGCTTCCCATTCTTAATAACATTTTTAATGATTTTCCTAGAAATTACCATATCAACAAAATTTTTAGTAGCATTTCCAATCATTCTTTCATAGTAGGGAGCCTTGAGAGTATTGACAAATAAGCTTATGGTTTTCATTTCAGTGGGTGATGATTAAACTTGAACAGCTACATCCCTTCATCTCTAAGCACACTTTTTGAAGCTTTCATTAACCTTCTTTTCCATGCCTGTTTAAACAAACAACCTAGCACCAAATCTATGATATGCTTGTATAGCACAAAAAAAGCCTTAGCTAATTCCCTATAGCAATAAATGTAAGACCTATCTAGTTGTACATACCATCTAACAACAAAACTAGTGAAACTGTCTTAAAATACATGAATGAACAACTTCTCATCATGCACATATGCAGCCATTTTACAATAATACATTGTGACATGTGTTATGGGGAACTTAGTTCCATCATTTTTCTTAAACTTAAGCATTTTGAATTTTGGTGGAATCACCACATTGGGAACTAAGCATAGTCTAGCAGTATCCATTGATCCATATAAATCCATCCCTTTAATAGCTTTGACCCTTTCTTCTATGAACTTTTTTTTTTTTTGGAATTCAAAGCCTTTTTTATCTCTATAGTGCTTATCTTCACCCTCTCTTACTCCTTTGAATCACCTAGATTAGGAACTTTAGTTGGATCTGATGTTTCGACATCAAAAAGAGGAGTGATGTGCCCTTAAAAATGTGTGGAAGCAACTGTAGAAAGCATATCAGTATGCGCATAGAGGTAACCTCTAGTAAACAACATTTGATGTTGATGCCTTTAAGATACTTATGCTAAGTACGAGCCAAAACCAAAAAGATGCAATAGATCACTTTCATTTAAGACAACCACGTTCTTCCCTTTATTCAAATTTTTTAGCAATTTAGTGATAGTTTATAGTTGTCCTTTCAACTCTTTTGCCTTTCTAATTTTTTAAAGTGAAGAGTGTGTTTTTTTTTCTATGATCCTTGTTTAATATCTAGTATTGTAGAACCTTAGATTGTTTGAAGATTGAGTTGTCTTTGAACCTTGATTTATCACAATTGTAAAATTAGTATGACATGTTATGATGCATTTTTAGAAAGATATTTATGAAATCATCCCAATTTTATATAAGTTATGTATGAGAATGAATGAATGCATAAATGAATGCAGTAAAGAGGATTTACTACATAATAATTGTTAACAAGAAAAATCTTTATTGAATTAAAAGTTATTTTTAACCAAATTCAAAATTACATCCATAAAAAGTAAAATTTATTATGGAAAGAAATCCTTAATATGTCGATATCGACTTTGTACTACATCAAGAAAATCTAGCAATCCTTAACCATGTGTTCCAACTGATGGCACCTTTTTCTTCCAATCTTCAATCTTTTCTACCATATATTTAGCTTTATAAATAGCCACAGTGATTTGGTCAAGCAGACACTCCAATTGCTCATGCTTTCTCACATATGCTTCTTTTACTTGCTTACATTTGTCATTCAAAGCCCCCATTTGTGTTCCAATTCAACAACCCTGTTCAACATTTAAATGTGTTTTTGTGCCTTAGAGAGTGCCTCTTCACTTTCTTGTATTTTTGCTTGTAATTGTCCATTTTCTTTCAAGAGTTGTGCCAATTCATAGGTGGTGGATGATTGTGTTATGTTAAGGTCAGCAAACAAACTTTTCGATTCATCCCTTTCTTGTTTGAGTACTTAAACCTTTTTATCCATTTTCCATTTCAACTTAAAACTTTGTTTTTGCAGTTTCAACTACCACTAAAGGATTAATAGATGCCGATTTGACTAGACCCTTTGAGATTGTTTTTTCAAGAAATACAATGTCTTTGACTCGTCTAATATGCCATACAAGGTATTTAGGGGTAACCTCATTTGACCATTTCCTTTTGTCTTCTCTTTAAGGCAGCTTTTATGCTTGCATGGCCTTTTCTATTTTCATAGAGGCATTAGTTTAAGAATATGATAACTCCATCTTACTAAGTCTAAAAGTTGTTGAGATAAATTGTTCATACCTATACTATCTTTGCACCATAAAGTGAGAATACCTCACTGTTCCCCAAAACCCTAAATAAAGAACCCAAAGTTATCTTCATAACCATATAGCACTAGTCCATAAGGTATACAAAGTGCTCTTCATATCATATCTTAACTAGTGAACTTGTGTAAAAAAGAGATCCATGTTTCTTTGTTTTTTGTATAAGTTATTCATTCTCACAAAATTCCTTGATGGGAGTGCTTGAAGTAAAGTATGGTTTACGAAATTTACCTCCATTGCTCTTGATATGACCTTTTATCCAAATGGCCAGCAATTGTGCATATCCAGTAAAATACCATTTCTACTTCATCGACAATGGTTCAAAAATCTGATAGTTTCAGCTAAAATTGCAAGAACAAGATTGAATTGATAACTAAGCTAATGGAAGAAATCCACCACTACAACATCAATAAATACCCCATTACTTTTGAAAACATCATTATTCCATAAAGAGCCAATGCCATCAAATCCATTCCTCTTTTAGTGCTTAAATGCTTGTATATAAGGTCATGAACAATGGACCAATCAATGCCAGCATTTTTGCCCTTTCCTTTTATCCAAGCATCAACAGCTTAGACATCTACTACCATCAACTAAGCAAATTTTTTTTTGGTAAACTATCTTCTTATTCTTCCAATATATCCTGTTAGGTTTAGGGAGGTCCAAATGAAACAGAGTTTATTATTCTTCAATGAGTAGCATCGTATCAACTTTATTGAACACAAAGTAGCAATATGAAGGATCCCAAAACTAAACCATAGCTTTAATAAGCTGATCATCGATAGTGACTAAGAGAAGTAGGGCAAAATCCCTAAACTTTTTTTAGAAGGCTCGTTTAACAATGATATCCTATTGGTTCTAAATGTTAGCCAAATCATTAAGATAATTCCTTTTGAGATTGAGATAATTCTAACTGGGAGAGTGGACACCTAATTGGCTGGCAAGCAATCACCTCCTTTAAGTTGAGCTTCCTCAAACTTCATTTTTAGTTTAATAAGGGACTTTTCTTGGCTTTCCATAAATGTAATCAAAATTTTATTTGTTAAAATTATTTTGTGGCAATCACTCCCTATGATAAATTTGATGATGTAAATGCGTGAACATACAATGAAAGAAAAACACAAGTAAATATAATATATACAACAAGAAAAATACGAGTTTACAAGTAAAATAGTAAGAAATGTCTCTTCATGTGGCCTATTTAAGATTTTCTACACAAAAGGGAGAGGGTAGGCTCTAACATAGGTTTGGATCCTTAAGTTTTATTTACACGCTGGGTTTAAAAGTTTTGACAATCTAAAAATTCTCAAATTGTTCCTTACATCATTATCCATTATAGACTAGTAAGGCAGCCCTATCCTTACTCACCATTATAAGCTTAAATGGAAATGGTTCAATTCGAGTGAAAATTTTTGCTAGCTCACACAGAAATTATCACCTCACGAGAGTGTAGATACTTTCTCTCTCCTAAGAAATGATAAAGCTCGAATCTAGAGCTTATGCATGAATGCATGTGAAATGTATGTGAAGGAACATACTAACCCAAATAATCAAATAAATCAGTACATATGAAAAATTAAAATGTACAAAATAAACAAATATGTTACTACACATAAAAATCATAAGCTATAAAATAAAATAAACAAATAGGTTAGTACACATGAAAATCATAAATAATCACACAAAAAAAAAACCATCAAACAAGGCTTAAGATAACAAATAATTAAATAAGGGCTTGACTCTCTATTTTTCCCAGCGGAGTCGTCAAACTATCATAATATTCAAATCTAAAAACCTGTCCATTAGACATAAAAATATAGAGTCATTACCAATCTTTTTTCCCTAAATGTGATTGGCCACCTAAATGAATCTATCCTTTGTAAGGTTATCTTGAGCTTAAACTAAAGGTCCCTAAAAATAATAGGTACTGATCTACATCAGTAGAACTAAGTTCAAAAATCGGTTACATGTAGGAAAGGTTGTACTACCCCATAATGCCCAAAATTGGTACCAAATTAGTTTTATATTATCTTGTCAAAGCCTTGATCAAATATGGTTTTTTATTAATTTCAATATTTAAATATAGGGAAAACATCTTTAGGTTTGCACCCAAAAAAAATTTATCTCTCCTCAAGAATATTTAAGATAAACTTGTTGTTCACTTAAAAAGGCTTTGTCGTTAGATTAATTAAATATTTTATTTATTTACAAAATATTGTCATACAAAAATGCTATCAAAATATAATAGAAAAATATCATGCAATAAAATCATAATTAAAACAAGTAAAAACCATACAAAAACTTTAGGCAAATAAATCATAATAAATAATACAAATAAATAAACTTTACGTAAAAATATCATAGTAGATTATGAAAATAAAAATCATGCAAAAATAATCATGTAAAAATATCATGCAAATATATATCATAATAAAAGTCATGCAAATAAATATCATACTAAAAATCATGCAAAATATTTTGCTAATAAATAAAATTCATGTAAAAACATCATAATCATGCAAGAATAAATAAAATCCATACAAAATATCATGCAAATATATAAACTACAATTATAAAAATTCATGACCAAAGTTTTTTCTTCTTTCTTTTTCTCATTATTTTTCAACTTAATCACAATTTAAAAAAATTAAAAAAAAAACTAACAATAGAAAATAAAACCAAAATCAAAATCAAAATCAAAAAATAAAAAGAAAAAGAAAAACTTGTAATTAGGTCGAGTCAATAATGGGTTGGTGTGCGAGGGGATCACATGCGAGTTAAAACGCAGACCATAGGCCACCAAAATGAAGTAGTTTGTTGTTCCCATAAAAGTAGAAAAAAAAAAACTCAATTTTTTTCAAATTTCTTCTTTTCTCTCTCTCTCTAATCCCCTTTCCCTTTGACCTATCTCTAAAAGCCCAATCAAAAAATTACATCATTCCACAAAATCAGCTAAAAACCCGGAATTCAACACCGAAAAATTCAAACAGTACTAGAAAATTCAAACTTTTCCCAAAAAATTCTTAGAACACAAAATTAAACCATTGCAAATTCTTTCGACCACTATGAAACCCACCCAAAAATTGAAACTCCTCCAAAAAGTTCAAGCTAAAAACCTAGAAATTCAAAAGGAATACCAAAAAAATCTAGAACTTTTAAAAAATTAAATCAAACCTAAAAACCCAAGAATAAAATCAAAGTCCAAAAACCTCAAACAAATTCTAAGATTCCCAAGAGATCAACTTCAAAAACCCAAAAAAATTGAATTAAAATTTCAGAATCCCCAAAATGAAAAACAAAAAAAATTTTGCTTGAACTTTACGTGATTGCTCTTTTGATTGCTTGATTGCTTGTGTGCTTGTTTGGTTGTTGCTTTTGCTAATTGAACATTAGGGTCTTTATGTAGGGACTAAATCCCATTTCAATTTAGAAAACCCCAAATCCCAACAACTTTACCAAAAAATATTCTAGATATTTTCCTCTGAGATCTTTACTTTATCATTGCATTGGTATTCAAGTTTTTCCAAAATTAATTGGTTTTTAAATTCTCAATTCTACAAGATCCAAAATCAAATCCTAAGTTTTCCTTTTGCGCAAATTAATCATGTTTTTTTTCTTCTTTTTTTTTTATATTTTTTGACAAAAATCGAAAATAATAATAAATAAAAACTAAAACTACAATAAAAATAAAAAATAATAATTAAAATAAAATTATAAATTTAGGCTTTTGGTCTTGATCCTAGAATTGAATTCCACAATTAAAGCCCAATTACAATTTTGCATCCCATTATAAAAATTCAAAGTCAATTTTAATGTCGAAAAAATTCACGAACAAAATGAGGTGTCTACAAGTAGTCTTAACAAATTCTCTCTTTATGATCCTATTTTTTGCATGATAAGAAATGATGAACAAAAGGATAGCCACCATTTCCTCAACATTTATTTTTTTAATTGGTGCAAGCTTAACAATGCTTTTGAAGCATAATATATAATTCATAGAAAGACGACCTATCCATTTTAGTATTTTCAATGCATATTAGATCACAATCAAACACCATTCTTCTAAAATTCAATTGCTTAATGACAAGTCTTTCATACTAGTACTATTATACCTTTTATGCTTCCTATAATTCCTCAACATTTGATAATACCCTTGCTAAAAACTTTAATCATTAAAATGAGTGCATAAATTTTTATAGCAAAAGCAAAAGCAGTCACCATCATTACAATTTGTTTTTTGGAATATTCTTCCATGGTGTGAACTAATAACATAAAAAGATTATGATAATTTAGCTATTTCACAACTAATAACAAGTTACACACCAATAGACAATTCTTATATTATATTGTCATAACTATAAGTCCGTGAACCTATTGCTAGACACAACTTTAGGAGTCACCACTAATGTTTTTTTGTTTAGGTGCGATTTGTCACCTAGTTGAATTTATTTCTTTAAGGAAATCCAAAGCTTGAGTACGGGTTCGTAAAGAATAAGTTTTGGTATGCATTTCAAAACTAAGTTTGAGAGTTTGTTTACATATAGGGAAAGTTATAGCACCCCCACACGCCCTTCCAAAAGATGATACCACTTAATTTTAAATTATTCTAAGGATCTATGGTTCTAATGGTCTTCTATTAAATTTTAATATTTAAATATTAAAAATAACTTCCAAGATTTATCTATAAATTTGGCAAAATTCGTAAATACTTCCCCACCTCAAGAGTATTAAAGAATCCTATTTGTTTTCTTAAAGGGACATCGTTGTCGAAAAAACTCAATCATTTACTTTTTTATATTAAATATTACTTTATCAAAAACATATCTAAATTTTTCACCATTTGAGCCAAATTTAAAAATTTATAAGTCATATTTCTTATTTTTGTTTGGAAATGAATACAACTACTTTTTATTAAAATTTTTTCTACATTGTTCCACCATTCAGTCTAAATTTAAAAAAATTCTTCACCTAGAGATTCCTTAGACAATTGGCCATTTGTAATTTCTAAGAATCTTTCCATTGGATCATTGTTATTCATTCCCAAAATTTTATAGAGTTTATTACATTTTTTGCTTTGAAAATAAATATCAATTATTGTTGTTGAAATTTTAACTAAATTTTTCCTCCATTTTGGTCAAATTTAGAAAAATCTCTCACATAGAAATTACTTAACAAATGATCCATTTTTTTTTTTTTAAAGATAAAGATAAAACAAAGTAAAGATAATTAAGAAAGTAATAAAGATATAAGAAATAAATCACTAAATTAAAAAATTATTTAACATAAATAACCTATAAAGATAAATGAAAATAAATAATAAAAAACTTAAAATAACAAAAAGAAAATTGGGTTCTTAAGCTTAGACCCAAACTGGATCCAAATAATATCAAAAATCAATACATCCCTAAAAGTTATTCCAAATTTTTAAACCTCAAACAAAATGATGTGTCTACAATTACCCATCTTTGTGCATTTTCTGTGCAACATGAATTGTGCAAAGACATAGACATGAATTACGTTTAGCTTCGAAAATAAAATTACTTGAATTGAGCTTAAATTTAAAATGAAATGACTTAGACAGAGTCAAAAGTCAGAAAGTGATGACTTAGATTGAGCTAAAAGTTGAAAAATGATTAATTGGATTTAGACATGAGATGAAAAATAAATGACTTGATCTTAGTAGAAGTTGAAAAATGACATGACTTGGATTTAACCAAGGTTGAAAATGAAACTGAACGGATTGAACAAAGGTCAAAATTAAAGATAATTGGACTAAGCCAAGGTCAAGAATGGAAGTGACCAGACTAAGCTAAGGTTGAAAATGAAAGTAACCAAACTAAGCCAAGGTTGAAAATGAAGGTGATTGAACTAAGCTAAGGTCAAAAAATAAAGGTAACCGAATTGAGCCAAGGTCAAAAATTAAGGTGAACAGACTGAGCCAAGGTAAACAAATGACATTGTTTGAGCGTAAGTCAAAATGAAGATGATCAAACTAAGCCAAGGTTAAAAATTAGGGCAACCAAACTAAACCAAAGTTGAGAACAGAGGCGATAAGACTGAACTAATCTAAGAAATAAAGGTGATCGGACTGAGCCAAGGTAAAAAATGACTTGGTTTAAACCTAAGTTGAAATGAAGATGATTGGATGAGCCAAGGTAAAAAATGACTTCATTTGAGCTTAAGTCAATATATGAAATCAAAAAATCTTGAAAATAATACCCATAGGTTTAAAGATCATGACTGGAGCTCTTGTAGATTTTGCCCGAAGGCTTTACAAATTATTTTTATCTTGTGTCTAGAGGTCTTAATGATTATGCCTGGAGGTCTTACAAATCAAACTTTGTAAAATGTTCATTTAAAACCAAGGCTCTATAACTTTAAAATTTTGGAATGTTTTCATTATCCAAAAATCTCATCATAAAAAATTTTCCTCATTCAAGGATTCAAAAGTTAAAAATTTCTTCCTATGAAAATTTCCACCTTTCCACCAAAGTCAAAATTTTGTATGTCATGACAATGATGCAAATGCCTTCTAATTGATAATTCGAATTCTCACTACATGATGCAAATGCATGTTCTAAACAATGATACAAATGTGAAATCACGTCTAAAATTTATGTGCTCACCAATGATGTATGGTCCAAGCAATAATGCAAATGCAATATTCAAAATAATGATACTACTTACCCCAAAAAAATCACTCTTCTTATATTGGTACGATATCATATGTCTTCCATTCCTCATAATGTAACAACTCAAATTAGAGTTTTTTTAAAACTCACAAAAGAATGCAATAGAAATTGCCCCAAAATAGATCGTTAGAGCCTCATTTCTACAAAATGTACATATTTTCATCCTAAACTTATCAAATGTAACAAAAAATTACCCCACATAATTTACTTTTATTTTAAAGCCTGTGATCAAATCTCTTGGGAACTAATGATTACTACACAAAAAGGGCAAATCACAACTTGGTTTTTCCTAAATGATGAAATGGTTTAGTACATCAAGATCTTAACTATTAAAGGAGTCTTGGTCATTAAGTGAGAAAAGGGAATGTTTTTTCATCTAGACTTAGAAATAAAAGTTATCTTTTAAAGCACAATTCATTTTGGCACTCTTTTAAGTTCTTAATGTAAGGTATTTTAATAAATGTCAATACTAGCTATGATAGGATCAAAAATTTATAAGAAAAAAAAAAGATAGAAAGAAAGAAAGAAAAGAAGGGATAAACTCCAAACATTTCTTAAAAGTTATGTCTATCTATTAAATTTCTCAAAGGTCTCCAATGAATATTTATTCATTTAAGCTTCATCTCCTTCAAAGGCTTCTTGCTTCGTCTTGGTATCGTGGATGAATTGCATTTGATCTTACTCTAGATTGCCCATTTTTGGTTTTCACCCTTGAGCTTTATTCTTTCTTTTGTTTTTTTTTTCTCTTTTCTTCTTTCTTTTCTCTTTTTTTCATCTTTTTTAGATTGTTTTATCCTACATTTAGAAATTAAAAATTCATCCAAAATCAAATAATAATGATTTTTTAAGGAACAAACTCTACAACTTAGGCATCCATATATAATCAACAAATGGACTTTTCAAAGAATGTATGGTTGGCCAAGGTTTAAGATTCAAAAAAAAAAAAAAGGATAACAGGCCCAAAAAACGTGTTTAATGGTAACAAAACCAATGATCATTTTTTTTTCATAAGGATATTTGTGTTTTTCACTTACCAAACATGTTCTTAATCTTTTCATTTTTTTTTATGTTCTTTTTTTGTCTTTCTTTTTTCCTTATATGCTTCCATTTTTTACATGACAAGTTCAAAATTTTGGAACTTAGCTTACTTCAAACTTGTCCCTTATCATAAGGCATCTTTCTCGACACTTAACATAGGATCCAATGTCATCTTGATGAGATATTTTTTTTAACTTGCTTCCTAATGTGAAAGGTAATCTTTGGTTAAGGTTCATTGAAAAGGAAAAAAAATAGGCTCAAAAAGGGCAAGCAAATTGATGATTTCTTATTTTGTGAAAGGAATAATGAATTATGGCCATTTATCACTTCAAACATGGATACTTCCATTGAAAAGCAATTTTCGAAAGATGACTTTCTTTTCTTTTTAATTTTGGATTCATTTGAATGTGTCACATGCATGATATTACAATGAACTCTTTTCTTTTCATCTTTTTTTCTTTTTTTTTTTTTTTTTGCTTGTAATTCATGCTAAAAAATACACCATTTCAACTTTTTAATCAAGAGAAGGCCCAATGTAACAATCTTCATTTTTAAGTCCACTCAAGTTGTTCATGCAATCTTCATTGAAAGAACATAAATTTCACATCAATTAAAACAAAAGATATTTTAGACATTAGAGAATTTGGCTCTTTAGTAAATTTGCCCCAAGATGTAGGGAAAGAACATTTTTTGAAAAATAACTGAAAAAGAAACATAATGTTGAATAGTTCAAGATATTGTTCAAGTAAATCAAGAAAATATAGTCTTTTAGTAATTTGGCCCAAGGAAAGGATTCAAGAGTCTGAACTTTCTGAACTTGGGTAATAATGTGTTTAGGATAGCTTTAACACTTATCAAACTACCACAATTTAGAATCTTTCAGAGAGTGCCTCATATATTGGCTTATAAAAAATTTTTAAAATGATTTTGCAAATAACTATCCCTTTCATTGCTCATAGAATTAATAAAGATCATGGTCTTGGTCAAATGAAAATTAGGAATTTAAGGTTTATAAGTGGTGTGGTTCTCAACATGAGATTAGTGAAACAATCGGGTATGTTAATTCTTAACACGAATCACCAATTCTCTCAAGATTGTTTTCACAATGATTTTCTTCTTTTAAAAAAATTCATTTTCTTTAACCAAGGAAAAAAATCATATGGATTTCCCTTATCAAACATGTCTAAAATTGAAAGATAAAGGAAAACAACTTTTAGTATTTAAAAATCCCTTTCAACTCGAGGTAACATGTTGCAATGCTCAAAAAGCCTTTGTAGACAAATAAATCAAGAGTTCAATTGCAACTAAACTATGTACAAAACTGTAAAGAATGAAAATTGCCCCTAACAAATGAACCAATATACATACAAAAATGTTTACTAAGATAAACAAATTTATGTATGGTTACATGCATGCAATACATAAGGAAAAATGAAAATTCATTTTCAATTAGACTATATACAAAACTACCCAATAATGTTCATACAAAAATGTTTACATGGATTAAAAATGTATGTAACTAATGCATCTATACACGAAAGAAAAAAACTCATTTCTAATTAGACAATGTTCAATCCTAAAAGGATTAATAACTACCCCAAACAAATGAAATGATTTACATACAAAAATGTTCACATGGATGAAAATTTGTATGTGTCGTAACAATTTTAAGGACCACTAGATGAATTTGAAAATAAAAAGGAGTCGCTAATCTTTTTTGGCTAGGAGTGATTGGCCACCTATTAAAACTTACATTTTTAATAAAATCTTGAAATTTATTAAAATTTATTAAAAAGATAATTTTAAGTCTATGAAACAGTTTGGATTCAGGAGTCGACTATGCTTAAGAAAGGATTAGCACCCTCACAACACCCATTTAAAATGGTACCAATTAATTATATTTTATCCTTTGAATTTTAACAAAAATGTTCTTAAGTTTGGTATTTGTCAATAATTTCCTTGATTTATTTTATTCATCACAATTTTGTCCTTTTTTCATTATTTTATTAGATAAAAATAAACTAAAACCTTGTTATTGGAAAGTTCCAAGAAATATTCCAATACACTGGTAATATTCAAAGGAAATTTCTCATCTATGAATTTTTTAAAACTCACTAATCAAACATCTTAAGAATCCCATCCTTGAGGGTTTATATTTATCTTCAATATTTCTATTTACCATGCATGTAATGAAATATGATGCTACAATTTAATCCAAATAATTTTTTTTACAAAAATTCATTTCTTATTCTACTAAATGAGAAATATTTATCAAAAATTATTCTAAATGCTCTAGTATATTGACAGTATTTTAGATAAATTTTTTCATCTAGAGATTCTTAAAGAACCACTACTTGAACTTTTTTAAGGTCTCATCCTTAGAGATTTCATTTCTTTTTGGTATTGGTGTATATGAATGAAATATGATATACATGGATTAATTTATAATATTATTATATTGTAAAAAGTTTTTTTTTTTTTTTGTAATGAGGAAATGTAAACAAGAATTTTTTTATTGAAAATTGTCCCAAACATCCCAATACTTTAGCATTAATTTAGAAAAAAATTTTCACTTAGAGATTTTTTTAGAATTACTACTCGAACTTCTTTGGAATCCCATCATCGAAAATTCATGCCACTTTTGAGATTATGGTGTGAAATGTGGATGAAGTATGATATGCATGCAAAAATATTCAGTCATCTTATTTATTTTTTCTTATGTTATATTTTTTTATTATTTATTTATTTTACTCGTCTAATTGATTTATTATCATTATTATTAAATTTTTAAGGGACCAAAAAAAAATATTTTTATCAAAATTTTTTCTAAATACCTCAATACTTTCGTTGTACTTTAGAACAATTCTCTCACCAATGGATTTTTAAGGAATTTCTACTTATACTTCCTTACAATCCCATCATTTGAGAAATTTTTAATTTTTTCACATTTAACAATAGAAGTTTCCACACAAAAATAAAATAAAAATAAATACTAATAATAATTCTTTTAAGAATATTTATTTCCATAAACATTATAATTTATTTCAATTGCTTGCATGTGTTAGAAAAATGAATAATGTAAGACATATAAGTAATGAGTCCAAAAATGTGTAGAAATTGTGCCCAAACAAAGTTTTGGTATTGAAGCCCAAGGCTTTATGTCTACCAAGCCCAAGAACTTAAAGTCTAGCAATAACTAAAAAAGGGCCCAAACAAATTTGAAGTAGGACAACTAACGGGTGGGTTGGGTCACAGGCGTGGACCAGGCCGGATTAGGTCAGTTTAGTCTTTTTTTTTTACTATAAGGATTCCTGTTTTTTTTAAATTATTTCCTTTATTCTTTAAAAAAATATCTCAGCTCTCTTCAAGAAAACAAATAGCAATTTCAAACCCAAAAATTGACAGTTCCTAGCTGTCACAATCGCCACAATTACCACTCTGCTAGTCACCGTTGACCACTACCATTGGCCAGCTTCTATTTGAGCCCAAAATCTCACCACGGCTTCATTTTGAACTCCTCTTCTCTAAATGGATTCGCTAAAACCTGAATAGATTTTTATAGACACCCATCTGAGTCTAAGGTCAACCGATGTTTATTATTGCTATTATTATTGTTTTTGTTGTTATTGTTGTTGTTATTATTATTATTATTATTATTACTATTATTGTTCTTTCTTTTTTTTTTTCTTGATCTGTAATTGAAATAAGGAAACCAAACTTGCAATCATCATCTGACTTTCAGTTTAAGACCGAAACAAAGGGATTCAACTCAAACAAATTTGCAAGACTTAAGCCTATTTTACATTGAACAGAATCCAATCCTAGGATTCAAGCCTAGATTGGTTCTATTCGAGTAGAATCCAATCTTAGGATTCAAGCTTGGATTGGTTCTATCTGAACTCTAAAATTTCTACTAAGGACTAGCTAAAAATTATACACAATATTGCAGAGAAATGCACAATTTTATTTTTGGAAAAAAAGACTCTAAGTTTTAAATTCTAGGTAAAAATTTTTTGGGTTGTACGTTTTTGGGATTCTAAGTTTGGATTTTTAGGTTTAACAATTCAAAGTTTGAATTTTTGGGTTTGGATTTGAAGCTCTCTTATTGAAGTTTGAATTTCTAGAAACATTTAAAAAATTCTAGAAAAGTTTTGGAAAAATTTGGGTTTAGGTAGAATGTTGAATTTTTCGTTGAATTTTTTGACAAAGCTTGAATTTTTTGGTGGGTTTCCAACGAGATTTTCCAGAATTGGCGAGTTATTCAATTTTCGGTGATTTGTTTCTATATTTTCTAGAAAAAGTTGAAAGGAAAAATGAAGCTAGAAAGAGAAAATATTGAAGGTTCTGAAGAAAGGCTGAAGAGTTGGCTTTTATACTAGTGCTAAATGACACCGTTTTAACTAGCCCAAGATCCGTGCATCAACCCACTGACCCGGGCACAACCCACTTTTCCAACCCGACCTGATCATAGGTTTTCTTTTTTTCATTTTCATTTTATTTTTATTTTTTTCATTTTATTTTTTTCCATTTTTATTTATTTTAAGTTTTTATTTTATTTTTATGTTCCGTTTTTTATTTTATTTTACTAATTTTTTAAATAAAATTCTATGAAAAAAACTTTCTTTTCAAATAAATTCGTGCATCCTACTAAACTATTGGAGCATTTTTCATATATTTAAATTTTATGGAATCTACCAAGCTATTGGAGAATTTCATAAATTGATTTCATAAAGAAAATTAATTTTTTTAATAAAAATTTTGTATTTTATCCTACCAAACTATTGGAAGATTGCATCTTAAATTAAATCTTACCAAACTATTGGAGGATTTAATGAGTTTTTTTCTCAAAAATAAAATTTTATAAATATTTTACAATAAAATCTCATCAAATTATTAGGAGATCTATATTAAAGTAAATCCTACCAAACTATTGAAAGATTTTACTAATTATTTTCCTAGATAAAAATCCTTCAATAAATCCGACAATAGAGCCTCTTCAAGGTGATACACTAGTCTCCATGAATACTCCTGAGGTGAGATAATTATCTTAAATTGCTACCAAACTATTAGAGTAATTTTAGGATTAATTTTCAATATTAAATATTTTGGTAAATTACAAACATGTTTTAGGCTTCGATAATTTGAAATCAAACTGGTATCATCTTTTGATGGGCGTCGTGAAGGTGCTATAACCTTTCTCACGTGTAACTGTACTTCTAAACCTAAAATCTAATTTCGTGTGCTAAAATCTACTATTTAAATATACCAAAGTCAATCTTAGGATTCCTCTTTAAATGGGAGAGATTCTGTCATATGGCCAATCACACCTAAACAAAAGAGATTGGTGGCGATTCATTTAATCCATGTCTAACGGTAGATCTATGGATCTATACGTTATGATAGTTTGGCAACTTCACTGGGGATATCGAAAGTCAGGCTAGTAAATGATTTCTAGTTATCTAAGCCTAACTGAATAAACACAAGATTTTACTTTTTCTTTTCTTTTCTTTGTTTTCTTCTTACTTGTATTTTGTTTTTTTATTTTTTTATTTATTTACATATATCTGTTATTCACTTACATATGCATAACATAAGCTCTACACCTGAGTTCCATCACATAAGAGAAAGTAAAATACCTATGTCTTTAGGAGATTTAATGTCTCTACATGGGCTAGCAAAATACTACCACTCAAATTGAACTCTTTCCGATTATAGCCTATAATGGGCAAGAATTGAGGTGTCTTACTAGTCTGTGATGGACAATGATGTAATGAACAATTTGGAAACATTTTAGAAGTAATTCAAACCACATATAGTTAATCTTCAAAGTTTAACCATAGGTAGAGCTATATCCCTCCACTCTTTATAGTTAATCCAAAATTTAAAGTCATAGTGTTATTTTAGTTATTGTATAATGTTTATTCTTTAATTTATATTGAGATGACTAACTAGTTTTCTTGTCTTGCTTATTTCTTTTCTTCTTGTGCATATTCATAAACATACATGCAAATTGCATATTGTTCCTACCCTAAAAGTATTTTCAATAAAAGATTTCATGGAACCCATAAAATGTTAAGTTTACATCTCATCTATACTCTTCAAATATGGTTTCCCCATGATGTGAAGGTAAAGTTAAAAAGAAGCAACGAGAAAAATGAGATTGTTTACCACCTGGTTATGTCTCCACTTTACCAAAAAAAGTTTGTTTGCTCCTTAAACAAAATGATTTGAAAGGCCTATTAGATATATGGAATAGCATGGTTCCTTCAAGGCAGCAAGCTTGTTGTCAGAAGTTTAGGCATGTTGTATATCTTTTGTCAATGAGGTTTGAAAATTCACTCATTAAAGCTATAGAACAATTTTGGGATCATTCCGATCATTGTTTCATTTTTAATGAAATCGATCTGGTACCAATGATAAAGGAGTATTCGATTCTGATGGGTATGTATTTTCAGTATTCAAACAAAGTATATGTGAAGAATAAAAATTGAGATATAGCAAAAAGCTGGCTCATATTTTAGGGATAAAAAGAGCTCATAGATTCACATATCCAAGAAAACGGAAAGTATAAGGGTATTCCATAGGAGTTTCTTCAAGATTTCATAGTCAAATACCCTGATGATGACTAAGGAATGAATGTGTTCGCTTTAGCAATATATGGAATGATAATCTTCCCTAAGGTCTTAGGTGACATTGAGATAAAGGTGATAGATTTACTTGAATGAATTGAAAAATATTGTAATCCTTCATAGTGATATTGGCAAAAATCATCAGATTTCTAAATTTTTGTAGACATAGTGATAAAGCACATTTTTAGGTTGCATACCATTATTGTATCTATGGATGGTGAGTCATTTCGAATGCAAGAAGAGTGATTTCCCCAAACTCTATTTTCTCAATCAAAATCTAGTTAAAAAATTCTGTGAGAGTGAATGGCTAGAAGCAAAGACCCAAAAGAAATGGGAATATCTGCTGTAGATGCTTACAGTTTGTCAAATGAAATGGTTAGCTCAATAGATGAATTGAGAACCTATGATGTATCAATGTGAAAATGAGATAGGGGTTTCGCTCTTAAGCTTATGAGGTCAATAGGTTATGCACTGTTGACGGTAAGAAGACATTATGAAGCTAAACAATTCGTTCTTATAACACACAGGCTCAACCAATTTTACTGCTTATATGAAGAACCTAAATTTTTCAAAAAATTGCTGACATAATCAAGGCCTAGAAAAAGCCTAAAAAGTTAAGCCCTGAAACATTTACTGATAAAGTCACTTAGGGATATTTGATTTGGAGAGCCAAGAGAAATAAAAAGGTGGCACCTATGTTCAAGGACTAGTCAGTGAATCAATAGTTGGATAATGTGCTCTCAGAGTCGAACTTACAAGAAAGGAACATGAAGTTGAGAAAAAGAAACTAAAATAAGACATTTTAAGGCTTTAAGAAGAAAGAGAATAATGGAAAAACAAAGCAGAAAAGTTAGAAGTTCAAATCTATAAGATGTCCAAGGAGTGCAACATCAACAAAACTTGAAAGGTTATCAAACCATAGGATGATACTCTTAAAGAGCTGATGGAGCTATAACAAGAACATAAGAGATAGCACATACGGTGCAGGCCAAACAAATAAACAATATAGATTTGACTTATGAGAATGAAAAACTAAAAAAAGAATGCTCTCAACTAGAGGAT
Organism: Durio zibethinus; assembly: GCF_047325235.1. Taxonomy (NCBI): domain Eukaryota; kingdom Viridiplantae; phylum Streptophyta; class Magnoliopsida; order Malvales; family Malvaceae; genus Durio; species Durio zibethinus. The sequence continues at coordinate 18,410,934 of NC_143183.1, read as the reverse complement.
GATTATGTTGAAGCTCAGTATGAAAATGAAATGCTTAGAAAGTACATCCAGACACTGAAGCAGAAGTTGGATGAACAGAGAAATCATATCATGGCACTTATAAAAAAGCACAGAGAATTATCCTATCAGGTATGGTTTGGCAAAAGAGAAAGATTAGGAAGATAAAGGTACATAGAGCATCTTATAACCCAGATAGGTAAAGAAGTAGTTAAGGCAGGAGAAATGGCAGAGGAGATTGAGACATTGAGAGCTTTGGCCATATTAGCAAGAGAGCATGGGCAACAACTGTTGAATTTTATTAAGAAAGCTAAGGATTAGTATGAGCAACTTAGGCACTTTTACAATGGGAAAATATTAGACTTGATGTAAACAAACTTTTATGGAATAATGAAAGTTCACTTTTGTTGAAATCATTAAAAGGGCAAATATTTTTTCTTTTTTCTTTCTTTTTCATGCATTGCATTACATTCATTCATGTCAAATCATATCATGATCACTAATTTAATATTATGGTACTAAGGTGCAAGAATAGCTCAACATCCATATAACACCCAAGCTTAAGCTAAGAAGATAAAGCAAGACAATGTGAACCATTTTGAAAGGTTAAAAAAGGCTCATGAGGTAATTGAAAAAAAATTAAACAAGATCCTCGAAGCTTTGGATAAGATAAACAAAGGAAAAGCAGTGGAGGAAGATATTTCGCATGAAGTCACTAAGTCATTATATCCTCTAGGTTTCGATCTACATCAAACCCAAGCCACTCAAAGCTTTTAGCCACAACAAACTGTATTTTCCAGTTATAGCTACCTAAGAATGCCCTATGCACCTAGTCAAGGAAATGTTCAAAGCTATACTAACACTATCTTCACTGAAAAGGTAGTCAAGTTAATCCAAATCCCCAATCTAGATGAGGCAAAAGAAAAAGTGAAATTACAAATAAAGGACCCTAACATTGATCATACAATAAGCATGATTGAAGAAAGATTATGGGTTATAGAAGGCATTGACTACTATGGATCCATGGATGCTGTGAGGCTTTATCTAGTGCCAAACGTAATGATACCTCTAAAGTTTAAAATGCCAGAGTTTAGAAAGTATGATAGTACTAAATGTCCCATTACACATGTCACGATGTATTGTCGAAAGATGGTAGCACATGCTAGCAATGAAAAATTACTCATGCATATGTTTAAGATAGTTTAATTGGGTCTACTACAAGATGGTACATGGGCTCGCATACGATCATGGAATGATTTGACTTTATCTTTCATTAACCAATACCATCATATTATAGATATGGCTCTCAATCATCTTTTGTTATAGGGTAAAGAGAAAAAAACAATTGAATCATTTCAAACATATGCTCAAAGATGACGAGATGTCACCATTTAAGTGCAGCCACCATTAATAGAAAAAAACAACAGTGCTATTTGTAAGCATTTTAAAGTCACCCTACTATGAGAAAATGATAGAGAATATGATTAAAAATTTTGCTCATATGGTGATTTCGGTGAGATAATTGAAAATGTAATCAAAAACAATAAACTTGAAGGAAAGAGTCCTCTACTGCTAAAAGGATGCCCAAAAAGAAAAAACGTAAAACTCAAGCTATGAGTTTCGAAGGGTAGCAATTCAAAAACTACCATCGATCGATCTATCCCACATATCACCCTACCATAAATCGTGCTTCTACTTCCCCCTACCAACCGGCTACACGACCCTCTTACACAACCACAACAAGGCCTTCTATTCATCCAACTAACCTAACAAGTGGTGTAAGAGAATCACGAATCAAAAAAAGCTTACATTTAATTCTATTCCCATATGCTACACATAATTGTATCAAGAGCTTTATAAAAATCACTTGATTACTTTTATCCTTGCAAAATATCTTGAATCTCTTTATCTCAAATGGTATGATTCCACTACCCATTGTGACTATCATTATCAGGTGGTTGGTCATTCTACTGACGATTACACTTCTTTGAAACATAGGGTGCAAAGTCTTATTAAAGAATGGCTAATAAGTTTCGACGCTAGTGGAAACACGATATCCAATGTCAATGGTAACCCATTATCCAATCATGTAGTCAATGTCTTGAATGAGGACAAAAGCATATGAAAAAAGAGTATAGGAGATCAAAATCTCATTCGATCAACTATATAAGGCTTTATTTGAGGCTAGGATGATACAACCAGTGGCCTCATGCACCTATCGTGAGAGATGTGTCCCAAATCAAATATGTAAGTATCATAGTGGAGTTTCAGGGCACTCTATTGAAACATGCAAATAGTTTCATGATGAGGTGCAAAAGTTAATAGATTCCTACCAGATAGAGTTGTATGAAGAGATAAAAGCCTCAAAAAATATTAAAATGGCCATGACAGACAAATGGGTGCCAAAGTCAATCACCATTCACTATGATGAAAGGCTACAATCAGTTAGGGACAAATTTATCCCTAAGCTAGTGATCTTCAAAGTGCCAAGTCCATTCCCCTACAAAGATGAAAAGGTTGAACCAAAAAAGTATGGTTATGAGGTAACAGTGCAAGGGCAAAAAAAAGTTATGCCTAAATCTAAGGTTGCCAATAAAGTTGGTATAGCTGGCATGATCAAAAGTGAAAGATGCTATACTTTAAAGACCTTAAAGAAAGAAAAATAAAAAAAATGAAGGTGATGGAAAAGCAAACTAAGCCAGAATAGATCCCAAAAAAAGACATCCCAAAGTCTGTGCCAAAAAAATATGCTCATAAGTTTTTGAAGTTGGTGAAGTACAGTGAATATTTCATGGTAGAGCAATTGAACAAGATGCTAGTCAGAATCTCTTTGTTGTCACTGTTTTGAATTTTGAACCACACCGTAATGCTTTATTGAAGGTTCTAAATCAAATTTATGTGGCACATAATGTGTCAATGGAATATGTGAACCACTTAGCAAGGAACTTAATGGTACCACATTATATATCTTTCAGTGATGATGAGATTTCACCTGAAGGTAGAGGACGTACCAAGGCTTTGCATATCACTGTTAAATGCAAAAGCCATATAATAGCGAAAATCCTTATTGATAATGGTTCGGCCATTAATGTTATACTTATGTCTACTTTGGCAAGGTTACATATTGATGTGTCTCACATTAAAAGCAGTCATACGGTGGTTCAAACGTTTGACGGAATTAGGCATGAAGTATTAGGAGATATTGAATTGCCTATATAAATAGGACCTTGTGTCTTCAATATAAAGTTCCAGGTTATGGATATTTCTCTATCCTATAGTTGCTTGTTGGGAAGACCATGGATTCACATGGTAGATGATATTCCTTCCTCTCTACATCAAAAATTTAAATTCAACATGACAGACCAATTAGGGATTGTGGTCGGAAAAGAGGACATATTGGTGACTCAGCCAATGAATGCTTCATATATAGAAGTCGCAAATGAGTCATTAGAGTGTTTTTTTTTTATATTTTAAACTTGTCAATGTCATAATGTATAGATCCATAAACCTACCGCTAGACATGGATTAATGGAGTCACCATCAATCTTTTTTATTTATATATGATTGGCCACCTAACTGAATCTATCATATTTAAAGAAGAGCCCCAAGATTGACTTAAGTATCTTTAAATAATAGATTTTGATCTACGAAATCAGAGTTTAGGTTCAAGAATACAGTTATGTGTGAAAAAGGTAATAGTACCCCCACAACGCCCATCCAAAGGATGGTATCAGTTTGATTCCAAATTATCCAAGTCTTAAAATGATTATGTTTTACCAAAATATTTAGTATTGAGAATTAATCTTAAAATTATCCCAATAGTTTAGTAGCAGTTTAAGATAATTTTTTTACCTCAAGAGTATTCATAGAGACTAATGTCTCACTCGGAAGAGGTTCCGTCATTGGATTTATTAATTTATTTTATTTCAAAAGAATTAGTAAAGTCTACCAATAATTTGGTATGACTTACTTTGAAGCAAATCTCTCAATAGTTTGATAATACTTAATTTAAAAGCCATCCTCCAATCGTTTGAAGGACAAAATTATTTTTTATTTTTCTCTCATTATTATTTTTTTGAAAGAAAAATGATTTATGAAATTTACCAATAGTTTGGTGGATTCTATTTTAAAAATTAAATCCATGAATTTATTTGGTAAGGATTTTTTATTTTTAAATTTTTTTTATTTTTTTAAAACTTATTTGAAAATATTTTTTATTTTTTATTATTTATTATATTATTTTTTTAAAAAAATACTTGTTTGAATTTTTTTTTACCTTTATTTTCCTGAAAGAAAAGATTTTTTTAATAAAATATTGAATTACACAAAAAAATAACTAAAAAATAAATAAATAAATAAATAAAATCAAAAAAATAAAATGAAAATGAAAATGAAAAAAGGAAAACTTGTGATCAGGTCAGGTTGGGTCGGTACCAGAGTCAACACGCAAATCCTTATCAAGTCACTAGCGTAACTAGGTTCTCCAAAACGATGTCATTTTGACACCCTATAAAAGTTACTTTTTTGCATTTTTACTCAGAAGCTCCCTGCTCTCTCTCACTCTAAACCGAGAAGCTTTGACTTCTCTCTAAAAAACCCAAGCATACCCACCGAAAACTTCAACCAGAAACTAAAAAAAACACCTGTTTCTAAAAAAGTCATTGGAAAATTCAATCAAAAATTGGAAAGCCCATCATTTTTTGGAAAACTGACTGGAATGTTGCCAAAAAATTCAACCTCTCACTAAAAAATTCACCAAAAAATTAACGTTATTCCCAAAAACCTAGATTTTTCAAAAAAACCCAAAAATTTCTTAGATTTCTTCAAAAACTCTCTAGCAAATTAAACCAAACCCCAAAAACCTAAATCCAAACTTAGGAACTAAAATCTAAACCCAAAAGCTTCAGACCAAAATCCTAGAAATTCCTTTACTGCCCAAAAAATTTTTTAGAACTACAACAACCAAAATTTTTCCAATTTTCACCATGTCTCCCCAAATCTATTCCTTGTGTCGTTTTGTCAAACTGTGTTCAATTTATAAGCCCCCTTAGGATAGGTTTTAGGAAACAGATAAAATCAATTCCAAGCTTGAATCCTGTGATTGGATTCTACCTAAGCCTCAAATTAGGTCTAGGTTTTTTACTAATTGATCAAAAAATCGTATGATTATAAATTAAAGCTTTTGACTGTTAGAGTTTGGATTCCTTTGATTCAAGAAATTCAATTCTTCAGTTACCTTAATCGATCAGCAATTAGGAGAAAGGAAAATAATAATAATAATAATAATAATAATAAAATATAATACCTAATAATAATAATAACAATAATAATAATAATAATAGTATAAAATATAATACAATATTATACTATAGGTTTAATAATAATAATATAAAATATAATTTAATAATAATAATATAATATAATATAAAAATAATACTAATAATGAAAATTGGTTCGATTAATCCCGAACAAAAATGGGTGTCTACAATCAATGCAGTAGGTGGAGGACTTAAAGGGCACCAACCAAAGTTCAGTAAAATTATGATTAGTCAGATGATTAACAAAGGTTGGAATATTGGAGTTGGTTTTGGCAAAATCCTACAAGGGATAAAAGAACCACCAATGATTGAAGACAATGGCAGAAGACTGGCTCTGGTTTGTGAAAATGAAGGAATGTAAGATAACAAGAAGAAGATAGGAAATAGGTTGATGGTTGTCCCCCATTTACATGAAACATTTATTCTTTGAGGATACATATACCCAGAAGCTGAAGAGAATGCTGGAGAAGAACCAAGCTATGAAGAAACTTTCGCTAAATTATCCATCCAGATGGTAGTGAGGATAGCCGAAAGGAAGAAGTGTTGGTTTATCCATGCTTACCAAACTTTGAATTGAAGAATTGGAATGTCATCTAGATGCCTGCTATCCCCTATACTTTTTCAATATAATTACAATTCCCAATTGCTTATACCTAAAAGCATCGGGATGCTCTCTTATGTATATGCTTTTTATTATTCATTATTCCAATAAAGATAGGAGCATGCATTTTATCCATTTCTTTTATTCAATCTATTTTTTCATCAAATTCTTTTGCCAATATTTCCTATTTCACTTAATTTTAAGTCCCCAAATGAATATGAAGATAATCATGACAATGATTAGGGATTTAATTTTGAAAATTCAATTAATACTGATGAACTCGACACTGAAAAAGACTCTGGAGAATAGACTTTGCCCCTAGACTCAATGAGATTAATTAAGTAGAAGAATAAATCTATTAAGCCTCATCTAGAAGTTACTGAGATGATCAATTTAGGTAATGCCAAGAATAGAAAAGAAGTCAAGGTCGGTACATTACTCTCAGTGGTTGATAGATAACAATTACAGGATCTACTCCAAGAATTTATAGATGTGTTTACTTGGCCCTACTAAGATATGCTTAGACTTAGCATTGAGATAGTGGAACATAAGCTACCCCTGAAGCCTGAATGTGAGCTAGTCCAACGAAAATTGAAAATGATGAAACCTGAAATGCTACTAAAGATTAAAGATAAAGTAAAAAAATAGTTTGATGTGGGCTTTCTGCAAGTGGCAAAATAACCTGAATAGGTGCCCAATATAATTTATGTCCCCTACAAAGATGGTAAGGTACAAATATGCATAGACAATCATGATCTAAACAAGGCCAACTCGAAAGATAACTTCTCGCTACCTCATATTGATACATTAGTGGATAATACAGTTCAACATACAATTTTCTCTTTTATGGATGGATTCTCTAGCTATAACCAAATAAAAATGGCTCAGAATGATATGAAAAAGACCATTTTCATAACTATATAGGGAACCTTTTATTATAAGGTTATTCCTTATAGATTAAAAAATGCTAGGGCAACTTATCAAAGAGCTATAATGACACTCTTCCATCATATGATGCATAAAGAGATCAAGGTATATGTGGATGATATGATTACAAAATCTCGAAAGAAAGAGGACCATGTAGCTAACCTCAAAAAATTGTTTGAGAGGTTAAGAAAATTTTAGCTCAAGTTGAATTCGTCCAAATGTATGTTTGGAGCCAAGTCAGGGAAACTATTGGGTTTTATAGTTAATGAAAGGGGAATAGAAGTTGACCCAAAAAAAAATCAGGCCATTTAGAATTTATCCCCTTCAAATACACCAAAAGAGGTCCAAGGTTTCTTAAACAAATTGAACTACATCTTTCAATTCATTTCCCAACTTATTTTCAAATGTGATCCCATCTCTAAACTTCTTCGACAAAACAATCCCTATGAATGGAATAGGGAATGTCAAGAGGCTTTTGATAAGGTTAAGTAATACCTATCAAATCCTCTAATATTAGAATCATTCGTTTTAGGATGACCATTAATTTTGTATGTAGTGGTACACGAGAAATCGATGAAATGTATACTGGGACACCAGGATGAATCTTGTAAGAAAGAAAGAGCTATTTGCTACTTGAGTAAGAAGTTCACAGAGTATGAGTCCAAGTATTCATCATTAGGAAAGATGTGTTGTGCTTTGGCTTGGACGGCTAAAAGATTCAAGCAATATATGCTTTACTACACAACTTGGCTTATAGCTAAATTAGACCTAAGCAAGTACATCTTTCAGAAACCATCATTATCAAGAAGAATTGCAAGATGGCAAGTAATGCTTTTGGAATATAACATAGTGTATGTGAGCCAAAAGGTGATCAAAAGAAGTGCCATTGTCGAATTTCTCATAGATCAGGCCACTGAAGATTATGAGCCCATGAAACTTGATTTTTTGGATGAAAAAATAATGGCCATCTCAAGATTAGAGAAAGATAAAGATAATGAAAAGGCATGGAGAACGTATTTTGATGGGCTGCTAATGCCATGAGACATGGGATTGGAGTAATTTTAATATCTCCAATAGAACATTATTATCCTATTACAACAAGATTAAACTTCAATTGCACTAACAATGTGGCTAAATATGAGACCTGTGTTATAGGATTGCATGCTACTTTGGATAAAAAAATTGAAGTATTAAAGGTGTTCAAGGATTCAGTCCTAATTATCTATCAATTAAAGGGAGAATAGGAAATAAAAGACTTAAAACTCATCCCATACCATAAATACATCTTAGAGTTATGCAAGTAATTTGAGACAATCCAATTTGAACATTTGCCTCATAAAGAAAATCATATCGTAGATGCCTTAGCCACCTTGGTTGCAATGGTCCAAATTGGTAATATTACTGAAATTTAGCCTATCAAGTTAGATATCAAGGATATGCCAGTACATTGCACCAACGTAGAGGAGGAAAAAGATGGAAATCCCTAGTATTATGATATTCTACAATATCTAAGGGATCAACAGTACTCGGATCAAGCAACATAAAATGCTAAGAGAGTCTTTAGGAGATTGGCTATGGGATTTTTCTTAGACAGGGAGGTTTTGTATAAGATAAGTAAAGATCAAGTGTTATTGCATTGTGTAGGTGCCTTTGAAGCCACAAAAATCATTAGGGAGGTCCATGATGGCATATGTAGAGCACATGCAAATGGACATATGATGACAAGATAAATTATGAGAGCCAAATATTATTAGTTAACAATGGAAAGGGACTACATTAATTATGATCGAAAGTGTCACAAATGCCAGATTTATGCCGACAAGATTCATACTCTGCCCACTACTTTACATGTTATGGCACCAACTTAGCCATTTTCTATGTGAGCGATAGATGTCACGGTCCCATCACTCCAAATGCATCAAATAGGAATAGATTCATTTTTGTAATGATTGATTACTTCACTAAATGGGCCAAAGTAGCTTCTTTCACAACTATAACTCGATCAGTAGTCTGTAAGTTCATCAAAAAAGAAATAATCTGTAAATACAAACTCTTAGAAAAGATCATCTCAGATAATATAAAAAACTTGAACAGCAAGATGATGTAAGAAATATGTGCTCAGTTCAAAATTAAGCACCATAATTCAGCTCTATATCACCCAAAGATGAATGAAGCAGTAGAAATTGGAAATAAGAATATCAAAAGGATTATGAAAAAGATGATTGAAACATACAAGGATTGGCATGAAAAATTATCTTTGGCTTTGCATGCCTATCAAACGTCAGTACACACCTCTACTAAGGTAACTCCATTTTTCTTAGTTTACGGGATGGAAGTCGTATTACCAGTAGAAGAAGAAATCCCATCCCTGAGAGTCTTAAGGGAAGCAGGGTTAGAAGAAGTTGAATGGGTCCAAAAGTGCTAAGAACAATTGAACCTCATTAAAGAAAAAATATTAGCAACACTCTATCATGGCCAATTATACCAAAAAAAGATGATTAGGGCTCATGACAAAATGGTATGACCTCATCAATTTCGAGAAAGAGAGTTGGTGTTGAAAAAGATTCTCTCAAGTTAACATAATGATAGGAAAAATGGATTCCAAATTGGTAAAGATCGTATGTTGTGAAAAGGGTCTTTTTAGAAAGAGCCTTAATTTTATCGAAAATGGATGGAGATGACATTCTTAATCCCATAAAATTTGATGCCATGAAGAAATACTTTGTTTAAAAAAAAAAAGTTCAAGTCAAAACTCAAAAGGGTGGCTTAAACCAAAAAAATTAAACAAAAAAAAAGTTTAAAAACTTGAAGAGTGGCTTGAATTAAATAGAGGTTTATTTGAGTTCAAAACTTGTTAAGGCAATTTAGATAAGGAGGATAAGGTATCATTTGAGAGGAACACCAAAATCAATGAATTTTGAAAGAGCTTTGAAGTGTTGGGGGCATTATATAGTTGAGTTTTTTTTTAAGAAATCCAAGATTTGTTGTCATGATTGTTTGATTGTTTGAATGTTTGTTTTAGGGCATCATTATCCCAAATAACAGTCCCTGTACACCTTTATTTTTTTCTTCTACCACAATCTATACTTTTTTCTAAATAAATGAGATCCGTTTCATCCTATTTATGTCCCTCTTTCAATATTTAACTTTTTTTTTATTCTATGCCATGAATAGAAGAAATGCATAATTTACATTTTTTATTTTGAAATTAGGGTAATGATTAATAATTGAATAATATCATAAGAGATTGTGTATTACTTTGAGAGAATTGAAAGAGGCGAAGGCCAAAGATGAAATCTTCAAAGTGATAAAATCATGAATTTAGAAAGCTTCCCTTGGGATAAAGATAAGTGCTTACCTTAAGTAATGAAGAATGGTTTGTAGTTTCCTTACAAAAAACATGCAAAGATGAGAATATAAAAGAAAGTTGGATTTTAGTACCACAATCGAAGTTTCATTTGCATCCAAGATAAGGTATACTCTCGCATCGTTACATCATCACTTGTTTTCAATCTCGACTCAATCCAGATCATCTTTTTTACTCATGATTTGATCTCAGTCACTTGCTTTCAATCTCAGCTCAGTCTAAGTCATTTGTTTGACTCATGGTTTGATCCCAATCACTTGTTTTAGATCTCGGTTCAGTCCAAGTCATCTATTTGATATGCGATTTGATCCCGATCACTTGCTTTTGATTTTGACTCTATCCAAATCATCTTTCTAACCATGGTTCGACCTTGGTCATCCATCTTCAACCTCGACTCAGTCTAGGTCAGTCTAGTTTTTTAGATTTGTAGTTCAATCCCAATCATTCAATCTTAGCTTGGTCCAGATCATTTTTCTTACTTGCATTTCAATTCTAGTCGTTCAATCTCGACTCAATCTAAATAATTTTTTGACTTGCAGTTCAATCCTAGTTGTTTGATCTCAACTCAGTCCAAATTATTTTTTTGACAAATAGTTCAACTCCAATCATTTGTTCTGATCTTGGCTCAGCCCAAATCATTTTTCTAACTCACGATTTGATCTCGGTCACTCATTTTCGATCTCAGCTCAGTCCAGATCATTTTTTTGACTTGCGACTTAGTCCCAATCATCTTCACTTATTGATTTGACTTTCATTTTTAGGCTTAAATAGAGTGGATGTCTAGGTCATTACATCTTTTCTATCTAAGAGCGATGTGCAAAAAAGGGCAACTGTAGACACCCATCTGTGTCCAAAGTCAACTAGTGTTTATTATTATTATTATTATTATTATTATTATTATTATTATTATTATTATTATTATTATTATTATTATTACTATTTTTATTGTTCTTTCCCTTTTTTCTTGATCTGCGATTGAAATAATTTACAATCATCAAAAGACTTTCAATTCAAGATCGAAACAAAGAGATTCAACTCAGACAAATTTGCAAGACTTAAGCCTAATTTACGTTGAACATAATCCAATATCAAGATTCAAATCTGGATTAGTTCTATTCAGGTAAAATCTAATCCTAATATTCAAGCCTAGATTGGTTTTGTCCGAATCCTAAAATTTTTACTAAGGACTGGCTATAAATTAGACACAACATTACAGAGAAAGGCACGAGTTGATTTCTAGAGGAAAGACTCTGAGTTTTAAATTATGAGTAAAAAGTTTCTAAGTTGTACATTTTTGGGATTTTAGGTTTGAGTTTCTAGGATTCTAGGTTTGGGTTTTCGGGTTTAAAGATTCAGAGTTTGAATTTTTGGATTTGGATTTGAAGCTCTTGGATTGAAGTTTGAATTTCTAGAAAAATCTGAAAATTTCAGAGAAATTTTTGAAAAAATCTAGGTTTGGGTTGAATGTTAAAATTTTTCATTGAATTTTTCAATGGAGCTTAAATTTTTCGATGGGATTCTAGTGAGATTTTCTATAAACCGATGAGTTACCTAGTTTTTGGTGGTTTGTTTCTGTTTTTTCTAGAGATAGGTAAGAGGAAAAGTGAAGCTAAAGAGAGAAAAGATCGAACGTTTTTGAAGAAAGGCTAAAAAGTTGGCTTTTATTCCAATGCCAAACAACATCGTTTCAACTAGCCCAGGATCTGCGTGTCAACCTACTGACCCGCATACAACCCTCATCTCTGACCCGACCTGATCGTAGGTTTTCTTTTTTTCATTTTATTTTTATTTTTTGTTTTTTTACCATTTTTATTTGTTTTAAGTTTTTATTTTAGTTTTATTTTCAGTTGTTTTTTTATCTTATTTTACTATTTTTTAAATAAAATTCTATGAAAAAAATCTTTCTTTCAAATAAATTCATGAATCCTACTATACTATTGGAGTATTTTTCATGAATTTAAATTTTATGGAATCTACCAAACTATTGGAGAATTTCATAAATCGATTTCAAAAAAATAATTTTTTAATAAAAAATTTGTATTTTATCCTATCAAAGTATTGGAAGATTGCATTTTAAATTAAATCTCACCAAACTATTAAAGGATTTAATGAGTTTTTTTCTCAAAAATAAAATTTTAAAAATATTTAACAATAAAATCTCATCAAACTATTGGGAGATCTGCATCAAAGTAAATCCTACCAAACTATTGAAAGACTTTACTAATTATTTTCTTAGGTAAATATCCATTAATAAATCCGATGACTAAGCCTCTTCAGGGTGGGATACTAGTTTCCATGAATATTCCTGAGGTAAGAAAATTATCTTAAATTGCTACCAAACTATTGGAGTAATTTTAGGATTAATTTTTAATGTTAAATATTTTGGTAAATTGCAAACATGTTTCAGGCTTGGATAATTTGAAATCAAACCGGTACCATCTTTCGATGGGCGCTGTAAGGGTGCTATAACCTTCTTTGCATGTAACCGTACTCTCGAACCTAAAATCTAATTTCGTGAACTAGAATATACTATTTAAAGATACTTAAGTCAATCTTGTTATTTCTCTTTAAATGAGACAGATTCTATTAGGTGACCAATCACATCTAAACAAAAAAGATTGGTGGTAACTCCTTTAATTCATGTTTAATGGTAAGTCCACAGATATATACGTTATGACAATTTTCTTAGATTTGCTTTGAAATTCTACAGTTTTCACCTACAAAAAATCTCTTGTCCGCTATCTGATTTGATTGATTTTTTAGCATATTCTTTACTTCTTTCCATCTTTTTTTTCCTTATTTTTTGAAAATCAACCCAAAATTTCTCAAATCATTCAAACCCAAACCCACAAAGGCCATTTTCTATTCGTGTATTTTCTCATTTCTATTTTTTTAGCTACATTTTCTCTTTTTTTTTAACTAATTCTCCCCATTCTAAGGGATGTGATTTTTTGGTTTGGCTTGTTGTTGTTGTTGTTTTTTTATGTTATTTTAGTTGCTTAGTTTTTTTTTTTTTTAGGTTAGCTCAGTTGGTTTTTTTGTTTGAATTTTTTTGGCTATAAAGGGGTTTTAGCTAGGCTTTGGATTTTTTTTTCTTTTGGGGTGGTTAGTTTGGGAACTGACTTGGTTAGATAAAGGATAACAACGATTTTGGGTTCTTTTAAAGGTTAGGGTGTGATTTTCTATTGCTTCGTGTACGGTAATGGTGTAGGATTAACTTCCACTAGTATGTAAAACAAAGGCAAGGGTCGAGTAATGGTGAATATTAGTTTCGATGGGTTGGATTTTGTAGAGGCAGTGTTGGGCTGAACGATGGTAGTTGCAATAAAGCTTGGTGCGATAGGTGCAAATGAAAGATGGGTTGTGGTGTTGTAGATTACTAGGTAGTTTTTTGATGATGAGAGTTTGGCTGAAGGTGCTTTGGTGGGCTTATGGTGAATGGTGACAGTTTTTCTTATGGATGATGGGGTTGATGATTTTCTAGTTAGTTTTTATGTTGATGGTGGGTTCAATGGCTAGAGCTTCTGTGAAGAAATTTTTTTATTATGTGTTTCCAAAGGAAGGGTTGAGTATGGTGACAAATAAGGATGGTAATAGGATTTGTGAAAAAGGAGTTGCCGAATGCCTGGTAGTGATGAAGGAATTGAAGATTTTTTTTCCTTCTCTTGCCCTCATTTTGCTATGAATTCCTTCCAATTTATCAAAACCAATTTGCTATTGATAATTAGGCTTCTTGTGGCTGCTTGTTACTCCTTCAACACTAATGGCAAGGTAATGGAGTAGTGGTTACTGCACTTGAGACTTTTGGCCTCACATGGCATGACTGCCAGCTACTGATTTTTGTTGTTTTTTGTTTTTTTGCCTTTTTTTTCTTTGCTTTTTTTTGGTAATTTTAAATTAATTTGATTAATTTTAAATTATAATAAAAAATAAAAATTAGATTGCGCTTTTAGAAAATGAATGTGGGCTTATTGGCTTTTAGGCTTCTAGACTCATATCATGATTTAATCTAAGGCTGAAGTAGGCTTTCAAATTTTAGATTTTACATTTTGCTTTTAAAATTTAGGCTTTTATAGCTTATACGACCTAGTTGACCTAAATAGAATTGGACTGGGTTTTGATCCATGCAAAATGAAAATTAATAAAATAAAATGAAATAGAAAGACAATTAAATTAAATTTTAAAAATGGCTAATCTAAAATAAGCCTAAACAAGCTCAATTCGATTTAATGCTTAAGCTAGCTTAAATAAAAATATGCAAATTAAGTATGAAAATCGAACAAATTCAAATCAACCCAGTTAAAATTAGGTGTCTACAATATGTAGAATTACATGTGTGGCAACCAATGGTTCATTATTTTCAATTATGTAAGATAGCAAAGATTGCCCTAGACAAATGAAATAATGCACATATAAAGATGCTTTCATGAATACAAACACATATAAATAAAAAATTCATATTCAAAATTATATACAAATTTGAAAAGAGCAAAATGAAATAATGTATATAATGACAAGATTCACTTTCAAAAAAGTTAGAGTTGCCTTTAATTGACAATTACTCATTTACATCTTTTTCTTTTATACATGGACAAGTAAAATAATACCTGTACAAATTTTTTTACATGAATGATGTATGAACAAATCCATATATGTAATACATAATATCCTGTGACGCCAAAAGCATTCCAACTCAAAATCTCACCTTGTTTTTAAGAAAAAGACTCACTTTTTTTAAAAAAATTTATTTTTTACAAAATAAAAAAAAAACAAAAACAAAAAATCAACAAATACAAGATCAACATAAAAACATGTTTTACACGAGGGATTAACATAGCTCTATATTAAAGCTAAATTCTTTAAGTTCACCAAATGCTTGGTTAGGATGTTTCACAATCTAAAAGTTTTTCAAATTGTTCATCACATCATCGTCCATGACAAACAACTAAGGCACTCTAATCCTCACCCATCACAGGCTACCAACAGAAAAGATTCAATTTAAGTGAGAGTATTTCATTAACCATTATAGAAATTATCATTTCACGAGAGAATAGGTACTTTACTTTCTCTGAAAAAAGATGAAACCCGAGTATAGAGCTCATATGATGCAAATGCATGTGACAATGTGGGTAAAAAAAAACATATATCTTTGTTCATAATTTTCCTAAACCAAATGAAAGAATAAAAAAACAAGTTAGTAAATGTAAACAAAAAATAATCAATAATTTAAGACCAATCAAACCAAAAGTTAGGATAATTCAAAATTAATTAATGGCCTGACTCTCTATGTCCTCAGTGAAGTCATCAAATTGTCATGACGTACAGGTCTATGAACCATCACTAAACAAATCTTTAGGAGTCACCATCAATCTTTTTTTGTTTAAATGCGATTGGTCACCTAGGTGAATCTATTCTTTTGAAGAAGTTCTAAGCTTGACTAAGCATTTCTTAAAAATAAGTTCTGGTTTGCATTTCAAAACTAAGTCCAAAATTTCGGTTACGTATAGGGAAGGTAATCGCACCCCCACAAGCCTGTCCAAAAGATGGTAACATTTAATTTCAAATTATCTTAAGGATGTATGGTTCTAATGGTCTTCTATTAAAGTTTAATATTTCAATATTGAAAATAATTTCTAAGAGTTATCCATTAATCTGATAGAATTCTTAAAAAACCTTCCTTACTTCAAGAGTATTCACCAATTCTATTTGTTTTCTTAAAAAGGCTTCGTCTTTAGAAAAACTCAATCATTTACTTTTTTTATATTAAATAATGTTTTATCAAAAAGATATCTAAATTTTTCACTATTTGGATTAAATTTAAAAATATTTTCTCACTTAGAAATTTCTTAGATACTCATCCATTTGCGATTATGAAGAATTTCATCCTAGGATTTTATTTTCTATTTTTGTAAGTTTTATTTGTAATAAATCTAAATTTTTCACTATTTGAGTTGAATTTAGAAATATCTTTCTTAAAATTTAGACTCCTATTATAAAATTTTTCATTATTTATTTTCTAATTTTTAGAATGAAATAAAATGTCAATTAATTTTTGAAATCTTATCTAAATTCTTTCACCATTTAAAAAAGAATTTACCTAGAAATCTCTTGAAAAGTTAACCATTTGTGATTTTTTTAGGATTTCATCCTTAGATAATTACCATATATTTTCAAACAAATTTCTAAGTCAGATTTCTTTTTTTTGGTTTGGAAATAAATACAATTACTTTTATTAAAATTTTCTCTAAATCGTTCCACTATTTGGGCTAAATTTAGAAAAATTCTTCACTTAAAGATTCTTTAGAGAATTGACCATTTGTAATTTTTAAAAATCTCATTATTGGATAATTGTTATTCATTCCCAAAATTTTATAGTTTATTACATTTTTTACTTTGAAAATAAATACTGATTATTAGTTTTGAAATGTTATCTAAACTTTCCTCCATTTGACTCCAATTTTGAAAAATTCCACTTAAAGATTTCCTAGAAAATTATCCATTTGTAATTTTTAAGAATTTCATCTCTGAATAATTACCATTTATTTTTTAAGATTTTGTTAAAGTTTTATTTTAACTTTAATTCGTTTCTATTTATTTTTATTATTCAAATTAATAATTTTACCTAATCTTAAAAATTCCTATGCTAAGTAAAATATGATAAAAATAATCTAAAATAAACCAATTAAAACACAATAAATAAAAATAAACAACAAAAAAAGCCAAATCCTGCGATACTGATCGGATCCAGTTTATGCTTGGAAAACTAGGAATACCATCAAAATCTGTAGATATCATCGAAATCCCTATTGGGAGCTTCAACACTCATTGAAAAATGTCATTGCAATCTGAAAATCTTATCAAAGCCAAGGAATCTTGTCCGAAAATTATCAAGAGCTAGAAAAGCCTAAATTTGAACTTGAACTACCTAAAACTTTTTTGCTCCCAATTTCTACTCTATGATTATTGCGTTAATTGTGTAAACTTATAAGATATTTATAAGAGCCTAGTCCTAACTTGATAAGGACTCTAACTCAATCAAAGATTATTCTAAAAATTATCATTGAAATAATATTTGAATTTCATCCATATCCTCACCCATTTTTTTCAAAATCAAACTCCTTAAATTTTATCAACACATTATGTATCTAACAAAGGAATTGATTTTGATACAAAACCCTTGAATTGAATGAATTCTTATGCTCTAAAAATTCAATCTCACCTACTTTTTTTTTTCAACTCTTTTCAAGTTTTATTTTATTTTAATTTTTAAAAAAAGACAAAGATATAAAAAATAAAGATAATTAAGACATAAATAAAGATATATATGAAATAAATCACTAAGTAAGAAAAAACTAATAAAGATAAATAACCTATAATGATAAATGAAAATAAATAATAAAAAACTTAAAATAATAAAAGGAAAATTGGGTTTTTAAGCTTAGACCCAAATTGGATACAAATAATATCAAAAATTAATACGTCCCTAAAAGTAATTTTGAAGTTTTAAAGTCCAAACAAAATGAGATGTCTATACGTATAATAAAAACATAAATATAGATAACATGACATGAAATTAAACAAAGGTTCAAATCTACTTAAATAACAACATACATAACTTCTTACTATAACTAAACTATTTTCCATAACTTACATAAGTTATGGTAATAAAATACCAAAATAAAATGCAATTATTAAGTGGCGCCAACAAAAAAGTGGGATATCGATGCCACTTTGATCATTTAACTGCCTTTTTGGGTGGCTAATATTCTCAAAGTTGGTTTTTTTCCTATATGATAATCATTCATGTCCCAAAATTGCATAATAGCTTGTTCATATTTGGCTCCACTAGAAAATGATTCATGTATAGCTCTTTTATAACCATGAATTTATCTTTGAACTTTTGGCCAAGTGGTATAGATGTATGTTCTATATCCAACATACACTATGCATGTCTTTGCCATATTTAATAAAAAGCAATAATAAGAACTTTAGAATGGAAATTGATTTCTGTAAATATTTTCACATACTTTCAAGGTTTATGATTCTTGTCTATTAATCTAATCCAAGAAACTTGGTTAGTTTGAAATCTACTGAACCAAGATCTTTATACCGTAAACTATGGTGTTACCAAGGCTTTATGCCAGAAACTCAAGTCTAAAGCTAACAATGTTTGTACCAAGGCAAAACAAGCAAGATCAATATACCTAAGGCTCAATCTTCAACAAACAAACATGAAAACATCTTTTTTAAATAGTAAATTGAAGCTTAACAAGTTGTTAAAGTCTAAAATCAACAAAATCTACTTATAAATAGGTTTTAAACACAATCTCGAAATCAACACTAGCAAATCCAAACAGTCAATCATCATATCCAAGCTAAAAATTTATAAACCTAAGCTTAACAAGTTGTTACAATGAAACACAATCTTTAAATCTACTAGTTTTAAACATAATCTTCAAATCAACAATAGCAAACCCAAGCTTAAAATTATCAAATCCAAGCCAAAATCTTTAAACCCAAGCTTAACAAGTTATTATAGTGAAACCTTCAATAATAGCAAGTTCCAAAATAGAAAGAAATGAAGATACTTATAGATATGGCTGAGATGCAATGGAATGGGAATAGAGGTGACAGCAACTAGCCAAACCTACTAATCAATGTCAAAGTGGCGCATTGAGTAATCGAAGAAAAAGGGAAAGGAGAGTTAATTGATGGAAAAGAAAGGGAGAGGGTAAATTAGTCAAAAAAAATTTTGTAACTTTGCAAAAAGCCTACAAAGTTATTTTGCATAGGTTTTTTATTACAATGAGATTGTAGGAACCAGCAGCAATGTGATTGCAAATGTAATCTAACATTGTAGTCATTCCCTTATACCAAACACTATAATGTGATTGCACACAATTAAATTGCAAGGAATGTGACCTACTTCCCTTATACCAAATGTCACCTTAAAATGATCTTCATAGCAGATTACTTTAATGCCCCTTAGCTCTTTTGATCAGAGTGTGACATGCGGCCAAATTGACAAAAATGCCTCTCTTCTAATAAAGGATCAAAATTATTATAATACTACTCTTACCATAATTACAAAAATATCTTTCATACCATAATTAGTTAAAATTACTATAATTTCTCTCTTATCATAATTATAGAAATGACCTTCTTACCATAATTGGTCAAAATTACTATAATATTCTTGTCATAATCATGAAAATACCCTTATGATTGTTTCATAAAAAGTTTACATATGGCATTTTGTTTGAAAATTACTATAATACCCATACTAAATTACGCATTAAATTTTAATAATAATATAAAATTAAGCACCTATTAAATTAAAAAAATACCTTTGCCATTACTCCATAGAAATTTGACACATAACATTTTATTTGAAAATTGCTGTAATACCCTTATTAAACTACATATATTAAATTTTCATATAATATAAATTAACTATATATTAAATTACTAAAATTAACTACGTATCAAATTACTAATCTCTCATTGAGATTACCAATATTCCTTTATGGTTCTTTGAAAAGGAGTTGACACGTGTCCTAAATAACTATAATGCCCGTCCTACCATAAGTAGTCAAAATTATATGATGCTCCTCTTACTATAATTATGAAAATGCCCTTCCATCATAATTAACCAAAATTACTATAATGCCAGTACTAACAAAATTATGAAAATGACCTTTTTTTCATAATTGATCAAAATTATTATAATGCCCTTTAATATAATTACAAAAATGTCTTTCTGATTACTTTATAGGAAGTTGACATATGACATTTTGTTTGAAAATTAATATAATATCCCTACTAAATTACGTATTAAAATAATTATAATATATTCAAAATAATAAAAATTGGTAAATTATAATAAAAAATTTTAACAAAAAAATAGTCCACCCCGGCATAATAGGGTGCCTATTTCTAGTATATTTACATATATATATATATATATCAACATAAAATTATGCTACTTGCAAAAGATATTCATATCTTATTCTTATCTATTGCAAAAAAGGTTACATATAACTCAGTTGATCCTTTACATAATAGTGATTTTTTTTTATATAATTGAAAATTTTCTATTCCAACACTTAAGAAAAGCATAATAAATATCTGCAATTAGACAATTCAAATAGAAATACAAACACAAACAAGCTAACAAGTATCTAATCCCAAAGTTTCACAACTCATCATATAAAACATCATTTAATGCTTCAGTGCATGCACATACTCATTCTTTGGCAAAATGTTTTTGGATGATTCATGTTTCATGCATTCATCCAAAAACTATAACAAGTAAAGAAAACTTCCTACAAGATAAGTAGGAGAATTTATTTGAAGCGATAGATTCAAATTTTAAAAAAAATAATAAAATAATGAAGCAATTAAGAAAACTTGAAAAGAAAGTAAAAGAGAAAGAAGAAAATGACGACATACCTATATATATTTTGCTTAGAATTACTCAATTTATCCTATTGCTCAGACTTTCTCAAAATAAGCATTTCTAGCTACCAAACTAATTATATGGTTGTTTATTCTTAGGCCCAAAAGTAAATTAAACAATGCTAACTACTACTGTACTTACATATATGTATATACAAACTTAAGTATAATTTAAAGTTGTAAGTTGATTCGCACTATTAAAATTAATTAACATTATTATATATTTAGATCATATTTAATAGCTTTACCATATATATATATATATATATATATATATTACAAAAGAGATCACAATTTCAAAATATGGTAAAAAGTTATATGAATTGGAATTTGAACATCAAACTTATTAAATAGCACATTTTAAAGTAATTACATGAATCAATTGAACTAATTTCAAATTTTGTCTAACTATATACTTATATTCCACCTTTGCTTTATTACAATCATCAGATCAAAAATATTCCTTCCTTTCGTGCCATCAATAGTTTAATAGTATTAAGAATTAACTTAAATACGTGCATATTGTAAACACATATTTTATCCAAATTACCTAAAAGTAGTTTTATGATAATTTGGTCAAGTTTCGATCTTTTTGTGGTTGCCTCCGATCCATTTGAATGTCTCGATTAAATTGATATTGTTTGTTTTCATTTAGACCTATCGAATTTGATTAGAGTTCAATTCAACTGGGTTTAAGTTGTTCAAGCTTAGAAGCCCAGAATTACTCTATTTAGGATTAAAGGGCCTAAGTCCAAAATTTACTTTCCATTTCTTTTTTATTTTGTTTTATTTGATGGTTATTTTTTATTCATAAAAGAAATTATTAAGATTAAAATTAAAATGATACGCATGATCTAAAAAAGAAAAAATTGAAAGCCAAAATTAGAACCCATCCTACCAATCCCACATCCTCATGCCAATTGCCCTACTTCCTAATTCCCATAGTTTGCTACCCCTATTTGATCTTGTATAACTCATTCTTTATTCCTCCAATCCACTACCAACCACTATTCCTCTTTCTCATGATCCCAAAACTCCCTATAGATTATTACTAAGATCCCAAATTACTTTAAAGCAAAGAACAAATTCAACCTAAAAAGAGAAAAGAAAAACCAAAAATCTACCAAAAAAAACTCCCTAAGACTACTACTCAAATTTGTTGCCAAAAAATCCAAACTAAGATCACCACCAAGCAACCACCACTGCCAAAACACTTGACAGTGCCCATCCCTTCAAATCACCACCAACACAACCCACATCCTTGCTAGACAAACCCACTACCACTAACCACCACCCAAATGGTGCCCTAAACCTTCATCAAAAACCAAAAAAAAAAAAAAACCAACACCGAAATTACCCACAACATAACAAATTCCCACGTAAACA
Organism: Durio zibethinus; assembly: GCF_047325235.1. Lineage (NCBI taxonomy): Eukaryota > Viridiplantae > Streptophyta > Magnoliopsida > Malvales > Malvaceae > Durio > Durio zibethinus. Next base: position 18,388,880 of record NC_143183.1, on the reverse strand, counting down.
AAAAATTTTCAAAAAAACACGAAAAAACTCATTCATCACTGGCCAATGAAGGAGCATTAGCACCAAATCAAGCTAAGAGAAAAAGGGATAGAGGGAATATTTTGCTGAAAAAAGAAAAGAAAAAAAAAGTAAGGATATGAAAAGAAAAAAATAGAGAAGTTTGGTTTGGTTGGAAAAAAAAGAAAAAAAAAAAGAGGAACTAGAGGCATTGAGAAGAAAAAAGAAAAAGAAAGTCAAATTTGGCTGAGAGGAAAAGAATGAAAGGAAAAAAAAAAGAGAAAAAGGGTCAGGAGATTTAGCTATGAAGAAAAAAGAAAAGAAAAAGAGAGAAGAAGAAAATAGAACAAATCAATCGAGATTTGGGAATTTTTTTTAATAAAAGAACAAGCAGGTTAGTTTGACCTAACCAAGACTGACCTAACCTACAACTCGCCAAGCCCGACTCGACCAAATAGTTTTGATCCAAAAGCCTAACAAATTTGGCTCATCTTCATTTAAGGGACTTTAGATACTAGTCCAAAGGTTTATTTGAGTATACCTTCTCCTCTTTCCTTTTGCTATGTCATTTATTTCATCACGGCATTGCAATTTTTTTTTATTGATAGTGAAGTTTTATGATTTGGTAAAAAAATATATTTTTTTAAATAAACATTTTTAAACAATTATGTTGTAATTGTGTCACTAAGAAATAAATAAATTGAAGTTTGAATAAAAATTAAGTTTAATAATTTTGGGTTTAAAAATAATTTTCTTAAAAAAAGGGGGCAGAGCTTTAGAAATAAGGATATAAGATAATATTTCTAAGTGAGAAATAGTCTTGGAGATCTTACTTAAATATTTGAGAGAATTCAAATGATTTTTTATTTTTTTGCAAAGGAATATTATCTTTGCTTTTTTTTTTTAAATTAATTTAAAAAATTATCATGTGAATCTTAAATGAAAATTAATCTTTTCTAATTTCACCTAGATATTAGGAAGTTAAAAAATAAGTAAATAAAGTTAAAAAAATAAATGTTTTTTAGTACTAAAAATGTCATTTTAATCTTAAATAAGATGTATTTGGTAAAAGATATAATTACATGCACCATTTAATTTATGCTCACATTGTCATATTTGCATTTTATGCATTATTAATAAATGTGGAATAGCAAAATCCCAATTACAAAAAATATATAGAATAATATTTCAAAAAATAATTTTGGAAACATTGCCTTGATATTGGAGGGAATTCAAATCATATTTTTTAAGGAACATCATTTTCTTTTTTACCCAAATTAATCTTGAAAATTTATTTAAGTGAGGAATCAATTCTCTTAAATTCTACCAAAATATTGAAAAATTAAAAAAAAAAATTCCAACACAAAATAAAATAACAATAAATAAAATCTCATTTATTGCTAAATGTTTTTCAAAATAAATGATAAAAATTAAAAATAAAAAGAGGTAAAATTAAAGATTTCTAAGATGAATTAAATTGGTTATTTACATCATTTAATTTTTATTTGCATCATGTTACATTACTAGCATTTTATTCTTGTAAAATATATAAAACAATAAATGTGATTTTGGAATTCTTTTTAGAAGTAAAAAACTAATATTGGGACCTTAACAAGATATTAAAAAGTTTCTCAGTTATTATTCTTTATAAAAGGATATTATGCCAAATTTTCAGAGATATTATGAGAATTCCAAGTAAAGAAATACTTTTTGAAATTTCACCTAAATATTGAAAAATTTAGAAAAATATTTTGAAACCAAATATTTTCATTTTATTTTTAAATAAAATGTTTTAAAAAATATTTGACAAAAAAAGGGGTTAAAATTAAGGGAGTCACTTTAAATATTAAAATTAAAATAAAATATAATATATGATTAATTGATACTATTTTTAAACAAGTGTTGCGAGAGATACTAAATCTCTTTTACGCATAATCGTACTCCCAAACTCAAATTTGTTTTCACAAACCAAACAAAAAATTATTTTTTAACTAAATTTTAATTAATTTTAAATTTTTATTAAAAAAATAAATTATTTTAAGTGGTTAATCATACCTAACAAAAAATATTAATTGCAACTTTCCTAATTTTTAAATTTTTAAAATTTTCATCCAACGGACTGCAAAACCGTTTTAACAAATGCAAATTGATGTTTGTTTGTCCCTTTGCTGCATGCATGTTCATGGTTTTCTAGAAGGTTTAATAATTAAAATCAATATATATGAAAGAAAATTGATCATTTCTCAATTATTCAACGTGTATCTTGCAAAACATTAATTGATTCATTCTTCTTTATAAAAACAAGCGAAGAAAAAAAAAACAACTTCATATCATTTCAATATTTCAAATAAGAGTATAATCGAACCGAATTAATAAATAAAAAATTTAAGTTTCAGTTCGACTTAAAATTCATTACTCGAAATTCGACTCAAATACAATCAAGTTTTAATCTTTATATTCGAACTCGATTCAAGATAAAAATCAAATTGTACAAACTCGCTCAATTAAACTCATTTAATAAAAATGAAATCGATTTTCATACTCGATTTCAAGTTCGATTATGTATTTGAACTCGATGTTGAATTGAAGCTTAAATTTATATATATAAGAATAAAATAATAATTTTTATTAAAATAATAAATATATATTAAAATTTAAAAACTTGATTAAATTCACGAATCATTCGAATCAAAAATTAAGATATTTAAATTTAATTTACCTGATAAATCAAATTGTTCAAACTCGAACTCGATTCAATAATAATAAATTTTGATTCAAATTTTATCTAAATTAAATCCAAATACTTATAAATATTGATATATCATTTAATCTCTAATTTCAAGTAATAGAGATGCCGTGTGGTACTGATGATCTTGACCCACATTTATAAATATTGTCTATATTATTTATATTTTGATAGTGACAATAAATTCGCAGATGAATTATAAAAACAAAGGCTTTCATTCTAATTAATGTGTTGATGTAAAATATTTTCTTTAAAAATAAGTGCTCAAAGGAGAAATTCAAGAAAGACTTTCAAGATAGTTGACCAGGTAAAACAGCGTTCTTCTTCTTTCCCCCAGCAAATTGAATTGACATCAAGCCTTCACATTTTCTTGCTCTTTTTCTCTTCATTTTCAAGAAGTTCTTCAAGCAAGTTATCATCAAAACACTCTATTTCGAAAACTTGTTTGCCTCGCTCTATTGATGATGATGATGAAAAAGAAGAAGAAGAAGAAGAAGAACCCACGGAATATGAACCATAGCAATTAGCATTGGCCCCGCCACTTCCCATGGGATACTCCTCGGGAAAATTAAGAATTGCTAAGTGACCTCTCATGGCATAAGCGGCTTTATCATAAGCTCGAGCTGCCTCCTCAGCGGTGTTAAAAGTCCCGAGCCAAACACGAGCACCGTGTCTATTCGTGTCGCGTATCTCAGCCGCAAACTTCCCCCAAGGCCGCCTACGTACACCCCGGTATCGACTCGTCTTGCCGCCTTCTTCCTTGCCCTTATAACTCCGCTCCATGACCAAGCAAAGCTTGTTAATATGCAGCAAGAGTTTTTTGTATTATCTGCATGGCTGATGTGAGTGGAAATAGCATTTTATATGGATGGAAATAGGTACCCTTTTGGGTTTGGCAGCACTTTGGGTCCTACAAATTAGACACATGAAGGAATCCCATGGCTGAGATTTGTTTCCACTTGCTTATCAGAAACTTGGATTAAGTTAATTTTCTGTCCAATGTATTTGGATGGTCAAGGTGATGGCTATGGATTTTTAGAACTTCCTTTTTTTTTTTGTGGTGTTACTTTTTTCGTATGTTTGATTCTAATTGTATGTAGATTTTTAAGTTTATATTTGGTTGATTGTAGGTACATAAATTTTATATATTATCTTATTAACGTAAAAATTTTAAAAAATCAATTTTTTACATATAATTTTTAAATATTTATAAAAATTTATATTTATTCATTAATTATATAATATTATGATTGCATAAATAAATAAATATAGATTTATATAAAGGAAGGAGAATAAGTCAAAAAGAAAGAACGATTTGTTGGCTTAATGTACCAAAAACTAGTCAACATCACTACACGTCAGATAGTTTTTTAATGAGGTCATGTAGCTTACGTTTCTTTTATCTACTTTGTACTATCCTTTATGAGTTTTGTGGTGGAGACTAATTGAAAGAATTCCTGTTCAAAACCCCTTTTCTTTTTTGTTGATAATTCAAAATCTTTAACTCCTTGTTCGAGATACAAAAATTAGCATTAGCATAACCAATTCTAAAATTCAGTTATAATTAATAAATTCGAAACGAACAATTAGGTTAAATCTTTTTTTTTTTTGTGTTGCATAATGAGCAATTGATCAACTTTAACTACTAGTGTGCAATTTCTAACTAAAATTTTGTTATGGTTGATAATGGTGGACATAACTAAAAATCCTTAGTTCATTTTTCTAGCCTTTTAATGTCTACTTTATAATAAATTATCTTTTCTTTCTATTATCTGCTGAAAAAATGAGCTGTAAAAATGACACAGAAAGTAAAATATAAAAATGTGCATGATTTTGATTGATAATTTATAAGAAATGAAATAAGATAATATATATCAACCACTAACTATGTTTTCTTGTCAAAGACTCAAAGCATTGAATAATAAATAATTCTAACTAGATTGCTTTTCATGCAAGTAATGCGATTAGGATTTCTAATTCTAAAGTAATTTTAATTAGTCACAAGGCTAAAATTTCTCCTATTTTTAAAGCTGTGTTAACATCAATGTGACTGACATATCAAATCAAATGACCATTTAAGTGGATTCTTCTTTAGACAAATAATGCAATTTGGATTTGCTTTTATTTTTCTTTGTTCAAGTAAACTTTTTGTCAAAATTTAAAATTTTCCAAAACTTTATGAAAGGTAGTAGAAAAAGTTCTTGCCGACCTAGTTTTCACATCAATTCAAACCATTTGAATTAAACTAAGTGGATTGGCATTTACAAAAGTAATTCAATTCAATTTTGGCCTTTAAATATGTTAATTTTTTATGCTTTTTATTCAAGTCAATTATTTTTTTTTTCAAGGTTTAAACCTCCAATTTTCTTTTGGCCAAAGAAAAAAAACTGCCATATTTTCTTTTGGTAATATCACATTAATTCAGGCCATCAAATAAAAAAAAATCAGTGTACATCAGAAAAAGAAATCAATAAACAAGTCAAACTGGCACAAAAATAAACCAATATATAATTGGATAAAACCCACACCTTTGATGAGACTTAAATTTAAAACCTAAACAAAAATATCATTGATTAATTTACGCAATATTAAACCTTGCTTTGTGTATAATTTCAATTAGGTTTCTCTTTTTTTTTTCCTTTTATTGTTATTCTCTTCAAGTAAATTCATTGTATAACTATTAAAGTTTTTATTTAAGTCCTTTAAGTCCTAATTAATTTATGAAAAAAATTATACTTAGAGGCTATTAGGAAATATTTTACCTTGATTATTAAAATTAAAAGTTTGACACACTGTGTATCAATAAATTACATGCCTTTTGGCAAATTCAAGAAAATTTTGAATAAGAAATAGTTTGGCTCAAGTATAAAAGACCTTGAAATAAAATAAAACAAATCATTTAAATTTCTATCATTTTATTATAATCAATTGAGTATTTAAATTTTTATTTTTAATCAATGGACTCTTTAATTAGATAAAAATTGATTAACAACTGTCACAATTGCGTGGCCTACGTGACTAATATCCATCCAATCTATAGTTCAATTAGAAAAAAAAATTAATGTTCGAGTGTTCAATTAAATAAAAATAAATATTTAAGCATTCAATTAATTATAATAAAATAATAATAAAGATAAATTATGATTTAATTTTAATTTAGAAACTTTTTTATAATGAAGCCAAATAATTTCAATAAATACTAAAAGGAAGTGAAAAAAATATTAAAATATCAAAATCCAATACTTAGTATATGACTATAACCGGTGATCTTCATCTAAAATGTTCTGGATTTTTATTTTTTCTTTTTTTTTGGGTTTTGTTTAAAATTTAAACAGTAATATTCTTGATGAAGATTCACGTAAGCATTGACATGAAAAAATTAGTATCAAAATCAAAATGAAATCAGAATATTTTATTAAGCAATTACCTTTTTAGGTTCCGAAATGAGGGAACATGATTTGATTCGTGATAGATAATATATTATAGGAATCAGAATTTTGCTACTATAAGCACAGTGACGAAGGAGGGGCCGCATTAACCTAGACTAACCTTGAAAGAGCAAGCATCTTAAAATTTGTTTGATTAATCATTTTGATTATATTTGCTTTAGGTCAAACTTCTCGAACATGGATGAATATTGAAATGTCTCTAGGGTCACGTTTCAAACATTTTGATTTGACCACCTAAAGTAACTATTGAATTTTGATTTTGCTTTAAACAGAAAAAAAAAAAAATTCCAAGGCCATCACCACAGACCAACATTCAATGTCATTTATTCTGATTTTATAAATTCTAGCTGATTGTGTGAATTTTAATTTTTTTATGATAAAAATTACAATCATAATTAAATATTATATGTATATAAAAATTATTAAATTAAATCAAATAAATCAATTCACTAACCATATAAATTTAATATAAAATTAGATCAAACCCATATATAATAAAATTTAAATTAAAGATTTTAAGATTTCACAACTTCTTTTTTGTCATTAAGATAAAGTCTCTATAGACACCCATTTATGTTCGAACCCAATTAAATCGATTTCTTTTATTATTAGTATTTTTGTTATTATTATAGTATACATTACAATATAATAATAATAATAATAATAATAATAATAATAATTACTATTATTATTATTATTATTATTATCATTTTTTTCTTTTCTTTCGTTTCTTCTTTCTTTTTGGCTCTAATCCGCATGTGAACAAGGAAATCTGAAATCAAAATCTCACTAGTTCGATCAAAGTTATTGTAAAATCATATTAATATGATTGCTGAAATTCGAGGACCTAAAATCACACTTGGACAGAATTCAATTCTAGGATTCAAGTCTGCGATTGATTTTGAATTCTGTCTGTTTCCTAAAATCGCTTCTAGAGCTATTTATAAATTGAACTAGTACTGTAGGGGACAAGAATACAATGATTCTTAAAGAGAAAGCTCTAGAAAAATTTTGGGCAATAGGAGTATTCTGGAATTTGGATTTTGGGATTTTGGGTTCGATCTAAAGTTTTTAGATATGATTTTAGGTTTGAGGTTTTGGTGATTTCAGGAAAGATTTGGAGCTTTCTGGGAAGGTTTGAGGATTTTTTAGATTTTTCTGGGATTTGGAAGAATTTATGAATTTTTCGACGAAATTTTTTTGTGATAGTTGAATTTTTTTATGAGATTCCTGTGACTTTTCCAAAAATCGATGAGATTTTTAGTTTTCAGTTGAACTTCTCAACGAGTTTTCTAGAAACAAGTGGACTTTCTAGTGTTTGGTTAAATTTTTTAGTACCGTTCTTGGGGTTTTAGAGAGAAGGCAAAAGATTTCTTAGGCTAGAGAGAGAAGCTCTGAGATTTCTGAAGCAAAAAACACTGAAGCTGACTTATATATTACCTCTACACAACGCCATTTTGGGCGACTAAAGATCTACGTAAACCCAAGTTAGGATCCGTGTGCCAACTTGCATTAAGCCGACCCGAATCGCAAGATTTTCTTTTCCTTTTTTCAATTTATTTTTGGATTTCATTTTATTTATTTTGTATTTTTGTATTTTTTAAGTTTGTATTTTATCTTTTTACATAATTTTACTAGATTTTTTTATTTTTTGCATTTATTTAATATTTTCAAGAAAATTAAAAAAAATCTTTTCTTTCTGAAAGAATAGAAGAAGCTGAATAAAAAAAATCTTTTCAAGTTTTCAAAAAATATATTTATAAAAACAAAAAAATATATATTGTCAAATAAAAATCATTACAAAATAAATTCATGAATTCCACCAAACTATTGGAGAATTTTCTTGGGTTTAATTTTTAAAATGGAATCCACCAAACTATCGGGAAGTTCCATAAATCAATGTTCAAAAAAAAATAAAAAAATAATTTTTATCCTCTAAACTATTAGAAGATTATTTTTCAAATTAAGTCCTACCAAACTATTGGGAGACTTAATAAAATTCACAAAATTTCTTTACAAATCTTTTTATAATAAAATTTCATCAAACTATTAGGAGATCTACTTTAAAGTAAGTCCTACCAAACTATTGGGAGACTTTATTAATTTTTTTGAATATAAATACATTAATAAATTCGATGACGAAGCCTCTTCATAATAGGACACTAGTCCCTATAAATACTCATGATGTGAGAGAATTATCTTAAATTACTATTAAACTATTGAAAAAATTTTAGGGTTAATTTTCAATATTAAACAATTTAGTAAATTATAAATATGATTAAGGCTTGGATAATCTGAAATTAAACTGGTATCATCCTTTGGATGAGCGCTATGGGGGTGCTATAACCTCCCCCATGTGTAATAGTACTCCCAAACCTAAACTTTGGTTTTATGGATAAGAATCTACTTCAAGTGGCCAATCACACCTAAACAAAAAAATATTAGTGGCAACTCCTCTTATCCATGTCTAGCGGTAGGTCTACGAATCTACACGTTATGATAGTTTGGCAACTCTGTTGGGGAATAAGAGTCAAGCTAGTAAATGATTTCTTATTATCCAAGCCTTGCCTAATAAATTTAAGATTTTTTCTCTTTTATTTTTTTTATTTTTATTGCTTATATTTGTTAGTTATTCATTCATTTATTATATATATACCTGTCATTCATTTGTATATGCATAACATAAGCTCTCCACCTGGGCTTTACCTTTAAGAGGGAGTGAAGTACCTATTCCCTCATGAGATTTCATGTCTCCGTATGGGCATGCCAAACACTCCCACTCGAATTGAACTTTTTTCGCTTGTAGCCTATGATGGGTAAAGATTGGGATGCCTTACTAGTCGGTGATGGATAATGATGTAAGGAATAATTTAGGAACCTTTTAGAATTGACCCAAGCCATATACAGTCAACCTTAAGAGCCCAACCATAGATAGAGCCTCGTCCTCCCACCTTTTGTAGTCAATCCAAAATTCAAGGTCATGTTGTTATCTTACTTGCTATGTGGTGTTTATTTTATGTTTTATTAAAATGACTAACTAATTTTTTTGTTTTCTTTTATTTTTTTCCTTTTGTGCATATTCATAAACATACTTACAGATTGTATAGTGTTTTTACCCCAAAAGTTATTTCAACAAAAGCTATCATGGACTTCATAGAACGTTAGGTTTGTGCCTTATCTACACTGTTCAAATGCGACTCTCCCATAGATGTAAAGATAGAATCAAAGAAGAAGGAGATTGTTTATCACCTAGTCATATCTCTACACTACCAAAGGAAGTTTGCTTGCTCCTCAAACAAAATGATTTGAAAAGTTTATCAAATATATGAAACAGCATGACTCTTTCAAGGCATAAAGTTTTTTGTTAGAAGTTTGGGCATATTGTATATCTTTTGTCAGTGGATGTTGATAACTTACTCATTAGGATGATGGTACAATTTTGGCATCTTTCCTACCATTGCTTCATCTTTAATGAGGTTGATTTGGTGCTAACTATAGAAAAGTATTCGACTTTAGTGGGCATGCATCTATTATATCTAGATAGAATATATGTGAAGAAGCACAAATCAAAGAATCGTAAGAAATTAGGCCAGATTATAAAGTGGAAAAAGAGATCATAGATTTTTATATTCGAGAAAAATGAAAGTATAAGGGTATCTCATGAAAAATTCTCTGAGATTTCATTATCAAGCATCTAGATGATGATCAAGAAATGAATGTATTTGCTCTAGCCATATATGGGTTAGTCATTTTTTCTAAGGTTTTAGGCCACATTAAGATAGAAGTGGTTGATCTTTTTGAAAAGATTAAAAAAGGGTGTAATCTTTTACCAGCTATCTTGGTAGAAACCATCATATCTCTAAATTTTTGTAGATAAAATGACAAGGCAAGATTCATAGGTTGTATACCATTACTATATCTGTGGATGAAAAGCCATTTCGAATGCAAAAAGAGTGCCTTCTCCAAGCTTTATTTCTATACTTGAAACCCAATTAGAGAGTTCTATCAGAGCATTTGGCAAAAACAAAGATTCAAAAAGAGTAGAAATATCTATTGTAAAGGCTCACAGTTGATCAAGTAAAATTGTTAGCTCCATGAATGAAAAACCTATGTTATATCAATGTAGAGATAAGATGAGGTTTTTACTTATAGGATTATGAAGGTCAACGAGTTATGACCATTGATGATAAAAAGACAACATGAAGCTGATCAGTTTACTCCTAGGACTTATAAACTCAACTAGTTTAATTGTTCATATAGAGAGCCTGAAACTTTTCAAAAGACTGATAGTATGATTAAGGCCTGGAAAAAGCCTAAGTGGGTAAGCCCTAGACCATTTACTGATAAGGCTACTCAAAAGTATCTGATTTGGAGTACCAAAAGGGGGTAAAATATAGCACCTACACCTACGGACCAATGCTAGTTAGTGGACTATAAGCCAGATGATATGCCTCTAGAACCAAAATCTGTAAGAAAATAATATGAAGTAAAAAAAAAAATTGAAACAAGAAATCCTGAAGCTTCAAAGAGAAAGAGACTAGTGGCAAAATAAAGCAAAAAAACTAGAAATCCAAATCCACAGGATTTTTAAGAAATACAGCAAGACTGTAAAAAAATAAGATAATGCCCTTAAAGAATTGAAAGAGCTATAACAAAAGCACAAGAGGCTGTGCATATAGGTGCAGGCCAAAAAATAAACAACATAGATCTAGCTTGTGAGAATAAAAAGTTGAAAAAAGAAAGTGCACAAATAGAGGATGATTATGTGGAAGTTTAACAAGAAAATGAAATACTCATGAACTATATTTGGACCTTGAGGTTGAAGTTAGATGAACAAAGAGATCGTGTCAAAACCCTCACGAAAAATCATAAAAAATTATCCTATCAGGTGTGGTGCGATAAGAAAGAAGGCTTAGGAAGATAAAAATACATAGAGCATCTCACAGCTCATATAGGCAAAGTAGTCATTAAGGTAAGTGAGATGATAAAAAAGGCTGAAGCATTGATAGTTTCGATTACACTAGTAAGGGAGCATGGATAGAGACTGCTAAACTTCATTGAGGAGGCTAAAGACCAATATGAGCCAGTTAGGCATTTTTATAGAGGGACAATATTAGATTTGATGTAAAACAGACTCTTGGTAAATAAATAAAAATTCACTTTTGTTGAATTTTTTTAAGGGGTAAATATTTTCTTTTTTCTTCTTTTTCATGCATTTGCATCACATTCATTCTTTCATTATCATGGCATTATTATTGATTTTTAATTGTGGTACTAAGGTGCAAGAATAGCTACACACTCATATAATACCTGGGCTAAAGCCAAAAAGATGGAGCAAGCAATGCAAATCTTCTTGAAATGATAGAAAAGGCTCAAGAAGTACGTAAAAAAAATTTGAACAAATTTTTGAAAGCTCTGAAAAAGGTAAATAGAGGAAAGGCAATAAAGGAAGATACCTCATCGAAAGCTATTGAATCAACATATTCTTTGGGTTTTAGTCCATAATAGACTCAAACTGCCCTAATTTTCCAACCTCAACAAATAACTTTTCAAAAGTACAATTATTCAAAAATGACTTATACACCTGATCATGAAAACATCTAGAGTTATAATAATCTCGTTTTTGTTGAAAAGGTAACTAAGCCCATTCAACTCCTTACTTTGAATAATGCAAAGAAGAAAGAGAAGCCACAGATAACTGTGCCTTTGAAAAATTCTAAGACTGATCAGGTAATAAATAGGCTCAAAGAAAGATTATGGGTTGTGGAAGGAATTGATTTCTACAAATCCATGATGCAATCGGGCTTTGCCTAGTACTAGATGTGGTGATGCCACCCAAATTCAAAGTACCAGAGTTCAAAAAATATGATGATACTAAACGTCCTATCACGCATATCACAATATATTATCGTAAGATAGTGGCATATACTAGCAATAAGAAGATGCTCATTGATGTCTTTCAAAATAGTTTAACTAGGTCTGTAGCAAGGTAGTATGTTCAGTTAGATGGGACTCACATAAAGACAAGATAAGATTTGACTCGATCCTTTATTAATAAATATCGTAATGTTATTGACATGGCCCTTAACCATTTTTTCTTATAAGAAATGGAAAAAAAGCATCTGAATCCTTCAAGCAATATGCCAGAGGTGGAAGGATGTAGTTGTTCAAGTACAACATCCCTTGACAAAAAAAAAACTACAGTACTATTTATAATCACTTTAAAGTCGTCATACTATGAAAGAATGATAGGAAATATGACTAAAAATTTTATTGATATAGTGATTTCTAAAGAGATCATCGAAAATGCCATCAAAAATAGTAAACTTGAAGGAAGGGAACCTTCTAAAAGAGTAACTAAAAAGAAAGAAAACGAGACTCAAGTTAAGAATCTTGAAGGGTAGCAATTCAAAAGCTACTCTCGACCAACTTATCCCATCACACAGCAAGTCATGTTTTTACCTACCAACTGACTACATGACTTTTCATCCATCATCACCAAGATCTCTTACTCCCTCAACTAACACAATAAGTAGTGTTCGAGAACCACAAACTAGAGAGAGGTCTACATTCGACCCTATCCATATAAATTATATTGAACTATACTATGAACTTTAAAAAAACCATCTAATTGCTCATATTCCTACTAAACAGCTTGAACCTCTTTATTTTAAATGGTATGATTCCAATGCCCACTATGACTATCATTTTGGAGTAGTGGGACACTCCACCAAGAATTATATTTTTTTAAGCATAAGGTACAAAGTCTGATCAAGAAATGGTTGATAAGCTTTGATACCAGTGGAAATTCAATACCCAATATCAACGAAAATCCCTTACCCAGTCATACAATCAATGCTTTGGACATGGGCAATAAACATGTGAAAAAAAAGGTAAATGAGCTTAAAATGTGATTTAACCAGCTCTATGATGCCTTTTATGAAGTTGAGTTGATACAACCAATAGCTTCACACATTTGAATGAAAAGATGCATCCCCAATCAAAGGTGTAAATATCACAGTAGAGTTTTAAGGCATTCTGTTAAAAAATATCAATAGTTTCACCAAGAGGTGCAGAAGTTAATGAACTCTTACTAGATAGAGTTATATAAAAAGTCAAGAGCCTCAAAAGACATCGAAGTGGCTATGATAGATAGGTGGGTGTTAAAATGTATCACCATACACTATAAGGAGAAACTATAATCAGTTGGGAATAAGTTTGTTCCTAAACCAGTAGCTTTCAAAGTCCCACACCCATTTTCTTACAAAGATGAAAATGTGGTGCCTTGGAAATATGAGTGTGAGGTAACGACTTAGGGGCAGCAAAAAGATACACTAAAATCTGAAACTGCTAATATAACAGGTATAAAAAGATAACTAAAAGTGAAAGATGTTATACTCTGAAAACTTTTAAAAAAATAAAAAAAAGAAACAAGAAGCAAATTGAACTAGAGATTCCAAAAAAAGACCTTCCAAGGTCTGTGCCTGAAAAAAAGGCCTGTGAGTTTTTTAAGCTAGTCAAGCATAGTAAATATTCTATGATAGAGTAACTAAATAAGATGCCAACCAAAATTTTTCTACTATCACTTCTTTTAAACTTTGAACCACATCACAATGCTTACTAAAAGTATTGAATCAAGCTTATATAGCCCATAACGTGTCTGTAGAGTATGTGAATCACTTGATGAAGAACCTAGTGGTGCTGCATCATATCTCTTTTAATGATGATGAGATTTCGTCTAAAGATAAAATAAGCACCAAGGTATTGCACATCATCGTTAAATATTAAGGCCATATAGTAGCTAAGATCCTTATTGATAATGGATTAGCTATTAATATCATGCTTGTGTCCATTTTAGCCAAGTTACCCATTGATATGTCTCATATGCAAAACAGTCAGATGGTGGTCTGAACATTTGATGAGACTAGATAAAAAGTCTTGAAAGATGTTGAGTTGTCCATACAGATTGGGTCATATATCTTCAACATAAAATTTTAGGTCATGAATATATCCTTATCATATAATTGCTTATTGAGAAGGCCATGGATCCATAAGGCGTCGTCCCCTCCTCAATGCAATAAAAGATCAAATTCAATGTGAAAGGATAATTGGTGATTGTAACTGAGAAAGAAGATCTATTGGTAACCCAACCCATAAATACCCCATATGTGGAAGTAGTAGAGGAATCATTGGAATGTTTTTATCGATCTTTTGAACCTGTTAATGCAATAGGTGAAGAACTCAAATTCAGTTGAATTATGATCAATCAAATGATTAACAAGGGTTAAAGTATTGGGTTCGACTTAGGTAAAAGCCTTAAAGGGATAAAAGAGCTTTCTAAGATTGAGGATTACAATTGTAGATTAAGATTGAGTTATGAGATAGAAAAAAATACAAAAAAATAGCAGAAAAGAAAATAATGAACCGATGATCATTTCCTATTTAAATGAAATTTTCATTCCTATAAGATACATGCACCCAAAAATTGAGAAAGGCATAAAAAATGAATCAAAATGGGAGAAAACTTTTGCCAAGCTATCCATTCATATGGTGGAAAATGAAAGTCAAAATGAGAAAGCTTTTGTTTACTCATGCCCTCTTGGCTATGAATTGAAGAATTGAAAGGTCATCCAAATGCCTGCTGTTTTTTTATTTTTTTCTCAATGTAATATCTCCTAATTGCTTATGCCCACAAGCATTAGAATGAACTCTTATGTTTGGGCCTTTTATTTTTCATTATTTTAATAAAAGTAGGAACATGTATTTTATCTATTTTTTCTATTCCATTCATTATCCCATATTCCATTAACTTTCAGGTCTCCAAATGAATGTGAAGGTAATCATGACAATGATTCAGGATTTAATTTTAAAATTTTGATTAATATCGGTGAACTTGATACTAAAGATGACTCTAAAGAATACACTTTGTCTCCAGATTTAATGAAGCTAATTGAGTAGAAAGATAAACTCATTGAGCCTCATCAAAAAGTTATTAAACTGATCAATTTGGGTAATGCTGAAAATAAAAAAAAAGTCAAGATTGGTACTTTATTTTCAGCAGTTGATCGATAACGGTTAGAGGATTTGCTTTAGGAGTTTATGGATGCGTTTGTCTAGTCCTACTAAGATTTTCCTGGGCTTAACATTGAAATAGTAGATCATAACTACTTTTGAAGCTAGAATGCAAGTTGATGTAGCAAAAATTGAGAAGAATTAAATCAGAGATGCTGTTGAAAATAAAAAAAAAAGTAAAAAAGCAATTTGATACAGGTTTTCTACAAGTTACCAAATATTCTAAATGGGTGACTAATATAGTATCTATCCTCAAGAAGGATGAAAAAGGATGAAAAAGTATGAATGTGTGTAGACTATCAAGATCTGAATAAAGCTAGTCCAAAGGATAATTTTTCTTTGTCTCACATAGACACACTAATGGACAATACGACCTCACATTTAGTGTTCTCTTTTATGGATGAATTTTTTTATTATAATTAGATAAAGATATCCCAAGATGATATGGAAAAGACCATATTTATCACTATATGAGAAACTTTTTGCTACAAAGTCATACCTTTTAGACTAAAAAATACTGGGGTAACCTATCAAAGGGCTATGGTAACACTTTTCGATGACATGATACATAAGGAGATTGAAGTATATATGGATGACATGATCACCAAATCTCGAAAGGAAAAGATCATGTAGTCAATCTCAAAAAATTGTTTGAGAGGTTGAGAAAGTTTCAATTCAAATTGAATCTAGCCAAATGTACATTTGAAGCCAAATCAGGGAAGCTATTGGGATTTATAGTCAGTGAAAGAGGAATAAAAGTTGATCCAACAAAATTTAGGCCATTCAAAATTTATCCCCTTCAAGCACACAAAAAGAGGTTCGAGATTTCTTAGACAGATTAAACTATACTTCTCAATTCATTTTCAACTCACTTTTAAATGTGATATCATTTTCAAACTCCTTCGAAAGAATAATCTTGATCAGTGAAATGAAGAATGTCAGGAAGCTTTTGATAAGGTTAAACAGTACTTATCAAATCCCTCAATATTAGCACCACCTGTTCTAGGAAAACCACTAATTCTGTACATAATGGTATATGAGAAGTTAATGGGATGTGTACGGGGTCAACAAGATGAATTTGATAAAAATAAGAGAGCTATTTATTACTTGAGTAAAAAATTCACAGAGTATCAGTCCAAGTATTCATCATTAGAGAAATGTGTTACACTTTGACTTAGACAACTAAAAGACTTAGGCAATATATACTTTACCATACAACTTGGCTCATAGCTAAACTGGATCCCATCAAATACATCTTTGAAAAACCATCATTATCAAAAAGAATCGCAAGATGGCAAATGATGCTCTCAGAATATGACCTAGTATATGTGAGCCAAAAAATAATCAAATGAAGTGTCACTATTGAATTTTTGATAGATAGAGTCA
This sequence comes from Durio zibethinus, assembly GCF_047325235.1. Lineage (NCBI taxonomy): Eukaryota > Viridiplantae > Streptophyta > Magnoliopsida > Malvales > Malvaceae > Durio > Durio zibethinus. The sequence goes on along the minus strand of NC_143183.1, from coordinate 18,372,230 downwards.
CTGATGATTATGAACCTATGAAGCTTGATTTTTTAGATGAAAAATTAATAGCCATCTCACGGTTAGAAGAAGATAATGATGATGAGAGATATGGAAAATGTATTTCGATGGGATGATTAATGACATAGGGCATGAGATTGGAGTAGTTTTAATATCTCCAACAGAACATTATTATCTTGTTACAGCAAGATTGAACTTTAGCTACACCAATAATGTAGCTGAATATGATGCTTGTATTATAGGACTGCATGTTATTTTAGACAAGAAAATTAAAGCGTTAAAGGTGTTTAGGGATTCAGCTCTAGTCATTTATCAACTAAAAGATGAATAGGAGATAAAGGATTCAAAACTCATCCCTTATCACAAATACATATTAGAACTATGCAAACAATTCAAGGCAATTCAGTTTGAACACTTACCTCATGAAGAAAATTAGAATGCAGATGCCTTGGCTACCTTAGCTGCAATGGTACAAATTAGTGATACTTCTAAAATTTAACCTATCAAACTAGATATCAAGGATATGCCTTGCCAATACATTGTGCCAACCTGGAAGAGGAGAAGGATGGCAACCCTTGGTATCATGACATTATGTGATATATAGAGAATCAGCAATACCCAGATCAAGCAACAAAAAATAATAAGAGAGTCTTGAGAAGGTTGACTATGGGATTTTTTTTAGATAAAGAAATTTTATACAAAAAAAAAGTAAAGACCAAATATTATTACATTGTGTAGGTGCCTCTAAGGCCAAAAAAATTATTAAGAAAGTTCACAATGACGTATGTAGAGCACATGCAAATAGACATATGATAGCAAGACAGGTTATGCGAACTGGATATTACTGGTTGATAATGAAAAAAGATTGCATTGATTATGCTAAAAAATATCACAAATGCCAGATTTATGCTGATAAGATCCATGCTTCGCTCAACGCTTTACACGTTATAGTGCCACATTTGTCATTTTTTATACAGGGAATGGATGTCATTGGCCCTATTACCCCAAAGGCCTCAAATGGAAATAAATTCATTTTTGTGATGATTGATTATTTCACTAAATGGGTTGAAGTTGCCTCTTTCACAATCGTGACTAGATCAATAGTCTGTAAATTCATCAAAAAAGAAATAATCTATAGATATGGGCTATCAAAAAGGATTATCTTAGACAATGTAAAAAATTTGAATGGTAAGATAATGCAAGAAACATATGCTTAGTTCAAGATCAAACACCATAATTCAGCTCCATATCATCCAAAAATGAATGGGATAGTGAAAACTGCAAATAAGAACTTCAAAAGAATTATGAAAAAAATGATCGAAACATACAAGGACTGGCATGAGAATTGTCATTTGCTCTAAATGCTTATCGAACCTCTGTGCACACATCTACCGAGGTAACTCTTTTTTTCTTGGTTTATGAAATGAAAGATGTACTACCAATAGAAGTAGAAATCTCATCTGTAAGAGTTCTAAGGGAAGTGGGGTTAGAAGAAGCTAAATGGATTTGGGAGTGTTATGAGCAATTGAACTTTATTGAGGAGAACAAACTAACTTTTGCCATGGCCAGCTATACCAAAAAAGAATGATAAAAGCTCATAATAAAAAAGTTTGACCTTGTCAATTTCGAGACAGGGAATTGGTATTGAAAAGAATCCTTTCAAGCTAGCATAATAATAGGAGAAAATGGACTCCAAATTAGGAATGATCATATGTTGTAAAAAAAGCTTTTTCGGGATGAGCCTTAATCTTGTCAGAAATGGATGGAGATGAATTTTCTAATCTTATTAATTCTGATACTGTGAAAAAGTATTTTGCTTGACCTAAAAAAAAAGTTCAAGTTCAAAACCCAAAAGGGCAGCTTAAACAAAAAAAAAAGTTCAAGTTAAAAACCTAAAAGGGCGGTTTAGACCCAAAGAAAAGTTCAAGTTGAAAACCTTGAAAGGCATATCAGAGACGGTGAATTTCAAAGAGCTCTGAGGTGTCGGGGCATCATATGTTGGTTGAGTTATTAAAGAAATCCAAGATTTATTATCATGATTATCTGATCATTTATCTTAGGGTATTGTTATCCCCAAATAGCTATCCATGTACACTATCTTTTTGTTTTTATACCATCATTTGTAATTTATTACTTATCCGAATAAATGAAAGTCATCCTATTGTTCTCTCTTAATTTTATACATTGCCAATATATATTTGTCCCTTCTTTTTATACTTTGCCATGAATAGAAAAAGTGCATAACTTGCATCTTATATTTTAAAATTAAGATAATGATCAATAATTGAACAAAGTCATAAGAAGTTGTATGTGACTTTGAAGAATTAAAAGAGATAATGACCAAAGATGAATTCTTCCAAATAAGAGAAAACTGACTTCTATAGCTTTTCTTAGGATGAAGATAAATATTCAAGGAATGAAGGTTGGTTTTTTTGCCAAAGGTGTGCAGAAATAAAAATACAAAAGTCTTAATACCATGATTAATGTTTCATTTGCATCCTAGATAAGGCATGCACTTACATTATTCACTCACTCGATCTTGACTTAGTCCAGATCATTTCTTATGACTCATGGTTTCATCTCAGTCATTTATTTTTGACCTCGACTCGATCTTTGTCGCTTCATATTTGACATGTGGTTTCGTCCTAGTCACCTAATCTTGGCTCAATCTAGACCATTTTTTTATGACTCGTAGTTTCATCCAAATCATTTATCTTCGATCTCGACTTAATCCAGGTCGTTTCATTTTTGACTCGTGATTTTATCCCAATCACCTGATCTTGACTTAATCCAAATCATTTTTTATGATTCATGGTTTTATCTCGATTATTTATTTTTAACCTTGACTTGGTCCTAGTCGCTTCATTTTGACTCATGGTTTGTACCGATCATCTAATCTTGGCTCAGTTCAGATCATTTTTATGCTTCATGATTCTGTCCTGGTTATTTATTTTTTACTTCGACTCGGTCCTGGTCGCTTCATTTTGACTTGTAATTTCATCCCGGTCACCTAGTCTTGGTTCAATCCAGATAACTTCCTGACTTGTGATTTTGTCCCGATCATTTATCTTTAACCTCAACTCGGTTCTGGTCACTTCATTTTTTGACCTGTGGTTTCATCCCGGTCACTCGATCTTGGCTCAGTCTAGATTATTTTTCAGATTCATGGATCATTCCTAATTTGACTCAAACAAATTGGGTATCTAGGTCTTTACAACATCCCTGTCTAATAGAGATGTACAAAGAGGGGCAACTAAAGACACCCATTTATGGCTAGGCCCAATTAGATCAATTTTTTTTATTAGTATTTTTGCTATTATTATAATATACATTATAATATAATATTATGGTATACTATTATAATTTTTTTTTTTTTTGCTTTTCTTTTTTTTTTTCTTTTCTTTTGGCTCCAATCCGTACATGAACAAGGAAATCTAGAATCAGAGTCTTTCCAGTTTAGTCAAAGTTAATGCAAAATTGTATTAATGTGATTGCAAAAATTCAAGGACCTAAAATCACATTTGGACAGAATTCAATTCCAGGATTCAAGCCTGGGATTGATCTATCTGTTTTCTAAAATTATTTTTAGAGCTGCCTATAATTGAACTAGTACTACAGGGAACGAAGACACACAATGATTCTTAGAGAGAAAGATCTTGAAAAATTTTGGGTAGTAAGAGCATTTTAGAATTTGGATTTTAGGATTTTGGGTTCGATCTAAAGTTTTTAGTTTGATTTCAAGCTTCTGAAGGCAGGTTTGAGGTTCTGGTGATTTCAGGAAAGATTTGGAGCTTTCTATGAAGGTTTAAGAATTTTTTGAATTTTTTTGGGTTTTTTTGGGATTTGGAAGAATTTATGAATTTTTCAATAAAATTTTTTGGCGAGAGTTGAATTTTCTAATAGGATTCCTGCAACTTTTCCAAAAATCGATGAGATTTTCAGTTTTTGGTTGAACTTCTAGACGAGTTTCCCAAAAATTAATGGATTTCCCAGTTTTTAGTTGAACTTTTTGGTACCGTCCTTGGGATTTTAAAAAGATGGCAGAGGATTTTTTGGGCTAGAGAGAAAGGCTTTAGGATTTCTAAAGCAAAAAAACGCTAAAGCTGACTTATATATTACCTTTGCATGACATCGTTTTGGATGACTTAAGATCCGCGTGAACTTAAGTTAAGATCCGCGTGCCAACCCGCATCAACCCAACTCGAATTACAAGGTTTCCTTTTCCTTTTTTTAGTTTATTTTTGGATTTCATTTTTTTTATTTTTTTTTATTTTTTAAGTTTCTATTTTATCTTTTTACATAATTTTATTGGATTTTTGTATTTTTTTGCATTTATTTAATATCTTCAGGAAAATAAAAAATCTTTTCTTTCTGGAAGAATTTATGAAGCTAGACAAAAAAATATTTTCAAGTTTTCAAAAAAAAATATTTATAAAAACAAAAAAATCCTTTCAATAAAAAAAATCTTTTCAGATAAAAACCTTATAAAATAAATTCATGAATTCCACCAAACTATTAGAGAATTTTCATGAGTTTAATTTTTAAAATGGAATCCACCAAATCATTGGGAAGTTCCATAAATCAGTTTTCAAAAAAAAAAAATTTTATCCTTTAAACTATTGACAGATTATTTTTCAAATTAAGTCCTATCAAACTATTGAGAGACTTAATGAAATTCACAATTTTTTTACAAATCTCTTTATAATAAAATTTCACCAAACTATTGGGAGACTTAATGAAATTCACAATTTTTTTACAAATCTTTTTATAATAAAATTTCACCAAACTATTGGGAGATCTACTTTAAAGTAAGTCCTACCAAACTATTAGGACACTTTACTAATTTTTTTGAATAAAAATATATTAATAAATTCGATAACTGAGCTTCTTCATAATAGAACATTAGTCCCCACGAATACTTTTAAGGTAAGAGAATTATCTTAAATTAGTACCGATAACTATTGGAAAATTTTATGGTTAATTTTCAATATTAAACAATTTGGTAAATTATAAATATGATTAATGTTTGGATAATCCAAAATCAAACTGGTATCGCCATTTGGATGGACACTATTGGGGTGCTATAACCTTCTCCATGCATAACCGTACTCCCAAACCTAAACTATGATTTTATGGATCAGAATCTGCTTCAGGTGGTAATCAAACAAAAATTATTGATGGTGACTCCTCTTATCCATGTCTAACTATAGGTCTACGGATCTATACGTTATGACAATCTATTTTACCAACTTTCATTTTCTTTTGAATTTTGTTTTTATAATTATATAAAATTGAACTTTTTTCTGATTATATTATGTTATGGTTTGTATATAATTTTACTTACTTATTTTACATTATTTGTATAATTTGTAATTAAAATAGCTCAACGAAATTTTGTTTATGATGGCTTCATATATCAAGTATTAAAAAGGTTGCATAATTGATTAATCAAATGACCTGTTTCACTTTCATTCAAACTTTATTCTTCCATCATTAATCAAATAATGCATTGTTTGACATCTTCAAATGTGTTGCAAAAAGCACCTCGAAGAAAGAAGTAAAATTATAACTTTATAAAAGAGGAAAATTCATATATACTAAATTTAAATTTGTTCAAAACCTAACTTTTGAATACATTATTCTATCTTATTGACGAAATAACAACATCCATATAAGTTTCATTGAAATTGAAAACTAGTATTGTTCTTTGTACATTGTTAGAACATAGATTTGAACAGAGATAGAGAATCAAGTAATATTATGTAAGAATATTGCATAATCCTTAGGAAAGACTTTTCTTTCATGTTTAACACATTATCTAGAACTTAATTTGGGTAGATCACCCAATTTTAGGAAACAATATAGAGTTCTTTTTTTTACATTTTAAGCCACAAAAATATATATATATTTTTTTAACATCGAGAAAATCCCCAATATATATATTGAGAAAACCTTGGGTTATACAAAAGGAATAGAGGGATTCAAATTTTATATTTTTTTTATACAAATTGCAAGGATAGGAGAATTAAGTATTAGGATTTGAATTCTAAATCTACTAGATACTATATTTTAAAAGTGATTATATAAATAAATTGAATTAAATTTTAAATTCAAACTCAATTTGTCATATTATTAATTGTTGCCACGTTAAGCATTTGACTCAATGTAAGTGCATATATTTTCGTATAGTTGAAGGAGTGGATTCCTCCACCTAAAAGTCAAAAATTAAAATGTATATTAAAATTATTTTAAAATAATTTAAACTTTATTTTACAAAATATATAACTTTTTTTAAATATATAATTTATTCTCATTAAAATATTAATAATTTCAATATGATTTGTCAGACATTTGGTTATATATGGTTAAAATTGGATAGAAATCTGTATTTTTTAAGTCATTTTTTTTCTCAGAACAAGAGACAACATTGGGCTGAACTTTTTCTTTTTGCTTTCTTCTTCAACATCATTTCCCCAAGGTTGATCAAATTGTTAATCAGAATAAAATAAAAGAACCATCATTTAAACAGAACTACATAAACTAGCAAGGTTCAAGTGAAAAAATAATGTTGTCGAAGAGAAAATGGAAAGTGGAAATTCTATCTCGGTTTAGTCCCAAAAGCAAGCCCACTCCAAAGTTCATCCGGCATGGATCGAAAAGTAAGAACAAGCTTTACCTAGTTTGGATTTGATCCTTTCGATGGAACTTAATGCAAGCCCAGTTCACCTTTCGTTCCTTTGGGCCGTCTATTGTGAATTTCCGAAGTAGATAATCAAATCAAATAGAAAGACTGTCAGTTGTTACAACCCCAATTTTTGTTAGAAAAATCCGCAGATGTGTATATATGATAGAGATAGCAATCGGTCAGAAGGATCAGGTTTGGGCTGAGTTATTTAAGATAGAAGAAACTTTTAAGTCATTTTTTGTATAAAACATTTTGGATTTGATTATTTTAGGTTGAAATTTCGAATTTGATATTCAAAATATTAGGATTTGATTTGTAAGGTTTAATCATATTAAATTTAAATTATTAATTTTAAAAGTTAAATTAATTTAATTTGAAGTTAGTTTTTCAAATCATTTGAATTTGAATCAATTCAAATTTAAATTGTTTACTTTTTTTTTATTGACTCGAATTAGATTGAAATTAAATTCAAATAAATGTCGTCAACACTAATTTAAAATTAATATTATGAGCCATTTTAGCTTTTGGCTAAATAATTGATATATAATATTCAAGCTTTAAAATAGGGTTTAAACTCCCTCTTTTTCAAATAAGAAGAAAAAATTAACATCAACAAAAAAATCATTGATAATATTTTCAGCCATGAAAAAAAAAAATCTATATCTATTGCATGTATGAACTTATAGTTTTGAAGACTCCCAAGTGAATTTTGCTTCCATTTCAAGATGGAACTACATATAATACCTCTAGCTAACCAGACCCACACTCTAACAATGAGGTATAGAGAGGATTTGATATTAAAATAGTTTTGGAACCTATTTCTAATTTAATGTGAGGCCAAACCCTATTCAGTATAGAATTTTGACACCATGAGATTAACATAGTCAATTAAATTACTTATGAGATTAAATAGTTAATTAAATTACTTCATTGATGGCAATTCAAATATGATTATTCATGTTAAGCATATAATTTTAAACTAATTAATAATGAAGGGTCCAATTTAAATATAAAATTAATAAAATTTAATATTTAACAGATAAAAAATAATATTATTTTAATATTCTCTTATCCCATGTAGATAAAAATAAGAATACCTCACATAACAAACTTAGAAGAGGTAACAAACATGAGTAACAAAAAGAAAATAATAAAATATAACTTGGAGTTTGATATTATTTTAAGTATCAAATTAATGGACAATACTTGTAAGGATTCAATTTAAATATAAAATTATAAAAAAAAAATCAATATTGAATAGATTTAGGATAATATTACTTTAGTAATTTACATATATAAAATGTCTTGTTTCTACTCTAGAATTAGATATCTACTATGACTAGTCAAATTCCAAACCTCTATTCAACATTCAAGTGAATAAACTTTTGTTCACTTGGCCAAAAAAAAATTTTGTTTACTAAAAAATAATAATTCATAAAATACAAATTCAACCATATAGATTAACATTTTTTTGCCTTAATCAAATGGGTCACAATTTATATTAGATTTTTTATGACACAAATTTTATTACTGAATTTTTATTAAAAAAACCAAAGAATCCATAAAAAAATTGTCAAGTTTTGACTGGCTTGAAAAGGGCAGTTGCGATGGTCGGCCTTCAAAGCACGTGACAGCACGTGAACAATCCCACTACAGCCCATTCCCAGCTCATAACCTCACGCGACTTTCGTTATCCAACGTCACCTTCCACGTGATCTGATGCAACAAAATTGACCTATGTTGTGCACGTGGTAGTTGCTGATTTGTTGTTTGATCCTTGCCAAACGTGCCCAGTAAAAATCCATTAAGCTTGAGCTGTACAAAGGGAAATTATTTTTTTTAAGTTTTGCAATTTAATTATAAAAATTTAAACTCAAAATTCTTAAAATAAAAACTTTGCTTGATAACAATGATGAATCGAAGTGCTAATGCCAGCTTTGACTTGAGAGTGTTCTTGTAAAGGAAGAAAAGAGAAATGGTTATAGGCAAAAATAGAGGTATTCCTTACGTTTACATTTTATTGCATAAATAAAAAAAAATCAAGTCCGAAAAGATGTGAGAAAGTATGAATGAGAGAAAGGTATTAGTTAGATGAACCTACTTCATGGTGCTTGAGTTTCTATATTTATAGGTAAGTTAAAGGAGACAAAAAGAGGATAATTAAGATAGAGCCAAGCTATAGTGGTATTGGAAATACCAAACTGACCTGACATATCAAGTTGGCATAAATGATCAAGATATCTTTGATTATCTGTTAAAGACTAAAAGAGGGAAAAAAACTACTATGCCTTTTTGGCTATTATATGCCACTAACACTTTGTCCCTCTATCAAGCGCTTTAAGTATTAAATCACCAAATTTGTTATCGACGTTCTCGGTGTAGGGCAAGTAACTGCATATTTCGTCAAAGGCTGACGTTGTAAGGATAGGTCAGTTTTGGACGATGATTAGCTTTGAGCTGCGGTCTAACCTGACAGTTATCTGATCTCACGTGTGTATTTCAAAATGAGTGCATAATTGATTTAAAGGTTGTCGAGGTGATAATTGTCTGGGGTGATTCGAGATCATTGTTGGAATTTGCATAGTCGTGGTGAGACGTGTGTTTTCTTTCAAAATTTTGGACTTAAGCCTTAGATTTAAACCCTGAAAATGAATCGAGCTTTCGGTTTACTCTTAAAAATTATCAAATTCAGCTAGTCCAATCTAAGATTCATCCAATTAGGTCGATCTGATAGTGTTAAATTAAGATAGAGATAGTTTGAACTAATGGATTTAAAGCAAGAAGCAAAAAGACATCTACGCGTTCATACTCCAAAACATGACGAGGAACGTACCATCTCTTTGGGCTAAAGTGCATCTATATAGAGGGACTGGTAGGGTTTTAGCTTTTTATCTTTCATTTTCTTTGCTCTCGATCTGACCTAAAATTTTTTATCTTCACAACTTTTTTGCCTTTCAAATTTTTTCTACACTTGCTTCAGTACATATTTCTAATCATGTCTTCTAGTACAAGTTTTGAAAGGGCTAAAAGCCATAAGGTAAAGCTAAGGGAGGTCAGCAAGAGTAGCAAGATTATAACCTAATCTCCTTTGTTATTAAAGGTCACAACTATACGAAGATGGCCAATTGGTTCAATCCAATGTCTAAAAAAGGACAACGATGCAATGAAGAGAATGCTCAGACAAGAGATAAACAAGTTTTGAGCACTGAAACGTTGTGTGCTTAGATCGACTTCAAACTTCAAAATCCACATGCTTTTCATGTTTCTCAGGTCAGTTCATTTTCTATAGCTAACCTTCCTTCTTCTTCAGGCATTCTTTTTTTTGGGGTTTAATCTCCTTCACCTCTTACCATTTCTACTCTCCTCTATCAATCAATTTTTTTTAATATCTCATCCTCTCCTGAAGGGTTTTCACCTCATCCCTCTTTCTCTAGGATCGAGCTATTTTTTTTCAATGTTCTTCCTCAAGATCCATCTTCCACTCTAAAGTCAAATGCTTCTGACAAAGAGGGTTCTAAGAAAGAATAAGAGAAAAGGAGTACATCGATTGAAAAAAGTGATAACAAGGGGAAAGTCTTATAGAGTAGGACGAACTCGTCGAAGTCCTTACATATACTCCATGTGACCTCGACATGATCCTTTAGGACATGATGAGTGAGCTAAAAAGCAAAGCAAATCCCAAAAATTGTCCTAACATATGCTCAACTCATCACATTCTAGCTTTAGGTACCATTTTTTTTTCTCAAAGAAAAGTATAGTATAATAACGCCAAACTCTTCAAATCAAGTCCTTGATAGACTAGAGCCACATCGACTATTTGTATATTAGGATTCGTTCGTGGTCAATCTAAAGTTTCCACTTCATCATTTATTCATTTCAATTTTTAATTCTTACAATTTAACCATCACTCAGCTCACCTTAAATTATGTTCGATACATAGTTTCTTTTATTATTCTTTTTCAACATTTAGATATTATTCTTTTTTTCCTTTATTCAGGAAGTTCTTTTCTCTTAAAAAACATCCTAGTGATAGTAGGTGATTTTATATCACAGCTTGGCCAAAGAAAAAAATTCTCGCCAATTGCCAAAGCTTAATAAATAATTGAAAGCTACTCTTCCCATAACCTGAAAAACAAAAGGCCAATAAAGATGGTGAACTCGAGGTTGGAGCTTGAGAAATAAAGAGTACACTTGATTTCTTTGTGGATAAGTTGGTAGCCTTCTCCATCCCTAATCTGTCAGGTTAAGGATAAAATTTTAGATTTTACACATAGGAAGACCTCGTTATCAACGCTCACAAGCTGACCTCCCTAGAGATAATAAACAGTATAAAGTATTTAGGGTAGGTTTGATGTAACTTTGTCAAGTTTCATTTTGAGTTTTTTTTCTATCTAATTGTTAGCTTGGTTTTGTAAATATGACTGAAGCTGGGAAAGACTTTAATGTCACCTTGTATCAAGATGCCTTGAGGCCTAAAAGGGAAAAAAAATCAAGCTCGAGGCCCTATTGTGTGGGAAAGACAAAGTAGTTAGCACAAACATACCCCGCGTTCTCCCAGGTCATAAATTAAATGTTAGGATAGGTTAAGACATTTCTTCCACGTCAGCACCAATACCACTCCAACTAAAAGGCCACAAATGGACATGTTATCCATTTTTCCTAAGAACCCTGAAGCTAGGGTGTTAAGACCTAGCTCAAAAAAAATAATCATAGGGTTGGAGTTTGCTTTGACAGATGACCCCATCTCCAATCCCAATGTTGCTAGAAGGTTTTGTAAGGTCGTAATTCTTTATCTTGGTGAGAATCTCCTAACCAAAGCTCAGTTTCTTCTTACTATTTTTATTTTTATTTTTCCAAGTCTAAGGTTTTTCTTTGCAGTCCAAAAAAAGTTTTCACCTCACCCCATGGAGACAGTAGTCGAGCCCTCTATTAAACTTATCTTGCAATAGGGCATATGTTAAGGGCTAAAAAAGATATCATTTCCTTTACTGAGGAGCATAAGCAGAGCTCAGAAGCATTAGACAGTGTCAAATCAAGCCTCATTATATCCTACAAAAAAAAAAGCAGAGCTGAGGAAAAAAGTAAATAACCTAGTAGTGAAGCTGAAGGCTACTCGATGGACAAGGCCTCGGTTGAATTGATGAAAAAATAAGCCAAGCTGAAACTAAATTATTCTCAGGTTAAAATTAGAAGGTTAAGGTCTGTGCTAAAAGCTCAAGATAAAGGGGATGAGAAACTGTAGATCAAGGTTGTGAAGGCTTTTAAAGTTTCCAATTAGTGTCTTCGGGTGAAGTTAGAGTTCTAAAAAAAAAACATTCTTGGTGCCTTTCAGCTAGCTAAGAAAGAAGTGCAATTCAAATTTTCCTCTCTCAACCTCAACCTCTCTGACATTGATATCAATAATATCATATCAAGGCTTATTCCGAATCAGCTGGAAGAGGATGAAAAAAAAGATGAGAAAGAAGAAAAAGATGAAGATCTATCTTAAAAGAAGAAGTGAAGACCGCCATGGGGACAGAAGAGGAAGAGGTGGAGGTTGTTGAAGTTGAGGTCATTTTTCCCGCTATTACTGACGATAGTACTCCTCTAACTATTGCTAATGAGGGTACTCCTCCCACTGCTGCTACTGCTATCACTAATGAATGAATTTGATATTTTTGTTTTTTATTTTGTAAACTTTTTGACTTTGAGGTCAAGTTTTTGTGAAGACCTCCCATACTCCAATTGATGTACTTAGTTACATTGGAATAAAAAAATTTTAAGTTTTAGCTCAATTTTACTACCTTTTTTTCTTATTTACATTAGTTCGAGAACGGTTATTGATCCAAAAGCAAATAATTGAACTACAGACTAACATAGTTATTTTAGATTAGATTAACATAACTACGAGTTTTAGGTTGAATTTCATCAAATGACTTCAAATCATTCATGCATAAGTTTATTGAAGATAATTTAATTCATATGTTCGCGCATAAAAATACATAAAGTGTGAGCTCAGTTAGAACCGATCTAGTGATATTTTATATCCTTAGGATAAAATAATACAATTACAAGCTCGATTTGCTTCGATCTACTAGTAATCAAGTTGATTCTTATTTCACATACTTGGGGTGACAGTGACATTTACAAAATAGTATAAGTGTGAGCTCGATTTATACCAAGCTATTGATAATAGACCTTTAGGTTGTTTGCATTCTACATCCTCAGGACAACGTCGTTCTTTAAATTTTATAATTTGTAGGTTGCATCATGGATAATCTCTTTAACAATATACAGTCATTCCCACATTAAGGCCAAGTTGCCACCTCGATCATCTACCCTAAGGTTTCAACTTTTTTGAGTACCAGGTTGCCTTTCTTAATGTGTTTACACCAGACCTTTTTATTATAATAATTGGCTACTTTTTATTCGTAAGTTGTAATTTAGGTCAGAGCTATGTCCTTTTGTTCTTCGACAAGGTCTAGGTTGACCTTAAACTCCTATTCATTTTTTTCTGATGCTAATTCAACTCTTAAGCTCGGTAGGTTAATCTCAATTGTCACTACGACTTCTGTTTCAATTGCCAAGTGAAAGGGGATTTCACTCGTAGAGACCTTCGTGGCTGTCCTTAAGGCCCACAAAACTCCTAGTAGCTCATCGACCCATTTTCTTTTTATTATGTCGAGTCTCTTTTTTAGTGCTTCAAGTATTATTTTATTTGCAACTTCAGCCTACCCATTGGAATAAAGTGGGCAACCGACGTGAACTTGAGGTTGATGTGAATATTTGAGCACAATTTCCTAAACCTCGGATTATCAAATTGTTTACCATTGTCTATTATTATAGATTGAGCTAGTCCAAATCTGTAAATTATATTTTTTCACACAAACATCTCAAATTGCACTTCTGTGGTAGTGGCTAGGACTTTGACTTTCAACCATTTTATGAAGTAATTTATTACATGATTCGAGGATATCCATGCCCCATTGCATGAATGGCTACGGGCTAATGATATAAGTGAGCTTGATTGATGGGAGATGTTGCACATAGGTAAACCATTGACATTTGTCATATTTTTTCACTAGTTTGATCGCATCTCTCTTGATAGTGGGTCAATAATAGCCCTGCCTCAGCACTTTATAAGCCAAAAGCTAAGGTCAGAGGTGATTTTTCATATATTTCTTTATGGATTTCTTTTAGGATGTACTTTGCCTCTTTTTCATTAATACATTTGAAGTAGGGTAGACTGAAAAATTTTTGTATAGTTTTTCTTTGATCATTGTGCATCACGGGCCTTTCTTACTAGTGTTTTAGCTTGGATTCTCTCATTAAGTAGCACTCTTATAGTCATGTATGCTTTGATTGGTGCTATCCATGTTTTTTTTTTATGACCTGTCCCATGAGCTTATCCTCAATACTTTTGTGCACTAGTTTCCCTACTAGAACTTAGTCCAAGCTTTCCATTATTGCCCCTGAAGCTAACTTAAATAGAGAGTCTGTTGTTAAATTTTTTTATCTTGGTATCTTTTTTACCTCGATTTTCGTGAAGCCAACTATTAAGGTTAGTGCTCTATCGAGGTACATTTGAATTTCATCTTTTTAAGCTCAAAACTCCCTATTTACCTATCTAACCACCAATTAAGAGTCATTATAAGTGGTTATATGTTGAACATGTAGCTCGGTTGCCAACTTTAGGTCGGCTATCAATGCCTCATATTTCGCTTTATTATTATATACTCTAAACTTAAATCTCAAGGTGTATGGGTATTATAACCCTTTTAGACTAATCAGAATGAGGTCAACTCCTCTGCCCTAGCTTGTAATGGATCCGTCAACATAAAACTTCCAATTATCTTTATCCAAAATTACCTTTTTTTCTCAAGTTATCCTTTCAATTGTATCGAGGTGCGCTCTATTGTGAAGTCGGCCAACATCTGTGATTTTAATGTCAATTTGGGTAAAAAATACATATCAAAGTCGTTAAACTCTACTGTCCATTTAATTAGCCTTCTTAACATTTCAAGCTTATGTAAGACTTGCCTCAGTTGCTAATCAATCAGGACATAGATCATGTGGGCTTGAAAGTATGACCTGAGTTTTTTGGTCGAAGTGACCATGGCATATGCCAATTTCTTTATACTGCTATAGTTAACTTTAGGTCTTGTCAATACTTTGCTTACAAAATAGATCGATCATTATTTCTTTTTTTTAACTAAAATCGAACTAATAGCCTGATTTGTGTTGGCCAAGTACAAGTATAGTGTTTTACCAGTCTTCGATTTTGACAAGATAGACATAAAGGATAATAACTTTTTAAGTTCATTGAAAGCTTTTTGGCATTAAAGAGTCTATCTGAAGTCAGAGACATTTTTGAAAATTTTGAAGAATGGTAAATATCATTCCGTTGATTAGGATATAAATCGACTGAGCATGGCTATTCTACCTGTTAACCTCTGTACCTCTTTTACCTAGGTCAAAGCTTTCATTCTATGATGGCTTAAACCTTCTTGGGGTTCGCCTTTATCCCCCTTTGGTTGATCACGTAACCAAGGAACTTGCTCAATGTAACCCCAAAAACACATTTGCTCAAGTTGAATCTCATATTATACTTTCTCAAAATGTTGAAGGTTTCTCTGAGATTTTTCAGATGCTCGATCAAACTCTTACTCTTGACTATCATGTCATTCATATATGCCCTATATTATGATTAATCTAGTCTTTGAATACCTTATTCATCGATCTTTAATAGGTCACCCCTATGTTTTTTAATTTAAAAAGTATGACCTTATAGCAGTACAAGCCTTTCTCGATAATAAAGGCTATTTTATCCTCATATTATTTTAACATCTTGATTTAATTGTAGTCGAAGTAAGCATCTATAAAGCTAAGAAGGCTATGCTTGGCACTATCATCCACCAGTCGATATATGCTATAAAGGAAAAAGTTATCCTTTGAACAAGCCTTATTCAGGTCAATAAAGTCCATGCATATTCTCTATTTTTCATTATACTTTTTGATCATCACTAGATTGGCTATCCACTCAAGATAGTGGACTTCCCTGATAAAGTCAGCTTGTAATAATTTGTTAACCTCTTTCTCGATGGCTTGTTATCTTTTAGAGGTAAAAGTTCTTTTCTTTTGTCAAACTTGTTTGACCTCATGATTAGTATATATTCTATAGACCATTATCTTAGTATCAATTCTAGGCATATCGGATGGTGTCCAAGCAAATAGGTTGGCATTATCTTTTATAAGTTGAATAAATTGATCCTTATGCTGGAGCTTGGCTCCAATCTACATGTATTTTTTAAGAGTATTATTCCAAAATGAAATTATCATGAGGTCCTCAGTCAGTTCTAGTCAGTTTGCATCTAAGTTAGGTCTTTGATCGATTATCTCTTTTTTTTTCATTAGATCGGGATTATTTCTTGTGACAATAGGTTCTGATGTAATGATTAGTATGTTGAACAATTTATTAAATGTATTAGTATGAATGAAGTATATTCTTTATTTAATATTGTATTTTAGCCAACGTGTTAGCTCAGTTCAAGTAACATTAATTTTTTATGCTGACTTAAAAGCTTGATCATTTCTACTGTTGCTTCAGAAAATTTAAAAAATAGAACAAAATTAAACTTTTACAGAGCTTAAGAGCTCAGAACAGCTTAAAAGCATGCTTCTCTCAGCTTAGTCTAACATTCTCTACTTTTGTTGTTGATTTTTTGCTCTTTGTCAGCTTTTTGTGTCGATTCTTCTTTATCTTCCACCTCGATATGGGCTAAACTGCCTGTCTACATCCTAGTCCTACCCTTCATCATTGTAACATAACACTATCGTGCTGTGGACTAGTCTCTCCAAACTTTTTCAACCTCTATAAGTGTTGAAAATTTCACTTTCAAGTGGGGAGCTGAGCCTATGAGCCACATAATAGATTGGCTAGGTCATCTTAATATCATGTTGTAGGTAGATCGGATATCTACTATTATGAACTTTAAAACTGAGGTAATCATCTTTGGCTCTATTCTCAAAGAGATTGAGAGCTTAATAATTCTTTTTACTAGCACTTATTTATTTTTAAAACCAACTAGTGTTGTGTGATCAGCTTTAATTGATCTTCACTAATCTTCATTTTTTTTAAATAGCCATAGTACATAACGTCGGTTGAACTTCTATTATCAAATAAGATTTTTTTTACCATACAATTATAAACTAAGGCTGTGATCACTATGGCATCATTTTATGGGTGTTGGATCCCTTCTAAATCTTTCGAGTTGAACAAGATCAGTTTGTCTCTCCAATCTTTTTCTTTTTTAACCAAGGTGCTTATTGCCATTACCAAGCCCAAGTTGAACTTCTTCTTTGTCAAGGTGGAGCTACCTCCTATAATCATATTAATCACTCCGGTAATTGGTTTGCTATTGTCAGCTCGATCCTCTTCTTAATTCAACTCTTTTTCTTAAGCATCCCTTTTTTCCTGATTTGATTTTCCCTCTCTACCCCGAGTAGGCACTTTGTGGTCATTTCTATAGTCTTTTTTAAACTAGTCTTGTTTTCTTTGTCCAACAAACCTTTTTAGTTAACCTCGCCTAATCAGAGCTTTAATATCATTTTTTAGGTCAACACAATCTTTTGTATTATGGCTGATGTCCCGATAGAAGGCGCATATTTTGGTCATATCTCGCCTTGTATTCTGTCTCAGTTGCTTAGGCATCTAAGGTTGAGATTTCTTTTGATTTGCATCAGAATCCTTTCTTGGGAGGTATTCAATGCAGTGTAGCTTTTTTCTCTATTGAGCCTTATAGCTTTGTGTTGTCTCTCTCTTTGGTGAAGATCATAAAATTTTTTACCTTTTTTACGATTGAGGAGAGAGGATGAGCCTCTCTTACCTCGAATGTCGAGAAAAAGGGATGAGCCTCTTTCACATCGATTTATTTTCACTGTAGCTTTAGCATTGATATATTTCTCTATTATTAGCAAAATGTCAGTTAGAGTTTTAAGTGGTTCCAGCGATAATGTCAACTTTAAATGGTACTATTTATCATTGAGTCCACTGGTTAATGCGACAACAGTGGTTATCTATTCTAGGTCTTTGACCTATAGAGCTTTTGCATTAAAATGTGTGACATAGCTTTTTAAAGTTTCATTCTGCCTTTGATGAATTGACATCAGGCTTAAGGTCATTTTCTTAGCTCTTCAGCTACTCATGATCGAGACAGGAATGAATGGCTAAGCTCCTTAAAAGTAGTGATCAACCTCAGCTCCAGACTACTATACCAAGATCCAGCTGCGTCTTTCAAAATAGTGGCCAAACCCTTGCATATTAGAGCTTTGTCTATTTCTTGTATCATCATATTAGTTTTATAAAGTTTCAAATGATCAAAAGGGTCAAAACTATTGTCATATGTCTCCAAGGTCAGCGTTTTAAATCCCTTGTGAGGCATGGCTCTGTCAATCTCTTCCATAAAGGATGAGGTCTCAAGGAACTTGAGCTCATTTTTAACGTTTCATTTCACTTTTGATGAATTGACATCAGGCTTAAGGTTATTTTCTAGCTCTTCGGCTACTCTTGATAGAGACAGGAATGAATGGCTAAGCTCTTTGAAAGTAATGATTGACCTTAGCTCCAGACTACTATACCAAGACCAAGCTGTGCCTTTCAAAATAGTGGCCAAACCCTTGCACATTAGAGCTTCATCTATTACTTGTATCATCATATTAGTTCTCTAAAGTTTCAAATGATCAAAAAGGTTAGAAGTATCGTCAAATGTCTCTAAGATCGACGTTTTAAATCCCTTGTGAGGCATGGCTCTGTCAATCTCTTCCATAAAGGGTGAGGTCTCTAAGAACTTGAGCTCATTTTTAAATGTTGCTAGTTTCGTTTTTAGTTCTTTCTACATGGCTTGCATCCGAGCTTCTAAATTTATGTTCGGTCAAAGTTCATGGTCTGTTTGTTTGGACTTTTGGGTTGTGCCATATGTAGAATGGTAGTTGGGGTAGTGAAGGGTTGGATTGGTGTGCTTTTCTTCTCTGGAGGCCGATAAGGCTTTTGCCTCTTCTTAGCTTGGCTACTTGACAACAGCTTCTCGACCCGGTGTGACTAAGTCTGGCACTTTGAAAACTTATGGTGGGGTTACAGTTTGGATTATCTATTTGAGCACTTGTATTTACTCGGTCAAGGCTTAAAATTGCTACATGGTTGGCCCTGCCTATGGTTGAGCTGGGTGGACAGAATGTTAGCTTTGGTAAGTTTCTGTTCTAGCCGGCCTGCTATCTCTCCTTCATCTTGGGTTTTTTTCTTTTGGGTGACATTATTTTGTGCTCGGCTCCTTATCTAACGTGCCAAATGTTGGTGTTGAGCTTACACCTGAGAGTGTTCCTATAAAAGCAAAAGAGAGGGAAAGTTAAAGGTAAAGGTTGGAGGTGTTCCCTATATTTGCACTTCAACGCGAAAGTCAATAAGGATCAGGTCAAAAAAGAAGAAAGAAATTACGAAGAAAAGAAAGATATGAATTAGATGAACTTACTTCATAGTGCTTGAGTCTTCATATTTATAAGTAAGCTAAGAAGATAAAAAGAAGACAATTAGGACATGACCAAGTTAAGGTGGCACTAGAGATGTTAGATTGACTTGATATATCAGATCGATACAAATTATCAAGATATCTTTGATTATCTGCTAAAGATTGAAAGAAGAGAAAAATTACTATATCTTTTTTATCATTATATGCCTTTAATCGGAAGAAAGATAAAATACTTAGTACTTTATTAATTAAAATTTATAATCACTTTTTTATTTTGTAATTTAATCATTAAATTAATCAAATTAATAATTTTTTTATTTTTATCATTTTTTTTCATATTTTTATGCACAAAATTATATGAATTTTTAAGCTTTAACTACCGAATTGTCACCTTTCGAACCTTGTGTGTCCTTCTTGTTATTTTATTTTATATTTTTAAAATATAAACAAGTGGACATTTTTTGTGCGAGCTTATAATCCTTATTTACTGATCTGAACATTGGAAATTTTATGCTAAATCACCATTTTCTCCCTAATATGTTTGTTTTGTTATTTTTGGTATGTTTTAAGTGTTTACATAAATTCATTTTTTTTGTACTTAAAATTATTAATTATTAATTTTTAATTAATAAAATTAAAATTTTAATAATTTATTAATAAATCATATGATTATTTCACGTAACTAATCAGATTCACTCTGGACAAAAACATAACTACTTAAATTCATTATGCAAAATTACAAAAAAGAAAAATCAAACCCTACGACAGAGTCAATTGACATAAAAGAACATCGATCAAACAAATAAAAGATTGACATTTTTTTTTACAAACAAGCCTAAGTTGAAAACTAAAATTATTTTTTAAAAAAATAATAAATCCTGACTGACAAGCAGGTGCAACGACAATAAAAACCATGAGCAATATTTGTTTTCTCGCAAATTGATGAAGACGCCATGCCAACTCCTTCCCCAAGTAAATTGCCTCTCATCGATAGCTGTTGCTGTTGCTGTTGCTGTTGCCTCCAGCCTAGCCCCATGTGCCAATTTTTCTTTATAAATAATTTTTTTTTTTAAGTTCTTAATTTATTTTTAATTTATTATTTATCAGATTAAAGAAAATATTATATAAAATATTTATATTATATATAATTTTATTTATAATATTTTAAAATAACCAAACATTGATCCAAATGATTCAAGAATTAAACTATCTAAGAACCAAAATCTTAAATGGATGAATAATCGGTCCGATTCTTATAATTATAATTATATGCTTTTGCATTTGGTATAATTTGGAATTTGATTAGCCAATCACAACCGTTGTATTGGCCTAATATTGATTTAGGAATAGTCAATTTAATGTCTCCACTTTGTAGGATGTTAGTAAATAAAGGAAATCATCAGTCATCAATGAAACTTGTACTTTAGATTGATGAGAATTATATCTTAATTAATTAATTAATATATTAGGTTTTCGTTGTATTTAATAGAGTTCCCTCGTTGAAAAAAAGAAAAGAAAAGGACATATATATATATATATAAATATATACATTTTTGTGTTTTTCTACTTTCGATGATAGATCGTTTCAATTCTAGTGGTTTTTCATCTCCAAACTTGAATTTTCACGAGTGCACTAGAAATCCTTTTCCATCGCACTCTAACGTATTATTGAACAGGACTTTTTTGCATAAATAATTATTTGTGCATAGAGCGTCATGAATCGAGCCAGATTTGGTTAATTTTGGAAAAATTTTGCTTAAAGTATGAATTAATTTTTTGGATTTAATAGACTTAAATTTTTAAAAATGATATATTACTATATTAAAAAATATTTAAAAATTAATATTAAAATATTTTTAAAATTTATTTTCTAATTAAAATTAAGTAAAAACCATTTTTGATTAATTTTTAAATATTTAATGTGGAACTCAAAATCAGACTTGAAATCTCTTATTCAACATCCGACTGGAGTCGATAAATCCAGTTCATGAATGGTTCTAATCAGCACAAAACGGTACAATCCCTTGTCTTCTCAACAATTTATGGGTCTTATTAAGAACAAATAATTTCAAGTATAAAAGGGTTTTCATTTTCCCTCTTTTTCTAATTAATGGGAATTCATAACAGAAAAGGTAGAAATTAATTTTATGAATATAATAATAATAATTAATAAAATAATACATTATTTGCCCTTGAACTATTATATTTTTTTAACTGATATCTAAACAAAAAGTTATGAAATATTTAAATTAAATTTTCATGTATTGAATTGTTCTAATTTTTAAAATCATTAAAAAAATCGATTTATTATTTAAATACAGACACAAATAACACGTAATTATCACATAATTTATATTTAATTATTATGGGTTATTTTTTAAGAATAAAAAAATTATTAAAATATAATTTTTTAAAAAACGTTGTTTTATAATTTTTGGACCACCGGTTTGGGTCAAACCAGTTTTGGTCTGACAGGTCGGATCGGATTTTTCTCTTCTTTTTTTTTTTAATTTCTATATTATAAAAGCCAAAATGATTTTTTTTCAATTCATTTTCCTCTTCTATTTAAAAAAAATAATCTCCTTCAAATTAAAAAATCACAAGTCAGACATCTCCCCTCCCTAAACCCAGTTTCTGCGGTCGACCGCCGCTCTAGTCGTAGGCGTGGCCACCTGCCGGCACCTTTTCGCCCCCAAATTTTCACCCTGAGCTCTACTCGATGTCCTCTTCCCCATCTGAGCTTAGTTTTTCTCGAAAACGCCTTAAGAAACCTAGATTTAATCCGTAGTCCGAAACGTTATATGGCCACATACTTCTATCTTACCATCCGATCGTCCTGAAATTGAAATATGTTACTCTCCTCCTTCTCCTCTTCCTTTTCACGATTTCGAATTGCCCCAAGGTCCAACGCTACCGTTAGCCTCCCTCTGTCGCCGCTCCTCTGCCGCCTTTTACATCGAAAAAAAAAAACTCCCACTTCTTCTCCTTGCGAATCTAGACCTCTCTCATCTCCAATCGAGCCATTTTCTCTCTTTTTTTTTTTTTTTCTGCTTAGTTATTTATTTTGGGTGTTGTTCGACACTGCTTATCCCCGTCCCAGGGATATGTGTTATTTTTTTCGTTTGTTTTTCTTTATTTTTGGATTCTTTGAAATGTTGTGAAGTTCGTTGGTCAGTAGCGAACAATTTAGGATGGGTGGTTTGACAGGAGATTCAAATGTTGTGAGTCAGGGGGAGGTCGAATGGCCTTGTTGTTATTATTATTTTTTGTTTTTAGGTGCGCTGTTGGGTGGTGATTGAAATAAGTTTGTGATTGAAATGTTGGTTGCCATTAAGGAATATGTGATTGAAATGTTGTTTGGGATGGTGATTTACGGTGGTAGATCAAAATTACCTCGGTTTGATAAAAAGGTTTAAATCATATTACATTTTTAGAAAAAAAATTTATTAGAAAAACTATTTTTTTAAAATTTATATCTTAAATTTTAAAAAAATAAAAATAACATGTGACATACGAATCTAAATAATATAATAATAATGTGTTATTTACATTAACATTTAAATATTATATTAATATTTTTTATCGATTTTAAAAATTAAGATATTTTAATTAATAAAAGTATAATTTAAATATTTAATTCAAAAATTTTATTTACGTACACATTAAAAAAAATTCAATAATACAGGATCGAACCTAATTAATATAACTAGGGTTGAAGACTTTATTTGTACTATCATATTCATATCATTAATAAAGGGACCATATGTATGACTAATTCCTTCTCTCATTAGAAAACTTGGGAACCAAAGTTAGAAATAGTGGCTAGAAATGGTTATTAAAAAATAGAAAAAGGAGTCTCAAGTTGCAGAAAAAGGTAAGGTAACCCTGGCGTAGTACTGATGCAAGTAAATTCAAAGAAAGGACGAACTGAATTAATGGCCAAAGATTCGACATTTTGCGGTGGAAATGGTGAATCATAAAAACGTTACTTGAGAAAATGGACAAGAGATACTGCAATTTGCTTTTCTTCAATAATAGTGAATGAAGAAAAATGACAAAAATATATATAGTAAACAACATTATCCTACGACAACTTTTTCTGCATATGTAAAAAGTTAAGTGAATAGCAATGTTGGTTTCCATGTAAAAGCATTAGGTATATAGCTAGCGGCCTAACCTACAAGGATTGGGAAAATGGAAGTGGGATGATGTAATTTATACTAGGCGAATAACAATTTGTATGTGAGGCAAAAATAGCACTTGTTTCACAAAGCTTGTTACATCCATGATAATTGATTATTGGTAAGTTTAAAACCAAATTTGAAAATTCAAAGACTTAAGTCTATGTAGGGTCGATAATTTAATCAATAAATTTTGATTCGATTTGATATTATGAGATTAATTTTTTTAAAAAAAATTTGAGTTTCGGATCGGATAAGATTATAAAATAATCGAAATCAAGTCGAATTTGAGTTTTAAATAAATTCGATCCGACTTGATATTATATAAAAAATTATTTTTTAATTAATTTTTTATTTTTTTATTTATATATATATTTATATAATGATATTTTTAAATATTTATATTTAAAAATAATATTTTATATTTTAAAAAATAATATTTTATTAATTTCTGATCGGATCGAATCAGATACGATTTATATAATATCAGGTCGGATCGGTTCGGGTATAAAAATAAAATAAAAAATTCGAATAAGATCAAATTCGAATTTAATAGCACATAAAATCAAATCAGGTTTAAGATAAATAAAATCCGTCTCGAATCAAATCCGATGTCAATTCTAACTCTATGTGAAGGGATCTCTGCACTAAAAATAAATAATCAAAATTTTCAAAGATAGAATCTTAGAGAAAAGCACCATGACTTTTTAGAATCCTTAATTAAATTAGAGATGAAATTGTTTCTGGTTCAGGGAAATTTATATCATTTTAAGTTTAAAGTTCGAATTATTTGAATTTTTATTATTTTATTTTGTATGTTCAAGTTATTTGAAAACAGATGACTTAAAATTCAAATACTGATTTTTAAAAGAATGCTTTTAGTTACACCCCAAATTATATTCTTCACATTTCATTGCTAAAAGCATTCCAAACTCAAACTTTCTTATATTATTTTTAGTCTATACATCCTAGATATCTAAAATTACAATTCCTTTTTTTATCCTCTTTCCTAAAATTACATCCCAAATTCTTTCAACTATTTGCGTTTTTCTACCTTAATAAAAGTCAATTAAGTAATTTTATTTAAGAATATTTTTATAATAAAAAATGAGATACAAAGAGTAATGCTTATAATGCAAATAAAAATTCTCCTTTCAAAATCAAATCAATTTAAAATCAAATCATTTCTAATTTAGTTGGATTAATTGTAATTGTTAATATTTTAATCAAATTCAATTTGGTCATATTCGAATTCAGTCAATTTTTTGAATTTTTAAAAAATTTGTAAGCTCTAATTTAAAACCCTTCACCTCCCATCATTTAGACTAAACTCATTTGAGTGTTTGAAATTTGAATACCATTAATTCAATCTATTAAAGTTATTTTCTATAAAAAATATATATATAATATACAAGAAAGAAATTAATTAATGAACATGAAATTAATATTGGTTCTAGCCTAGCTAGTTTCACATCCGCCCTTCAATTCAATCTATTAAAGTTATTTTCTATAAATATATATATAATATATAATATACAAGAAAGAAATTAATTAATGAACATGAAATTAATATTGGTTCTAGCCTAGCTAATTTCACATCCACCCTTCAATTCTACCCTTGTTTATAAGGCAAACCATTCCTTTCTTGAGCAAATTAAAGAAGATTTTAAACCTTATAGATCATGTTTATAACGTTCACTTTGGAATTAATAGTACAAATTCTAAAGGTGATGTGAACAAAAAGTCAGGATGGTTTAGAAATTTTGTAGTAGTTTTAGAAGTTTCTTTGCTATAGGGGCCACAACCTTTGACTAAATCAATGGAAATTCACACTTCAAAAAAAATAAAATAAAAAACGAAACTGTTTTGCTTGCCTAGGAGGGATTGTCCTTCTATAACCTGTTAACTCACGAATATTAAGAGTGTCGGTTCTGTTTTATTTTTCATATAATTTGTGGCCTTTCCTTCACTTGGTTTGGAATATTGTTTTACAGGTATGACCTGCCTGTGAAAGACTAACTTTTTGGGTGGTGATCAAGATCAAGGACCCCACTAAGAAAAACGAAGAAAAAAAACAAATATTATTTCCCAAACGAGTCGCTAAGGTTGTTTATGCTTTGCTGCTCTCAAGATTTTCAAATTGAGGCAGCGGGGGAGATATACAAAAATTTTGATGTGTAAATGCAAGGTTAGCTATGAAATTTGTCAATTAAAATTTGATTTTTATCCGTGTTTTTCTAGAATAAAATATTAAATGTATCACATTAATATGAATTTTTTTTTAATTATATGAGAAAAGATTAAGTCTAGATAAAAGAATACCCTTCATAGTTTTAAATAAATAAGGTTAGATATGAAAGGGTAATCAAAAAATTTTCAATCGGATAGAAGGATTTTTGGGAAAAAAAAATGTAAATTGGAGGGTTGCATGTGACTTTGTGACTTTTAATTTTGCTTTATTTATGATTGATGATGATTGACAAAAAGGATCAGTGTATGAAAAGTCAAGGTTTTTAAGATCATTACCCTTTTAAACTTTACACCAATTGATATATGCCAACCTTATTTATTTGATAATTGTTTGTACTTTTGATTCGGAGTTGAGTTGATGTAATTTCAAAGGGTAGATTCTGTTTTTATAGTTCATCAAACTACTATGATGGATAAATCAATGTTGAAATTATTACTATATTTGAATTGAAAGCTTAATTTTAATTAATTAATATAATTATATTTAAAAAATATTTACTAAATTTAAAATTTTAATTTCAACTCTTATTATTTATTTTTTATTTTCATACTGCATTCCTTACGTATAAAAAAAATATTACAACACTTGTTTGGTAATTTTCATATTGAAAGGCATATCATTTCATAATTTAAAAAATATATATTATTCATTCTTTTTTGCTTATTGCAATTTGGAAAGAAAAATGTTAAATAAAAAAACATGACGTATCAATTGGCTTGTCCAAATGTTGTTATCAACAAATCAATTATGCGTTAAATTTAACAATTTCCCAACCAACTTTTTTAGGTAATTTGATTTTAATCTGCCATTGTATGTTAGGTTTTTTGTCATCCTGCTTTCAATTGGCTCTTTTAAAAGGGTTTATCATTAACAAATTGTACCATATCTAGTCTTGTTTTAGTGTTGTTTACTTAGCTAGTAGGATTATACTGAAAAACATAGTCATGACTTGTCTCCTTTTTTTCTTTGAGAAGAAAAAAAAGGTAATTCATATTCTAGAGTCAAATCCCACAATAAAGAAATAAAACTGTTTCTGCCCTATAAGGACCATGACACCTGAATTTTTTTTTTTCTTAAGATGCTAAACCGATGATCATAAAAAAATTATTTAATTAAACATTTAATTTTAATGATAAAAAATTTAATAATTTTGAATAAAAAAATATTGAGACTGCCGTTTGAGGAAGATGCTACAACAAATGTTTGCTAAAAGTCAAAATTACGGAATCATTTGTAATGAAAAGAAATTAATCACCACATAATCAATCTCTGATTATAAGGAAAAATTGATGTTTTTGCACTAATTTTTCGGATCACTTGACTTTTGTAAGACATAAATTTCACATTATATAAAAACCATTGAAGACTCTTTTTAAGTTCAAACTTAAAATCATCAAAAGATCACAAGCTTTGGGTCAATGATAAAATTAATGCCTACGTTTATCTGAAGCCGCTATCGTTCATTGTGGTGAAGGACAAATCAATTCGATCTAGTCCCAGTTCCCACCCAAATTTTCTATTACCTGCTGCTAATTTATTTAATAAAAATGAGAAATTAAAAAAAGAAAAGGTTCAATAATCAAGACACCGAAAGTCTGAAACAGGTTCTTTTGCTAGCCAAACCTCTCGTGGAAACCCGAGAAATTCACCAACTATGTACTCTGTTTCGAACTTTTTTTTTTCTCTTACACATTGTCATTTAATTCAATAATATTATAGCCTTTTCTTGTCCCCCTTTTAACGCCTCCCTCATTTATAGTCCACCTGGGTTTTCACTCTTCTTTCTCTCTTCTCCTTGTTCACTGCTTCTTTCTTCACTCCACCAATCTTTTTCCATATCTATCTTTATCAATTCAATGCTTGTTTTCGTTGTCGGTTACCTCTCTGATTGACTCTTTCTGGTTTTTTTTTTATTATTATTTCTTTGTTAGTGTTTCAATGGATATCACGTATATAACAATAAACTATCGTTTCCAAAATCATTTCTAGTTTCTAAAACAGTGGTTTTTTCAGTATAAAACTTTGCATGTTTGATTGTTTTCAAGATCCAAGCAGAACCTTTTCTTTGCATTGTTTGAAAACGTGTTTTTCATGGATCTTGTAAGTAAAAGCTACACGAACACGATCCGACTCTCGCAAGCTCTTTCTCCAATTACAAGTCCTGGAAACTCTATCTTGGGGCCTCATTTGCATTCATCAGATACAAGTTTTCCCATTATAGCTATTGCTGTTATAGGAATTTTAGCTACTGCTTTCTTGTTAGTCAGCTACTATATTTTTGTCATCAAGTGCTGTCTCAATTGGCACAGGATTGATCTTCTAAGGCGATTTTCTTTATCTAGAAGACGACCCGAAGACCCTTTAATGGCATACTCTACGGCAATCGAACATAGAGGACTTGATGAATGTGTGATAAGGTCAATCCCAATATTTCAGTTCAAGAAAGGTGGAAACAACAGGGATTTTGGAGAAAGAAGCTTTTGTGAGTGTGCAGTTTGCTTGAATGAGTTTCAGGAAGATGAGAAGCTAAGAATAATACCAAACTGCAGCCATGTTTTTCACATTGATTGCATTGATGTTTGGCTTCAGAATAATGCCAATTGTCCACTTTGCAGAACAAGTATTTCAACTACTACTCGGTTCCCAGTTGACCAAATCATTGCTCCAAGCTCTACCCCCCAAGATCCAAATCCATATACCGAAAATATCATTAGTGGTGATGAAGATTTTGTGGTGATTGAATTAGGTAATCATAGTTCCTCTGGTCAAATATTGCTTGGCGCACAAGACAGATTGAACTCAGGGGAGTTATCGACGCGTTCAATTAGTTCTTCACCGAGGAAGTTGGTGCAGAGAATTGTGCAGAAAAAAGCAA
This sequence comes from Durio zibethinus, assembly GCF_047325235.1. Lineage (NCBI taxonomy): Eukaryota > Viridiplantae > Streptophyta > Magnoliopsida > Malvales > Malvaceae > Durio > Durio zibethinus. Next base: position 18,343,738 of record NC_143183.1, on the reverse strand, counting down.
GAAAGTTTCATAAAGGCACTAGCATGGGAGATGAATGCATTGACATTAGAGACAAAGATGACCAGTTTGCCATTCAGCCAATAAGGAGGTCTATCTCAATGGACTCATCAGTAGATCGGCATCTGTATTTAGCAGTTCAAGAAGCCATAAGACAGAACAGGCAAGTCAGTGAAGTTAGCCCCATTGAAGGTTGCAGTAGTAGAGTGAGAAGATCTTTCTTTTCTTTTGGTCATGGCAGAGGGTCCAAAAGTGCAGTTTTACCTGTTTATTTGGAGCCATAAAACCAGAGTTTTAGGGCTCTCTCTCTCTTTCTCTTTGATCATAGAGATTTTTGACGTGTTAAGAGACAATTAAATTTGTGACATAGAAATTTTCAGATTAAAATTGAAAAAAAATATATTATTTTATATGAATTCTTTCTGGGGTTTATAAATTATAATGACTTGGGATAGGGGACCCTGGTCCATTGTGTTCTCAAATGACTTACAGCCATGATTATGAGCCTCATTATTGATTGCTTAGATAATCAATCCCTTTTTATTTCTTTCCTTGATTGGATCCAGTATTTGTCTCATTTTTGCTTTCACATAAGAGACAGAGACTACAAAGGACCTGGTTGGGGGGGGGGGGGGGGTACCCTTCCATTGATTTAGATGGCAGAAAAGGTGTCGTCTTCAATTGAGAGAATCCGATAGCTACCAATTTCTATTGCCAATAATGTCATGGTTGTTGAAGAAAGAATATATGGTTTGGTCTCGGTTGGTAATGGTCCTTATTCTTCTTAAAGTACAGTAAATTTCCAGCCTGTAAAAATCACCTATTTAGCTTTTCATCAATTTTAATTATGGAACTTTTATCAAAGCTTTTGGTATATCAAGTGATTTCAAAAATTTTTACCAAATACATAGAAATCAATGCCATGAGTCACGCTAACAATCTTCTGATCTGTTAATACCAGTCACCAGTTAAGTATAACTTGGCCAATGCCATTTGGGTTTCAAGTTTCAATTGATCCTCTGCTTGGAGAATAAGAGCATGGATGAAAATTACATACATCTTAAATTGATGGTTACCATTTCTTTTTCCTGTTAGGTTTGGAGACAGCATCAACTCCATTTTCTTTTTGCAATTTTCTCCTACCCTTTCCTTTTTCTTGGGATCTTCCTTTGCAACAGTTTGCGGGGTCAACCATAGACCTTATGGAAAACCTCAATGGGCCTACTGCAAAAACTGAGGATGCTTCAAATAACTATGGTGTAATTGTGCAAGTCTTCAAGGTCTTCCACCTGGTCAAGTCAAGGGTGTAGTAATTCAAACAACACTTATTTTCACCTGGTAAAATTTTAAACTTCAGCTCAATGTTTCCACATTTCTGTGACAAACTCTTGAAAGATAAATGCAAAGAGAATGATATTGGGGAAAGATTTGGAAACTTGGAGACAATAAGGATGCTTCTTCAAGGTATCAAAAAGGACAGAACAGAAATAAAAACACCTCATCCATGTTGCATTGCCGATAAATAGTTAAAACATTATCTCAGTATCTTGGAGAGCCTAAAGTACATAGCCATACTCTTGTGTTTCGGATTTCCCTTCTCTTGTCACTGCAAGGCACATAAACTACCTACAGACAGCAGCTAAAACAGAAATTCTATGTTACTTGTCTTGCCATTTAGTGGCTTTTCAAATGGCAAAACAACATGTCACCCTAAACTTTGTTTTCACCGATGTGCTTGTTAGCATGGGCAAAGATTGTCATAACAGTGGCAACCCTTTAGGGATTGTGGTATGCTGGGATTCATTTAGATGAAAAAAATATATGTAGATAATTTAATTGGGTAAATAATGGTGGCATGATTCCATCGCTGTCTGATGAGATTGCTAATGATTTTCATGTAGAAAAATTAGAAAGGGATAAGAGAAAATTATTTGATAAGATGTTTGTTGTTCTATATGTATTTCTTTTCTTTTAGATAAAATGGAATTCATTGATCAAAATTGACAGCAGGACCAGCCTATGGCAATGTACATTTAAGAACTGCAATATGCAGCAGAAGAAAGAAGAACCCAAACAAGAAAGGAGCTATACAAAAAAGAAGCAGAGGGTGAAGAAGAAATTATCTTTCAGCCAGGCCCCTACCCTCACAAAGAATCAGAAAGCTAACCTAAAAATGGCAGTAAAGGCACAGAACTTTAGCCTATTGCTTACCTTTTCTTTTAATATATATATTCAATTTCTTTTTCTTTTTTTTTGTAATTAAGGTTACCAATAATTAAACCTTAATTATTGAAATTAAAATTCAACAGAACAGACAACCGTTCACTACTGTTTTATTTATTTTATTTATTATTTTAGTTATGGTTTGGGTATTTAGAATGCAAATTAGGCTCTTGTAAAGATTATTTTCAAACCCTGAAATGAAAATAAAAGTGATTTTATGTGCTATAAAAAATGTTTAATTGTAACAAAAAAAAGGTATAATACTCAAATAAGTCCTTAAATTTTACTCCAAAATGCAAATAAATCCTCAATTTTTTATTGTATGAAATTAAGGCCATAGACTTTTATTTATTGTAATTAGAATCTTGATGGTATAAAATATTTAATTTCTTGTTTAAATCTTTTTTAATTGCATGATTTAATTTACAAAAAAATACTTATTTAAATTCATTTGAATGAGTTAAATGATAAATATATAAGAGAATATTATTTTAAAAATTCTATCAATTGGACATTATTCATCAATTTTAAAATTTAATGAGTATAATTACAATAAAATAAAAATTTATAAATTTAATTTTATACAATAAAAGATTAAATATTTTTTTGTATTTTGAAACATAGTTTGAGGGTTTACTTATGTATTAAGCCGAAGTTGTAAATTTATAGTTTTTATTTTCTTTTTATTTTGGACCCATTTTGTCATAGAAGAAAATTGGGTCAATATCGATGATAGGCCCAAAAATATAAAATACATTTTGTCTAAATGATTGGGCTTGGGCCCTCTTTTAACAACCATTTCTTTCATGTCCTCACCTGTAAAAATAATACTTGCCTATATTCTATAAATTAAAAACAAAATGAGGAATTATTTCTCTCCAGGCAATTACTTTGGATTGGATTTTTGGATTGGATTTTTTTAAAAAATATAAATATTGGGTTCGAATTTTGGATCAATGGAATAATTTATTTTCATATTTTTATATTCAAAAGTAACTTTAATTTAATTTATGTGGTTAGAGAAATATTAATGGATAAATCATTGTTACAAAATTCAATTATACTAAAAATGAAGGTAATAAAATTTTTATGTAATTAAAATGTTGATAACAGTTATAAGCGATGTATTAATAACTAGGTTTTTTTCACCCATACTTCGCACGAATAGGATTTTATCTTCAAAAGTATTTACATAATATATATGTGCATTAATTTATATGTAATATATATGTGCATAAATATTGTAATGACATATAGATCCGAAAATTTATAATTATATATTGATTTGAGAAGTCGCCATCAATTTTTTTTATTTAGATACGATTGGCAATCTAATTGAATCTGTCCATTTTAAAGAGAAATTCTAAATTTGACTTAGGTATCTCTAAAAGATAAATTCAATATTTGTGAAACTAGAACTATGTCCGAGAGTATGATTACGTGTGAGAAAAGTTATAGCACTTTCATAATGTCCATCGAAAGATGGTACCATCTCGATTTTGTGTTATCCAATAAGCTTTAAAAATTACCAAGTAATTAAATATTGAAAATTACATTTAATTGACTCCAATACTTTTGATAAAAAATTAAAAAAATTTTCTCACCTCAAGAGTATATAAAAAAACTACTGTTTCATTTGTAGAAGCTTCATAATCGGATTATTTAACATTAAAATTTTTTCAAGAAAAGAAAAAGACAAAAAGAAAAAGGGATAATGATTTGACTTTTGATATAGATCTCTTTTGTGTTTTATAAGAAAAAAAACCCATGCTTTTATACAAAAAAAATTGATACTTTTAATTTTTCCTTAAAAATATATTTTTTTGAAAATTTTATTTTTAAGAAAAATTGATACTTCCAACTTTTTCTTAGAAATATTTTGTAATAATTTTATTTTCAAGAAAAATTAATACTTTCAACTTTTTCTTAAAAATATTTTTTTGAAAATTTTTATTTTATATATATTTTTTATTTTTTTAAATTTATTCATGCAAAAATACTCTTAAAAATAAACACATAAATAAATAAATAAATACAAAATAAAAAAAAAACTAAAAAATCGAAACAACTCGGTTGGAAGGTTAGCGCAACTCGGTTCCAGACACAGAAAACGGCTCAAAGGCTCGGTTCAATGAAAAATCGACTCGACTCGGCTCAGTAAGAAGGTCTACAAAGCGGGTTGCGCTACAGGTTAAGTCGCCTCAGGTGGAAACGCGTTAATCTTGGATTCTTTTAAAGGCCAAAATGACGTCATTTTGAGGAGGCTATAAAAGCCCAAGTTTCAGCCTTCTGACTCAGATCTCTCTTTATTTTTTCTTTCTCTTTCTCTTTCTTTTCTCTCCCTTTCTCTTTAGAATAAGATGAATTCCAGTTGAATCTCCATTGAATTTTGAAAAACGTTACTGAAATCTGGGTTGGTTTGCCTGAAGGTCGTAAAAAAATTCAATCGACTCTGGAATTTGGGTCTGATTCTAGGAAGTCTGTCGAAAAATTCAACCAACACCAAAAAACTTGTCAAAAAATTCAACCAGCGCTGAAAAATTTTGCCATAATCTAGAAATTTTCCAGAAAAAATTTGCCAAAAATTCAAAAAAATTTCTAAAATTTTCAAATTACTTCTGCTCTCCTAAATTTTTTTTTTAGGTTCTGTTTTCTGTATTTTTCCTTTGTGTTCCTTTTTTGTATACCCAAGCCTATATTTATAGGGTCTCAAATTTGAGAATGCTAAACAGAATGGGATCTCAATCCCTTCTGGGTTTTAATTCCTCATCCCAGTCCTACCCAAATTCAACCCCTATTTTTTATTTTTCTCATTTTTTTCCTTTTATTATTTTTTATTTTAACAAAAATCAAATGTAGACCCTAGACAGATTAGAGTGTCTATAGCTGCCCCTCTTTGCACATTTTCTGTGAAACAGGAATTGTGCAAAGACGTAGACAACCCCAATCAACTCGACATATCTATTTTTCTTTTTTTTTTGTTTTTGTTGTTTTTTTTTTTGTTTTTGAAAAAAGTAAATAAAGCTCCTCTAAACAGAGGCTCAATGACTTTGAAAAAATAAATGTTCTTCTAAATAGAGACAACCACAACTTTGAAAAAATAAATGCTTCTCTAAACAGAGGCAACCATAACTTTGAAACATAAAAATGCTCTTTTAAACAGAGACAACATAATTTTGAAAAAATAAATTGCTTCTCTAAATAGAGAGGCAACCATAACTTTGAAAAATAAATTGCTCCTCTAAACAGAGGCAACACAACTTTTGAAAAAATAAATTGCTCCTTTAAACAGAGGCACCATGACTTTGGAAAAAATAAATTGCTCCTTTAAATAGAGGCAACCATAACTTTGGAAAATAAAAATGCTTCTTAACGATCATGTCCAACAGAGTCATAGATCTTGTTTGTTAAAATTTGTAAAAGGAACTCAAAGATTCACAATTTGAGTTCAAAATTCAAAGGTTCAGATTTGCAAGAACCTTTCAGCTTCGCAAGAATTCACTGAAATTTGATTCTCAAATTTTTAATTTCACCAAATTTTGATTCACAAAATTTTAGATGTGCAAGAATTCAGATCTACAAGATTTCAAAATTCATATTTACAACTTGCAAGACTCATATCCAACATTTAAACATTCTCATTTGAACTTTAGAGATTCACATCTAAAAGTTCAAAGCTTCTCATTCGAGTTTAAAGATTTACATTTGACAAATCTGAGGGTTTCACATCTCAAAGATTCTCGTTTGAAATTCAAATATTCGCATTTGAAACCTAAACAATTCTTATCAAAAGATTCACAATTTCTTTTTCAATGGACTCAAAATTTTGTATGTAATGAATGTCATGATCAATAATGCAAATGCTTCCTTAATGATGTAAATGTAACAATCTAGATTCTCACAATGCCATATTCTCAACCATGATTCAAATATCTACTGCATAATGCAAATACATATCCAAACCAAAGTTTCAAACTGTCTCCAAACAATAATGCAAACGTTCTGCATGTAATGTGGATGTCAATTCTAATCAAAACATGGTAATATAGTTCTCAAGACTCCACCATCTCACATTTCTTCCTTGTTTAGCTTCTCAACACTTTGGAATAAGTTTCATCAATTGATCATCACTTGACCACCATTCATAGGCTTCTTAGTATTAACCATTTTAAAACAAACTTCGTCTACTGGTCCATATTATTTTTATCATTCGATCATAACTCGCAGGTTATATCGATTGATTCATCACTTGATCATATCATCTTTTCAAGTTTTTGCTCTCTCTTCATTTGTTGACTAACCCATCATCATGTTCATCATTTGATCACACCATGTGTTATCTCAAATCATCCTTTTTAAGTTTCTATGATCTGTTCATTTTTCTTTTATCATTTTGGATTTCTTTCAAAGGAATGCAAGACTCTTTGACGCACATTGTCATTCATTCATCATCATTTAAACCACGACAAATATAATGTATTCACATGTTTTCTCAATTCATTCTAGGGATACAAGAATACAAGATGAATTGAAGAAAAGGCAATCAATGAGAAATGAGTATGGTACAAAAATAAATGGGGAAAAAATAAGTTTGAGTGCATGTTATCGAGATGAATGGTATATTCGAGCAATAAATATTCAAATAATTCTGAACATTAATCCAAGACTATTTTTAAAAAACTCATTCCGATGACTGTCAAAATCATTTTTAGCTCATCAAATTTTACTCCAACTTTGAAGAATCTTTATATGTTTTTTATCTCTCATTCATGGGAACTGTTTATCAAACTTTCAGGTCAAAATTTTTTTATCCAAATCACCCTTTTGGGTTTTCAATTTGAGTATTCCTTTTTCTCATTTCCATTTTTCTCATTTTTTTCTTTTTTTTCCTTTCATTTTTTTCTCTTTTCCATTTTTTTCTTTTTTTTCTCTTTTTTTCATTCGTTCACCCATCTCTTACATCAATCGTTAGAGCAGCAACCAGCATGATTTTATCGTTCTATCATGAGCATGCCTTAGCCCAACATATAACCATTAAATTCGAGCATTCACATTTGATCCAAATGAATTTTTAAAGGTTGTAATGTAGACCATGGTGAATGGTCATGAAAGAAATAGATATAATAGGCTCAAAACATGTATTAAAAGGGTTCAAAACCAAAAGATCATCACTTGATGCAACTTGGCATTTTGCCCCATTATTTCACTACTTTTTTCTTTTTCACATTCACCTCACTCCTCATAAAAAAGATTCACATTACTTTGCCCCAAATCAGGTGTGGCATTTTTCTTTTCTTTCTTTCTTTCATTTTACTTTTCTTTCTCTCTTTGAGACCTTTTACGATCTTTTGCCTCTTTTTTTTTTTTAAAAAAAATACCCTCAATGTAAAGGGTGATCATTGGTCGGGGTTCTTTTAGAAAAAAACATCATAGTAGGCTCAAAAAGATAGCAATGAATGATTTTTTGAATGGTAAAAGAAAGATAGCCATTTTTCATCTCAAATGTGAATACTTTCCTTGAACATCATCTATTGAACAAAAACAAGCTCGTGGATCTTTAAACATTTTCAAGACATATCCACATCTGCTAGTAGCTAGCTTCTTTTGTTCAAATAGTCTTCTCAGATTAATATGAACGAGTTCTCAAAATTAAATCCTAGAATTATTATTATCATTGTCTAAACATTCATCATCTGGTATTTGAGAATAGAATAAAAAGTATGAAAGGTAACAAAGTATGGAACCATGGTTGAATGAAAGAGAAAATGTAATGAAATGCATTATCCTTGCCTTTTATTAAAATGATAACAAATAAAGTCTTATTGCAAAAAAAAAAAAATTGACATTACTCTAAAAGAAATCCTAAAATGATAAGCAACTCTCAACCATCCTTAACATCATTCTTCAAAATTGTACCTTTATGTAATCAGGTGAAGGATTGACATCTTGCCCCTTGATTCACTGTAACTTTTCAAGCCTTTTTGGATCAACGTGTTCTTGATTCTCACTTAAATGATTGACATTGTGATTAAGCAATGGATTACCACTAACATTAGGTGTTGTCGCTCCTCCTTGATCAAAACTTATCATTTCATTCTTGATTAGCCATTGCATCTTATGCTTTAGAGTAGTACAATTTTTAGTGGAATGGCTAACAATTCCATTTGGTAGTCACAGAACGCTGTAGGATCATACCACTTGGGATAAAGTGGCTTGAGTGGCTTCATACGGTTAGGGGGAATCAAGTGGTTATTGTAAAGCTCTCGGTATAACTTCATATAAGTCATGAGAATTAGATCAAATATAGGTTTTTCTCGAGTAATTCATTGCTTTCGTGAACCATTTGCTAGACTAACAGGATGAATTTGAGGTCTTGCAGGAAGTTAAATGTTAAGGCTATATATGAGAGCTTGGAGGCTAAAAATGGGTTGGTATGTGAATGAACAAGATGGTTGTGGAGCTAGCTGGTATGAGTGGGATGAGTGGGATGAGGCATTGTTCCAGCCAAATAGTATAGGGAGTAACCTTATAGATATGGTTGATATCCCTTGAACTGTCTGTCAAAGCTTACAGCTTGAACTTCAGTCTTTTTCTTTTCTGACACCTTCTTAGTTTCTCCTCCTTTCAACTTGTCATTTTTAATTCTCAATGATTTCACTTGAGATCACCGTGTCAACAAAATTTTTTGTTGTATTTCCTATCATCTTTTCATAATAGAGAGATTTTAGGGTGCTAATGAACAATAGTGTGATCTCTTTCTCAGTCAAAAGAGGTTGCACCTAAAAAGTAATATCCCTCCACATTTGGGCATATTCTTTAAAGGACTCATTTATCTTTTTTTTTTCATGTTTTGTAAAGACAAACGATTATGAGCAAAATCCATGATATGTCGATATTGGCTGATAAAGTCATAGGCATATCGCTCCATGAACGAATACAGGTTCTGTCCAACTAGACATACCATCTAGTAGCAGAGCCCATGAGGCTGTCTTAGAACACATGCATCAATAGCTTTTCATTATTAGCATGGGCAGCTATTTTTCGATGGTACATGGTAATGTGAGTCTTTCGACATTTTGTGTCATTGTATTTTTTAAACTCTAAAACCTTAAATTTCGAAGGAATAATCACATCTAGGACTAAATAGAGCCAAACAGCATCCATAGAACCATAAAAACCAACTCATTCCACTGCTTACAACCTCTCTTTTAGCATACTAATCTTCTAGTCAGCTTTCAAGTCCCTCAGTGACTCACCTATTTTTTATTTTAACTTTTCATTCTCTTTTGGATCATCTAAATTAGAGACCTGAACTAGGTCTATTGCTTTTTCTATAAAGACATGATTTACATAACTCTGATATTAGTCAGAGTTTAAAGCTGATGGCATTCCAGGGTATGTGTGCCCTTTAGGATAAATAAACTGCTATGGTAGTGGACCTTGTGTGGACTGGGCTTGAGGTGGCCCAAAACTAAAAAAGTATAGTGGGTCATCCACCTCTTGTGATGGATGGTCTTATTGACTAGTATTTTTTTCTATACCTTTTTCCTTGTTTAATTTGTTCAAAGCCTCCAAAATTCTATTCAATTCCCCTTCTAGGTTCTCTTGGGTTTTCTTTATCCTCTCAAGACATTTAAAATTTTTTTGTTCCATCTGTCTGGCTTAAACCCTTGTATTGTATTGGTGAGTGAGGTTGCTTGGCGGAGCTATCATTGAACCTTTAGCACAACAATTATGATTAAAAATGCTATGCTATGCTATGCTTTATGTATGATATGTTGATGCATGAATGAAATATACATTTTCATGGATCAAATCTAATATGAAAATGATGTAAATGCACAATGTTACATATGACAATAAAAATGATGCATGACATGATAATGCTAATGCACAAAGTCAAACAATCAAAATAGTTAGATAAACACACTTGTTCCTTATTGTGTCTTAGTTTCGAGATATATCTTTCATTGGGTAGGAAAGGCTCTATCTTAGGGTTGGCCTCTTAAGTATACACTATATGCTGGGTTAGGTGATTTTGACCATTAAAAGTTCTCAAATTGTTCCTTACATCATTATCTATCACAGATTAGTAAGGCATTTCAATCCTCACCCATCACAAGCTACCAATGGAAAGGATTCAATTTGAGTGTGAGTATTTCGCTACCCACTGTGGAGGCATTAAAATCTCACTAAAGCATAGGTACTTTACTCCCTCCTAGAAGGACGACGCTCAGGTATAGAGCTTATGTTATGCACATGTATATGAATGACATAGTTAGCAACATAAATAAATAAAATGAATGGAAAAGAAAGAAAGAAAAATCTTTACAAAGAATTCAATTTTATTAGGCTTTTTGGATAACATGAATTTATTTGCTAGCTTGACTCTCGGCTTATCTCCAGTGGAGTCGCCAAATTATCATAACATATAGATTTAAAAATCTATAGCTATACATTGACTTGAAGAGTCACCATCAATTTTTTTTGTTTAGGTGCAATTGGCCACCTAACTGAATTGTCCCTTTTAAAGAGAAATCCTAAGTTTGACTTAGGTATCTCTAAAAGGTAAATTCAATGTTTGTGAAACCAGAACTATGTCCGGGAGTACGATTACGTGTGAGAAAGGTTATAGCATCTTCACAACATCCATCGAAAGATGATACTAGCTTGATTTCGTGTTATCCAATAAGCCTTAAAATTACCAAGTAATTAATTATTGAAAATTATCTTTAGTTGACTCCAATACTTTTGGCAGAAAATTAAAAAATTTTCTCACCTCAAGAGTATACAAAAAAACTATTGTTTCACCTACAGAGTCTCCATCGTTAGATTATTTAAAATTAAAAATTTTCCAAGAAAAGAAAAAGACAAAAGGAAAAAGAGACGATGATTCAACTTTTGATATAGATATCTTTTGTGTTTTATAAGAAAAAAAACTCATGCTTTTATATAAGAAAAATTGATACTTTTAACTTTTTCTTAAATCATTTTAAGGTTTTATTTTTCAAAGAAAATTGATACTTTCAACTTTTCCTTAAAAATATTTTTTTTTAAAAATTTATTTTAAATGAAAATTGGTACTTCCATATTTTCCTCAAAAATATTTTTTAACAATTTTATTTTAAAAAAAATTGATATTTTCAAGTTTTCCTCAAAAATTTCTTCTTGAAATCTTTTTTTTTAAGAAAAATTGATACTTTCAACTTTTCCTTAAAAATATTTTTTTGAAAATTTTTATTTTATATTACTTTTTTTAAAATTTATTCATACAAAAACACTCTGAAAAATAAACACATAAAAAATAAATAAACAAAAAATATAAAAAAAACCAAAAAAATTGAAACGGCTTGGTTGGAGGGTTGGCATGGCTCAGCTTCAGATATAGAAAATGGCTTAAAGGCTCGACTCAACGAAAAATCAGCTCGACTCAGTTGGGCTTCGGAATCTAGGCCGGATTATGGGAAGCCTGCCTAAAAAATTCAATTGGAGTTGAAAAGCTTGTTGAAAAATTCAACAGGAATTGAAAATTTTCTTCAAAATCTGGAAAATTTTCAAAACATTTCCAGAAAAAAATCTGCCAGAAATTCAAAAAATTTCCTAAAATTTCTAAATTGCTTCTGCTCTCCTAAACACTTTTTTTTTGCTTCTGTTTTTTGTATTTTTCTTATGTGTTCCTTTTCTGTGTACTCAAGCCTATATTTATAAGATCTCGAATCCGAGAACCCTAAATAGAATGGGATCTCAATCCCTTCTAGGTTTTAATTCCTCAACCCAGTCCTACCTAAATTCAACCCCTATTTTTTTATTTTTTTATTTTTTCAATTTTTTTTCTTTTTATTATTTTTATTTTTAACAAAAATCAAATGTAGATCTCGGACAAATTGAGGTGTCTACAAATATATATATATATATATGTGTGTGTGTGTGTGTATGTATTCACAAGCATATACATAGATAAATTTTTTAAATTATGAAAAGTTTGCTTTTCAAAACAATCTATTCATATTATTTTATTGAAATAAAAATTAAAATAAAAACAAAAAAAAAAATTAAAATTTAAAATTTAAATAAAAAAATTAAAATAATCATATTCAAATATTTATTTTTGAATTATTAAATAATGAAATATGAAAACTCGAAATGAAAAGGGATTACACCATCTTATATCTTTTAATATGATTTATATTTGATAATCCAAACATTAAATTTTTTGCACTATTCAAATAAAATATTCTTGCCAAATTTCAAGTAAATTTAAAATATATAACTATTTGTGTGATAGTAATAAAATATTAATCATTAGTATGATAATCATTAATATGATAATATTGTATAGATTTTCTTTTTTTTTTCTTATCATTTGAATTTGCTTTGGTGGTAGAAAATTATGAAAGTTTGAAAAGTTGATTTATATATATTTTTCTTTTTAAATTTTATTTTTAAATCATTAATTATTAAAATGTGAAAACATAAAAAAATAATATTCTAACCTTTCATATTTTACTTTTTACTTCAAATTAATGTTGAATTAACAACTTAATATGTAATATATATACATCATTAATGATCATATTTCAGAATCTAATTATATATATATATATATATTTATGCTAATTCTTCATATTCTATTTTTTTATGTTAACTTATTAATAAACAAGTAAAATTTGCAAACACTGAAATTAGTACGACGGCTTTTCATACTATGATATTTTATTTAAGCTATTTTATACTAAAAAAAGATAAAAACATTTAATATTTGTATTTATTATGCGAAAACCTATCATTACATAGAAATAAATGAAGAATAAATTATTTTTAATATATTAATAACTAAATAGTACATTTTTTTAAACTCTTGTTTATGTTTGTACTCTCTAAAACTTATGATATCATTAAAAACTCATGTTTTAAGGAGTCGATGTTAAAAAAATTAAATAAATTATTTTCATTAACTAAATAAAGATATTGTCTGACAAAAAAATATTTTGAAAAGGAAATCCAAATAAATAAAAACATTTAGATAGCCATGAGCTCTATTAATTTGACATTACATTAAAACCTTAATACTAATTTTTTGGGCTAATGTTATGAGTGGTCCTTGAATTGTAATGAAATATTTAATGTGGTATTTGAATTTTTAAAATCTCTAATTATGTGTTAACTAATGTGGTACTCATTTTTAATGTGGCTAGCTCTAAATATGACACTTGACGTACAAATAACTTTCAAATACCATATTAGTTTACAAATTAATAGTTTAGTACCACATTAGAGATTTTTAAAGTTCAATTATCATATTGAACATTTCATTATAGTTCATAGATCATTTTTAACATTATCTTTTTCCTTATGTATATACTAAAAAGTGAAAACTTATATGAAATTTCTATTGTAATGAATTATCTTTCAAAACTCATGTATGCTAATTACCATGGTTTCAATAATGGGATAAGATGGATCAATTTTCATTAAATTCTTAATATTTTACCAAGTACACAGATATCTTCTCATACTTTTGGTAACCTTTAAATTAAAGATTTTAATGATGATGATAATATGTGCATGTAAGAGAATGGTAAGTTTACATATGTTTAGCTTAGATAGATTTTCACTTTCTTTTTTGTATATGTGTTATTTTCGAAAGTAAGAATTTGAAATGAAAATGAAGTTTCATTGTTATATATATTATCATTTAAAACCAATATTTTAACTAATAAATATAAAATGAAAATGACAATTATGTTATTATGAACCATCATATTAAATGAAGTAGATATTAAATTTATTTATTATGTTATTTAATCTTCAATATTCATCTCTTTTTAATTTTTAAAATTTTTTTATAAGGTTAATATTGTAAAGTATGGACGTCAATAAAAAATTTACAACTAAACTTATTTTTAGATAAATAAAGTTGCACCTCATATCTTTATACTTATGTTTCAATTCCAAATATTGAATTTTTTCAGTATTTATGAAAACTTATTATTTGTTAGACTACAAAAAGAGTGTAAACCATCTCTTATCTCATAAAATTAACTCTTTTTATGCACCTCAAACTTTTAAAATTTCTAAATGTTAAGGTGAATATTTCCTTAAGACTTGAATTGTTATTTTATGTTATATAATAGTTGTTAATTATTCATTAGAAAGACAATTGTTTATTATTATAATTATTATAAAAAATACAATAAAATGGTATCTATGTAAAAAACTTTGTTCTTAGTTTAGATTACTAATAATTTAATTTATAACTATGAATTTATATAGAATATAAGGTCATTGATAATATGAATAATATGAATAATTAAATATTCATAGTTATAAAAATATGAGAAAATATCATATTTTCTTTTTTAGATCCTAAAATTAACGAATCCAAAACAATTAAATTAAATTGTATAGTGATATGATTTGACAATGATTAACAATTTTGCTTTTCATTATTTTTTAAAAAATAACAATTAAAGGTTTAAGTTGACAAACAAATCAAACATGTGATTTTAGATTATAGAGCATATCATAAGTAACAAAATGTAAAATTTATTGTATAAGCAATTCATTGTATTTTTTTTATTTGATGCATAAAAACCTAAAATGTGTAAAGAGAATTTCAACTCAATTTCAATCATCTTTCAAATTCGAATAAACTAATTTTAACTACAAAAAACTTTGAGTGGTTATTGTTAGCTTAAAAACTTAAATTAAATCAAGAGAGAGGTGAATTGGTTGATAATAAAATTTTCAAAATCAATACCAGCAATCACAAATTTCACAAATAAGTTTTTCTAATCAAGTAAACACAACAAATATGAGTACTAATAATCTTAAAAGATAGAAAATCAAATATCGAAATATATAGAGGTTTGACCTTTCCTTTTCGTACCTACGTCATCTCCCTTAGCCTCACTTCTCAAGGAGTTCAATTTACTATATGTTGAAAGTTACAACCTAGCTCTTCAAAACTCAATACAATCAACAACATAATCTCTTAAGGGTTATCCTCCCCATTCAGCTTACAACCTCATAATACAAAATTTTGAAGTGTTTTGCAAACTCAAAGAACATTTCTAAGGTTTGGTGTTTGCTAATTTGAAGTACAAATCAAGATTGAGAAGAATATCAAGAGAAAATTAGATACAATAAGAATTTTTGCACTTTTCTCACACTAGGTTGCTCTTTAATGCTTGTAGAAGATGGTAAATAGATCCAATAAGTTTTCTTGGCTCTTGGTTGCTTTAAATGTGTTGGGAGACCTTCATTTATATGCTGAGAGTTGAAGATAGTCATTGGTTGCATTTATTGTTTGGAGCCTCTGTAAAATTTCAAACAAAAATAGTTGTCGGAGGCATTTTGGGCACTAGAGGATTAATCCCTTCATATAGGGGATTGATTAGGTTAGTTGAAATAAGACCAATATTCGTGCTAAACAAAGGCTACCTGATCGATCAAGTAAGGCACCCAATCGATTCCCTACCCAGGTGATCGATCCCCTATAGAGGGGGATCGATCATTTCTCCAAGTTTTAACCCCAAATTCTTTTTGTATAAAAAATAGATCGATCCCTTAAAGGGGAGATCGATCGGATCACTTTGAAACCTAACCAATTGATCCCTACAAGGAAGAGATTGATTGATTTTTTTAAAATTTTGCTTAAGATAAGCTATTGGAAGAAAAATGGATTGATCCCTTCACCTAGGGTATTGATTAGGTCATGTGAGTGGATTGATCCCTTCTATCCCAAATTGTCCAAAATTCATTTTGTTTTTAGAACATGTTTTGTTTTAGTTCAAAAATAATTTTGGGCAAGATAGAAGGCGGGAAAAGTGTTCAATTTAAGATAAAATAAATTTGATTCAAGTTAGGCAAATTTTTATTTTGTCAATTCAAAAGCCTTTATCAATTCAAGACTAATAATCTCCCCATTTTTTATATGACAAAACCAAGTGAAAATTTTGCTTTAAAAAACATTTTTTTCATTTGAAAAGTAGGCTTGCCTTGAATTTAAGCATAAAAAAATTTAAACAAGCTAAGAACAAGAATATAACCAAGAACAAGAATTTAAGCATTTAAGCATAAAATCATCAAATATCTTTTGTTGCAAACCTTGTTTCAATAAAAAAATTTCATTTCATTACTTCTTCCTTTTTTTGTCATAGCAACAAGATCCAGATAATCAAAGTGATATGGCAATCAATTTAAGGCAATAATTAGCTTAATATATGTTCAAATCAAAACAACTTAATTTCACAACTTAATGCCATAGCAAATCAATCATTATACTAATTTACATATGACATCAATTGTAAACTAAATTTAGTGCAATATACCAAATGCCATTATGAAAATGAAATGCATATATCTTTAATATAGACATCAAATACCAAGGTGTTTAAAAAAAAGCATAATGCATAGTGTTTTTAAGAAAAGTAAAACATGAAAAAATAGGTACGTAGGGAAAACATCTAAGGCATGGCATCAAGATGGATCATTGAGGAGGAGGATAAAGTGGAAAATGATGAAAGTGCTAGTTCATCTCAGTCTTATTTTGGTGGATTTTTTCAGCCATAGCATTTTGATTTAATTCTAAATTTTCAAGCCTTGAGTTCATGTCTCTAACCATGGAGTGTAAGCTATTCATTTGAGCCATTATAATTTGGAAGGTACCTTAAGTATCAAATGGTAGATTAAAGGGTTCTCTTTGAGATACATCAGGAATATCCAGAATATTATACTCTTCTTCTTTTTGCACAACTCAAAATTTTGTTTTTCTAATCCACAAACTAACTGCATTTTATATATAACTCATACTATATAGAGTATGAATTCCAAGAATGTTGAATGGGTCATTAAATATTATCTCTCTATCGTTCCTAGTGTTAATACCAAATTTCTTCAATAGTTTACTAATAGCAAACCCATAGATTAAAGTATAATATTTGTTTTGTACTACTCTCATCATATCATTAAAGATAAAGTACACCAGATTGGGTTTATCCTTATGTTTGATCTTATATATCCATCAATAATCTTGTTTCCTAATAGTTGAATATAGGGTGCCAAATGGTGCTAATACATGGGTAACTATAAGGTGCAACAATTTATCATGCATTGAAAGTTTAGTGGCCTATGTAAGAGCAATTCTTAAATTTTCATTTCTAAAGATATCTTGTGCTAAATACAGTATTTCACACTTAGTGTTTGTGTCCCCATCATCATCTAGCATAAAAATTTTAACCAATAATTGCTTATTAACCATAATCTCTCTACCCATTACAAAAGTTTTGAACCTATTAAGATAATATCTATTTTCAGACCCTTCAATCTCAATACATGTAGCATTACTATAGAACACTTTAATAAGATTCTCATAAATTATTCCATCCATGCACAGATAATTCATTTAGCCAAAATCTTTGAATACATATAGATAAAGAAACTTAATAGATTGAAAAAATTCAAGAGATATTACCCTTCAATGCTTAACATCCCTATAAGCAAAGTTCACTTCATATATCTCATTAGCATCAGGATTTATAAAATTCTGATTGAATGAAGGCTTAATTGATGAATTAAAAGCCTCTTTTGGAGGATTCATCTTTGTTCCAACATTTCATTTGGTTTTAGGTGCCATGGAAAATTGTATATGAAAAAATAAGAAATCTTTTATGAAATTGATAAAGGAAACTAACAATGTAGGTGATAAGAATTGATATAAGTTTGTGAAAAGTAGAAATATTGAGTGAATGATAAAGGTTCAAAATGTGGATCAAAATTCTAGAGAGAAAAAATGGGTAAGAGTGATTTACAATGATTTTGGTATGATTTTTAAGAGATTAGATGAAGTTTTGCAAGAAAATAAAAAAACATGAAGATTTTTGTAAGAAATTTGATTGAAAAGAATGGGTTTGAAGAGAATTTGTGAAAGAGAGGATTACAATGTAAAAGAGCAATCAAATAGGAAGATGAAAAAGAAGTCTCATGTAGGGCTATTTGGAAAAAAGAGCAAAATTTAGAAAGCTAAAATGGAGAGTTTTGAAGATGCCAGCCTACTCGATCAATCGAGTTCCTTAGGGGATTGACCGGTTCATTCAAAATCCAGGTTAATTTAGCTACTTAGTGAAACACTAATCCATCTTATCCTCCATAGGATTAATCGGTTCACATGTAGCCAATTTGTTTTTAACATGCCACATAACTATTCAAATATGCATCATATAATTACAAATATAACATAGACAAGATTTCAAAAATATGTCAAGATAAACATACATTTGATCAGACAAGGTATCAACATTCATCGTGCCATCAAGAATTTCATTTCAAGGAGCATTATCATATTAAGTTCACCTCTAATTGTATGAAATCTATCTCTATCAAGAGGTTTTATAAAAATATCAGCTAATTGATGTAAGGTATCAATATATTCAAGCATAATATCACCATTTTTGAACATGATCTATAATAAAATGATGCCTAATTTCAATATATTTAGTTCTTGAATATTGAATTGGATTTTTGGTGAGATTTATGGCACTAATATTATCGCATTTAATGGGAATATGATCTATGGTAATTCCAAAATCCTCAAATTATTGTTTAATCCATAAAACTTGAGTACAATAACTACTAGCTACTACATATTCAGTTTTAGTTGTGGATTGAACAACATTATTTTGTTTCATAGAAAATCATGATATGAGCAATATAACTATTCAAATATGCATTATATAATTACAAATATAATCATAGATAAGATTTCAAAAATATGTCAAGATAAACACACATTTGGTCAAACAAGGTATCAACATTCATTGTGCCATCAAGAATTTCATTTCAATGATCATTCATCATACTAAGTTCACCTCTAATTGTATGAAATCTATCTCTATCAAGAGGTATTGTAAAAATATCAACTAATTGATGTAAGGTATCAACATATTCAAGCACAAGATCACCTTTTTTAACATGATCTCTAATAAAATGATACCTAATTTCAATATATTTAGTTCTTGAATATTGAATTGGATTTTTTGTGAGATTGATAGTTCTAATATTATCATATTTAATGGGAATATGATCTATGATAATTCCAAAATCCTTCAATTGTTGTTTAATCCACAAAACTTGAGCACAATAACTTATGGATGCTACATATTCGACTTCGATTATAGATTGAGCAACACTATTTTATTTTTTAAAAAATCATGATATGAGCATATTCTTAAACAATTGACAAGTATCGAAAAGCAAAAGATAAACCTTTTGGATACCATAATCCTAAATTAGGAGTGTTTTTAAAGTATTTAAAAAAAAATTTAACAGTAAGTAAATGTGATTCATTAGGTGATGATTGAAATCTAGTACATAAGCACACATTAAATATTATATTTGGTCTACTTACAGTAAGATATAACAATGAACCAATCATAAACCTATATAATTTGGAATCAATACCTTTGCCTCATTTATCCTTGTCAAGTTTTGTTGAAGTGCTCATAGGTGTTGAATAAGGCTTTGATTCTTTCAATCCAAACCTTATGAATAAATCCTTAATTTATTTGGCTTGATTGATGAAGATATCATCTTTTGTTTGCTTTACTTCTAATCCCAATAAGAATGTAAGCTCTTTCATCATGCTCATTTCAAATTCACCTTGCATAGGCTTAGCAAATCCTTGACAAATAACTTCATTTGTAGTACAAAATATAATATCATTAATATATATTTGCACAATGAAAACATTATTTCCTTTTGTTTTAATAAAAAATGTAGTATTAACCTTTCCTCTATTAAAACCATTTTCGATTAAAAATTTTGACAATATTTCATATCAAGCTCTAAGAGTTTGTTTAAACCATATAAAGTTTTAGTCAATTTATAAATATGATTTGAAAATTTAGATTTTCAAAATCGAAGGGTTGTTCTACATCCACCGCTTCATTTATAAAACCATTTATAAATACGCTCTTGACATCCATTTGAAAGAGCTTGAAATATTTGAAACATGCAAATGAAAGCAAAATCTTAATAGCTTTTAACCATGCAATTGGGGCATAGGTTTCATCATAATCAGTTCTTTATTCTTAACTATACCTTTAAGCCACTAACCTAGCTTTGTTTCTACTAACATTGCTATGCTTGTCTATTTTAGTCCTAAAGACCCATTTGGTACCTCTAGTAGGATAATCACTAGGCCTAAATACAAGATTCCACACTTGACTTCTTTCAAATTGGTTCAATTCCTCTTGCATAGCTAATATCTAATGATCATCTCTTAAGGTTTTATCTATATTCTTAGGTTAAATATGAGAGAGAAAAGTAATATAATTACACATATTGTAAGAAGATCTAGTTTTTATGCCTTGTATTGGATCACTAATGATCTCATTATCTTTGACATACCTCATTTCTCTATGGTGATTTGATTCTTACTCTATATGTTGTTGTTCCTCTAAAAACTCATCATCCTCTTTTTAAGTGTTTTTTTTTATTGTCATGTGATGCATCATTAATATATTTTTAAAGCATACTTACATCATCATCATCAAGGGACACCTTTTTCGAAGGTGGATTAGATTCATCAAAGATAACATATATAAATTCTTCAACAACTAATGTTCTTTTATTAAAGACTCTATAGGCTATTGAATTCAAAGAATATCTTAAAAAAATACCTTCATCACTTTCTGCACCAAAATTTCCAAAATTGTCTTTTTCATTGTTCAAACTAGACATTTGTAACTAAAAAGATGAAAATAACTTATGTTAGGCCTTTTTCCTTTAAAAAGTTCATAATGAGTTTTCTTTAAGATTGGTCTAATCATATATCTATTTATAATATAACAAGAGGTATTTATGGTTTCCACCCAGAAATATCTAGGTAAATTATTTTCACAAAGCATGGTTCTAATAATTTCTTTTAAAGTTTATTTCTCTTTTCTACTACCCCATTTTGTTGAGGAGTTTTAGGAGCAAAAAAATTATGGCTAATATCATTTTCACTACAAAACACATTAAAGTCAAGGTTTTCAAATTCTTTTCTATACTTACTTCTAAAACTAAAAATTGAATAACCTTTTTCATTTTGTATTTGTTTGCTAAAAATGATAAATTTTTCCAAAGCTTCATTCTTTGAATGCAAGAAGAGAACCCATATATATCAAGTAAAATCATCAACAATAACAACCCATATTATTTTTTACCTAGGCTCATTGTCTTAGTAAGACCAAAAATATCAATATGAAGTAGTTGAAGAGGTATAGTAGTCGAAATATAATTCTTAGGTTTGAAGGAGATTTTTTTATGTTTTTCTTGAGTACATGCATCACAAACTTTGTCACTTTTATATTCCAATTTTGGCAAACTAACAACTAAATCATTTTGAGAAAGTTTTAAAATTACATGTATGCTTGCATATCTAAGTCTTTTATGCTAAATCCAACTTTCACTTTCTTTTTTAGCCAAAAAACCAAACATTTTTAGAAGATAGATCATCCAAATGCACCATACAAACATTTCTTTGATGATATCCAATAAAAACAAATTTGTTAGTCTTAATATTAATTACTTGACAGCACATGGATTCAAATACAACTTTAAGTCTTTTGTCACACAATTGACTAATGCTAAGTAAGTTATGCTCGAGTCCATTCACAAGCAAAATATTTTTAATAGTAGTAGAAGACTTATTACCAATGGAGCCAATTCCTTCAATTTGGTCTTTGGAGTTATCCTAAATGTAACATCTCTTTCACTTTTAACCTTTAAGTCCTTGAATTGAGCCTTGTCTCCTGTCATGTGTTTTGAGCATCCACTATCAAGGTATCATGGATTGTTCTTGCTTGAATTTGTCTTGTAGCAATGTTTATCCACCTACAAGAACATAATCAAATTTTTGTTTTAGGTGCCTAAACTTTCTTAAGTTCTTGAGTGTTAGTACTCATAATTCTTGTATCTTTTGGAATCCACTTCATCCTAGTAATCTCATTTTGAGATGTGCTAACTTTTTTTAGAATCCACATACTCTTAATGAGTTTACCTCTATGAGTTACTTCCTTCAAGGAACAATATTGCATAAAATGACCTAATTTATGACAATATGTACATGTGATAGATAAATCATTTGGCTTAACAAGAAAATTCTTCAAATAAGTTTCTTTGTCACTACTATTATAGCCTAATCCATCTTTATCAAAGAATGCTTTTTGTGTTTCAAGCATGTCATTAAATTTTTGATATCCCATATAAAATATAGAAAATGAGTTATGCAAATTCTCATTTTTTCTTAGTCAAATAATTAACATTCAAATTTAAAAGCTCAATTTCTTTTTCTAAGTCATTCTTTGCTTTAGTTAACAACTCATTCTTTATTTTCAATTTAGAAATCAATAATTCATGTTCATACTTTCAAATTTTATCGCTAATTCATCAAAAGTATCTTGTAATTCATCAAATATGTATGAATTTAAATTATTATGATTAGAAATTACCTTGGGCAAATCAAGATCCATAAGACATAGGTTGGCTACTTCCTCCTCATTTGATTTATCATTAGAGAAATCACTATCACTCAATGTTTCAACCATTACTTTCTTTTTTGGTTTCATTATGTTTTACTTCTTTCACAAAGGATAATCCAATTTGATATGACCCGATTTGTTGCATTCATAACAAATAATTTGATCTCTTTTTTTTTTTCTACTTGACTCTCCTTTGATCATTTCCCTTTATAGTTATTTTTTATTTGAAAACTTGTTTATCTTCATGAACTTTTTGAACCATTTTTTGCAAACATGGCCATTTCTTCATCTTCATCAATGTCATATTGTTAAAATTTTTCTTCATCTTCTTGAAAGGTTAATTTGAGAACAATGCCACCTTTCTTAATTGGTTTTTATCCTTTTTTAAACTTCATTTCATAGGTAAAAAGACAGCCCATAAGGTCATCCAAAAAGAGTATATGAGAATCTTTAAACTTTTTAATGGCTATCACTTTAGCTTCCTAACTCTTGAGTAGACTATTTAGAATTTTTTTCACCATCTCCACATTTGAGTAAGTCTTCCCAATAACCCTCAAACTATTAATGATGTCAGTGAAATGGTTTGATATTCCACTAATGGATTTTTTCATTGCATCTTGAATAGCTCATAGTCATAAGTAAGCATGCTAATTTTGGTCTTTTTCACTTGATTAGTACCTTCATGAGTGATGGCTAACTTGTCCCAAATTTTTTTTGCATTTTTACACAAAGAAACTTTATTGTACTCACCCAATGCATAAAAGAGTGTATGCAATACTTTGACATTGAGTTGAGCCATCTTCATATCATTAACATTTCATTCACTTTCTTGCTTAATACCTTTTTACCATTCAACATTTTTATTGGAATTTGAGGACCATTTACAATAATCATCTAAACTTCATAGTCATTAGCTTGAATAAACAATTTCATTATAGTCTTCCAATATGAGTAGTTGTCACCAACAAAAAGATGAGGTCTTATAATTGAATGGCCTTCACCTTCAAAAGATGTAGCAAAAGTTTCATTTGCCATGAGATACATTTTTTGTTACCCATTATATTTGTTGTAGCTTAAGGATGGTTGCTTCACATTGATCACCATACTTCTTTGAGCCATTTTCAAGATTACACTTAGGTTGTTAGACCTAAAAAAAAAGTACTTGCTCTGATGCCAATTTTAGCTCAAAGACTTGAATTAAATCAAGAGGGGGTGAATTAGTTGATAATAAATTTTTTAAAAATCAATATTCAGCAATTACAAAATTTACAAATCAGTTTTTCTAATTAAAAAAATACAATAAATATGAGTACTAATAATCTTAAAAGCAATGATTGAGATAGAAAATCAAACACCAAAATTTATAGAGGTTTGGCCCTTCCTTTAGGCACCTACGTCCTCTCTCTTTGCCTCACTTGCCAAGGAGTTTAATCCACTATATGTTGAAAGTTACAACCTAGCTTTTCAAAGCTTTATACAATCAACAACACAATTTCTTAAGGGTTATCCTCCCCTTAAGCTCATAACCTCACAATACAAATTTTTGAAGTGTTTTGCAAACTCAAAAAATCTCTCTAAAGTTAAGTGTTTGCTAATTTGAAGTACAAATCAAGATTGAAAAGAATATCAAAAGAAAATCAGATACAATAAGAAATTTTTAACTTTTCTCACACTAGGATACTCTTTAATGCTTAGAGAATATGGTAGATAGATACAATAAGTTTTCTTGGCTCTTGGTTGCTTCAAATATGGTGGGAAACCTTTATTTATATGTTGAGAGTTGAAGGTAGTTGTTAATTGCATTTATTGTTTAGAGCTTCTACAAAAATTTCAGACAAAAATAGTCGTTAGAGGCATTCTAAGCATGAGGGGATTGATCCCTTTATATAGTGGATCGATTGGGTCAGTTAAAACAAGACCAATATTTATGCCAAACAAAGGTTACCCGATCGATCAGGTAAGGGGACTTGATCGATCTCCTACTTAGGTGATCGATCTCTTATGTAGGGGGATCAATCCTTTCTGTAAGTTTTTAACCTTAAATTCTTTTTGTATAAAAAATAGATTGATCCCTTAAAAGGGAGATCGATTTGGTCACTTTGAAAGCCTAACCAATCGATCCCTATAGGGAGGGGATCGATTGATTTTTTGAAAATTTTACTCAAAATAGGCTACTGAAAAAAAAAATAGATCGTTCACTTCTATCCCAAATTGTCCAAAATTCATTTTATTTTCAAAACATGTTTTGTTTTAGTTCAAAAATAATTTTTGGTAAGGTAGAAGGCTAAAAAAAATTCAATTTAAGATAAAATAAATTTGATTCAACTTAGGCAAATTTTTGTTTTGTCAATTCGAAGGCTTTTATCAGTTCAAGCTAACAATTATTAATATACTCTAAATATTGAAATATATGTATCATTTTATTTGATAAGATAAAGATTTTTAAATAATTAGTAAATTAAAAATGGTAAAAATAAAAAGTAACTCATTATACAAAATTACCTAATTATCAATAGATAATCATGTATATAGTATAAATTTGTAATGAAAGAATTTCGAATGAGAACTTTTAGCCTAAATTTGGAATGAGTTAAGTGAAGGAAAAGTAAAGGAAAGGAAAGGAAATGAATAAACCTTTCTTTTGTTTGAATTTCACATAAATTAAATAAAAAAAAAGGGAAAGATGCTTAACATCTTTGTTTTCTTTCACATTATTCTCTCATTTTTTAATTATCCCAAATTGGAGGAAAAATAAGGGAAAAAAAGAATAAAATTTTTAAAACTTGAAATAACTATTATACCCTTATTATTTTTTATATTCCAAATAAGTTTTTAGTTATTTTATACCAAGTTTTTAAAAGATATTTGATTTTTACAATTAAAAAGAATATTATATATTATTTTATATTTTAGTTTAATATTTCAACAAAAAAGTTTAATTTGATATTATAAGTTATTTTATAAAAAGAAGGTTATAATTGAAAAAGAATGTTATAATTAATTATTTCCTTTCCTTTTCACTCTTTAAACAAACAATAGTGGTTATAATTCATTTTTTTTTAATTAATTTTGGCTATCTAAACAAGATTATATGTATCATTTCCTTTCCTCTAAAAAGCCATCCCTTCCTTTCCTTTCCTTTTTTTCCTTTTACTAATATTTATCCAAACCTAGCATTAGGTTTCTTAAAATATTATTTCAACTTTAGTATTTATTCATTTCTATTAATGTTTTAATGTTGTTATATGAAAATTTTAGAAGTTTAATAAAACTCATTGTAATATTAATGAGTCAAATATTAGAAAATCATAAATTATTACAAGTATTATTTCATTAACTTTTAGAAAATATTTATTTTTAATAGTGCACTACATAAACATACTAAAAGGAGAATGTATTTTAACTATTATAACTTGTTATTTAAATATAACTTATTTTGTAAAGTTCTTAAAGCAAATAAAAAGAAATAATATTTTTTAGTGTTAGATTATTTGTTACCAATTTGAAACTACTCAATGCTTAACTTTTTTAATTAAAATGATACAAAAAAAAAGTCATGATTTATTTACATGAATAATGCCTATATTTTAAGTTTTCATTTTTAATATATTTATTTGAATTAATATCAATTATTTATTTTATTTTTTAAATATAAATAATGTTAACCATAATTTATTAAAATCATTATCTTTCTGATATACGTTTTAATATAATATTATCCATAATGTTATTTGTATGATATATAGTATAATATAATGTTATTCACAACAACCTCTCATTTTTTTCAGAAATGGTTTAGTAAAGTATACACTATGATTTTTTTTCAATAAAATTACAAAGTAATAATTAAGAAAATATATTAAACTAATATCTTTGACATATAGCACTACTTAATAACAAATATAATAACAAATTAATATATTCAACAAATAAATAAATTCAGGAAGGCAAAAAATAATAATTACAATTTATAAATGGTTTAACCAATGACAAATTGAAGGCACCTCAAATATTAGTAATATTTAATTATAACTTGATAACAATAAGGGTTAATATGTAAAATGGCCCATGTGCTATATATATATATATATATATATATATATCTTATATCAATTCAAAATTTAAAGAACTAAATTATTACTTTAGTACTGCAAACTTTCATTCCACCAAATACTTTGATACCTTACACTCTTACCGTCAGTGATAGATGTGTGGCATGAATACCCAATAAAATAATGTCACGTGTAATAAATTGTCAATTATCATCACGTAAGCTATTGTCATGTCAACAAAAAAATTAAATAAATAAAAAAATAAAACATGATTTTTTAAAATTAAAAATTAAAAAATTGACATGAAAAATAGATAATGTGATGATGAATGGATATTTATGCCATGTTTCATAACTTTATCTGGTATTAATGCCATGTAAACAATTTTATAAATAGTGTTAGTAAAGAGTACCTCGATGGAATGAAAGTTTGGATATTAAAGTGAGAATTTTTTTTCTTTAGATATCAAATTGACAAAAAGTATATAGTATAAGAGTTATTTTTATATATGATACAATTTTTAAAATAAAAATAAAAATTATATTTTATAATTACTACAAATAAATGAAATTTCTTACCAAAAAGTGTGAAAATTGAAAATGTTAGTTTTGATAAATTTTCTTTTCTTACATGAAATCTAATAATAAACATGAAAAAGTACTTGAAATCTAACAATTTTGCTTACGTGAAATTGATTAAAACTACTTGAAATCCAAAAATTAACACAATAATAACCAAAAAGCAAATAACAATTACATTGTGAAAAATAAGAAAGACTAACTAACATAATAACAAATAACATCTTCAACATAGAACTTGTAAAATAATATGTTAGCAAATCTATATTTTTTTTATTTCCAGTTAAATTAATGTATATATTTACTTATCTAATATAATTCATATGAAAATTTATTGAATATAAAAAACTTAAAAATTCATATAAAATAATACAATATGAATTTTATTAGAAACTAAAAAATATATAAAATTTTAACCCTTTTCCCAAATTTATTCATAGAAAAAGAACTTATTATTAATAATTTAAAAAAAAACAATAAATAAGAGATTAGGCAATAAAAATTATACCTTTAACTTTAAGAATAAAAAATTCTTAAAAGATGAAAATAAATAAGATTAGAAGTTAAAAGAAATTACATATATTTTATAAGCAACCAAAAACATAAATTAAAAAAAAAAAGAAGAAATGATCAAAATGATATTTACTTGCAATAATAATAACAAAGTTATTTTTTAAAACAAATTATCGCTCTTATAATATTATCAATATAAAAAATATTAAAAAAGGAAAACATTGAATCTTGAAGGCATAACATCACAAAATTTACGGACTTGTGACCAACAATTTGATGATGAGACAAATCTATGCGAATAACAAAACCAATAATATTTAATGAAAAATTTTCAATTAAAAATTATTTTTAAAAAATGAAAAAACTCAAAATTCATAATAAATTATCAAAAGATAAAAGTATTAAACACTTAGTTGAATGCTTATCAAAACAATCATAAACTATGAACAAAAAATATATTGTGGAATATTTACACTTCATTAAGCATGTCTTCAGTACAAGTAAGAAAATGAATCATATCTTTAGCAACAATTAACCGATAATCATCTTTACTTTTTACAATAGAAAAGTTTTTCTATTTATATAATAAAAACCCTTATCATGGATTCCATTTTTCAATCAATATGTATTACAACTCTAAAAAATATCATGAATATAAAATCTCTATGAAATAAAAAAAACTATATATAAAATAAATCAAAAAATAAAAATAAAAACAAAATTATAATAAAAATAAATTTATTTATGTTCATTTTTATCAACCAACATTATTTCTATGCTAATACGTTATTTAGTCTTATAATTATAAATATCCACACAATCGATAAATACAAAATTTGAATATTCTCATCTCTTTCAAAAGTCAAATTAGCAATTGTGACAAATTCTAATTTGCTAAAATGCAAACTTGAAATAAAAAAATACGATCATGACAAAAAATAAAAAGAAATAAAAATACAAACACTAAAAAGTACACCAATTGGCTAAAAAAATTGAAATGTCCAATAAAAAATCATAAATCATGATTAAAAGATAAAAATTATAAAGTACAAGCACAATAAAAAACAAATCTCATTATTAGAAATAGAAAATGTATTCCAAATATGGAATACACTTGTATAACCATCTCATCTTTAAAAAAAAGAAGTTGAAAAACCATAATCTCATTTTTAAAAAAAGAAGTTGGAAAATCATAAGTCAAAAAAAAAAAAAAAAGTAAGAATATAAACGTTAAAAAACCAAAGGTTTAATAAATTTGAATAAATAATGATTTTGAAAAAAAAATCAAAAGTCAAGAATATATATAAACATTAGGCAACCAAAAATTTATTTTGTTTTATGTAATAAATTTAGAAGATATAAGTTTAAAATTTGTGTAAAAGACATGATATTTATTGCAAAATATTTAAATTTTATATATTTATATGATTGGACCGGTTTGATTCTCAATTCAATATAAATCTGATCGACCAATTCAGTTTGGTTCCGACAACATTTGTTCTAAATGAGTTAAGACTCATATTAAATTTATACTAGAATTTGCCCATCTATTACGTGGATATTTTAAAATAAATGGTGTTGGAAATGGTAAGAGATTAAATAATTAAGGATAAATTATAAAAAAAAAAAATATCCTCTGTTTGGGGCAATTTGAAGGTGCCTCTTCTTTAAAGTTTGACGCTTACTTACCTTGTGCATTATTTTTATTAGTATTTAACTTATTTCTGTTAGTTTTAGCATTAATGCCTTAAATATTTTTTATTTTACTTACCAACAACATTTTTTCCTATTTTCCTTTTTTATTCCTTCAAATTCTTGACTCTTTTTTTTTTTTGCAATCATTTTTTTAATCAAACTTCCTAATCTCATTCTTAGTTAATCCAACTTTCTTTTTATCACCTCTTTTTTCCTCAAATTTTCCAACTCGATCATTCTAAATCTCACCCATTTAATTAATTTAACCATTTAAAGTATTTTCTTAACCCAACCACCACAAATTTGGAAATCATGAAAATAAAACTAATTATAATTACCTAATTTAAGTTACACTTCTTCATTTGCCTCAGAAGAAACATCCTCTTCCCCCCTTGTAACCATAAGATATCAAATTTTATAAAATCTATTTCGTTGAAGCATTTTACCAAATGGTTTCTAATAATCCTTAAATCCTCAACTTTTAAATGTTCATCAATCATAAAATTTCATTTTCTTCTTTTTTTGTTTGAATTCTGGTTTCATGTGAACTTTATAAAAAGAAAACACAAAAAAGAAGAAAAGTAGAGAATAGGTTATAGCATCGGAATAGATGGAGACAGTAACAAAAACAATACCAACAACAATAAAAACAAAAACATAAGAAAATAATAGCGAAGAGAAAGCTTGTATTTGTGAAAATGGAACATTGGATCTTAATTTCTATAAAACGGAATATTTTGTTTCATCTTTGATATCAAAACTTTTTCAATTGTTGTCTCAAGTTGAAGGGGATGATCGAAATTTTTAATTTTGAGATGGGTATAGATGTAAAAATTGATATTGATTGAATTTTGAATCTTTGGTTATAAATGATTTATAGATAAGAAATAATTGATTTTTAAATGATTGAAGAAGAATGAAAAAACAGAAAAAAGTAAAAAAAAAAAAGTTTTAAGAAACATAAATTGAATAAATTACAAAAAAAAAAAAAATTTGAAAAAAAAGTAATAAATCAAATTTCAGGATAATTAAGTATTAAAATTTAAATCTCATAAGTCACTTTTAATCCATCTCAAATTATATTGTGTTTTTCTATAAGTTATCCAATGATTAAATATGGTAAGTTTTTTAAGAAGTGGATAATTTGTTTTAAAAGGAAATATGTTTTCATAAAAAAAGTAAAATGATATATATCTTTAATTTTAGATTTATTATTATTTTTATATTTGCCTTTTTATGTAAATTTCATAATTGAGCTAATATCAATTAACTTATAATACTAAATTCAACTTAAAGCGTTATATATAACAAGATACTTTTTATATGAAATATAATATATACAAATATTAAAATCTTTGATTGAAACTAACTCAAGAATTGACAAAAAAAAATCATAAAATAAAGGGTATAAATTAATATAATTATATTTCTAATTTAATTTTTTAAAAAAGTAAAATTAGAATTCGTATTTTTAAATTCACTTTTCAGTAATTTTTCTTCATTTTAAAAACTTGTACGTTATTTGTCCATTTTTTTTTTTTTTTTTTACATTTCAAAATAATTTTAAATAATTATAAAATTTTTTCTCTATATTTTTAAAATTTTTTATTCGTTTCACCTAAAGGGTTTAATTATGATTATAGTTTTTTATATTAATAACTTCACATAAAAACTTACTAATAGTACGCTATACCCAAAAGTTGTTTGGATAAATTACCCAAAATAAAAATTTGTATTAGGAAAAAGAAAATCTTATACGAGGTTTCCTTTGCTTGCCTTCCATTTTCTTCTGCTAAAACTTTCTTTACTTCTCTACGTCTCAACTTCCAGTGCCAAAGCTTCAATATCAAAGACCAAAACGACGGGAAAAGGGAAAAAATTGCCAACCATGAAGAAAAAGGCAGCCGTAAAACGAATCCTGGACTACGATGTTAAGATCATAGTCAACCCCGAGAAGGTAAACAAAA
Source organism: Durio zibethinus (assembly GCF_047325235.1). Classification (NCBI taxonomy): domain Eukaryota; kingdom Viridiplantae; phylum Streptophyta; class Magnoliopsida; order Malvales; family Malvaceae; genus Durio; species Durio zibethinus. The sequence goes on along the minus strand of NC_143183.1, from coordinate 18,312,188 downwards.
TGGAACCCAAAATCTTTCAATTCATTACAATTTCCACGCAAAAAAAAGTTTGCTTTTTTATTTTGTAGAGTGGGGTTGAGACCCAGAATGTGAGGATGTCGATGAATCCGTTTTGCGAGATAGCTTTGGAAGAGGCTTTGAGAATTAAGGAAGCTGGGTTGGCTAAGGAGGTCGTGGCGGTTACTATGGGACCCGCCAACTGTGTGGATACTCTGCGGACGGGTCTGGCCATGGGTGCTGATAGAGGGATTCATGTGGAAGCTGTTCGTGAATTGGTTCCTCTCACAGTCGCTAAGGTTTTGAAGAGGCTTGTTGAGGTTGAGAATCCTGGCTTGCTCATTCTTGGAAAGCAGGTTTATCTTCCTCTTACTTTTCCTTGTTTCTGATTGTTTTCAGATTTTATTATTATTATTATTATTATTAAGGATGAAGGTTCCGAAATGCTTTGTTTTGTGGGTAGTTTGAATTGAAGGTAAGGGGGGGGGGGGGGGGGGGGGGGGTTTATAGGTGCTGTTTTTGTTACTGGGGGAAAGTTTAAATCTTGTTGTTTGGTTTTATGTAGCAGTGTAGTTGTCCATTTTGCATTTTGAATTGAGGTGAAAAAAGTTTGATTGATTATGGATATGCAAGTTTTTGTTTACCGTTTAATGAAACTTAATTGCTAATTCAAAAGGTGTATGATTTTTTAGCTTGGTTCTTTTTCCATTTCAAATGATTACTAAGAAGTGAGAACATGGAGTTAACTGAATAGGAATGACGTTTCCAGTTTTAAAGTATTGGTCTTTAGTCTACTGATAAGTCTGGTCATAATCTCAATTAATTTTAGTTTTAAAAAAGGTCTTAGCTGAGCGGAGCTTATTGATGGAAAAGATTATGCATTTCTATCTTTTGATTACATTTAGTTTCTTTTCATTTCCCACCATTTCTTACTTGGCAAGAGTTGTGTTAGGTGTCTACTTCATTAACAAGAGAGCTTCACAGGGAAGTTCTCTTTGTGTTTGAGCCTTCAATGAGTATGGTGCTGTTAAAGTTCTTGAAATTCAGACATGTCTTCTGCCGTGGGTTGTTGCTGTTTCTAAGTGGAGCTCATTCCCTTGTTCTTCTTTTACTACCTCTTCGTTGGAGAAATTTATTTGGAAAATTGTTGTTTCTTATTCTCCAGATACTTGTGTAGGCAATTGATGATGACTGCAATCAAACAGGCAAATGATAGCTGGGCTGCTTGGATGGTCACAGGGAACCTCTGCTTCAAAAGGTCAGTTCAGCAGTCAATTTCTTGAGAAACTACTCTTCTATTGCTACATTGCTTTTTTATTTGTTTCTTTTGGTTGATATCATACTTCTTCATAGTTCATATAAAGCTCTAACTTACTAGTACTGCTTGTTCTTGGATGAAAAATGATCTTTTGTTTGATTAGAACATACCAAAGATCATAAGAGGAATTTTTTACATTGTATGAATGTCAGTGGTATTAGAATGTTGAGGTGAAAGTGCTGTAATTATATTGGGATTTACTTTTAATGTACTATTAATTAAATTTGGTTGATATTTAATTATTCATACAAGTAACTCTCTTGTTGCCATGGTTTTCGTTCTTTACCTTTCTTTCCTATCTAATATGCATGGTAGTATTTCAAATTTTATTGTGTTCCTGACTGCTGCTTTTTAGTAGGTTGTGCTGGACAAGAAGAAACAAGTGGCAACAGTAGATAGAGAAGTTGATGGTGGTCTTGAAACACTGTGTTTGGATTTGCCTGCTGTGATCACGTAAGTATCTGATCCAGTTAATTTTTGGTGTTCATTATATAAGTAATCACTAATAAGGAATCCATTATTTGGGTCTGGCACATTAAAGCTGTTCTAATAACACAATAACTATTAAAGATTTGCTATTTAGAGGTTACATGTGATGCAAATTCATACAATTTTTTAATTACTTAAAGTAAGCATGATAACTATTGTACTGTTGTAAAACACTTGATTTCTAAATAACATATAGTGAGGTTGGCGCTTGGAAGAAAGGACTGGATGAATTTTTTTTTTCCCATGTGGCCAGGCATATTACCTCATTAAGATGTTCAAAAGCTGTATCTTAGGTTTTATGTTTTATTATTCAGTTGTGGTGGTTTCAGGTGAGGGAGGTTGGTTTGAGGTTATGTCTTCTTTGTTGAGGGTTTCCCCTAAGTTTCTAAGTCACCATGCACATTGCGCTAGCCTTAATAAGGAAAAAAAAATGGGAATCCTGGTATGTATGAGAAGGAGATTCTCAAGCAAAATGCTTGACAAAGCTACCGGTCAGAAAAGGCCTTAAAAGGGAAATTACTTGGATGGGAGCCCTACAAGTGTGGGATAAAATTCATTCTTATAAAATTGTTAGTTATGTTTTTAAAACAACTTCTAAGTAACCTTAAAAAGACTAACACTCAAAATGCCAATTGCTCATCATAGGTTGATGCCATTTTGTTTGCTCTTTCTGGAATATACACTTCCACTGATGCTGTAGCAGCACAGCAAATGTAATGGAGAAAACAGATCATATGTTTTCAACACATAAAAACTGCCTCGGACTATGCATTTTCTGTAATAGAATTCCTGGTAATATTGACTTCATCTGTCATGTGCAGCACTTATTTAAGACTGAACCAGCCTAGATATGCAACACTTCCCAGCATAATGAAGGCAAAATCAGAGCCCATAATGAAGTATAATCCAGAAGAGTTGAATGTGGGAATGAAATCCGATTTAGAGGTTGTTCAAGTCAAAGAACCGCCCAAAGAGAAAAGCAGGAGTAATTCTATCATCTGTTGATGAGCTGATCGACAAGCTTAAAAATGAAGCTCATGTAATATGAAAATTTCCCACTTCTCTTATGACAATTGGTCTTTACTGATTCACAGCATTCTCAAATTAATTGATGACCCTGAACTTACCCTGAAAGTTTACAGAAATGAAAGTCTATAAATTTCCTCCGTTTGCCTCTAGCTCTATTTATGTGTCATTTCTTTTTGAAGGTTGATATGATTCTCCATAGGAGCATATTGTTGGTTGGATTGGGCCAAGGTCTGTGGTTGTTCTTACTTTGAAGTTTGAACCCCAGCCCATTCTTTTATATATCGCATCTTGATTTTCCTTATTTATTGATGGCTATTGATTTCCTCACTTTTTGATGGGTATTGGAGAAATTGGAGAAAAAAAATGATCTATCATTTTCGTGCCGAGGTTTGTCATAATATGCAGGTGATAGATAATTAAAGAAGAAAAGAAAAAGATGTTATTTGAAGATGGGGAATGTGCCATCATTGCCATTGAAATTTCACAGTGGAGGCGGAAAGAGTCTTCCCACTTTCCACATGAATATATTCTAGCCTAGTGGCACTTGGTGTTCCGAAATTAAAGTGGACTCCACTCAAAGTTTAAATATTTTGATAATAATAATATAAAAAAAAAAAATTATATTAATATATATATTGAATGTAAGTTGTGACATAAGATCATTATTTTTTAAAATCAATTTAAGTTTATGTCAAGAGGTTATACAATAGAAGTAATTCATCTATTAAGATTTTTGTTGGAGGGTTTTTGAGCGGAAAAGAAATATTTACATATAATATTTATTGACTTAGAGAAAGTATACGATAGAGTTTTTTAAAAGGTGTTTTGGTGGGTCTTAATGAAGAAAATAGTTTATTTAAGTAGTATTTAGTATAGGGTGATTACTACAAAAATTATGATGATCTATGTTTGATAAGCATTTAATGATCTTACGTGGTAGTAATCTTAGATCACCGAGAGTTATCAAATTATTGTTTTAGAGGATGATCTAATTATTATACAAAAAGGTAAGAAACTTTTATAATCAAGTCAAATAATATGTAAAATTAATAATAATCAATTTTATTCATTTAATATGTAAATTCAAAAATTATTGCATCTTAAAATTGTAATTATTTTATAATACAAGTTTTTACATTTTCAAATTAATATTCATTATAACAAGTTTAAAAATAATTTATGTATTTAATTACTTTTTAAAATATTTTATATATAATATAATTTTTTGTTTTTCGTTTATTATGAATTTAAAAAATTAGTTTTATTTTCTAATTAAAATTTTTTTTACATAATTTATATTATAAAAATCAATTTACTTATCAATATATATATTTATTAATTTAATAATTTAATAAAATTTTATTATAAAAAATAAATATTACTAATATTTTACAAATTATTATCAATATTTTACAAGTTATTATCTTTAAACAGCCTTAAATTATTAATTTATGTAATTATTATAATATATATTATTATTTTCATACTTTTAAATAAAATATTATTTTATTTTTAGTAATACTAAATATAATGATTTTTAATTTTTAAGAATTAATGATTATTAATCAAATAAAATAATTTCAAATCACTAGTGTTAAGATCATTTTGGTAATAAGATTACTTTAGCAAGTACATTACCATGGTAATTTTGCAAAAAATACCAGATGTTATTTTTAAAGTACATTAACATAGTTAAAAACATTTATAAATGAATTGTAACGTATGTGAGGACATCTAGGGATGTAACTAATAGTTTTCCAATTGCCTTAGGATTACATCAAGACTTAGTATTAAATTTTTTTTTTTTTTTTTGCATTAGTGATGGACTAGCACATTGAACATATCTAAGACAAAGAGCCATGGAGTATGTTTTTTGTTGCTGATATAATTTTAATTGTTGAAATTAATAATGATTTTAATGCGAAATTAAAATTATGAAAGTATAACTAGAGTCTCAAAAGTTTTAAATTGATTAGATCTAAAATTAAATATATGAAATGTAAGTTTAATAATTATACAAAAGTAAGAGTTAGTGTGATTAAATTAAATAATGAGATAATATCAAAGAGTAATTATTTTCGATAAAGGTAAGATAAGATTATAAGAGACAAAATAAAAATTAAAAAAATTTGAAAAAAATTAAGAGTATTCTAAATAGAGGAAAAATGAGAGAGGGACATTTAATATATTTGGATATGTGAAATGTAAACTGCACTAATTAAGAGAAAAATGTGTTCTTAAATTTAAAAAAGATCAAAATATCTAGAGATAAATTACATAAAATGTAAATAAAATAATAAAAATGATACGAGGATTAGAAGTAGATAAAAATATTATTTTTGATAAAATTAAATGGACAAAAAAATTCAAAACTATAATCTAATATGAATTTTTTTATACAACTGAGCCAGATTATATAATATAAGATTTGGTTTGTTATTATTATCATTTATTTTTATAAAATAAATATTTTATTAAGCAAAAAATATTTTTTTTTATTTTTTTAATATATTTTTGCAAATTCAAATAAATTTACTTAATTGAATCTAATAAATTCGTAAAAATTTATTTTTTTACGATCTTTTAATGAATTCAAATACAGAAACTAAATAAAAAAAACAACTTTTTTTTTTACTTGAGCAAATGTTCTTTAATTTTTTTTTAATTTGTGAAAATTTAATCCAAAAATATATGAACCGCCGAAATTGAGTTGGGGCACTTACCACTTACAAGCTACTTTTATCAGTTAGCGACGCGGCGGCCCGCAGCCCGGTCATTTCCCAAAGTCAGACTCCTCCACGTGTTCCTATGTCATTGGACCTACGTTTTCCACTTTCAATTCCCAAAACTTCATAATTTCTGCTCCAATCCAGTATCTTATCCTACCGTATATATTTCGTGCGAATTTCTACAAAAAAAAAAAAAGAAAGTGTGTGAAAGTTGTGAAAAAAATGGATTCAATAGAAGACTGGGATTTTCTGGATTTTAGTTTCATCGATGAAAATACTTCTCCAGATTTGCTTTTGCCCAATTATAGGTTCTTTTCATTTTTTAATTTCTGTTTAATCTAGGCTTTGTTTTTTTTTTTTTTTTTTTTATAGTAAATTCTGAATTAATTAAGGATTTTTTTTTGTTTTTTCATTAGATTTAAATTCAATTTATGATTATTCTTTTTGTTTCAGTAGTGGTGGAGAAATTGAATTCTCATCTGGAAATATTGTGCATCAAGAAAACGAATTCGTAGATAGAGATTGCTCGCGCAAAAGGTATTATTTCAAATTATATTTCAAAATTTGTCTTATTTTTTAGAGTTTTATGAGAGTTTTATTATTAAATATAATTCAGAAACTCTGTTTGGGTGTTTTTTCCCCCAGGATTTTATTCTAGTTTCGCTATGTTTAATACTTATAATTCTTCATTTTAAAGAAATGTTGCAATTAATGGCTTTGTCAGGGGGCGCAGTGGATCATGCAGCAGGCCAGGGAACAAAGCTTGCCGTGAGAAATTGAGACGGGAGAGATTGAATGAAAGGCATGTATCTTCTTCGATTAGATTCTTCAAGAAATTGTTATAACCTTTTATATTTTCCTGTATTACTATTGTTATTTTAAAACAAAGGCATAGATTTTGGTTAATGGTTGCAGTTTTCTTTTTGTTGGTTTCATTGTTAAAAATGATGACAACTTTGAGTTGAGTGTTAGTTGTATACTTCATTTGTATCTCTTTCTTTCAAGAAGGTAAGATTTAATTTAATCGAACAGATTTTGTTATTCTCTTGTAGGTTTCTGGATCTAAGCTCTATTTTGGAATCTGGGAGATCTGCCAGGATTGATAAATCCGCAATACTTGATGATGCCATCAGAGTTTTGACCCAACTAAGAACTGAGTTTCAGGAGTTCAAAGAAACTAATGAAAAGCTATTGGGGGAAATAAAAAGTTTAAAGGTTACTTATTTACCTTTTTTTAATCTAGACAAGTAAGAAAAATTTTTCTTTAGGCAAAAATAGACATCCACATCATCTTGGCTATGTAATTGCTCAAATGTTCATTGAATTACACCAGGTTTTCAACTTCTTATGTTCTTCTAAATTTGTTAAAGTCGCTTTTCTTTTTTATTCTGTACCTTGTACAATGGACGTTACTGACTTTAATTTTGGTTTATCATTACGATTTGGATCAATTTATTGTTTAATATGACACTTATTGTTGAGATGGATAGATAAAATTGAGAAGTTAATGAGATCGAAAAGAAGTATTTCGATGTTCTAGTTGGAAATATACCTTGATTTTTTTCTTTTCCCTTTGATCTCAATTTGGTTGAGCTGGAATCATGTTTATTGCCATGTCTAGGTCATTTTGAATTTTGATTATTTGCTTTTGTATATGACATATAAATGGAATGATAAATTTGAGTGTTGAATTATTCTGTTGTTTGAGATTGCATCATAAATTTGAGTATTGAATTGTTCTGTTGTTTGAGTTTGCATCATAAATTTGAGTGTTCTTTTCCTTCTCTCTTGTCCTTCTGTTAACTTTGCACTAAAACAGGCTGAGAAGAATGAACTTCGTGAAGAGAAGCTTGTATTGAAGGCAAATAAAGAAAGGATAGAGCAGCAGCTTAAAACAATGACCATCTCACCAGCCGGGTATCTTCCTGCACACCCAGCAGCGTATCATCCTGGGGCAAATAAGATGGCGGTTTTTCCTGGTTATGGTTTGGTACCAATGTGGCAATATTTGCCTCCATCAGCACGGGATACATCTCAAGATCATGAACTTAGGCCCCCTGCAGCGTAGTGCGTTTTTCTTTCTTTTATTTTTACTTGTCAGTTGAGGTTACAAATACTTGGACAATCTCAAATATCTTTGAGTATCCTCCCACAGTTTTGGCCTTGGCTGATATGTAAATAGTTTATTGGAAGTTTGATTCTCCCCTTCGGAATTCAACCATTGTTAATGGATAGCTGGAATGACCAGTTTGAATAAATGATTCTTTCACTGTCACATTAATTTGAATACCTCTCTCTCTCATAGCTCTTGCTGGAATCTGACAGTTGAAGCTGGAATTTCTTAGCCAGACAGAATTTTCAGTGTTAGAGCTTCTGGGAATTCAATGGTTATGCTACAAGTTAAAAATTGAGTCAACTTGTTATTTCAAAAAAAAAAAAAAAAGAATGAGTCAACTTGTGTTCGTTTGTATTCCTGCGGCAGTGAATTCTTGTGTAACTTGTTTTTTGGAGTTTGGTCCTGTTATACGAACTTCTACAGCCTGCTCATTACTGCTTAAGCATATGATTTGGGATAAAGAAATTATAAAGATGTTACACGCAAATTACTATAGATTTAAAAAAAAAAATTTTTATAAAATATTTGTATTTTAACCAGAAAAAGAGATTAAGAAGGGAAGGAATAAAGAATTGACTAGGAATTTCATGCGTGAAGGTGAACTTTGGAGGAAGCAGGCTGGTAGTTTGAATCTCTGTAGCATAGCTAACATTGCCCTGTCATTCTTTTCGAATTAGAAAATTAATATAAAGACATCCATTTAAACTAAGTTTTAAGTTCTGGAAATGAACTTGTTTGTTTGGTATAGCTTCTTCTATGCCCTTTCCCCTGGTCTTCTCTCATTTCTGAATTATAATTTCTGGATTTATCATTTTCTCATTATAGTGTTCGTCTTTTGTGATGCTTCCCTTTCAGCTGAAAGGGTTTTATGTGCTTTAGAGTCGTTTTCTTGGTCATAGTAGGCCAAGTAAGATTGCTCGTCTTCCAATTTGAGCTTCCTGATCAAGATCTTTGCCCCACAGCAGCAAATACAGGCCAACAATGACAATTACTCCCCCTAAAATGCTGAACAAACATGGGTGAACTTTTCAGAACCCTCGAGTTATTTGTTGATCTGCTTCCTTAACTGAAATGCATATGCATGAAGTTTTTGTTCTTGATAGGGTACAGAGACATCATGAGTAAATTGAATTTGAAATTACCTGCCCATATAGAGCTTTTCACCGAGGACAAGGTATGCAAGAACTGCCACCAGTATTGTTGAAAGGGGATTGAACATAGTCACAAAGACTCTCGTACACCACAGTTGAATGAAGATTATTATACCGGAGCACACCACTCCCTGTCATGGATGATTCGTGACTACAAATTTACAAGACAAACTTAAATTTTCTTTCACTTCTTCATTATTTAACTGTAGAATAAGCTCCTTACAGCATATACAGTAGCCCAGAAGTCGATATTGAATCCCATTTTCCAATCATCTGGTTTATGCTCCACAATGACCGTGAAGACGGCTGATTGTGCTGCCCCAACAAAGCTCATCCAAGTAGTTAATGATAGTGGTGCCGGATATCATTTCAATGTAAATGCCTACAGATTTTTGGAGATCATAAGCATACTTCTGCTTCTCTGGTGTGGAAATTAGTCATTATCTTTCTTTTCATCTTTAGTTATTTGCAGAAGATGCAGATAACTGGTAAAATCTCTCAGTTCTGCATATTGTAAACCTTTTTCTTTCTTGTTCTATTTTTAATCCTGGATTTATCAGTGCTGTATCAAATAGTTATTTATAATTTCAATTGTATTTTCCTTTACCTCTTATTATTTATATTTTATTATTATTCTCAGTTGGTTATAGATTTTACCTGCATGATGTACAGTATAGACCAAGTTATGCAGCTTGCAACAGTAAGAATTGAACCCTTCAACCAATTCTCATGAATGGGAGATTTTCCTTGAATATGTACCAGAGGATGCCATAGAGTTTTTATGGCAGGACCTTTATACAATGTCATCATTGTTACACCAATCAATGAGACACAGGTCCCAATAACTTTTGCTATCCCTCGAGGATTCTGAAGATTAACAACCTCCAATCTGCATGTAGTTGATCCTATATATGAACTGATGTTTATATTCATTGATGCTTTTGATAATTTATGGATCGAGATGGATGCTAACCTGAGCACAACCGCAATTAGGAATGTCAAAGAAGCTATAGTATTGACAAGTGCTGCAAGGAAAGTTGGTGAGGTGTGTCTCAAGCTTGCAAATTCATGTTGAGAGTCAAACTCACCCTGAGGTAATTGGAAGAAACGTAATCTTAGCTCAGTTAATTCATGCAGTCACCCTTAAGAGGTGGTATCCAGCAAGTTTGAGGTTCGAGTATCAGCACCTGAAACCCCTTCCCTCATCCCTAGGCTGCGGCCTCCTATCTACCAAAATAAGAAAAAAAGGGAAATGTGAATGTGACATCCTTACCCCAGGATGGAGAGAACAAACATCTCCAGAAAAAGAGCAAATGACAGCTTTGGCCTCATTTTTCTGCAGCAAAGAAAGAATAGAAGTTATATATGTCAACATAAAACATGATTGCAAATATTTTCATACAAGATTGGTGAAGTAATATTTGCATGAAGATGAATATTTCTGTACCTTTCAAGGAAATAGGCAAAAGGGAACATGACGATGCCAGACACAATGTGTCGATGAGTTATATGGACATGAGGATTCATCCCATGATTAAAGCAAGCTTCTGTGATAATATAGTGGAAAGTGTAGCCAACCTGAGCAAGGACCATGAGGAGATGTGGCTTGAAGCTTCTGTAAATGTCCGAAAACGATTATGCTTTCTGCGCCACAGTCTCCCCCGCTCACTTCTTCCCTCTTAACTGCGTCACAAGCTGAAGGAGCAAACAAGTATATGTACACTCAAAAAGGTAATGGCAGATTTGTTTTTATTTCCGTTACTGTTGCATGTTGTTGTTAGGATCATGTTCTTGATTAAATTCCATTCGAAATTGCATTGATTCCCTGATTAAGCCAGATAGCAAAAAAGAAGAATAATGCTCATGATCCGTCACCTTCGGTTTTAAAATTCTGTCATTCACATAACTAAGTCAGGTGATTAAATTGGAGACGAGGAAAAAACTGAAAAAAAAAAAAGAAAGAAAAGAAAAAGGTGGTTAGCAACCAACTCTAATTCAACTTGCTTCGAGTTTCTATCAAGCGATGCCCGATTCTTTAATTCGTTATGCTATATTGTTGCCTTTTTACACTTAGATGAACTTCCTATCAATATCTGCTTCAATTTGCGAAAGCATGAAAACTGTTTCCCTCAAATACTTGCTTTTATGTGACATTGCAGGAAAGAACTTTACTTTTTCGCAAGTTTTTTGTGTTGCTCACCCATAAATTTTCAGTGCACATGAAATCAAAAGGAATCTTTGGTTTATGAATGTCTTGGATTTTATTCTTATTCCTGAGTTTCAAGCTCCATTTTTATATATCGACATTTGATTAAAATTCTTCATCAAGTGGATAAACAATAGCAATGCATGTTCTGCTCCAGGATTTTTTTCTTTTAAACTTTGTTTCACTCTTTTCTTATTTTGATTATTATCATAACACAACGAAAACGGAGGGAGGAAAAAAAAATGAAACCCCTTCATGAAATCGTAACGCATATTGTTAATTTAGTAATGGTGGGATTCAATTTCTAGCTTTTGTTACAATCACTTTAATAAATTTTGACGAATTCAGTTGACACTTTGTTTTGCCAGGTCCACTTAAAAGGTACAACTTAAATTAGTTATAACTTATTTTTAGTTTCCATCCACAAATAAAACACTAGGCAGGCACACATTACTGAATCATTTATGAGACGAAAGTGATTTAGAGTTTAAAACTCTTTCTTTGAAATTTTGTGGGATGAGATTCATCATTTGTGAGATGAAAGAAGGGTTACCTCCCATTATGTTGTATGTAGATATATACATATATATCTATACATACATACATACATATATATATATATATATATATGTGTGTGTGTGTGTATATAAAACATGTTTTGCAACACAAGGGGTAAGTTTGGCATAGCATTTAAGCTCTCAAAAAGCTGATTTGGACTGCAAATGCAATGTCAAACGGTGTGATACAAAATTGTCAGTATAATTGGCAAGAAGTGACTCCAACCATGGAAAGAAAGAGAAGTAGAAGCATATAGTAGCCAAAACATTCATGGCCTCTCAGCATAATATACAAGCTGTTGGAAAGGTTTTATCAAGGAAAAAGAGACAATTCTATAATTGCAGCCAGTTAAATTAGATGGAAGGGCAAGTAACCACAAGCACAAGAATGGCAAATCCATAAATATAATTAGTTAGAAGAAAAAAGGGGAAGTACAAAATGGTGCTTAACTTTCATGCCTTGCCGTCTAAGCATGTTAGTAAGAGCATGATTGAGCAACCAGTTCACCAAAACCCACTATGGTTGAAGTTCCCAACTTTTCAAGCCAATTAATTTCACATGACAAAGACAAAATAATGATGTTTGCTTTATCCCATCTCCAAAAAGAACAAAAAAAATGATGTTTGCATCACAATAAGTAGTTCTTTTGGTAATTCAATTGCTTGTAAAGGAGGAATTTTCCATATCTATTTACCTTTTAAATCCACAAAAAAATGTTCTGTTTACCACCACCAGAAGCAAAAAGAATGATACCTATGAGGGAATAAAACAACGTTGAGTATCATAACACTATTTTCGCTTTTTTTTTTCTTTTGTATGGACAGTACAAGAAGATCAAAATTTCTGAGATCAATGATTTAGGAAGGTGGAAGAAAACCAAAAGCTTGTACAACAAATGGTTTAACAGCCAGCCAATAGCCAAAGCGTAATTAAGGATGATATTGAAATTGCTATCCAACCAAGGAAGGCCAAGGCAACTGACAACTGATATTTTTGGCATTCTTCTCCAAGTTTGCAGCTTCCCAGGTCATTAAAGTACAATACTGCAATGCCTGCTGAGGCAGAAGCTGCAGCCAGAGACATTGTAGCCGTCACCTGTGTAAAATTTAACAACAATATGACTTTCGATTGACATAACTAATTCCAAAATCATATTGGACTTCATGAAAGTATCAAGAAGGTTCATAGGTTCAAAAGAGGCTGACCCAGTCTCCAACTACAAAAAGGCTGACTAAAACGGGATTATGGAGGACCTTCTTTTTCGCCACGGCAATTCCATCTAATAACGCAAGACCAAAGCTCCAAACAACTTGTAATCCCATTGAAGCAATAAGGTAGCTGCACAAGCAAGATGGTCTCCATAAACAAATCTTTAGATTTCCTAGGTTGAGAGATACATTTGCAAACAATTAAGAGTTTTTTTTTTTTAACTATAACCTCATCATCTATAGCCAAATCAGTACAGAGGAATATTTATAAGAAAGTTGGTGATGATATAACCATTAACCAAGTTCAAATTGGACGTCTTGTCCATTAATTTATGAATGATTCATATTGAAAAGTTCTCTGGTTGCAGAAGTAGCTAGTTTATATAAACTACTGTAGAAACAAATAAATGAGTAAAGGGTAAAAATGTAGGAATTGATTCCTTAGATATGCATTTAGTGTTCTTAGAGGTTGCACCAAGTGGTGATAAGATTGCAGAAGACATCAAAATCAGTTTAGTGACATAACAGCTATAAGAATTGATATGTTTGATGGCCCATGAAGACTCATTAAACCACAAATATGCAGTTATGATCCAAATGTTTATTCACAAGGATTAGTAACTCAACAAAATTTATAGCACTTGCATTAGATACTTTAACTAGTAGAGTTCCATTGGTTACATGAATTATTTAGGTCTCACATCTGGCTAGCTAATTTGTTTTAGGCATAAAACTCTTTGATCACACCTCAGAAGACAGAACTTTAAATTCTACATTAAACCAATATCATGCCTATGAGATGTAGCATTAAATCACCCCTGCTATGGTTCCATAAAATCAATGAAGATTCTATCATCATACACTTAAACCTACTACACTCTAACTCAGCTTGTTATTAAGTGCTAAAAATTTAGAAAACCTAATCCAAAGTTATGACTTCGCAAAGCACAATCTTTTCCTCATACACTTGATCCTAATACAGTAGGATGCAAATGATACAAAAACAAGATCTTACTAAAATGAGATTCATTTCCTTATAAGCAATGCATCCATACTAAAGCAACTGTAAATTTTCATCTATCTAATCAGGCATAAGCAGAAACTGAGAAAAATGGTCATAAATCATCCTTTCATTATCTAGCATATAGAATATTAGAATTTCCCCAACAAGTAAAGCAAGAATTAATATCTATCTTCCTTTTCTTTTCTCTAATCACCATGTGTACAAAGTATTATATGAAATCCTGATTTCCCTAGTACTTTTCCAAAAAGATAAAATAAGATGGAGATAAGACAAATGATCTAATGTTCCCTAATACAATTACTTGAATCATGAAAAATACACGAACAGTCAGCACTCGACCTTCTCTTTTTCACAAATTCAACAGTTTGACAAGGATGGTAAGCACTGATCAATGTGTAACAATTGTAAAAATTACCAGCATTTATATCTCAAATTCATCACAAAATTCCAAATTTAGTTATTATACTGATAATTCTTTACAAAATGCAACTCATTTCTCAACAAAATATATTCAACTCACTGTTACTATAAACAGCAAGAAAGCAGATATTTCAACCTCACAATTTGAATGATATACTAGCATATTTTTGAAATCCTTTATCATTAAACTCAACAGAGAATCAGAACATTATTGCAGCGTCAAGACAAAATAAATAAATATTGACAGATCAACCAAGTTAAGTTTTGCCAACTAATCAAAACTCTGCAAGATTCCCAAACCCAACATGATCTTCTACTTAACTTTTCCAAGCACAAGATAGAAATTACAAACAAAAGCAAAGGCAGCAAATTATGATCCTAGCTATTTAAAGCATAGACTTAGAAAATAACATAGAAAGAAAAAAAATTCAGCAAGAAACTATAAAGGAGAAAAAGTAAAATACCAGAAAGCTGTGAAATTGGAGAAGCTAGAAGTGGTCGCCATGGAAGCAATTGATCCAGCTGCAAAAATACACTGTGCAATCCTTAAAAACAGGCTAGTTAAAGTCCCTGGACTTCCAGGAAATACCCTCATTTTTTTTCGACGACCAAATCCAACGAAAACTCTTCTATCAAATCTCGATAGATCATCTAAACACAATACAAACCATAACAAAAGAAAAAAAAGCTTTTATTAAGAAAAATTTAAAAGACCCACAAACTGAAATTGGATGATTTGATGAAAATCTTTCACAGGGGTACATTACTTATGGATTAAACTATGGAATTTGCAGAAGCCAGAGAATAAAAAAGACAAAAGAAAGAGAAGGATGAACAAGTGGAACAAGAAAGCAAATAAAAAAAGGAATTAATTTATGTAATTAAAAAAAGAAAAAAAACTGGTTTATTGACAATAATGTTATTGCCATACAAAATTTTTCCACTTTTAATGTTGTTCTATGTAATTGGATTTTTTTTTTAAATGTCAAAAGTAAAAGGATAAGGCAATGCTTTACTAATATAGTCACACTTTATTTTTAAAGCAATTATTTGAAACTTTTTTTTTTTATTCTTAACTATGGTAAAAACACTCTTTTTTTTTTTTTTTTTTTTTTCATTTCATTGTTGCTTTTGCAATTTATATTTTGTTTTTATTTCATGAATATTCCAGGTTAATTTTATTTTTTAGTTAAGTAATTATTTTTTTAATAATTCAAATATTTTCATTAGGCTAATTACTTGCCACTAATGAGAGCTTGCTAGCCTAAATCCTAATGTTACATATTAAGCTATTAACAACCTTTACAAAAAGCCATTTTTTATTAAACATTAATTATATATATATTTAGTTTCATATAGACTCATTATGTGAAAGAATTATTGGCTAATCTTAATTTTAGTAACCCACTAATGGATACTGTAAGTCCAAACTCTTTAATAACTAAAAATCTAAGATGTATTAATGCATGATTCTCCACTCTTTGGGTAGAGTGGTAATAGGTTGAAATTCAGTTTTTTCTCAAATTAAAAAAAACCTAAAATAATTTCATAAATCCCTTTTTAAAGGTAAAAAACGCACCAAGACAATAATTCATATCTTATTGAATCCTTTTGCACACAACTAAGGCCTCATTTGGATTGAGAAGCAGCAATGTAAGACTTTAATCGCATCATTTATCTGTTTAGATAACATTATTTTATCACCGTTTGGTATTTTCATCGCATTTTATCATTAGTTAGAGACTGGACTAGGGCTGTAAACGAGCCGAGCCGAGCCGAGTAGTGAGAAGCTCGAGCTCGAGCTCGACTCACAACTCCGGGCTCGATACTCGGCTCGAGCTCGATCGAGTTTTATTTTTCAAGCTCGAGCTCGATTCGTGATCGAATTCGAGCTACTCGAGCTCGCTCGATTAAGCTCGATTAATATGTAAAAATAAGCTCGATTCGTATACTCGACAAGAGTTCGATTATTCATGCTCGAACTCGAACTCGAACTCGGATTCGAAATATTTTATTAATTAAAAAAAATAAAAATATATTTAAATATAAAAGCTCGATTAGGCTCGCGAGCTACTCGAGTCAGATATAAGAATACTCGAATTCGGCTCGATCGGTAAGTCGAGCTACTCGAGCTCGAGCTCGACTCGACAATAATCGAACCGAATTCGAGTTTTTTTCGAATCGAACCCGAGTAGCTTGCGAGTACTAATGTATCATTTACACCCCTAGACTGGACCCATGATGGCCCACTGAAATTCCAGCGTAATTTTTTTTTTCCATTTTAATCCTTCTCCCTTTCTTTTTTTTTTTTTTTTTTCACACTTCTTCATTTCTTTTTTTTTTTTTTAATTTTTTATGTAAGTTTCCAACAGCTTTTTTCTTACAAAGTCAAAATTTTAATTATTTATTAATAAAATTATTATTTGATACAAAATAGTTTAATTTTTTAAATTATTTATTAATTTATAAATATTAAATAATTTAAAATTTTTATTACTTATAAATTTAAATATAATATTTTTAATAATTATTTATAATTTATTTCATCGTTATCGTTACATTTAAATTCAAACGTATATTTAATTATTAATTTTAATTTTATTATTATAATTTTAATCTTATCACTATAATAATTAATATTATATTATTAATTTTATCAAAATCAATCTCATTATTTTTCTAAATGAATCCTAACTTTGGTTCACCGGTTATTTACCGTGGTTGGCTGGTTGCTTTGCCTTCATATATTCTGGGCCACAAATTATTTTAAAAACATCTAATAATCGAAATTGTGAGCTGTAAGATTCGGCTAGAAAATGTTAAAGTTAAACTCATAATATATATAGTAAATTAATGCGAAGAAAAAAAAACATGTCTACCGGCATGAGGTGGGCAATTCATTGGGTTCAACATGATCAGAAGTGGGCATGGAAACGGACAACGTGTCTCTCCAGTCAGCTCTATTTGACTGAAACAAATCATAGTTACGGTTAAATCTCACTCTTCTAGCTCGATCACGCGAGTAGAACTCTTTCTTTTCATCAAGATCTCGTTCACTAAACTTTCTTACCCCATCTATTATATTGTTCAATACACTGGGTGGCAACCCATGGTTCACCACTTGGAAAAAGCCCCGTTCCTATGTGTATACACTCAATTTAATTTAGGTTCAAATTAATTAGCTTGATTTAAATGGATAAAATAAGCTCATATTATTTTATTTTATTTATTTATTATTTTTTTCTCATTTATTATTTGTTTTTATTATTATTTATTATTATTATTATTATTATTATTTATTTTATTATTATTATTATCATTTTTTTATTTTATCATTTTTTATTAATTATGAGATAATGATCAGATTAATTAAAAAATATTAAAAAAATGATAAAAGTGGATTTGATCGAAAATTTAGGAGCTGATAGAGTTGAGATTGAATTCAAAGATTGAATCTCAATCTCAGATAGAATTGAGATTGATTAGAAACTTTTTTGATCAATTTTTATAAATAAAGGTCGGAATATACAGAAAAGGGATTGGAAAAAAAAGATAGAGAGAAAACAAAAGTAAAAATAGTGTTTAGAGGCAGTTTAGAATTTTTAAGAAATTTTTTTCGAATTTTTGACATTTTTGTTTTGAAAAATTTTGAAAATTTTAGATTCCAAGTAATTTTCTGACGACATTCAAGTTTTCCGACGAATAGTCAAACGAAAAACTCAATTACCGCGTGTTTTTCAGATTTTGATAGAACATTTAAACGGAATTTGGGTTCTGTTTAGAGAGGAGGAGAAAAAAAAGGGAAAAAGAGAGAAGAAGGAAGACGCATCTGTTGAAAGGTTGAGTTTTTAGCGTTATATATCTTGTTGAAACGACGTTGTTTTGGCGTTAGTAAACCCACAAGATTCACGCATTTTACCAAGATTCGACCCGACTCGTAGCACACCCGAACCAGCGACTCATTTCTCCGCCTGGGTTCCAATCGAGCCAAGTCGAGCCGTTCCTGTCGAGCCGCATATTTGAACCGCTTCTGTCTTTCAAGCCGAGCCGAGCAATTCTAATGTTTTTTTTTTAAATTTATTTATTTATTTATTATTGTTATTATTATTATTATTGTTATTTTTGAATTAGAATTATTTGGTATTTCTTAATTTAATTTAATTTAATTTATTTTAATTTCTTTTTTTTAATGATTTTTATAAAATAAAAATTTCAAAAAATATATTTTTAAGGAAAAATTGAAAGTATCAATTTTTCTTAAAAATAAAGTTTCTAAAATAAAAAATTTCCAAAAGCATTTTGTGGGAAAGCTAAAAGTATCAATTTTCCTGAAAATAAAAAGTTTTAAAAAATATTTTTACGAAAAAATGGAAAGTATCAATTTTTCTTAAAAATAAAATTTCTAAAATAAAAAATTTTCAAAAACATTTTGGGGGGAAAGTTGAAAGTATCAATTTCTCTGAAAATAAAAATTTTAAAAAATATTCTTAGTAAAAAGTTAAAAGTATTAATTTTTCGTAAAAAATAAAACTTTTAAAATAAAAATTTTCAATTGCTTTTAAGAAAAAGTTGAAAGTATTAATTTTTTTTGTATAGAAACAATAAATTTTTTAAAAATGAAAAGGAAAAGATTTATATCAAAAGGTAAATCATTATTCTTTTTTATTATTTTATTTTATTTATTTTTTGTAATTTTTTTAATGTTAAATAATCCGATGATGGAGTCTCCGCAAGTGAAACAGTAGTTTTCTTGCATACTCTTGAGGTGAAAGGATTTTTTTTAATTCTCTGCCAAAAGTATTGGAATCAATTAAGAATAATTTTTAATAATTAATTACTTAGTAAATTTTTTAGGCTTAATATAGATAACACGAAATAAAGTTGAGACCATTCTTCGATGGGCATTGTGAGGATGCTATAACCTTCCTAACTCGTAATCGAATTCTCGAACTCCGTTTTGGTTGATAGACCCGAACTTATTTTTTTAAAGACCTTTAGTTAAGCTTAAATATTCTTTAAAATGATAGATTTTTTAGGTGATCAATCACACTTAAATAAAAAATATTGATAACGATTCTTTAAAGTTAATATCTAAAGACATATCTCCATATCTAAACGTTACGTCACTCTGATGCAATTTTGATTTGATCAACAATCTTCCTGTGATGATCATTTAAAAGACCATCAAGGTCTATGACAGGAAGTCTAATGTGAGTCCGGGTATGATCCAAATCCTCAGCAAGCTCGTTGGCTGATCTTAGGAACATTTTAGGAATGTTCACTACCCAGAATCCACAAGTCCTTTCACACCGAGTTTTGTGCATCGAAAGCCTTAAGTTCTTTCATTCTGTCACAATCTGATTCAACTTTTCCATTGCCTATGATCTCCATCAGATCTCCTGTCTTCCTCTCTTTTCAAGAAGTGGCGGTATGACTACGAGTACCCCCTGATATTGATATGTATGACATGCTACTCGGAAACTTGTTTTGTTCTTGAACTGAATAGATAGTTCCAATATTTTAATCCAAGAAATTACGTGATTCGATGAAATTAATAACTGTTTATTACTAATTATTCAATAGGCAGCATGCAATCATCCAATGAAAGAAATAAAAACATATGCAAAGTCCAGAATTCACATCGACCCCCAGAACTAGACAAGAAGTCCCTGGATCAGACAAAAGTTCCTGTCTTTCCAAGCCTTAAACCCAACTACTGTAAAGATAAACTAATAATCCTTCGACATGGCCGCCCTAGAAACATGAATATTCATATATTGTTGGGTCTAGAATCCAGGAGTTCCTTCACAATGTTTTTGTACTGAAATTCAGGAATCCAGACACCGGCTATTGTGGGCCTGATCCGGAAAATATTATCTTTTTTCTGGTCTCTGAACTGCGAAGTTTGCTGCTCTCTGGGTGAAGGTTTATGGCATTTTGCATATACATTACTCGCTGCCATGTAATTTAAGCATTGGGCTCAGAGAGAGTAGAATGGGAAGAAAATTTATCGATGCTGTATTGTGATTAGCCACTTAACATCCAACTATAAAAGACAAGTTGCGACAAATAAATACATGGATGGAAGAATAGACGATGCAAGCTTTAGCATTCTTTAACAAGGCCAAGTGGCCACGTGCAGTGTGATTCAGATTAGCGGAGACAAGGATTCTTTATTATTTGACGAAAACAATGTTAGAAATCAAATCCAGTTTCACTTCGTGTCCTTGGAGCTATCAACTAACCACCTAGTCTAGGTGTTAAAAATTTACAGGGAAAAACAAGAGTCTACCTTCTTTTTTCTTTTTTTTTTTTTTAAAGGATTGGGTTAGAGCTACAAAAGGGGTCTATTTCAGTTAATTGTAGTTTCTGATAAGGTTAAATTTGGAGTTTGAGCAGAAAAGTGAGGCATACAGATGATTATGGATCATTTGTGGTTTCTAAAACATTAAATATGTTTAATTTAGATTTAGCAATGTGAGATTGATCATTTTTAAGGTCTTAAATTAAATTTGTTTCCCTGCAATGGGCTTGTCACACCTCAAACTTAAGAATTGAGGACATAACAACACCACAATGTCATAAACATGCAAGATTACAAATATTTTACCAAACCGAAAATAAAAAATCTCCAGCAAATCTGATATAGAAATATTCACATTTTAAAACTATAGCATACTAAGGACAAATGTTAATCTCGTTAATTAATTAGTTGTCAAATATGAATTTACAAAGTTGTAGTGGTACTTTATGTGCATATTAAAATTTGATTTATATTTGATATATTATCAATGTATAAATTCTATATCCCATCAATAAATTAAAGGATATTTTCTCATTAATGAAATCAATCAGATGATGCATTTCATTAATGAGTAAATTTTTAAAAAGATTATTAATTTTTGTACATTTATTTTAAGGACTGATATTTACTTATTAATAAAGTAATATCATTCGATTTATTGATAGTATATAAAATTTATACATTGATAATATATCAAATATAAACTATTAATAACATAACAACTTATTATTGTTTAACATCGGCATATTTTATCAAAATAAAAAACTTTTGTACTAATAAAAAATAGCTTTTACACAATTTTGACATTGATTATATATATATATATATATATATATATATATACTTATTTGGATAAAAATAAATTTGTGAATAAATTAAAGTAACTAACAATTTCTTATATTAAAGAATGGCAAAATTTTAGTTTTTTCCAAGCACCTCAACTAAAATATGTAACCCATTGGGTTGTTTAAGAAATCTTTCATCTAACTCTATTATAACTTTTAAAACATGATGTAAATGACGATTAGTCGTTTCTTTTAAACGTCTAAACCAAAATTATATCTTTTTATTTTTTGCAAGATATGACAATATATAAAGAGTTTTAGCAACTTATTTTTTCATTATAATTCGTTGGTTGTAGACCAAGATATCTTTCTAGCATTGCACATAAATCTAAAAAAAACATAACCTTATGTCCCATTCTTACAATAACCCAAATTTTGTCACTACTATTCATTTGACTCGTTACTTCATCTCTAACCCTATTTCATTTTTGACACGTACAATAATCAATAACTTTTCTTTGTGATCATTTTTTATATACGTACAAATAAACATCTAAAGATAAAATGTAGACAATTACCTTTGACATCTTTCTTTCATAAATATTCAATCATTGACTCATTTCGTTTTTTATCCATCTATAATAACAAATGTTTAATAATATTAATAAAAATTAAATACAAAATTACAACAATGAAACAAAACTCACAATTCCAAAATCAGATTAGGCTTTGCTTTGCAACATTAAGATTATCAATCCCAAGGGGGAATGACTCCAAGTGGGAAGGAAAGAACAAAAAAATGAATGGAAGGAGCTTTTAAAAGAAAGATGTTTCTTTGGATACAAAATTACCAAAATCCTTTCTTTTTGTTGAGTTCTTTAAACAATTATTTACTTAGTAGCTCCTAATACAAATTATTTTTTTTTGCAAACGTATCAAAAATCCCAAATTCATTACAAGGCTATAATAAAATTAAAAAAAATTGAATAATTAATTACACAGTACAAAACTTCATTTCTTGACACAATATAAGAAGAAAAAAAATCAATAAAAAAATTAGATGGACAAACAAATGGAAGAAAAAGTGGTGATCGGACAAATACATTTCTACTAATATTACTGTAGAATATATATAGGATAAATTTCATTGTAAGCACTCATCTTATACTTAAATCCCATTTGGGTCACTAAACTTTAATTTGTCTCGTCCAAATCATTAAAGTTTATTAAGTATATCAAAATTAATCACTCTAATATATTCCATCCAAATTTTGGTAGTAAAAAGACATAGTTGCCACGCAATCAACTATACACATCAGTTAACTAAATTCATATGATTTTATAAAAAATCATTAAACTTTCACCTAGTTTCCAAATAAGCTACCAAACTTTAATTTATCAATACAAAATCATTAAAATTTATTAAGTATATCAAATTTGATCATTTTAATCAATTTCATTCAAAATAAAAGTTAGATAAAATTTAAATATCGAACTCAACCAAACAACATCTAAACTTTCTATATAATAAAAAATTTTCTTATACTCAATAGAAAAGAAAAAAAAAAGAATTAAGTAAACTCAGAGCAAATAGACATTTAATAAATATTTGTTTTTCTTAAAGTATTACTGCTTTTATTTAAATTAAAGAATATAAATATTTAAATAAAAAAGTCCTTACAATTTAATTAAAGTATTAAATGTAAAATTTTAATTGTCAATTTAATTAAATATTTTTTGTTATTAAAAATAATACTTTAATTAAATTATAAATATTTTTTTATTTAAATATTTATACTCTTTAATTTAAATAAAAGTAGTAATACTTTAGAAAAACAAATATTTATTAACAAATATTTATTACAAGTATGTTTTCTTTGGATATACTTTTTTTATTTTTATTTTCTGTGGGATATAAGAGGCTTTTTGGTTATTAAAAAATCTAAATGTTATTTGGTTGAGTTTAATATTTAGATTTTATTTAATTTTTATTTTAGGATGAAATTTATTTATTTATTTTTGTCCAAAGATGAATTTATTACAATGATCAAACTTGCTATATTTAAAAAATTTTAGTGACCTTGTAGTGACAAATTAAAGTTCAATTATTTATTTAAAAATTGAATAGAAATTTAATAACTTTTCATGAAATTATATTAATTTAATTAATTGATGTGGCAAATAATATGAAAGATGATGTGGCACCCATGTTAGAGTATCTTAGTGACTAATTTTGATATATTTAACAAATTTTAGTGATTTGAATAACATAAATTAAAATTCAATGACCCAAATAAGATTTTGATATAAGTTAGGTGACTTATGATGAAATTTACCCCATATATATAATAAAAAGAGGGATCACGAAGAGAAGTTAACACGATCTCTACTCGTTAATTAAAATATATTATTATAACAATTTTCTCACACTTTGTTGTCTGTTTTTGAAATTCCAAACCTATACAACTTATTATTTAATTCTTTATGAATTATTACTTTGAGAAGCACAAAAACTACAATAATAAAAACAAAAAGTTCTTGGGAAAATAAATAATAAATAAATTACGACTACTACATTGAGTATATGTAAAAAATTAAAAATAATTAAAAATAATACAAATTGCAATCAGAAAAATCCAGAAGGGTAGATGGTAAAGAAAAAAGTTTACTAATAAGCAATAGATATTCTTCTTCATATGTCTGTGAACGGCAACTTTCTTTTTTTATTGTAAGTGGTTAGGTCAGTAAAAAAAGAAATACCATGAGAAAATATAAGAAGGTTATATTAGACATTTTACATATAATTTTTTTCCTTTATTAAGTTTTAAAATTTTTCCAAACAGGGAATGATTTCCTTTTTCCCTTGCTTTCGTTACCTTTCCTTTTCTTTCCTTCATTTTGTAAAATCCAAACATAGTGTAAGGGATAGTTATCTTGACACCTGTTTAGTTTAGATAATTATCATTTTACCCTTTCCCTTTTAATATTATAAAGTTATTAATTTATCTTCTAATTAAATAAAAGATAAATTAAAATATAGATAATAAAACATCAAATTATAAGAAAATTTTAAAAAAATCATATTTACTGGAAAAAACAAGATCTACAAAAAAAAAAAAAAGATTTGCATATTTTTTTTAGGATCAAATTCAACAATAAAAAAATCAATCCCTCCGCGATCAAACCTACACCGATTCGAATACTAAAAAAAACAAAAGAAGAAAAAAATAAAAAAATAGCAACATCACAGCAAGAGAAAGCCACACAAAGCGCACAATAAAAACACGGAAAATTACCAAAAAGGGTTTCGGTTTGAGGTTTTCTAAAAGGTTTTAGAGCACCTAATTTGGTAATAAGAGAGACGGGGATTACAAAAAGAGCATAGTAAGAGTTGGAGGCATTTTGAACGATGGAAATGTGTTTTTTAAGGAGGAAAGTTGCTGATTTTAGGTCAAGATCTAGGAAAAATCTATTGGGCTTTTAGAAAAACTAGCTGGTGAAGTGGAAAGAGGATGAAAAGAGAGATTTTGATGGCTTTTGGTGAGAGACCGACACTGATGAGTAGTGGCCAATGACAGACGACGTGGTGGCGACAGCGAAATTTACCAGAATCTGGGTTTATTATGAACTCCCGTTGTGTTGCCAGAAGAAAGGAGGAAAGTTTTTGTGTTTAGAGAGAGAAAAAAAGGTGAAAATGAAAAAAAAAAGGTTATTTATAAGGTGCAAACTGCACCATTTAGTTCCCAAGAAGTAAAGGTGGATGAACTTGCACCCAATTCACCAAGGAAACCTTGAGCAACTTCTATAGGGGTCGCAGAATTGTGAAACAGATGAAGAATAAAAAGAAGGGCCCTATTGATAAAGGAAATAATAAGGTAATAAAGGCAGATCAGATTGCCTTAAAAGGCACGTCTTCCTCCTCATCTTTGTGAAGATAATGAGTTAGAATGTTAGAAGGCTTAACGCCCCTCTGAAGCAAAAGGAGGTAATGGTGAGGATTAGAAGGTTGAAAGTTAAAGTGGCTTGTTTGTTGGAACTAGATTAAAGTAGAATAATATATAGCAAGTGGTACGTACTTATTTTGCACGATGGTCCAATTTTCATAATTACTCATATGCCTATAATGGTAGAATTTGTTTGATGTGAAAGTTTGAACTAAAAGTGGACTTGGTGGAAGCAATAGATCAAAGCATAACGTGTAGTGTGCCATACGGTACTTAGAAGGTTTATCCTTCAGCTATATATGGAAACGATAATGAAGGTAAAAGAAAAAAGTTATGGGCACACTTGCTGTTGCTACAAAGCATGATAGCTAGTTGGCCATGGATCTTGGTTGGTGATTTTAATATTGTAGGTCATCCTACAGAAAGCTTAGATTATAATGGTTCTCTAGTAGCTGGATCAAGTGTAATTGACTTTCAAGAATGCTTGAATAAACTGGCTATCATGGATCATCCTTTCACAGGACCCTTATTCACATGGAGTAATCATACTATTTTCAGGAAACTTGATAAAGTTTTAATAAATGAATCTTGGCTTAATTGTCTAATTCATATGTGGAGTTTCTACCACCATAATTATTTGCTCATTGCTTAACCATGATCAATATAAATCTGTCGAAGCAGTCTTTGCCAGCCATTTAAGTTTTTCAATTTCTGGACAAAGCACCGGGATTTTCTGAGGCTAGTTAATGAATCCTAGAAGGCACCAGTAAATGGTAAGCCAATGGCCATTTTGTACAAAAAGCTAAAACGGTTGAAGATAGTCCTAAAGAACTTCAATTTTTTGTAATATGGAGCTATCGGGGAAAAAGTCAAAGTAAAGAGAGAGGAGTTAGCATCAATGCAAGTAGCAAATTTAATCAATTCAGCTATAGCAAATGCTGAAAAACATAAAGGCACTTTCACTGGAACTGCAAGAATTACTCAAAGTAGAAGAAAGGTCCAGAATCAGGTCGATACAGGAGAGGATCAAAACACGGGGTTTTTTCATAAAATAATGGCTGTTAAACAAAAGAAAGAGACCATAAAATACTATATGATAGTACAGGCAATCAGCTAGAAGCATTTACATTGATTACAAATGAGGCAGTGGAATTCTTTAAAAAGTTGTTGGGTGTAGTTGACAGAGAGGTGGAAAGGATGTTCTCAGGAGATGCTAGCTAGCATACTTCAAGTCTCTCTAACTAATGAGCAACAATCTATGTTATCACAGAATGTCACTGAAGAAGAAATACGTAAGGCCATATTCTTGCAAAGTAGTGAGAAAGCACCAGGGCTTGTTGGGAACAATGCTCATTTCTTTAAAATTACTTGGATCATAGTCGAAAAAGATGTCATTGTAGCTATAACAATTTTTTTTCAGCATGGTGAAATGTTTCCTGTGTTCAACTCAACAGCAATTGCTTTGGTGCCTAAAAGCCAGTCTTTAACCAGCATCTTAGAATTCAGACCAATATCATGTTGTTTAGTTATCTACAAGGCCATCACTAGAATCCTTACTAACAGGATGCAGTAGGTGTTGTCAACTCTAATTAGCAACAGTCAGAGTGCCTTCATGAAAGGGAGAAGTATAACTAACAATGTTTTAATGGCATAAGAGTTGATAAGAGGATATGGTAAAACCACTATTTCATCTAGATGTGCTATAAAAATTGATCTGAAGAAAGCCTTTAACTTTGTGAATTGGGCATTCTTGATTTCAGTTCTAGAGACAGTGGGGTTTCCCAAGAAGTTTGTTGACTAGGTAAAGAGCTGCCTCACTAGACCAAAGTACTTGTTGTCCATTAATGGTGGCTTAGTTAGGTATTTTGAGGGAGTGAGAGGAGTCAGGTAACAGGACCCAATGTCTTCTTACTTGTTTGTCATTGTAATGAATGTGCTATCTAGACTTTGGATCTCGCTATTGCTCATGGTGTTCTCTCCCACCCCCCAAAGTGTAAAAAGGTTGGATTGACACATTTAAGTTTCACTGATGACCTATTTATCTTCACAAAAGGGAATCTGGACTCTATAATCGGCATCCAAAACATACTAAAACTATTTTTCTGAAAGGGTCGGATAGGCATAATAAAGGGGCCCGTGTAGACTGGCAAGTTATCTGCAGATCGAAGTTTGAAGGAGGGCTAGGTTTAAAGGACGTAGAAAGTTAAAATCGAGCTTGTGTTTTTAAGCTTCTCTGGTCCATCTACATACAGGTTGGATCGCTATGGATAGCATGGATAAGAAGCTATATGCTTAAGGGGCGTAGCAAATGGGAGATTTTTATTAAGCCAAGCTACAGATGGGGCGTGAATGAATTGCTCAAGCAGAGGAGTGTCGCTTCCAGATTTCTGATGTAGTCAGAAAATGGGGTTGTATGGAGGTTAAGTGATACGAGCTACTCTGCTGCAAGAGTATAAGAAGAGATAAGAGTTAAGCAACTGAAGGTCAATTGGCATAAACTTCTTTGGTGTACGTTGCGTATTCCTAAACATGCCATAATAGCTTGGCCGGCTATTCTTAATAGGCTTCCTACTAAAGACAGGCTGAAATCATGGGGAATGACAGTGGATGAGGATTGTGTATCGTGTAAGTTAGAGAAAGAGAGCAGGAATCATATTTTTATCAGTTGCACATACTCGAAGGCAATCTAGAAACAGATATTGCAACTATATAATTTGTGCAGGGACGTGGATGATTAGGAAAGTGAGTTCCAGTGGGCAGTGAGGAGGCTAAAAGGAAATGCATTGTTTCTGTAATACTACAAATAGCATGGGGAGCTTATATATATATGATATGCGTGGAAAGAAACAGAAGACTCTACAACTCAGAAGGATGCACAGAGGAGCAGCTAATAAGATAGAAAAAAGATGCAGTAAGGTTTAGACTGATAGGAGTAAAGAATGTAGCACAGGATCATGCAAATCAAATACTGTCTGACAGACGGGAATTGAGTAGAGATATGCTTGTAGAGTAATTACTTAACATTGTTGTGATTGCTTGTAGTAGTTTTACTACTTCTTGGATAATAGATATATTACTTATCCAAAAAAAATGCACCATTTAGGGGATGGCTGAAAAGAAAGAAAAAAAGGACAAAAAAAAAAAAAAAAAAAGAACCCGCAGCTCAGTAGAGTTGTTCATGAGCCGATCTAAGCCTAGGTCATCTTAAAATTTCAAGCTTTAAAATTTTTTCAAGTTCAGTCCAAATTAAAAAAAAAAATTTCAAGTTAATCTATTAAACTTAATTTATATAATAAAAAATTAAAAAAATATGATTAAATTAAGTTTAATGAGATTATATTTAATTTACATCTATATAAAAATTAAAAATAAAATATAATAAAAAATATATAATTTTTATTTTTAATTTATATAATTTTGAATTAATTTATATATAATTCATAAATATATAAAAATAAAAAAATTATATATATATATATATATATATATATATATATATGAATTTGAGTTGGGCTAAGCTAAAGTTTGAAATTTTTTATTTAAGGCTCGGCTTAAAATTTAAATGAACTTAAAAATTAAGTTCAAATTTATTATTTAACGAGTTTTAATTTTTTATTCATATCTTCTCAAAACTTGAACAAATTTTTAGATTTGGATGTTTGCAGCTCAATCAACAATTAAGCTCCCTACTTAAGTACCCTATACTTGACCTGTTGAGCTTAATTGGATTGGAAGCTGATGTGGTTTTTTAACCTCTTGGA
This sequence comes from Durio zibethinus, assembly GCF_047325235.1. Classification (NCBI taxonomy): domain Eukaryota; kingdom Viridiplantae; phylum Streptophyta; class Magnoliopsida; order Malvales; family Malvaceae; genus Durio; species Durio zibethinus. The sequence goes on along the minus strand of NC_143183.1, from coordinate 18,283,149 downwards.
CTAGACTTGAGCCCATTATAATTTGGAACTCTTACTCTTTCATTCTGGATTTGAGCTTTAAATTTTAGTTCAAAATAATTGTTTCTCATTTTATTTAATATATTGTTATATGTAATATTTATTTAGTACTAATTGAATTCTTGAAAATAAATATGTGTATGGATAATAGAGATTATTTGGACTAAACAACAACAATTTAAATATTTGGTAACTTATATTTTTTTATTATTTGTTTATTTAATTAATTTTTAATTTGGTATATAACACATTTAAGAATTAAATTGTAAGAATAAAAATTATTAATTTGTAAAAAAAAGATTAAAAATAATTAAATAAATTAAATAATTAAAAACAATCATTTAAGAAATATAACATAATAATTTTTTGAATAATTAGATAATTAAATAAAAAATTATTAAATAAATTTTGATTTCAAATAATTAAAATAACTGAGAAAATATGATATGTTATTTATTAATTATTATATTTTTATTAAAAAGTCAAAATCAAATAGAAAATGAGCTAAATAATTATACTTTTCATTAAAATAAAATATTAAAAAATTTATATTTTAAAATAAAAATATTTAATCTCAATGTAACGAGATTCAAACTAGTTTATACACCTTTATATAAAAAGTATCCCTTAAGGGATTTTTGCTTGCCACATGTTTTTTTTTTTTTTTTTGGTTCTTTTGCAATGCTTTGTTGCTTTTGTGAAGCTAGGTGGGATGAAACCATGGAGCAGAAGCTTTTTTCATTACTTATAGGTATTTTCTTATACTATTTTATGTTTGACAGTTGTGTTTGACTTAAATAATTGAGTTTAAACTTGAATTTTGAAACTTTTGTTTTTGGGTTTTTATCGTTATTTTCAAAGCTGTTGTAGAAAGTTTAATTGTCACGAGAAAGAGAGGTTTTTTGTGGTTCGTGATTGTTGGTTTTTTTTGTTTTTCTTTTTTTTTCCTAGTAATTTTGGGTAAAATTTGTTGTCGTTTTTTTATTATTTAATTGAACGTGGGTTTTTTCTTTTATTTTTTTTAAGGTGATTTTTATGTTAGACATTTTTATGTTGAATAGGGTTTGGGTTTTGTGGTTTTTAGAGTTGCATGTTGCTCTAAATGTGGTTTTTTTTTAATAATTTCTCTTTGCATGCCTTTTGTTTTTGGTTTTCATTATTGTTTTAGAGTTGCTCATAAATGTTGGAGCTATGGCACCGTTGATTTACGATGTTGTAAAGTGAGTTAGTCCCCTGTAATAGAAAAAGAAAGTAAGAGGAAGAAGGTCTGAAAATGAAGGATGACTCCTTACAAAAATCCCTAAAATAGTTGAAAAGTTTGTAAAAAAGAACATAAGCCATGAGCTGGAGGCATTGACTCTAGAAGGACTGTAGATTCTCTATAGCCAAAAGGGTTTCATACGCTATAATTTCGTTGTACCCAATCGTGCATTAGTAAATAAATATGATCAATCTCTTTCAATTATGTTGCTAGATTCATTTTGTTTTAGCCAGAAGGCAAAATAAAATAATATTGTAACTTATATATATAAATATATTTTTATCCGTAGGATGCAGATGAGAATTGGCACGTTGGAGCCATGACCAAGTTGATTGACGACGTTGGGGCTACTATTATTTACTTTGTTCCTAACCATGTTAAAGCCTTCCTTGATTTTGACATTTTGTTTCATTCGACTGCTAAGATTCAAGTTAGTTTTCTCATGTGGTAAATCTTAAGCTATTTTCCTTTGGTTATGATTTAAAAATAGGATAAGTGTTAATAGCATGAAGAAGCGAAAATAAAGGCAAAGGTTATAAGGTAGAAGAGAAAGCTTACATAAGTGGTGGTAGAGGTCAAAAGGAAAGGAGATGGCGAGCTAATTGCTTTGGGTTAACAATGGATGGCCTCAAATAAAGATAGTATGAAGGCAAGTCAAGTGAGTAAACTTTGAGACTTGCTCTTTCCCTATTCTTTACATGTACTGATTTTGTAGCTTTTGTGCATTTGAAGGCATTCAAATGAGTAAACAGCTTGTCAATTAAGTTATTTTTTATGGGTTTTTGTTTAAATTGATGAATAATTAACATTTGAATTATTCAGTTTTAAATATTCAAAATTGAAATAGATAATGCATACATATTAGCTTGAATTTTTTTTTGCATTATTCATGGTCTTTGGTGCTATATTGTTCTTAACATTGATTTTTAATGTTTCAATTACAATAAATAAGGCGTTTGAGAAAGTGCCAAGCTATGAGTTGGTGCCAACCATGATGCAATACTTGAAGAGTAACTATCACATGACCATTATTATAGGATAGAATATTATCAACCTTTGGCTAGCTTTTGACAAATTTGCACCTATTTTGGATGCTTTCTTCGCTAAGTCTTACATGGGTTGTTTCATTACTATTGGCTTGGGTTTAATTTATAGCTTTCTCGCAATTGGCTCTTTTTTGACTATAACATTAGCTGCAGTTTTAATTTTTACTATTTAAGATAGTTGTTATAACATTATTTTCTATTTAGCTTTATATTAACCTTCTACACCCTTATGTAAAATGTATCCTTTAAGGGATTTTTTCTTTCCATGTGTTTTTTTTTTTTTTTTTGTTCTTTTGCAATGCTTTGTCATTTTTGTGAGGCCAAGTGGGATGAGACCATAGAGCAGAAGCTTTTTTCTTTGCTTACAGGTATATACTTATGCTATTTTATATTTGACAGTTGTGTTTGACTTCAACAACTATGTTTAAACTTGAATTTCAAAGCCTTTATTTTTGGGTTTTCATTGCTATTTCAAAGCTATTGCAGAAAGTCTAACTGTCACGTGAAAGAGAATTTTTTATAATCTGTGATTGTTTTTTTTTTTTTGTTTTTCTTTATTTTTTTCCTTTATTGATTTTGTGTAAAATCTATCATTGTTTTTTTGTTGTTTAATTGAATATGGGTTTGTTTAGTTTTTTGTTTTTTTTTTTTTAAGTTTTCTTAAGGTGATTTTCATGTTAGGCATTTATATGTTAAATGGGATTTAGGTTTTGTGGTTTTCAAGAATGCATTTTTTTTAATTTCTCTTTGCATGTCTTTTGTTTTTGGGTTTTCATTGCTATTTCAAAGTTGCTCATAAATGTTAGAGCCATGGCACTATTGATTAATGACAATGTAAAATGAGTCAGTCCCTTGTAACAGAAGGGGAAAGCAAAAGGAAAAGGGTTTGAAAATGGAGGATGGCTCCTTACAAAAATCCATGAAATAGTTAAAAGGTCTATCAAAAGGAACCATAAGCCACAAGCTGGAGGCATTTACTCTAGAAGGATTGCAGATTTTTCATGGCCAAAAAGGTTTCATACATTGAAATTTCGTTGTACCTAGTTGTGCATCAATAAATAAATCTGATCAATCTCCTACAATTATATTGTTATCTTTATTCTATTTTAGCCAAAAGGCAAAATAAAATAATATTGTAACTTATATATATCTTTATTTGTAGGTTGCAGACAGGAATTGGCAAGCTAGAGCCATGGCCACGTTGATTGACGGTGTTGAGCTGCTGTTATTTACTCCATTGTTGACCATGTCAAAGCCACCCTTGATTTTTGACATTTCATTTCATTTGACTACCAAGATTCAAGTTAGTTTTCTGATGTGATAAATCTTAAGCTCCTTTCCTTTAGTTATGGTTTAAAAATAGGATAAATTTTAATGGCAGAAGGAAGTGGAGATAAAGGCAAAGGTAATAGGGCAAAAGAGAAAGCTTATACAAGTGGTGGTGGAGGTCAAAAGAAAAGGAAACAGTGAGCTAATTGCTTTGGGTAAATAGTGAATGGCCTAAAATAAAGATAGTATGAAGGCAAGCCAAGTGAGTAAGCTTTGAAACTTGCTCTTTCCTTGTTCTTTACATGTATTGATTTTGCAACTTTTGATCATTTGAAGGCATTCAATGAGCAAACAGCTTGCCAATTGAGTTGTTTTTTTATATGGGTTTTGGTTTAAATTGATGAATAACTAACATTTGTATTATTCAATTTTAAATGATTCAGAATTGAAAGAGATAATGTATATATATTAGCTTGAATGTTTTTTTGCATTATTAATGGTCTTTGGTGCTATATTGTTCTTAACATTGATTTTGAATGTTTCAATTATAGCAAATGAGGTGCTTGAAAAGGTGCCAAGCTATGTGTTGGTGCCAACCATGATGCTCTACTTGAAGAGTAACTATCACATGATCATTGCCGCAAGACACAATCTTATCAACCTTTGGCAAGCTTTTAGTAATTTTGCACCTATTTTCGATGCTTTCTTTGCTAATTCTTATATGGAGCGTTTGTTACCATTGACTTAGATTCAATTTTCAGCTTCCTGGTAATTGGCATCAACTGCAGTTTTGATTTTTAATGTTTTATGATAGTTATTATAATGTTATTTTCTATTTAACTTTATATTAACCTTCTGTTTCCAATTATTTTAACAGATCTTTCTACACTTAACAATACTAAATTTATATTAAATTGTTTTAAATAAATAAAATAGTACAAATTAATTTAACGCATCAGGCGTCGGAGTCCCTCACTAGTATTCATAAAAAATATCTCCAACAGCGGACAGCTGAACTTCTGGTAATAATGTAAAATCGTTCGGCTTTGTTTGATTACTCACAAATGATTATTCAAATAACATATTATCAATTATTTTAGCATTTTCTTATATGATATCTAGAGACAATACATTAAAGACAAAAGCCAAGATTATTAAACAGGAGTTGAAAACAATAAACAAAATGTCTGGAATCAGATGCCAAGTTAAGTTGTTCACCACAAACACAAATTGAAGAAACATCTTTCTGCTCTTTTTCTTTTCCTCTTTATTAATATCCTTATCAAAATTATTTTCTGATCTGATAACAATTAAATTCCCTCAATTGCTCGGTTGCAAATTCCAGTCATTATTGCCTCTGGTCCATATACCTGAAAGAAAAACATGATATCGATTATGGTTAGCTGACATGTCTAAAAACCCCCATCAAAAACCTTAGATCATGAAGAATAGAATACATTATTCTCTGAAAACCAGAAATGAGTTACCTCAACAGGAACTCCAAGCTCCTCTCCTACAGCTTGCATCTTGGCCAAGCCAGTTTGATAGTTTGGACCACCCCTTCTGACATAGATATGTATATTTGCTTCTCTAAGCTCAGATTTCTTTTCATGCCAGAGAAAAAAATCATATTTGTTTCAGCAAGTGAAGGGGAAATGAAAGGTATGAAATTGAATTTTTGGTTGTATTAATGTGAATGGTGGCCTATACCTTCTCTTTCAAGGCTCTAATAATTCCATCAAAAGTAGCTCCAACATCTGTCAAGTTAGCTATGTTGCCCCCAACTAGAAGGGCTCTTTTTCGACCATCAGGATTTGCTGTGGCACACTGCAATCTCAAGTGTCAGCACATCTCATTTATCATCTAGGGAAGATTACCATAGAATGAAAGGAGAAGAAACTGAAAATTGTCATAAGATTCTCACATCAAGTATGACCCTGGCTAACTTCAACATCTCCTCCTCACTTGGACCTCCATACTCCGTATAGTTTCCCAGTTCTGCTGCATAACCCAGGTCTCCAACCTAATTTAGATTCAAAGGTACCAGCTGGTTGATAAAGTTATGGTCAAGGAACATTTATAGATTAATGTCAAAGCTCCGTTTTCAAACCTTGTGATTAGGTTTTTAGCCAGAAAATTAGTATTGGCAGATTTTTGCATCAAATTGAGCTGGTGTCAAAGGAAAAACTCACAGTATCGGTGTATATAAGACTTGCACCACCTCCAGCAATCATGTTCCAAATGCGTCCTTTGGGATTCAGAAGAGTGAATTTCAAAGATGCACTTGTCTGCAATATTGAAACAAGGCCAGTAGATTGAAATAATATATATATATATATATGTATATATATGTATGCGTATGTGTATATATGTGTATGTATATGTATATGTGTATGTGTATGTGTATGTATATGTATATGTGTATATATATATATGTATATGTACACATACATATATGCACAAATATGTGTATATATGTGTATGTGTATGTGTGTATACATATATACACATATACAAATACATACACATACACATACACATACACATACATATACATATACATACATATATATATATATATATGTATAGTCAAGATTAAGGGTTTCAAAATTGAAATAATATAGCAACAACCTTCTCATTTAAATCATGAATGAAACTTTCTTCAGGACTTGGGATTCGGCCGAAAGGGTGTGGAAATTCAAGATTACCCCACCTGCATATCATTGAAAATATCAGGACTTTTGTCAATTTTCTTTTAATTCTAGATAGGAAAAGAATCTTTGATGTTCTGACTTATGCTTACTTCTCTTCATTCTTAAAGCCGGCATTCTCATCTACTTCTCCTCTCATATCCAATGGGTATGGCTCTCCATCAACCAAAGTAAAAGGATTCATTTCTATGAAACTGAAATCCAGATCTGCTTAGAAATACAATATGTATTAGAGGCAATACCTTGCATATTTGAGAAAAGCTAAGGATAGATATCCTGATAGGTGACAACAGAACAAGAAGGTTAAAACAAAATGGGATAAACCATCAATCTTCGATTTACAAGCATTTCCTACCCTGGAATACGGCAAAAACACCTTTCATGAAATCCGAAATTTTCCCATGAATCTGTGACAGCAAAAGTGCAATTTAAAAGAATGTCAGACATCAACAAGAGCCAAGAAGAAATTTACACATAAATAAGTGTTATACTACATTACCTACTTTTACTAAAAAATGTTACAGTCCATTATGTTCTGCAACCAAACACTTCAATTTTTTTTGGTACAAAGTAGACGCAGCCTAAAGATACTGGAAGGGGTTATAGGCACTGAGATTATATGTCATCTCTTAAAGGTGATTCATGAATCAACTGGACTAAATTCCGGATTCTCAAACACTTTAATTTTCACATAATAGTTATTATTTCTAAAGTTGTTTTACATATCAAAATGAGGGATCGATCTATGCAAGCAGAGCAATCCCGCTGCGAAGAACGCGGGTCGAGAGCAATTTTCTCTTAACAAATCTAAGCTTCGAAAAACTTCTAAATATCAGCAGAGTTGCTGCAACCGGTTTCAATAAATCCAGATGACGGCATGCATAAGCTCAATAGATAAAAATGTAGAAGAAAATAGAGTCTTGAGCCAAACCTCCAAAGGTAAACCAGCAATGAGTGGAGCAATTGTCTCATTTGTCAGGGGACTATCAGTTGGAAGAAATATAGAGTTAACCTGAGAAAAAAAAAAAAAAAACAACAACAATATCAATATCAACACATCTATATACTTTTCTCTGCATCATATAACAGAAAGCAACATATCAAAGAAACCAAATCTGAGTACTGAAGTTGACATATACCTTGTCCCAGTACTCTTCAATTTCAACGCCACCGCATTCTGAGAAGCTTATAGTGCAGCCTAGCCTTTCAGAATCAATTGCAAAATAATATTCTTCTTTATGAGGAATAAATGGTTCGATTATGAAGGTTGTTATAGGCCCTTTACAACCTTCAATCTCGATCTAAAAACAACACAAAGATTCAGAAAAATGTTGATTTTGATCAGCTTTTTTATGACATTTAGTAAAATCTGATTAATCACCTCTTGTCCAAGGCGCTTCTTGACGAACTGGATGACTTCAGCGAAATCCAAGTTCAAGGCTACAAGGCCACTCTTCCCTCGTTTCCCGAACAACATATCTGGCTTGACAACCAATCTTCTCGCCGATAACCATTTTTCTTTGTCCAACAGTTCTGTAAAGTCTGTTGATTTTGTCACCTTATAGATTGGAAAAAAAAAAAAGAACAACTTTCATTTTTGTATCCCATGGAAACAAAGACAATATTGGAATATACAATTAAGTACATTATTGTCCAAAATGTTTCGCTCTCGCTGTCCTGTTATTTGCATGTTGAAAAATGAACAAACTATAGCCTTAAATGAAGTTTTTCCTCCTTGCTTTTGCTTAGATATGCATGAAACAAAACCCTGAGTATATATATACAGATTTCAATATTTTGTTTTGAGTCATATATTGAACAAAAATTTTATTAAGTTCTATATGCACATGGAAAAAAATAGCTCGGGGCTCGTTTTTCATACTTGAGCAGAACAAATTGGAAGTTCGATATTAGCCAGTCTCTTTAAGTTCTGTTTCAGAAGGCTCTTTGAATCGTACTCTCTTATCTTCTTCCTCGCCATTTTTCAATTTACCCAAGAAGAAGAAAAAGGAGAACGAGGAGGACAAAAAAAAAGAGAAAGCCCAAATAAATTGTGTTGTAATGGAGCGTTGAGCCTTGGTCTCTAATCTTATAAGATGTATGAGATTTTTTTTTTTTTATATAATAAGTACGCAAATTTTCAAAATTGAAACTAATTAGCACATGTTTTTTAATTATTAAATAATTGTTTTAATTAAAAAGGAATCAATTATTGGAGGGGCAGTGAAAATAATGAATAAGACTAGGGACTAAATAATAATAAAGAAAAATAATGTTTTTTTATGTTTTGCTTGTTGCAGAAAAAACAAAACAAGAATTATTGGGTGCTGGTGGGCCCATCATATTGCTGGTTGGTATCCTAGTGGGGCAATGGAAAGTTGTGATTGCAACAAAACATTGGGAATTTGTGCCTGGAATCATTACCAATATTCATCAAATAAATTGAGATTTCATTTTGTTTTCATTTTATTTCATTTTAAAAATTTTTATAAGTAAAGGAAATAAGAATATTTATATTCATTTTTGTTATAAACACAGTCAATACTACGGGAATACCGCATTTTCAGTTTTCACCGAATATCAAATATTAAAAGTGTAAAATTTTACCCATAAGATTGTTTGAGTTGAGTAAGTTTGAATATTTTATTTATAAAATTTAAGTTTGAACTTTATAATCAATAACTTTTTTAAAAATAATTTATAAATTTAATATAAATTTTAAAACCTATGATTTGACCTGATTTTGATTCCCTGCTTCTATATTTTTTTAGTACAGACAAAACTGGTAGAACTTCAACTACTTTTCATTAAAAAAATAAAGAACATCAACAACTCCAGTGTGGTGTAATATCAAACTTTTGCTAGTCTGTTCTGTGAAAAAGTACTATAATTAATTCTGAAAATCATGGTGCCTTGCTGGTTTCCGGTTTTCTCTTACTGGCCAGTATTCCGGGATCTGGTAGGATTCATTGTCGTCTTTCACTATTTTTTTTCGTTGAACATTTTGTTGTTCGATCATCATCAATAGATTATATATAAAAGAGAATTTTATAATTATTATTATTATTTTACAAACAAAATTAAAATATTATTATGTATATTTTTTGTTATATTAATTTTTTAAATATACTCTAAAAAATATGTATTAACTCTTTAATTTCATTTATAAAATTATTAAACTTTACTAGTGATGCATTGATTTTTTTTTTCATTTTATTATTTATCTATACATTAAATTAATGTTGTCTCCAAAATCTCCCTATGGAGACAACTTTCAATGTAAGAGTAGGGAAAAATTTTAAAGAGAAAAAAAAAGAGAGGAATGTAAAAGAAAAAAATATTTATTGATAGTGTTTGATTTTTAATTTTAATTATCAGATTCAAATTTCGCCTGTTAATGATAAATTAAAATACCTAATTAATTGTCATATGAGAATAATTTTTTTTTTATTTTGCTATGACAATTTTTTCTTTAATTTGCTTTCATATAAAATTAAAAGAAAAAAAAAACAGATAGGAAAAATGAAGAGATCCAACATGACAATAGATTGTCAAATGGGAATCATTTTTTTTAAAAAAAACAATTAGAGAGGAATAAAAAAAAATAATGAAGAGAACAAGAAAAGAAAAGGATCAAACTTGAAAACAATTTTAAAACTTGGTTTGTGAAAATATTTTATATTAAACAATTATTTTTATTTAATTTTAATTTTAATAAATATTTTTAAACTTCAAAATATTAATATAATAATATTTTTAATAATAAATTTAAACTAAAAATATTTAAATGAGTTTTATCTAGTTGGCATGATTATTGACCAAATCTTTAAAAATATCTTAGACGCACATGAACATCTTTAATGGTCAGTTGGCCAATAAATTTAACAAAATGAATAGATTGATTTTTTTTTTCCTAAATTATTAGGATTCACATGTGCATATCCCTCCCTCCCTCTCACAAAGATACAGTTTGAGAATACAAGACTTCTTTTCTTGTAACACATTTCATTTTTAATTGTGGTAAAAAAAAATTTTGACGGTAAAAAGTCGAATAAAATTTTTCAAAATTATCAAGAATTAAAATTGAATTATTAAAATTAAAATTTTAACATTTTATTAATAAATCAAAAGTTGTCGCGATCAAAAGGGCCACTTTATTAGCCGTTATTTTGCAGAGGCAGCTGGGAAAAAAACAAAAGCTATTTTAAAAGTCCGCTCGGTGGTTGGGATACTTTTTACATGTAACTTATCTCTATTCAATTTTTTTGGCCACATATAAGCTATCTACGACCAATCAATAACTTATACCAAAACTGTCCGATCGAAAGCTAACAAAAACAAGGAAGGACTGCGCATGTGAATGCACATGAACCAAATCGTTAACAATACGTTTGGAAAAATATATAAATTCTTTTTTAAAATTTTGTTGGTTAATATTTTATTTTCATATTTGACTTATAGTAATTTGATTATGGTAAAAAATATTAAAATTTTAATAGTATTTAAAATCTTAAAATAAAAAATTTACATCTTTTTATGATATTTTAAAATTTTTGAAAAAAAAATTTATCTTATTTTTAAATTTAATTTGAATAAAAAATAATAAAATAGTCATTACTCTTTTGAAAAATATATCTGAAAGTGATTAAAATTTAGTTATAAGTTTTTATCCCAAAAAGTTTTTTTATATTATAATTAAAGAGTTTGGTATGAAAAATCATCTTAAATAATTTTTTTTATATTTTTATAAATAGATTATTTAAAACATTTATGTATAGAAAATACTTTAAATAATTTTTTTTATATTTTTAAAAATATATTATTTAAGATATTTTTGTATAAAAACACTTTAAATAATATTTTTTATATTTTTGCATATAACATTATCCTATCTTAATTTTTACATATATCAAACACAAACTAAGATGATATTATTTAATCTAATCTTATTTATAATATCATTTTATCTTATCTTATTATAATTTTATGTATCAAATATACTCTTAGAATTATTATATTAAATAATACAATTTTGAATGCATTAAAACTCATAAAATTAAGTGTTAATTATTACATTTAACACAAAATATAATTTTAACTAATAATTTAATTAACCTTAAATAATATTTTAAGATATTAATTAAACCCATTCTTTTTAATTGCTTTTTCATCGAGAGATTCTGTAACCACCTCAAAAATTAATTAGCGCAAGAGGATCTTAATTTGAAAATATTAATGTCATTTTTTTTTATCAAATGTGATATATGCTTTGATAAAAAAAAAAAAAAAAAGAAGGAAAGAACAATGAACGTAAATTGAAAAATATTAATATTTATAAAAAGTTACACTTCCAAATGGAGACGAATGGAACAATAAGAAACCAACGAGTTACAGAGACGGAGAGCATCTCTAGGCAGGTAGCTGGTACTAATCCAATATTCAAGATTGGAGAGGACCTCCATCCTTGAGCTTTATTATCACTATCAACCACATATGCATATTCTAGGAACCAAAAACGGAAAAGAAAAAAATAAGAGACATGACTTGTAGTTAATTCCCTTAAACGGGATTAATTTATTGACACATGTAAAGGCAAGAATTGAAGGTCCAACTAAAGTAGAAAAACTTCATCGATCGTCCTCTAAATTATTTTATGCTTGAACCAGTTTTTCAGAGCTTGAAATGTGCCAGAGCAGAGGTCCCTTCTACACCTTTGATGTGCTTGAATTTAAAGTAGTCGACCACATTGGTTTCTTTGTAAAGTGGTGGGTTTTCTTCGGAGAGCAGCTCCTTTATCGGTCCATACATTCTTAAGGCATTATCTGGCTGAATATATGTTCGGAAAAAGCTAGCAATTGATATCCTTGGGCCAACATTTTTAGCCAGCACTCTGTGATAGACGCTAATGAACTTATCGTTTGTGATCAGCTGCAAAAAAAGACACAAATAAACTTGTCTTAGTCAAACGGAGACAAAATTTATTAATCACTGACAATAACATCACCCAAGATGATTTTTGGTTTTCCATATTGTTTACACTTTTAATAAGTGGGCAATTGCAACTTGTCTTAATTCTAAATTAATGTAATCGTTGGCTTGCCTGTAGAAGATCTCCCAGGTTTATTATAAGAGCTCCTGGAATGGGGATAACATCTATCCATTGATTGTCATGTAGGACTTGGAGACCACCCATTTGGTCCTGGAGGAGAACGGTGAGGAAACCACTGTCTGTGTGGATGCCTGTGCCCATAGTCAGTTCTGGTTCAGGGCAGGCTGGGTAGTAATGACCCATAACATAAAGTCCCTCTGCGCAACCAATCTCCTTGAGGTGGTTAGGTTTGAGCCCAAGAGCTTCTGTTAACAATTCGAATAGAGTAACCCCCAACTTCATTACATTGTTTGTGTAATCAAGCATTATCTCCCTGCCAAATGATATCAAGTTGGTAATTAATAATAATAATAATAAGAGTAATGCAATTGCTGTCGTTTTCCATGTTGGATGGTGACCATCGTGTGATTTTACCTGCAGGCTGCAGGCAGTTCTTCAGGAGCAGGGGGACGAGGTGCCATAACACATGTCAGGGTATCTCTCCAATAGGCAGTCAAGGCTTGTGACATATCAATTTTAGTGTTGAATGTAACCTTCTTGGATTCATCACGGGAGTAGAGCTCTTCTTTGGCTTCAGGTTCCTGCTCATGGAACCTACGAATGCCGTTGATCATCTCCTCCAGGGTGGTTACAGGGATTCCATGGTTAACCACCTGAAAGAATCCCCATTTCTGGCAAGCATTTTTGATTTGGTTCGTTGTCTCTGCCCGTCGAGTGGAGTCATTGTCGACACCTCCCAAGTCAATGACTGGAATCTCAACGTTGGCAGGTGGAGGCCCTGACTTAATCTCAAGATTCAAGCGATCGTGCACGAAAACTCTTGGAAGTTTAGCCAATCCAGCATCAACGAGTCCTTTTATGCCGGCCTTGGATCTGTCAATAGCCATTAACTCACTTTTCCGGTCATAAGTAGACTCCACTGTCGCTGTACTTGTGACGACCATTTTCTTTTTGCCTAATTTTTTTTTTTTTTTTTGCCTAATGCGCTGAGAAAATGAACGTCACTCTTGTTACTAATATTCCAAGAGACTGAGAATTTGGAATTGGGCGAAGCTTGAACTAAACTTGTTGGGTTTATATAGACGCCTTTGCAGCTTCCTATTAATCAATAAAATTAAAATTCCTGACGTATTTTGCACCAATTAAATGACAGCCATGTTATTTTCTCTTTGATTGGTATACATGGAAGAGCTTGCGCTTGATACTGTCAATTCAATTGGAAAAAGTTATTGTCAATTCCTGTAAGTTTTATCCCAATTCAATTGCCCTTGTTACTTATGGGTGCACCACTATGCGTAACCACCATCTTAAAGAGTTAGTTTTCTTTGTTTGCTTTTTTGCTTTTTTGCTTTTATTCTCCCTTTCACATAAAAAGTTCTACTTTGGTAACAAATTTTTTAAATAACTTATATCAATACTATTTATAATTGTAAATAACATGTGATTTTTTAATAAAAGGTTAAATTTTTAATTTCATTAATCATGATTTAATTTTTTATAAAGTAAGAAAAAAAAACTATTTATAACATAAAAGTCTTATGTTAAAATAAGCATTATAAATTATTTTTTATCACAAAAATGTGTATAATTTTTATTACAAATACTTTTTATAGCATCATTATTTGTACCATAATATAAATTTTTTTTTACTAAATAAATAAATAAATAAATATATATATATATATATATATATATATATATATGATAGTGATAGGGTCATCAGATCCTCAGGATTTTTTTTTCCGGAGTTACAAAGTCAGATCCTTAGGAGCAGACGTTTTCTTTTTCAAGATTAGATCTCTCATTTTCTTCCCGTATTTAAAATGAAAATTGGACAGAGTAGTTATTGCAGATTACCCGTCGAGAAAAATTTGAGAAAATCGAAAATTGATTTAAAATTATAATGTATGGTTTAATTTGAATAGTTTTTTTTTATTTGATTTAAATTAAATTTGGATATTAAATACATATATTAAATTTGAATTGAATTTTGGATTGGAATGTAAAAAATGAAAAAAATTGAATTAAATTATATATTTTTATTAATTTTTATATATATTTTAAATTTTTATAAAATAAAAATAATTATTTTATATATAAATCTTTTAAATATATTAAAAATTATATTAAAATAATATATAAAAAATAAATTTTAAAATCAACGAACCAAATCAAACTAGTAGAATTTGATTCAGATAGGATCGATCTCGAGAAAAGATCTGTTTAGATTTAGATTAAATTTTAAAAATTTATAATATTATACATTATTTAAAAAAATTAAACCGAAATTGATTTGATTCTAATAGTTATCACACCTACTTCATATTTTTTAAACTTTTTTTATTATTTTCCATGTGAACCAAACAAAAGAAATTAGAATTAAAAAAATTAAATTTTCCTTGAACCAATAGACTTAAATTGTAGGGATAATATCTCATTTGAGCTTTAAATTATTGCACGTTTTCTAACATGGTATCTAAATAAAAAAATTTGTAGCCAAATATTTAAACTTCATTTCCATGTGCTAAGTTACTCCAAACTTTTAACGCCATATATTTAAACTAGAATAATACTAATGCAGTATTTAAATACTAACATGGATGATACATAATTATTATGTGATTTGAGAAGTGACTATCATATATTATTTTTAAAAAAATAAAAAAAGTTTTAAAAATAAAATTTTAAAAAAATTATTATTATTTTTTTAAAAATAACATGTGACAGTTACATAACTACCACATAATAGCTATGCATCATCCATGTTAGATTTAAGTACCACATTAGCATTATTCTAATAGTATTGAGCGGTTGCGACAGCTTATTATATGAAAATAAAGTTTAGGTACCTAATTATAAATTTTTTTAGTATAGATACCATATTAAAAAATTACAATAGTTTAAGAACCAACTGATGTATTATCTCAAAATTATATAATGTTATTGGAGCGACCTTAAGCAATGAAATAATAATAACCAGCCTTATGCAAACTTATTTATCTGGGTGAAGGATAAAATTTTGATTATTTAGACAAAAATATTAAAAACAAAAAAATTATAATATAGAAGTAAGATGTTTGACTCTCAAAACTTTATTTTTAGTTTATACGAAAAACAAATTTGAGCTTTTAGAGACAAAATTATAAATCAAAATTTCTTAAACAAAGTGTTAATAGTAATAACAAGAATTTAATGAAATTTGTTACTTTTTCACTTTATTCTTACACAATTCATAAAATTATAAGAAGGATTATATTATTACATTTTATATTTTTTCAATTTTTATTTATTTTTTTATTCTAATTAACATAAATATCTCTTTATTTTATTTATTTCTTTCACCTAAAAACTTATGATTTAATTCAATAAAATTGATTATTTTATTTTTTCAATAAAAATATACAAAAATACTATTAAGTAGTTTTCAACATTTTACAATATTTCTATATTAAGTTTACCAAACGTTATTTGAACTTTTTTTTACAAAATTTTTAGAACAACTCTACTCAAACAGCATTTTTTTTTTTTTACAAAAGCTCCAATTATACCACATAGACTCTAATTATATGTATGTGTTTCTAAAATGAGAAAAAAAAGGTAGAACTAGGGTTTTGTTTGTTTCATGTAAAATAATTTTTGAAAAATGATTTTGTACTTTTTTATGTTTGTTTGGCAAAAAGTTGACTTATCAACGAAAAATAATTTACTAATTAATGAAAAATGAAATCAATTTTTTAAAAATTGTTTTCCTTTTCGAATAGAGGAATACAATTTTTAAAAAAGAGTTGTTTATTGATAAGACTACTTATTAATGTCCTTGAGCGTAATTCTACTCATGTTGGATCTTATAAATGTTATTTTAAGCTCAAATTTAATTTGACCCTACTTTAAATATTATTATATTAATAAATAATATTTTATTTAATTTTATTTATTTTATTATATTAATAAATAACTTTTAATATTTTTAGTTTAAAATATATTATTTTAATATTTTTATTTATTAAGGTATTATTATGACTATTTTAATAATAAATATAAATAAAAAAATATTTTTGATATGATTTAATAATATATACTTTAAATATAAAATATATATTTAAATTGTATAAATATTTTTAATATTTTAATAATAAATATTATAGTATTAATAACAATAATATTTTAAGAATAGTAATACTATTTAAAATATTTTAAATTATTAATATAAAAAAAAATTTTTTTTAATGTAATTTTTTTATTATTACAATACTTAATATTAAATATTATTAAAATATAATTATTTTTAAAATTAATAATTTAAATAATAAATTATTTTAATATATTTTAATAGTAATGTTAATATTATTTGAAAAAAGAAACAAATTTTAAGAAAACAACCAAACAATATAAAGTCTTTTTCTATTAACTTATCCAAATAATCGAAAATTTTTACTTCTCAAAAAATAAAAATATTGTAACATTTTTTGAAAGTAAATTTTCGCAAAACTAATGAAGCCTAGAATTTCAAATATGAATTCTCACTCTACTTTCTAAAAATAAAATTACCATTATAATCTTTTGAATATAAACCTTTTGTTATATAATTCGTCTTTTTTTTTCAAACTTGTAACTGAGTTCGTGTCACTCAACTTTTAACAAAATAAGCTTAATTAGGAGTTTTATAATTAATATAAATAATAATAACAATAGTGTTGATGATAACAATGATAAAATAAAATTCTTGAAATAGATATAAAAAACAACAATGATGATGATAACAATAATAAAGTAAAAAATTTTATACTTCCATTGTCCTATTTTCTTTGTCCATTTGTTATTTTTTTATGTCTCAAATTTATTTTTTTTTTTTTGAACACCTAAAACTCTTACTTTTATATTTTAAAATTATTTTTATGATTTTTTTTATTTTTTGACATTAAAAATCATAAAACTTTAATTTTATAAAAATTTAAAATTTAATATTAAATACATTAAAATCAAATTTTTTTTTTAAACTCCATGAAAATCAATAATATCTAAATAATTTGGGATGAAAGAAGTAGTAAATAAAGAAAACAACCAATAAAATGGAAGAAATTATAAAAAGCTCCAAAACCTAGATTTTTTTTCTAGTAATACTAAAATCAGATTTTAATAAATTTATTAATTAATTAATCAACGAGACTTTAACTTAATATAGTTAAGAATGTTTGAAAACTTTATATTCAAATTAAATTCTAATATGCATGCGTGATTTTGGTTTAGTTTTGTTAGGGGCATTTTTAGGTCCAAAAGGCAAAATGAACCTTTTTCTCATTAGTATGTTAGTAGACAACTAAAGGCATTTTGAACTTTTTGGTTGAGCTGACATGTTAGGCTGAATTCATAAGTCCACGTTAGTTTAGCCACCTCATTAAGTCTTCATGTTGGACCCCTAAAGTACTAACTTGGCACACCTTAAGTGGAGAGTCAACTGCCATGTCAGTTCGAACCCATTAGGTCAACACTAACCCTTAAAACTAACCTTAAGCAGTCTAGGCTACCTGTAACCTTCATCTTATAGGTATAAATAGCACAATCTAGGTACCTTTCAATCATCTTGCCTTTTTATATTTTTTGCTTTCTCTTCCCTATTTTTTAAACCAACCACTGACTTAAGCATTGGAGCACAAATACTGAGACCAATCGTAGCCTTTGTTGTTAACCATTCTCTTTCCTTTTCCATTGTGATTTTAGGGTTTTGCCCTTCTGTTGTTGAGAAATGAGAACTTGTTGTTATAACTAAAACAGATACCCAGCTTAACCAACCAAATCCTAACTGACCTATAGCCATAGCCATAGGTCCTATAATGGATTAATTCCAAGCTTTAACCCAACAACTTCAATCCTTGAAAGAAATGATTCAAAACTTAACCCCACCTCAAACCTTCAAGGCACTTGATCTGGTCACCATTAAAAACCCCCATGTCTAAAAATTATCAAGCTATAATGACATTTTAGCCTTATCAACATTAGATGATGAGAAAAAAGTCATACCAATAACCTATTATCTCGTACACACCTTGAAACAAGCTAATACCCAAAATTCCAAACAAACCACCTTAGAATATCAACTGAATAGAGATTTAAAAGCTTAAATGAAAGCCATGAAGAAAGAGCTCAAGGATAAGGCCTCCACATTTGGTGACGAGTTAAAATTCCTAGAAACCTCACTTCTTACTAAGGAGATTGATTAAGCTATGCACCAAAAGGTTCAAGATATCGACCTTGGAGACGTAAGATGGTACATATGACCTTTTTTATCATTTAAAGCTTTATCGGACTAATATGATGATGCAGAAGGTTGATGAAGTTTTGATGTGCAAATGATTGGCTATTATACTTAAAGGGGCAACTTGGTCATGGTACTGTAATTTGGAGTTGAGTTCTATTACTACATTCAAATAGCTCAGCCACTCTTTTTTATCCAAATTTTTTAGTAACCGACAAACTAAGAAAACTACACTAAGCTTAATGTCAATCTACCATAGTCAAAATGAATATTTAAAAAGGTACATCAGTGTTTTTACATTGAGGCTCTTCAGGTAGAAGATTTAAAGTAAGTCACTGAAGTCGCCACTCTGACCAGTGGTTTAAATAATAGAGAATACCACTTCAAGCTCACCCTTTCCCTTGAACTACCAAAGACTTTGGTTGATGTTCTATTCATCGTTAAAAAATACATCAACATTGAAGCTACAATGAAAGCCCTATCCCTTCTTCTCGACTTATAAAAAGAAAAATGAATCCATAATTCCCCACAAGAGAAAAAATCTATGATATTTGATGATGGAAAATGAGGGGTACCTTAAGGTTAGGAGCCCGAGTTGACAACAAAATAACTACATTACACTGAATACCTCTTTAGAGAGGATTTTGATGCATATTAAAAAAGACCAAGCTTAAATAGCTAAAGCCATTGAGACAAAATATTTGAAGAAATCCTATAAAAATGTGCTTTTTATATAAACTATGGTAATAACACTGAGGATTGCATCGACAAAAAACAAAGACATAAAGGAACCAAAAAAACAAAAGAAAAAGAAATTGAGATAGTGGTAATCAAAGAACTAAGCAAGAAGAAAATAAAGGGAATAATGTGGCAATAGGCCTATTACGGGTATTATAAATATGATTACTATGGGGACCTCTACGTCGACCAAGAAAAAGTTTGATCAGGGGACAGTGATGGCCATATGATCCTCGATCAAGAGGCATAAAAGTTAAAAAGATAAGCCAATCTCTTTTATTATGAAAGATTTGAAGGGAATCTAGTTTCAACATGCTGATGCTATTGTAATCCAAGCTGTGATTATAATCATGTGGTGATAAGGATCTTATTTGACAGTGAGAGTTTAATTGATGTCTTATACTATGCCACCATATTGAAGATGGGCATAAACAATGAAATATTGAAACTATTCACCACTACACTGATTAATTTTAGGAATGAGTAGATGTTAGTTAAGAAAACTATCAGATTACCAATCTCATTTGGTATCAAGCAAAAAATTTTCATCTCAATCATAGAATTGATAGTGATAGATGTCCCCTTAACTTACAATAAAATACTAGGTTGACCTAGTCAATCTATTATGACAATTATTGGCTTAGCTCTTTATCTATAAATTAAGTTTTTGACATCAAATAGGGTTGAAAAGGTTAAAAAAGATCAGTCCACTGCACAACAATGTTATGTGATAACTATGAAAGGTAGGATTGAGAAATAGATTGATAGTTTAAACAAAGTCGAAGAATCCCAGAATAGTGAAGAGGTCAAGGTCAAGGGAGTTAGTGAGCTAAAGGAAAACAGATTGTCATAATGGTTTTAAGACAGTAGATGAAAAAATTTTTAAAAATAAAGAAAAATAGAAGGTTACCACAAATTTTTTTACGATATGATTGGCCACCCAAAAGTTTATCTTTTTAATAAAATAGTAAAACGAGTTTAAAGTTTATCAAAAATATAATTTTGGTATACAAAAACAAAATTGGGTCGATTACGCATGGGAAAAGATTAGCACCCCCACAATGCTTATGAAAATTGATACCAATTAATCATGCCTTATCTTTGGGGTTGGACAAAATGGTTTCGATTTGAATTTTAATAATAATTTCCCTCATTTTTTGAAAAGAAAAATAAATTTTATTAGTCCTTTATTTAAGAACAATGCAAAAATCATTAGGTTAAATAATTACTTTAAAATTCTCTAACATCTAGGCAAAATTTAACGATAGTCTTTTCACCTAAGATATGTTTAGTTTTTTTCACCTAAGATATGTTACAATGTTCCTTAAAAATAAAAATAACATTCTTTATAAAAGACAATTATTGGTGACTCTCCAACATCTAGATAGAGTACTAAGAATTATTTCCCTCAAAATGTTATTTTTGTTTTATTTTATAATTCCACATTTTTAAATTACATTTTTGCAAAAAAAAATATTTTTATACAAAAAAACTAATAATGTTACAATTAACTAGCAAGCGATAATTAGAGGTATAAACATATGAAACGAGTACAAACAATAATAAATAGATGTATGTACATCAATTAATGTTATGCATGATGATAAAATACAATTTTGACATCGAGTCCTTAGATAGAATGAGGCCACTTAACTCTCCAACATTTAAGCAAAGTTTAGGTGTGACTATTTATATTTAAAATCTCATTTTTAGTGATATTTTTTACTATTTTATTTAATCTCACTATTATTTTGGGTTAAGGAATCATATGAAAAACGTAACGAAATAAAATTTCCTAAATACCCCATCATCTAGGTAACATTCGGGAACATACTACTTCATATGATATTTTTATACAAATCCTTAGAATTGTGTGATGGTTTTGAGGTATGGGCATAGGTCATGGTTTTCAAGGTTTCATTTTAGGGTTTTTGAGGTTTTAGGGTTTTAAAATTTTGGGTTTTAAGATTCTGAGATTTTAGGGTTTCGAGGTTTCAAGGTTTCAAGGTTTCAAGGTTTTAGGGTTTTGAGGTTTAGGTTTTAGGGTTTCAAGTTTTAGAGTTTTAAAGTTTTAGGGTTTTGAAATTTTAACTTTTCAAGTGCTTTAGAGTTTTGAGGTTTTAGGGTTTTGGGTTTCAGGGTTTATGAGAAAAAATAAAAATTAATGATAATTCAAATTTTCTCAATCATTCCTAACATCTAGGCAGACTTTTGAAGTAAATTTGATTTTTGTATTTTTTGGTTTTTCTTAAAAATTTTATTTTCAATGAGATAGAAGATAAATGAAAGATACAAATGCAAACTAAAGAATTTGAAAAGACTGATTTAATTCATCTTGTGCATTTTTATTCCTATACCATTTTTTATTTTCTTTCTCAAATAAAAATTAAAGAAATTTTATTTATTTAGTTTGTAGAGGAAAATTTTTTATTTATGTTTTTAATTCCTTAACATCTAGGTAAAATTAAATTCTTCAAAACACAGTTTGAATTTCCTCTAACATCTAGGCAAAGTTTTCAAGTCATTGCATTTCGTTTTATTAAAAAAACTATTATTCCATTTTAATTTCTAAAACCCTTTTTCTAAAAAAAATATTTTTAAACTGAAATTATTCTTTCTTTTTGTTTTTTCAAAAATAAACATTTATTTGCAAGCAATTCACAATAATATCATAATATCAAGCATTCATAAATAAATTAATTTTCATGAATATACATATATATATATACACATGTATTTCATTTGTCATTGTAATTATTACTACTATTATTTTTTTTAAAAAAAATCCTACAACAACATTAACAAGAATAAAAATATCAAAGCTATGATAAAATAAATAAACAAAACAAAATAAAATAAAATGTACCTTAAAATGAAGTTTTTGGATTAGAGCCCATAATGAAATCTATTGTCTGAAAAGCCTTTAAACCAATTGGATTGCTAGTAGGGTTGATTTGTTTATTCTTTTTTTAGTTCAAAGCATATTTTTTTTATTAGTCAAACCTTTTTTTTTTTTTTTTACTTTTCAAAGCTTTTCCTTTCTTTATTTTTTTTACTTTTCAAAACCTTTTATTTGTTGACTTTTCAAAGTTATCTTTTTTTTTTTTTTTTTTTACTTTCCAAAGCTTTTTTTTTGTTTTGACTTTTCAAAGTTGCCTTTTTTTTTTCTTTTAACTTTTCAAAACTTTTCTCTTTGTTTTTCTTTTTCTTCTTCTCCCCTTTTTTCTTTCGTCTTTTTTTCTTTTCTTTTCTTTGCTCTTTCTCTTTCCCATGTCAAAACTAGACACCTTATTCTTTTTTTTGTAAAACCTTTCTTTTTTTTCCTCTCATTCTCTTTTTCTTTTTTTTCTTCTTCTTCTCCTTCTTCCTTTATTTTCTTTTTCTTCATTTTTAGTTCGACACTCCTAACCAAAAGTTGTTGCTACTTTTTTTTGTGTATTGGGTTAATTTAGTGAGGACTATGGTATTGTGATTTTTTTGTGTGATTTTTGGTGAATTTCAAAGAAAAATAAAAATAATTTTCTTTGCTCTTGGATTTGGATTTCGATTTTAAGGGTTGTGAAAAGATTAGGATTTGGTGAATTATTTTTGGTAATGGCCAAATGGTTTGCTTGAAGATGGTTGGAAGTTTGGTTTTTCTGGTTAAGGGTTACGAGTAAAGATGGCACTGAGATTTCTACTAGGTGTTTTTTGGTTGTAAAGATGGCCGAATGATCTTTAAATTTTTCTTCATTGTTATGTTTGGTTTTCATTTTTTTACTATGAATTCTCTTTGGATTTTATCAGGAACCTCTAAAAGTTTTTTCTCCTTTTACTAGTAAATTTAATTTTTTTAAAAAAGAAAACTAAAGTTTTTGGCTTGATATTACAACAATAACCACTACAATTCTTAGTTAATGGGTTTAGATAAATTTTTGCAATGGTGCTATAAGTGAAAATAGATGGGGTAAAACAAATTAGCTGAAAATAGAATTGGAAATTTGAAAGGATGAAAAACCAATTTGTAAATAAGGGAAAGTGACGGGAGGTTGCTATCATGGCAGTCGACCCTTTGATCTCTCTTTTTTTTTTGTTTTTTAATTTTAAATATATATTTAGCTTTTGGGCTTATCAAAACAAATGTGTGTTTTTATTAACTTTTGGGCTTTTTTAGACCCATACCAAGGACTCAACCTAATGCTAAATTAGGCCTCCAAATTGAAATTGGATCTAAAATTAGACTTTAGAATTGGAAAATCCAACGTAGATTTTTATCAGGCCCTTAGGCCCAATTGATGTAAAACTAAATTGATCGACCTATGTAAAATGATCTCGAATTTTTAATACGCAACCAATATGAGTCCTATCAAATCAAAAAGCTTAAATCATTTGAACGTGGCAGGTCTGAGCCAAAATCATAAATTGAACTCGATCAAACTATCTCGAACAAAGTTAGGTGTCTACACAGTTCAAATAAGAATAAAAAAGAAATTGAGGACAGAAGAGAAGCGTGTTTTTAAGCCATTTCAAGTTACCAAGCTCAATATTTGTACATACATTTAAAAGAAATTTTTAAACAATTGATCAAATTGCACTTAAAAGTCAATATTTACACATATCAACTGAACCGTGCTTTTAAGCCAATTACATTTTGATCTGTTCATCTTTCGATAATTTGTTACTCTACTAACAAATTAACTAACTTTTACGTTAAGATGCATCCTCCTTGTAAGAAATAGTCCTAACTTGACTGAACAAAAAAAAAAACTTTGATCAAAGACCTAAAGGTGATGTCGACAGACCAGAATAGAAAGAGCCTTACATTGTTTTACGAAAACACTATTAAAAAATGCATTCAAATTGAGGTCAAGTTTTACCATAAAGAATAGATAATTCAACTTTTAAGAAAAACTACTGACTTGTTTGTATGGGGTTCATCTGGCATGTTCAGAATAGATCCCGTGGTGATGGTCCACAAGTTACACACTAATCCAAACATGAAACTAATTTGACACAAAAAGAGAACATTTTCCCTAAAAAGGTAAAAAAACAATAAAGAAAGATGTTGGTACATTATTAAAAGCAAGTTTCATTAGGGAAGCATACTACTTTAAATGGATTGTCAACATTATCACAGTGAAAAATAAAGAACGTGCCTTAACTTCACTAACCTTGATAAAGTCTACTTGAAAGATATATTTCCTTTGTCTAACATAGATCAATTAGAGGACAATAGCTCTGAGCATGGCCTACTCAATTTTATGGATGTTTATTTAAGCTATAATCAAATCAAAATGTTAAAGGAAAATAAGGAAAAAATAGCATTTGTGATCAAGAAAGTTTTATATTGTTACAAGGTGATGCATTTTGGTTTTAAAAAAAATTAGGGTGACTTATCAAAGACTAGTCAATAAAGTCTTCAAATATCAAATCACCAGTAATGTCAAGGTGTATGTTGATGACATGACTATAAAAAGTAAGAGCTTGGTTTAGCACTTAAAGGATCTAAAAAAGACCTTTAACACCCTTAAAAAATATAACAAGAGGCTCAATCCGAGGAAATGTGTTTTTAGGTTCACATCGAGCAAGTTCCTTGATTACATGATCAACAAAAAGGGAATAGACGTAAATCCTAAAAAGGTTTAGGTCATCTTGAACATGAAAAACATTAATCTGGATAAAAAAGATGTAGAGATTAACGAGAAATTGCTACCTTAAGTAGATTTATGTAGAGGTTGATGATGATAAATGTTTATTATTCTTTCAAATTTGTAAAAACATCTTGATTTTAGATGGACACCCCAGTGCCAAAAAGCTTTAGAAAAGCTTAAGAAATTCCTCTATTTTCTTATTATATTATCCAAATCAAGGCCCAACAAGGTGTTATACCTCTATATTGCAACAATGGATTAGGCTATTAGCTCAGCACTAGTTCGAAAAGAATAAGGGAAGTAGAGACCAATGTATTTTGTGAGATAAGTACTAATAGGGTCTGAGATGAATTATTCAAAAATAAAAATGTTAGCTTACACTATTGTCATTTAGGCTAAAAAGTTCAAGCTGTATTTTCAATCCTACATAATGAACATCTTGATCGACCAACTACTAAAAAAAAGTTTGCAAAAGCTTAGGTTATCCAGAAGGCTGATCAAATGGACTAGTGAATATAATCTACATGTCTTGCTCAGATTGACACTGAAATCACAAGTACTAATTGACTTTATAACCAAAGGCACCTTAATGGAAACCAAGGAATCATCTAGAGATGTTGATGAATAGAGAAAAAAAGAGACATGGAAACTTTTTGTTGATAGGCTAGCCTGATTCTAATTAGCTTAAAAAGCATGCAATTTTAGTATGCACTAAAGTTTAGGTTCAAAGCCTTAATAATAAAGCTAAGTATAAAGCATTGATCGCTAGCCTAAGACTAGCTATCGACCTGAATGTAAAAAATCTTTTTGTGCACAGCGACTTACAACTAGTCGTTGGCTAAATAAATAAAGAATTTAGGACTCGAGAAAAAAGAATAAAAAAATACTTAAATAAAGCGCTAGCACATCTGGCCATATTCTTAATGGCCAAAAAAAGATATCAAGGTCAAAAAACACTTTGGGTGATTTGGTATCCAAACTAGCATTTGGGATAAGAATAGATAGTTTGGCCAATGTGTTAGTGGAAAAGCTTATAGAAAAGAGAATTAATGAGAAATAAATATGGTAGATTGAAGAAAAAGAGTCATGGATGACTTTAATTAGAACCTATGTGATGATTGGTGAGCTACCTGATGACAAAGTACAAGTTAAAACTTTGACAAGAAAAGCTCTTTAGTACACCATCATTAATGGAAAATTATACAAAAGATATTTCAGTTCGCCTTAGGATTTGTGGATGAAAAAGAATCCAACTATATACTCAGATAAAATCCATGAGGTAATATGCGACAATCATGTCAGACCTCAGCCATTGTCTTACAAGGTGCTCAAATAGGGATATTATTGGTCGATCTTTAGAAAAGATACCATCAAACTAGTGAAAAAATGTGATAAATGCCAAAAGTTTGCCCCTATACAACACCCCCTCCCATCGATCGAGCTCACTTCCATAATCAACTTGTGGCCATTAATACAATGAGAAATAGATGTCTTTGATTTTTTCACCTCGACCATAGGGCAGAAAAGGTTTATGCTAATAGCTATGGATTATTTCACAAAGTGGCTTGAGGCTGAGGTAATAGTTACCACAATTGAGTTTTAGATCAAAATATTTGTTTGAAAGAACATAATTTGTTGATTTGGCTTATCTCATTCCATAGTAACAAATAATGGGAGACAATTTGTGAATCCAAAGTTCAAAGAGTGGTGTTCCAACCTTAGTATTGATTTGAGATTCACTTGGTCAGGTTGAGGCTATTAACAAAACCATATTTAAAGCCCTCAAGAAAAGGTTAAATGAAGCAAAAAAAAAAAAATCGGTGTACAAACTTTCTAGGGTATTTTGGGCCCTTAAGATGTAGACTGAAGTCCCTACAGGAGAAACTCCTTTCAATTTAGCTTTTGGAAAAAAAACGATGGTGCCAACAGAGATTGACTTTCCCAGTTTACAAGTTGAGCTCGAGTCAAAAAAAGGGAATAAAGAGGCCCTTAGGGCCAATTTGGATATATTGAAGAACATAAGACATAACTCTGACAAGAATAATAGCCTACTAACATAGAGTTTCCAATTTTTACAATAAAAGTGTTTGACAAAAAATATAAAAAAAATGACTTGGTTTTTACAAAAATGAAAGCCTTATGGGTAGATAATCGAGATGAAAAATTGACTCCAAAACTAGAGACTCTTACATAATCAAAAAGGTCATCTAAGATGGGACCTATAGGTTATAAGATGTGAATAAAAATCCCATTCCAAATACATGGAATGCGAATAATTTGAAAAATTATTATCAATAGACACTTTAGAACTGAGCCCACACATATAATTTAAAAGCTTGTTGTATAGTCAAAGTTTTAAGCTGAAAAAAAGCTTAAAGACTTTATATATCAACCTACTATATGTTGAGTTCAAAGTGATAGCATCATGTAAATGATCAAAGGATTTGAGATCTAAGGTTTGAACTCGGATATAAACCAAACTTGTTGAAATTAAAATCCAAGTTTTTTACTATCAAACTGTTCGAGTTGATACTTGAAGAATTCTTTAAATTATAGTTCAAAGTTTTTATTTAGATCGGCTAAAATTTTAAAACTGATCTTAGACTTGTTTTTTTTTTTTTTAATCTTTACATATTGATTAATATTTCAAGTTGAGAACTGAGTTAAAATCTACTACCATTTTATTGAAGATCGAAGTCATTTTAAATTTTGTCATCTTATCTTATGAATACTAAGCTAAGACTTGGAAAATTTTCATATTTTATAATGAAGACATGAGCTACAAAATAAAAAAGAAAGAAACCAAGCTAACAATGATGCAAAAAATATTTCTATTTATTAGAAAATGTAATATATACAAAAGTCTAAACAAAAAAAATTATAAAAAATAAACAAAAAGAAAAAGAAAAACTATTCTAAACCCCTTCATCGGGCTGCTTCTTGGGTTACTTCATAGAAGCCAGTGTCTGAGGCTTATAGACCTAAGTGTCTACTTCAGGCTCCCCTCCCTTTGAAGCTTCAACCTCTGTCTCAAGGTAGCATTCATAATGACTTCAATTTTCATGTCCTCCTTGTCTTGGATAACTTTAATAGGTGCTACAACCATTTGGGACCTTAGATTGTTGATGCTGATCAAGTACAGGTCTATATCAGCATTCCTTTACCTCTTTCAACATTAAGTTGAAAAAGCCAAAGACTTGGTCCAGAACAAAGTTAGTTTTTATGTTGTAAAACTTATCAAATTTTAAAAAATTCTCAACAACTCACTACTCAACCTTCTTTGTAACTTTAAGCTCACTCTTCATCCTTTCTACCTTGGCTAATGCTTCGCTCAACTTAAGGTCAGTTGTTGTTGCAAGGAAATAGCTATTTCTTTAGACTGACATGTTCTCAAGCTTTTGAATCAAGTTCTCAACCTTATTGTCAAGCTCTTCATTAATCTTCTTGTACTCAATGTTGGAGACTTTGAGCTTTCTCCTTGTCTCGTTGAGAGTGTTAAAATCTTGGGCATAGGTCTTGATGTCTTTCTTGGTTTTAAAGTAATATGCTAAAGCTCGGTAATAGTGCTTTAATCCCTACCCCATATTTTAAGAGACAAAGTTAAAGAGCAACTTAGAAATTGTAAAAAGAAAAAGAAAACTCGAGGTCAGTGATAAAGAAATAATTGAAAAGGAAAAAAATTAAACCAAACTTGAGAATTTGAATACCTTTATAGATATGGTAACCCAGGTGATCTTCCTCACTACCTCAAAGTTCTCATAGGCATTATTTGAAGAGTTAAACTCTACATTGATTACCACTTTTTTTTAAGTGGGTTGGAGCTCGACCATAGGCTCTGAAAGAGAAGCCTCGATTTCGACCCCTTTTTAGGCCTTTAAGCCACACTCTTTTGCTTTATTTTTTAGAGTGTGGTGGGACTCTTGCCACCAACCTAGCCTAGCTAAAGAGGTGGTGTTGAATTATTTTAATGCCCTTTAAAAAGGCACCGAGTTGAAAAAGGCCTTTACCTATCCTTCTCTTTTTGAGAGGTTACACGAGCTGGGACATGTCAAAAACTCCACTTTATATCTACAAAATAATCAAACTAAGTGTTAGAATAATATTAAGAAAAGGAAACTGGATGTAAAGTTACCATACACTTACCCTAGGTATTTAACCTCCTTAAGAACACTAGGAAAGGTATGCTTATAAGCATCAATTATTAACTTTTCCTCTCTTTAAGGAAATCCATTATTATGTCCCAAGCACCTAGTCCATCTTTATTTAAGGGGTCATCCTTAGCTTCATAAAAAAACTCGGGTCCATTATTTATTTCCTAAACCCCATTTACTTTTTTTATACAAAAAAAGAAGACCTTTCAATTTTTATTAAGCTCAAGCAGTTAGCAAAAATCTTCTTCATAAGATGAGCTATCACTAGAACCATCGCTTATCATGTGGATACTTCTTTACTTCAAAGAATTTCTTAAATAGAAGGATAGTGGGAATTGATAATAATTTTTTACAAAAAATAATAAATTCTACTATGTATTGAAAATAATTTAAGGTGAGTTAAGTGATAATTAAATTGTAAAGTAAAATAAGCGCTATAATAAAAAAAATGTAAAAGAAACCTAAGATCGGCCATTATAGACTCTTAATACACCTAAATTTGATAAAGGTCTAAGGGAGTGGTGATTTAATCATTGGAGGTCAGCATTAGTATCCCTTTGCAGGAAAGTCAAGTTTGACCTTCATTATAGAAGTGTGATAGATCGAGCACAAGTTAAAGCAATCTTTGAAATTTACCCTACCTTTTAAGCTTTGCATCACCTTTTTTGAGGTTATACATAAGGGTAGGGTGTATAGTAAGGGGGAGGTCTTCATCATTGTTTTCATGATCTCTACTTCCCTTTTACATTCACCCCCTTTTTGGTGTGGTCGAACTTTTCCATCTACTTAAAGTTCTAAGCCTACTTGATTCCAAAAGCCTCATTAATTGCATGCTTGGCTTTTAAAAAAAGAGTAGGCCTTTAAGTTTGAACAAGGGCAGGGACCTCTACTACATCGAAAAAAGATGAAAATAAAGAAGAGTCAGAAGACTCCTTGGACTAAGAGGATAAGTTAAAGTTGGACTATAAGCTTGATTTATTGGAATATTGGGAAAAAGAAGAAAGATAAGAAATGTGAGAAGGTTGAAAATGATAAGGCTATTAAGAGGGGGAGCAAAGGAAAAGGAAGGAATGTCAGTTAGAGGGGTCGAAATAACCATAAATATTAGGACTGAATGGTTTTGGAGGTCATAATCAATTATGATAAAAACCTTATCCATCACATTATATACCTTTTCTCCCTTTGCTCAAGTGTTGTCCTCGATTTGCTTTTGGCCTTCAACAGACATCGAATTTAATTAGTAAGTAACTCGATTATAGTCCCTTCTTGTAATCACAAAAGGGGCCTAATCATCTGAACATAAAGTTTCACAATCGAGCAGACCTCCCCTTACTTATACTCTAAAGTTATCAAACATTCTAGAATACAAAAACATAATGAAAAGGAAAAAAAACGTATTGAAGAGTTTGAAAGTAAAAAGGATAATTGAAAGATGGCTAGAAGTATTAAAGGTCAATTAGATCTAGTTGGTTTG
Organism: Durio zibethinus; assembly: GCF_047325235.1. NCBI lineage: Eukaryota > Viridiplantae > Streptophyta > Magnoliopsida > Malvales > Malvaceae > Durio > Durio zibethinus. Next base: position 18,252,489 of record NC_143183.1, on the reverse strand, counting down.
AAAGCTAAAAGTTTGTAAAGTGAAACACTAAAGCCTCAAAGGACACCTTATACAGCCAACTCAAAAATTAGATGGACGTCTTAGATTGAGCCACATCATCATAATGGTTTTTAAGGATGACTTTTCACATTCTTAACCTTCATACACTTAATTACCAAAATTCATCTCTCATTAATAAATGTAGATTTATAGAATTTGCACAATAGGCATCTTGGTCATTTCAATGCTAATTTTAATGTTCAAAATAAAGTATTCCCATGTTAGCCATGCATCAGTAGCATATTACATTACTCAATGGCTCAATACAAAAGAAAAATCACAAGTCTCATGTTAGTCATCAAGATGACCAGATGATGAGTGAATTGCAAATATTGCAAATATGACGTCAGGAACACCAAGTCACATTGGTAACACCATTGCAAACGTAACTAGTGCTGCCCTCATCTACCACTCATCACCTTGGTTAAATAAGGTCAGATTATTCATCGATCTAAAAATTTTTCAATGCCTATGCTTAAGTACCAGTTAGGTCTCACCGAGGATGGATTATATCGATTTAATCCATAGTCATCAATTTAAAACCTCAGACTGCTCAGCAAGAGGACAACATGTTTGGGGTATTTTTAGGTTTAAAAGGCAAAATGAATTTTTTTCCCTTTTAGTATAAATCAGCAGATAGCTAAACGCATTTGGACTTTTCAACCGAGTTGATGTGTCAAGCCGATCTAAATTTATGGGTTCATATCAACTCAGCCACCTTATCAAGTCCACAAGTTAGACCCCTAAAGTGATGACTTGGCACACCCTAAGTGGAAACTCAACTGTCATGTCAGTTAAAAACCACCAAGTAACCCCTAACCCTTAAGACTGACCTCGGGTAGTTTAGGCTGCCCATAACTCCCATCTTGTAGGTATAAATAGCATCATCCAGGTACTTTTCAATCATCTTACCTTTTCATATTTTTTGTTTTCTCCTTTCTATTTCCTAAATCGACCATTGACTTAAGCATTAGAGTGCAAACGCTAGAACCTTTCATAGCTTTTGTTGTTAACTGTTCTCTTTCCTGTTCCATTATGATTTCAAAGTTTTGCCTCTCCGACACCAGCTTGGCACAAACAAGTTTTATGTTGATTTGTTGGTTTATTTTATCGTTCATTAATTTTTAAATATAAGAATTGTGTCAAATATAATGAATAATACTTTATTTTTTTATATATAAGTATAAGTTATAATTACAATCAAGTATTATATCCATATATAAGAAATTATTAAATAATCAATAAACAAAATAAAACATAATTAGATAAATTCAACATAAAGTTGAACCAAACCCACACAAAGTGAAATTTGAACTTGTGACCTCAAGGTTTTAGGATATTTTTCTTATCACTAAGCCAAGCCTCGTTGCCAAGAATAATGCTTTATTATTGTAATTTTTATTTATTTGTATGTGATGATATTAAAATGGAAAATATATAAAATATATATAGGTAAAATTATAAATAAGATTTTAATTTAAAATAGAAAAATTTTCTTTCAATTTGAAAAAAAATCAAATTTAAAGAACAAAAAAGATACAAATCTATTCATTTTCTTTTCCTTCTCTTATTTTTCTCTTACCAAACAAAAAAAGAAAAAGAAAAAAAAATTATTTTCTTTCCACTCCTTTCGCTCTTTTTTTTTTTTCCTCTCACCAAACATAGGATAAATAATGTAACAAACTACTTATAAAGAAAAAAAAATAAAGGAAGAGGATGTATCTATTTTTTTTTTTCAATGAAAAAATAATGTGAAGGAATTGTTCTAGATCTCCAAAAATGATGCATGGCCTTTTACTTATTTATTGTTTGTGCAATTTACTTTCATGATTTATGTAGCTATGTAATTTTTCTGTCGGGGTCTCTGATTATAAAGAGACTAGAGGTTCATTTATATATTAGTATAAGTTTTCTATTTTTTTGGATTTTTGTATGAAAATTATTAAATTTAAAAACATTATTTTGATTCAAATGAGTTATAAATTTAATTTTGATTCAAGGATAAAAAAATATAAGAATTATGTTAATGTAAATAGATACTTCCTCTTATATATATATATATATATATATTTATCACTACATATATAGAGCAAGATCAATTTATATAAGTATAAAACTTTTTAGTCATATATTTTTTTACCATTGATTTTAACAAATTTAAGAGATAAAAGAGACAAATTATAAAAGAAAAAATGATTTAATATTATTTCTTAAATCTATTAAAATAAATGATTAAAAAAATATAAAACTAAAAAAATTTATACCAATATAAATCGATCCTTTAGATATATATATATATATATATATATATATATATAACTATTGCCATTCTTTAAAAAAAAAAAAAACTAATGCCAAAATTATGTATCTAACCAAACCTTATAGAATGTGATTTGGCCTTTTTCTTTCTTGTGCCGGTAAATCTAAACATTTAGAAAGTGTTGTAGAGCCCTTGAAAATAAATAAACTCCTTTGTAAAGAATGCTCAAAATATTTTATGTCAAATAAATGGTTAAATATTTTTAACTAACATACAATTTGTAGTATGTGATTTATATAAATAAAGTATGAAATACAATCTTATCACTTTAAGAAGTTTTCATCATACTTTGTGCCATAATTTTGAAAAATATTTTTTTCATATTAACAATAAAACTACAATTTTATTTTATAAATAAAATTTTAAGAAAAAAATTATTTTCCTCCAAACCAAATGTCCCTAAAATTTTGATTAATATGATATATTATTTAACTCCATGAAATTGTTCCTGCAACATTATATACAAAGAAAAGAAAAATCTGTAAGCGTCTATGTCTTCAGACCATAGACAGGGCAACTGTCTCCCTGTCATCAATGGCTATATCTAACAATGAGGCCATTGAATGATTTTTTTTTTTTAATCTTTTTCTTATCTTTTCCATTTGTTTTTCCACTTTTTCCTTTTTTTCTTTCCTCACAAATTACTGATAACATAATTCAATTATCCTCCAAGAAACTTTTCATTGGGTCGTAGGTAGGGATGTCATTAAATAAGATATGAAGGAGGTAATGTATTCTTTATTTTTGACTTTTACAATATATTTATTTATTTTATTGATACTCAATGATTATTTTAAATTTATGTATATTCTTAATTTTTTTTGGATATTTAATGGTTATTACCCTAGTTTCTAAAAAAAATAAAGACTATTTTTTTTTACCTTTTTTTGGTTTTATCTTACACATTTATGTAATTTTTTTATAAATATATATTTTTAAATAAAAATGTATTAATCCTAATCAATTCAAAATAAAAATTTATAGTATTTAATAAAAATATATTTACTAAATATATATAAACATATATAAGGTATAGGCATAAGACATGTGCTATATTATCTTTTCCCATCCTCGTATCTTATAAAAAATTTAAAATCATATTCATCTCCATCATCATCCTCAAAATTTAATACATATCTCCATTAAAAAATTCAAATTGTCCATTGGATAGAATAAAATTGACATCCTTACATGTAGGGATGGAGTTTAGTTAGCAGGCATAATCGATTACATTAAAAGATTGCAACTCCTTTTGTCTCAATTCGTCAGTTCTTCCTTAATTTTAATGAATTTAAAAAATAATATTAATTTATGTACATTTAATATTAAAAAATTTTACTATTAGTATATTTAATAATTTCTTTATAAGTGGGGTTAAGATGATGATACATGTTTTATTTTTTTTTAATTAAATTTTTTTAAATATATAAAAAATGTGTTATCATCTTAAACCTTATTGTGGAATTAAAAAGTTTTACTGTCAGTGTATTTTATAATTTCTCTTAAAATTACATATATTTTCATAAAATTGTTGTTACACATTTTTATTTCAAATAATTAAAATTATGAAAATTGAAATAAAAATAAAAGTTTTAATTATTAAAAAAGATATAGATTTAGAACATTTAAAAATAAAAATAAACAAAAAATACGTCAAAAAATAGTAAATATGATTAATTTTTCAACAAAAAAACCTCAATTTGTATAATAAATGAATTATTTTAATATTAAAATTGTTTAAAAGTTCCGAGGGAAACTTGTTTAGGTAATATTTATAAAAAAAAAAATCTAAAAGTTAATTATTTTTATTCTCAAATTTGATGAGAATAATATATTAAATAAAACAATTCTTAAAATAAAAATTTAACTATATTTAAACAAGTGTATATAAATAATAGTCAACTAAACACTTCACTATTTTAGTTAGAACGTCACGTATCAGAATTCAACCAATTAAACATTTAAGTAATTAGAAGTATAATTAAACTATAAACTATCTACATAAAAAATAATAATTTATCATAATTTGGTATTTTTTCGGTTTATATTCAATTAATAATAAAAAATTACAAACACATCAATAAACAATCAACAAGGAGAGATTCAGGCATGATTAGTCCCAAACTAAAAAACCAAACATTCTTAAATCAATCTCTACCCAAGCATTTCTCATTTTCTTTTACAGATATGAATTATTCGCAAACAAAACTTTTAAAAGTACATATTCATAAGCACTCTTCTTAGCCCATGAGGTATTTATTTTGTAAAGTCTTGTATTACAAAATTTTTTATTAATCAAACAATATTTATCCAATAAAAAAAATCTCAAATCATTCTCTTATTACATCTTTCAAAATTTGAATCAACATTTTCAACAATTTTATTGATCTTGGATTTGATACATGAATCTTTCTTGCATAAACTTTTTTGGTTTATTTGGTGTCCATGGAATATTCCAAGGATCTTCCATTCACTTTTTGGGAATAAATTCAATTAACTTATTTTGAAATTTTGGAGTATGAAAAGAGAATGTTAGAATTTGAAAACAATGTGAGGCATATGACTACTCATTTTGTCGGAGTGCTCGAGAAGCATATATTTTATAATTTGAATATAAGATTTCTAGAATGCTAACATAGTTAAAAATAAAAAAATAAAAAAAAACTGAAAAATTACCCAACTATTCTTTTTTTTTTTTTAATTTTGATGAAATATTAATTTTTTAGATTTAATAACAAATTAAAAAAATTAATTTTTAATAGTTTTTTATTGTTTTTTTTGGAAAATATATTCTTTTGAAAAAAAAATTTGATACTCTAATTATATCACCAATTGCAATTTGACAAATGTTTACTTCTATTTTTAATAAGAGAGACTACCTTAAAAAAAATTGTATAAATTAAATCCAAACTTAAAATACATATATGGCAATTCAACCTACTGATACAATATTTACTTATTACTAATATTGATCACTTATCAAATTCAAACACATTTACCCATAAAATCAAAGCCTACTAATATCATCACCCATTCATTTTAATTTTTTTAAGAAAAACCAATAATTTTGATATGGTAAAAGGGACATTTTCATAGTTATAATAAGAGAGGTATTATAGTAATTCTATCCAATAATAATAAAAGGATATTTTTGTAATTATAATAGAATGGGTAGTATAATAATTTTGGCCAATGATAGTAGGAGGACATTCTTGTAATCATGATATAAGAGATAATATAATAATTTTAGTCAATTATGAGAGAAGGAGTATTTCAATAATTTTGATAAAAGGGGTATTACTGTAGTATGGGTTGATTATATAAGGAAAGGCGGTATAATCAATTTAGACATGTGTCATTCAATTATCAAATAATTAAAAAGGTATTATGGTTATTTTTAAGAGAATTACTTTTATATTATTGTATAAACATATAGATGTAAATCATATAATATTTTACCTTGATCTTTTTTTTAAAAAAATCCAATAATACTAAAAAGAAAGAAATATCTTATCCTGTTATCTACCATTTTTTTTTTGTTTTTTAATTCAACACTTAAATTAATCTTTCCTTTTTTATACTTTAAAATTATTTTCCTAATTTAGTTTTTATTTTTGACATTAAAAATTATGAAACATTACTTTTATGATAAAAGAAAAATTAAAACTTTAATTTAATTAAATACATTAAGTTCAACATTTTTTTAAATTTAAAAAGAGATCAAGAATGGACTAACAATTTTGAATTGAAAAAGAATTATATATGATAATTCTTTAGAATTGCATTATCTTAAAGATCTAAATACAAAAATGGTATTGTATTATATACTTTTGATTAGTTTGATATTTAAAGATATTAACGTATAGATCCGTTGACCTATTACTAGACATAGATTAAATGAATCGTCATCAATCTTTTTTGTTAAATTGTGATTGGTTACTTGATAGAATATGTTCCATTCAAAAATGAGTCTCAAGATTAACTTAGGTATATTTAAATAATAGATTCTAGTCTACGAAATCAAAATTTAGGTCTAAAAGTACGATTATACATGAGAAATATTATAGCATCCTCACAGCACCCATCCAAAAGGTTGTACTAGTCTTATTTCAAGTTATCCAAGCTTTAAAACATATTTAAAATTTATCAAATAATTTAATATTAGAAATTTTCCTTATATTATTCCGATATATTGGTAATAATTTAAGAATATTTTATCACTTCATGTGTATTCAAAGGGATTTTTTATCACGCTTTGAAGAGGCTTTATTGTCTGATTCACTTAATTTTGCTTCCAAAAATAAATACCTATAAACCAAGTTTATAGTCAAAAATATCCTCTAATTTGTTGGTAGGACTTTCTGTTGAAAATTATCCTTCAATCTGTCATTAGGAATTTATGCAAAAAGACAAGAAATATTGTTTTACTATTTTATTTTTTTAAAACTTTATTTTTTTTAAAGGAAAGTATAAAGCTTTCCAATATATTGGTAAGGCTTTTTATTTTTATTTAAAAAAATATTATAAGGTTTTCTAATATGCTAGTAAAACATTATTTAAAAAAAAAAAACGATTACCTTTCAATCTGTTGGTAAGGCTTTTATTTAAATATGTTTTTATAAAAATATATTTAAAGAATAATAGATAATCAAATAAATAAATAAAATATTTAAATAAATAAAAATAAAAATAAAATAAAAAATATATGAAGTCGACTCAATTAAGCAATTGGATTACGTAGCTTACTAGAATAAATCATCATAATTTCAGATTTTGCAAAGAATTCCAAAAAAAAAAAAATCTATTGCTAGAAATTGTATCTTTTTTTTTGAATGATTTTTCTCTTTTTTTTTTCTCAAAAGTTTCCATATAATCTTTTTTCCATCCCTGTCTTTGTTTGCGTTACAACAATTTATAGGGATTTTCTAGTAAAAAATTTTAGGATTCCATTGATTGTCAAAGATTTTTCAAATCCCTTTAATTTAAGTAAAATTAATTTAACAAAAACCCTAACTGTGATGCTTTGTGATCTTTTTTTATTTGATTTCCTATTTCATGCTGGCTAAGAAAAAAATCCTAAAAATTTCTCTTTGGCTAATTCTTGTACAAGATTTCTAGAAATTTTTGTTTGATTTTCTTTTCTTTTTTATTTATTTAGTTTTTATGAAAGAATAAACAAACAAATAAAAATAAAATATTTGTTGGGGCGAAGCTCAAATCAAAGTAACATACATTGTGCTTAAAGCTTAACAATTTTGACAAAATCGAAATAAAAAATTTGGATGTACAACTCGGATGAAATTGGGTATCTATAGTTGCCTATCTTTACACATCCTGTGAAACAAAAATGATGCAAAGACATAGACAACCATTGAATTCGGTTCAACTTAAGCAATTTTAAAAGGATACGATTTTAAAAAAATTATAAAAAGTTCTTTCAAAAAAAGGCATAAATCTTAAAAACTTTGATAACTCCTTTAAACAAAGGTTCAACAAAATTAAACTCCTCTATACAGAGGCAAACAAATTTAAATTAAAAAATAGGCTCCTCTATACAGAGGCTAAACAACTTTAAAATAAGAAATGGGCTCCTCTATATAAAGGTTAAACAACTTTAAAATTAAGAAAAGGGTTTTTCTATATAAAGGCTAAAACAATTTTAAATTAAAAAATAAGCTCTTTTATACTGAGGCTAAACAACTTTAAAAACTTTAAATAGGAAATGGCAAAAGATATCCATTTACCTAGGTTCAAAAACATTTTAGCTTGAAATCCAAAGATTCATAATTTGGAAATTCAAAGGTCTATAAACTGCAAAGATTCACAAGGTTCCATAACAAAAATTGAAAAATTCCTATACTCCAACATTCAAAAGATTCGTAATGATTACAGAATTCGCCAAAAGTCAATATCGTAAAGGTTTGCAAGAATTTCAAGTTTCACAAAGATTTCAAAAGTTTGTAAATGATTCAAGATTCTCAAAGGTTCTAAATTCACAAAGATTCTAAGTTTTGCAAAGGTTCCAGATTCGCCAATGTTCCAAGTTTTGTAAAGCTTATAGGTTTGCAAGAATTTCAGTTTCATAAGAATCCAAAGATTCATAAGATTTCAAATTTGTAAAGATCTTTAGATTCATAATAATTCAGACTAACAAGAGTTTTAGATTTGCAAGGATCTAAGTTTCGCAAGAACTTCAGATTCACAAGAGCTTCAGGTTCTTAAGATTTCAGGTTCACAAGAACTTCGGGTTTGCAAGAATTTCAAGTTCACAAAAATTTAAGGTTTGCAAGAATCTAAAGTATGCAAGAATTTTCATATTCACAAGAAATTCAACTTTGTCATTGTAAAGATTCGCAAACTGTAATGCAAGATTCAAAAATTCACATTCAAAGGATTTTTTTTAGTGATTCACATCCAAAATTCAAAAGTTCGTATTTGAAAATTTTTGGGGTTTCACATCCAAAATTTTAAAGATTAATATTCAAAAAATTTTAGAAATTACTATCCAAAATTTCAAAGATTCTTATTCGAAAAATTTTAGAGATTCACATCTAAGGTTTCAAAGATCCTTTTTCAAAAACTTTATGGCTTCATATTAAAAAATTTTCATTTGAAAAAATTTTAGGGTTTCACAACCAAAATTTCAAAGATTTTCATTCAAAGATCTCCTTTGAACAAAGGTTTTATAACTTTAAAAGTTTGGAAAGTTTTCCTTATCCAAAATTCTCAACATGAAAGATCTTTCTCATTCAAAAAATCAAAAGTCAAACATTTTCTTCGAACAGAGACAAATGTCATACTAATAATGCAAATGCCTTCTAAATGATGCAAATGCAATAACACATATTCTTACTGAATGATGTGAATGCAAATGTCATAAATGATTCAAATGTTCCCTATATGATGCAAATACATGCCCCAACCATGATGCAAATAAAATTGTCAAGGATTTAAATACAATGCAAACACAATGTATGTAATGCAAATGTCATTATATCAATGCCATGAAATTTCAAATGTGGTAACAAGACTCTCAAAACTCCACCATTCCTTCTTACTTTTTTAGTACTAACCATTTCAAAAAATATTTTGTCAGCGGATCCATTTTATTTTCTTCATTTGGTACTAACTCACAGGTTTTATCGATTAATTCATCGCTGTGTTCATTATTGGGTCACTTTATTTACCCTTTTCAAATCTTTTTTTTAGGTTTCTTTCATTTCTTTCATCTTGAATTTCTTTAAAAAAAAAAGAAAAAATTTACGAACACTGTCATTCATTTATTTATCATCATTCTAATTCATGATAAATATGATACATTTCTTTAATTCATTCAAGGGATGCAAACTTAGTAAAGAACAAAAAAATGAGTATTCATTAAAGGAAATCTAGTCAAGAACAAATCAAGGATTAATAAAAGTAAAATACTGTGGAAATTAAGTATTAACATCCAAAATAATTATTGTTCAAACAATTCAGAACTCTTAATTCAGAATTTTTTTTCAAAAACACATTCCATATTCTCAGTTTTTGAGCCAATCATCATCTATATTCCTGGGATCCTCAAATGAAGTTGTTTTTCTAAATCTCTATTTTTACTTAAACTTTCCTTTGAGGTTTTTAGTTTAAGTCTTTCTTTTTTTTTTCTTTTAAAAAAATTTTTTTTTGCACATCTTTTTATCATCTTTTCTTCTCATTTCTCTTTCTCCTTTATCTATCATTGACACTTTAATCAAAATCTCAAACAATCCAATGGTAACTTGCCTTGGTTCAATTTATAATTCTCCAATCCGAGTATTTATATTTGATCAAAATAGACCTTTAAAGGATATAATATAGGATAGGGTGAGGGGTTATGAAAGAAATGAATAAAATAGGCCTAAAATGTATTTTGAAGGATAATCAAACCAATGATCATTTTTTTCTTTGTAGAGCACCTTGATATTTTGTCCTATCAATTTTTTTCTCTTTTTTTTTCTTTTTTTTTTTTCATTTTTTTCATTTTTTCATTTTTCAAGAAAGATTTAAGCACAAAAAGGCTTTGCCCTTGAAATCATTAAAGATCTTAACTTTTCAAGCTTCTCAAATTGTGCCCTCAGTGTGAGGGTGATCTTTGGTTAGAGTTCCTTGAAAGAAAATTTTAATAAGCTCAAATGGGGTAGCAAGGGATAATTTTACTTTTTTTGTAAAGGATAGAAAAAATATGGTCATTTCTTATATTAAATATGAATACTCTTAATGAATAACATTCATTGACCAAAAATAAAGATTGTGTTTTGCATCAACTTCATCTGTCAGTGAATGAAATTTTTTATCAAATTTATTTTTTTTTATTCAGCAATCCAAATGAATCAACAATATCAATTTATCAACATGAGTGATGCTCTCAAAATCGAATCATGAATTATTGTCATGATTGTCTGAACTTTTATTATTTGAAATTTGGGAATACATATAAGAAAAGATGTAAAAAGGTAAAAGCATATGATGGTGATCTATACAAAGAAGAAGTGTCATGAAAATGCATTATATCTATCACTTTTATTAAAATGTTAAAAAATAAAATAAAATTCAAATACATAAAAAAATTTCATTATTCTAAAAAAATCCTAACATGATAAGCATTTCAAATTAGTCTTCTCATAATTATGCCTTAGGTGATCAGGCAAAAGGCTTTTATTAACATTCAGCTTCTTTGATTCATTAAAACTTTATCGAGCTTGATAGGATCAAACTTTGCACCTATGCTTGAAAATAAGGTAGGTTTCTATAAAGTGACTCACATTCTTATTATGGTAATCACATGTGGTTTTAACATTGTACCATTTAGGATAGGATAGCTTCAATGGTTCCAAAAGAACTGAAGATACCAAATCTTTCTTAACTAATTTTTGTAATAGTTCAATGTATGTTAAAGGATAGAATCAATGTGAGTTCTCTTTTGGTTGCCTTTGGATCTTCACAAGCCACTCGCTTGATTGTTTGGCCCTGAAATTGATGTCCTGATAAAATTAGGCCCATATGTAAGTGATTGAAAAACTTATTGATAAAGGCTTAGGGAGATGTTATTCATGGTTGGGTAAAGAGGTTGGTAAAGGAGTTTTACAATATTATTGATTGTAGAGTAGTAAGCAGGATGAACATATAGTGAATATAAAGCATAACCTCTAAACTGTTGTTTTTCAAAACTCACAGCCTAAGTTTTAACTTTTTTCTTTTTAGGCATACCCCTTCTTGGTACTACCAGCTTCTCTTTCCTCAAGCTTGTTACATTTGATGGCATTCTAAGATCACCATATTAGTAAAAAAAAATTTTTCCATTCCTGATCATTTTCTCATAATAGGGCTTTTAAAATGCTTACAAACAAGAAAGTTATTTTTTTCATAGTCAGGGGAGGTTAAACTTAAGCAGTCATATCCCTCCATCATTAGGCATATTTTTTAAAGGACTTTGTTGCTTTCTTATTCATACTTTGCAAAGAAATGTGATCAGGAGTCATATCTATAATATAATGATATTGGTTGATAAAGGAATAAGTTAAATCCTTTCAGGATTGGGTGTAGGTCTTGTCTAACTAGACATACTACATTACAATAGAACCAGTTAAACGATTCTGAAATATATGCATGAATAATTTCTCATTACTAATGTAAGCTGTCATCTTATGATAGTACATTGTAACATGTATGATAGGACATTTTGTACCATTATATTTTTCATACTTTGGTACCTTAAACTTATAAGGTATCACCATATCTTGTACAAAAAAAAACCCAACAACATCCGTAGAATCGTAAAAATCAATACCTTTCACAGCTCGTAATCTCTCTTTTAGCATGTTCATCATGTGATCAACTTTAGAGTCTTCCAAACTTTCAGTCACTTTTAATTTTACCTTCTTATTCTCTTTGAGCTTATCTAAGTTAGGGATCGAAACTGGCTTTATTGCTTTTTCAATGAAGATAAGATTAGTAAAACTTTAAAATTGCTCTTGAATTGGTGCAGATGGCATTCCTGTGTAAGTATACCTTATAAGAAATGTGAATTGTTGTGATAAAGTGCCTTGAATAGATTGGACCTGAGGTGGGCCATGACTAGGAAGATACTGAGGATCAATAATATCATACAATAGATGGTCATTAGGTCTAGCATCTTCTTCTATTATCTTTTCTTTATTCAACTTACCTAATGCTTCAAGGATTTTGTTCGACTTCCCTTTGATTTTTTCTTGAGCCTTTTCTAACTTCTTAACATGGCTTGCATTTTCTTGCTCCATATGTCTGACTCAAGCTTAGGTATTATACTGATGGTGAGTTGGTCGAGCTATCATTGAACCTTGATTTACCACAATTATGGTGCATATTTAGAGTGATGTTTATGGAACCATCCAATTATACGTGAGATTGAATGTAAAAATGCATGAATGCAATAAAGAGGATTTAATTATATAAATGCATGTATATATAATAAAAGAAAAATGCTAATAAACATGATATATACAACATACAACACAATGGGTTACTATGCAAATACAAAAAAAATATATAAATTCATAAGTAAAATAAATGTCTCAACATATGTCCTATTTAGGATTTTTTAACACAAGGGAAAGCATGGCTCTAACCTAGGTTCAGACCCTTAAGGTTTATTTACATGCTAGGTTCAAAAGTTTAATAGTCTAATGGTTCTCAAATTACTCATTACATCATTATCCATTAGAGACTAGTAAGGCACCCCAATCCTTACCTATTATAGGTTACAAGTAAAAATGGTTCAATTTGAATGGAAGATTTTCACTAGCCCATGCGGAGACATGAAATCTTACGAAGGTGTTGGTACTTTACTTCCTCCTAAAAGACAGAACTTGAGTGTAGAGCTCATGTTATATATGTGCAAATGAATGATAGATATATAAAATGAATAAATAAATAAAACAAATAAAATACAAACAAGAAAGAAAAAAAATCTTAAATTTATTAGGTTAGGCTTGGATAACAAGAAATCATTTACTAGCCTAACTTTCATGTCCCTAGTAGAGTCGTCAAACTATCATAATGTATAGATCTATAAACCTACGACTAGACATAGACTAAAAGAGTTGCCACCAATATTTTTTGTTCAACTGTGATTGATCACCTAACAAAATCTGTCCTATTTAAAAAAAAATATCAAGATTAACTTAGGTATCTTTAAATAGTAGATTCTAGTCCACGATATATGAATAAGGTTATAGCACCCTCACAGCACCCATCTAAAAGGTGGCACTAGTCTAATTTCAAGTTATCCAAGCCTTAAAACATATTTAAAATTCACCAAATAATTTAATATTAGAAAATTTCCTTAAATTACTCCAATAGATGAGTAATAATTTTAGAATATTTTTTTTATCTCAGGAGTATTCAAAGAGACTATTTGTCACACATTGAAGAGGCTCCATCGTCGGATTAACTTAATTTTACTTCTAAAAATACATACCTATAAACCAGGTTTATAGTTAAAAATATCCTTCAATCTGTGATAAGACTTTCTGTTAAAAATTATCCTCCAATCTATTGGTAGGATTTTATGCAAAATGATAAGAAATATTATTTGTTATTATTATTATTATTTTAAACTTAATTTTTTTTAGGAAATTATAAGGCTTTCTAATATATTGGTAAAACTTTATTTTGGAAATAAAATTTTAGCCTTCTAATATATTGATAAGGCTTTTTATTTTTTTAAATAAAAAAAGGTTATAAGATTTTTTAATATGTTGGTAAAATCATATTTTTTAAAAAACTGATTACCTTATAATCTATTGATAAGGCTTTTTTTTAAATATGTTTTTATAAAAAATATTTAAAGAATAATAGATAATCAAATAAATAAAATAGTTAAATAAATAAAAATAAAAAAATTGAAATCGACTTGGTTAAGTGGTTGGGCTATGTGATTTATTAGAATAAATTCTCACAATTCTAAATTCTGCAAAGAGTTCTAAAAAACAAAAAAAATTACTGCTAGAAGTTGTATCTTTTTTCTAAATGATTTTCCTCTTTTTTTTTTTCTTAAGTGTGTCATATAATCTTTTTTCTATCCATGTTCTTTGTTTGCCATAGAACAATTTATAGAGATTTTCTAGTCAGAAATTTTAAGGTTCCACTGATTGTTAAGGATTTTCAAAGATTTTTTTAAATCCCTTTAATTTAGGTAAAATCAATTTAACAAAAACCCTAGCTTTAATGCTTTATAAACCTTTTTTTATTTGATTTCCTATTTCATGCAGGTTAAGAAAATTCCTCTTTGCTCGATTCTTGTATAGGATTTCCAAAAATTTTTGTTTAATTTTCTATTATTTATTTATTTAGTTTTTATTAAAGAATAAACAAATAAATAAAAATAAAATATTTGTTGGGGTAAAGCTCACATCTAAGTAACATACATTGGGCTCAAAGCTCGACAATCTTGACAAAATCGAAACTGAGAATTTGGATGCACATCCCGGACAAAATGGAGTGCCTTCAAAAGAAATAAAATTTTCACTTTGTTATCCAAACTTTTTTTTTATCATGTACTTTGGTACTCCTGACTAACACTTTTAGTCAAGTTGCTTACATGAAGTTAATATCCAATAATATCATGATACATAGTATAAATGTCTAATTATTGCCACATCATATATTTTTCAAATCATTATTTAAATAAAAAATTCAAAAATTTTAAAAATATATATACTTTTTATTTGAAATTTAAAAAGAAAAAAAAAAGAGAAAGTGAAAGAATCAAGAAGAGAAAGGAAGGGGAAAGAAGGAAGAAGGAGAAAACAAGGGCATCACTGTTGATCATTGAGCTTGGTGGATGCCAATTCGCTAGATCCAAGGCAAACCAGTTCCAATCTAGCCCTAAGCATACCCATTACGCCCTCTTCCCCCTCGCTCCTATCTTTTTTCACCTTCTTTCCCCTTCTTTCCCCTTCTCTCTCCTCAATCTCTTTTTTTTTTAAATTTTCTTAATTTTAAAAAAATTAAATGTTTTTTAAAATTTTTTATCGATGTTACAATAATTAATGTAGCGATAATTGGATTTTTGTCACATGTGCATGATTTTATTAAGTATTTATGTCACATCAACCAATTAACTGATAGTAACAATGTGAAATACCAAAATGCATGATAGAATGAAAGTTAGAGTACTAAAATAAGTATTTTATTTTTATAGGTACCAAATTGACAAACGATATATAACAAATGAGCTATTTTACATTTTAAACATATCTTAAACATTTGACTCAACTATAAGTAAACATATTTTTTATTTCAAAAAATTGGGTTTAAATCCCTTGACAAACTCTAAAAAGGAAAAAGCCTTGTCAAAAACCATTTAAATATGAAAATATAATTGAGTAATGAATTAAGATTCGAATTTCAAATATTATTCTAATCTCATCTTCAATATTTTTAGTTCAACTTTATTAATAACATCAATAAAACTTCACTTACAAAAAATGTAAGAGTAAATTATCCATTTTGTCATTCAAAAGTCAGTTAATGTGAAAAATCACATCAAATAGTTATTAGTTTTTAAGGTTTGGATGATCAAAATATTAATTTATGTAAGAGAAAAGATTATATGAAATTGTTATTTTACGTTAATATGTATTCTTGTTATTCAAATAATGTTATATAATTATGTTAATGAAAAAGTTAATCATTTAAAACTTATTACATGTGATAATTAAATGATAAATATTAATTTTAATAGACTCATGCGTGCGATTTGCAATAAATGATTAACTTTTTTTCATTAACATGATTATGTTACATGATTTGAATGAAAGGGATATGTGCCAACGTAGAGTAAGTGTTTGTATAATGCTTTCTCCTTTCATAAATGTTAATGATCAAAGCATGATTTTTTTAAATTGAATGATCAAAACAAGCATTCTTAAAAAGATTAAATGACGAAAAAATTTTCAAATTTTGTTATATATAAAACTCAAATATTTTACAATAAATGTCAAGTTATTTTTACAAAAATTCTAAATTAATACTCCTTATGTCCTAATTTTTTAAGTGTTATTGACTTTCATGGAGTTTAAGAAAAAAAAACTTTGACTTTAATGTATTTAATATTAAATTTTAAATTTTATAAAATTAAAGTTTCATGATTTTTAATGTCAAGAAATAAAAAAATGATTTTAAAATATAAAAAATAAGAGTTTTAGCTGTTCAATATATATTTATATATAATTTTAGAATTTTAAAAATGAAAGATAGATAAAGAAAATGGGACGGAGGGAGTATATCCTAATTTTTAAGTAAAACACAATGAACTATTCATCGTCTAACATTTATTTGGATTATTGACTTTTGATTTTATTGTATTCATTTTCTTTATAACCATTATTTGTTAAAATTTATTGAAACTTTTGGTTTTATAACAATATATTTTTAACTTTTGATTTTCTTATAACTTATGGTTTTCTATCTCATTTTTTTAAAGGTGAGAGATTATATGAGTGTCATGTCTTTATTACACTTTCTTCTCCCATTTCTTGTTTGTTATATTACTAGTCATGAGATTCTGTTTTTTATTGTGTTTTCATTTTGATAATTTATAACTTTTGTAATTTTAAATCATGATCTTTTTTTTTTATTTCAAATTTGTTTACTAGTCAATTGATGAATTTTTTTTAGAGTTTTTATTTTTATAATTTTTATTTTTTTACCATGATCTTTTTTTGTAATTTAAGCCTGGCTATTAATCAATTACTAATCATGAAGCTTGTATATTCTTATGTTTTCATTTTTATAATTTTTTAATTTTTTAATCATGATTTATAATTTTTTTCACTTCAAGTTTGTTTATTAGCCAATTGATATATTTTTTAGTGTTTGAATTTTTTTATCGTGATCTTTTTTTGTAGTTTCAGCTTGACTATTAACCAATTAGAATATATCACAATTGATGATTATCTATTCAAAAGATGATTAGATGATCAAATTTTGTATTTATCAATTGTGAGATATTCATAATTATAAAACTAAACTATGTGTTAGTATAAAAATAATGTTGATTGATGAAAAGACATTTTTTTTCTTTGTTTTTATCATACTATTTTCTTATTTATGATTCATTTTATTATTTTTTTTGGTTCAATCGTAGGCATAAATATTGTTTTTATATTATTTATTTTTGACTTTTGATTTTTTTCTTTGGATTATATAAATGCTTTCAATCTCTTATATATTTTACATTTTAGATTTTTTTATATGTAGCATATTACTAATCATGAGATTTGTAAGTGTTTCTTAGTGTTTTCATCTTTAGAATTTTTAATTTTTTATAAGATACATGATTGATGTTTTTGCTATTCAAATTTATTTGTTGGGCATTTGAGACACGTTTAGAACCTATTTTTGCTTATGACTTTTGAATTTCTTCTTTTAAGCAATAAATTAGTTGTTAAGATAATGGTTGAAAGGTTTAGTTTGTCAAACGTATTATACTTTTTTTTATTTTGAAAGTATGTATTAATATTTTATTTACATCTTATTTTTATGAAATCAAATTAACATAAAGTTTACTTATTTTTCCATTTTTTTTCATTGTATTTGATTTTTTGCAAAAAATTTAAAATTTTGGTAATGTATGATCTCATTGACAATAGAAGCTGATACTCAAATTTCAATGTTTCGATATGATTTTGATTCCTTTTGTTATCTTATGTTTTTCTTTTCTCTTTTAATCTATTTATACATCTTTTTTCTTCATTTTTTCTTTCCATACTTTTTAGGTGATAATTAATTTATGTGGTCTTTTCATTTATATTGTAAACAAATTTATATTTTTTTTAGAAGATTTCTTTTGACTTTTGATGAATTCTCTTTGTGATTATAGTTTGACTTTTTATATTAAGGTAGCAGCGTAAGATTCTTAAAAAACTAGAGATCAATAAAGTTTGTTTTCTCAACAAAAAAAAGCATTATTTGTCTTTCAGGTAAGTAATTTTTTCTTTCTTTTTAAAATTTTTTAAATTAATTAAAATGATAGATGTATAGGTTTACAAGGATAAAAGTAATTAAACTAATTATAATATTACTAAAATAATCATATAATTTTTATAATTTTAATATATCATGTATAACATACTTATAAAATTGATCAGTTTTACGAAATAAATGCATTTCAAAATGAAGATATTTTTCTTTAAATTTTTATATTTAAAAAATGAAATGTGTATCAATTACACTTGCAATTACATTCATAGTATAAATTTATATAGTTTATGGATAATTATTTTTAATATAGTTTTAGTTAAAAACACCTTAAAAAATATCCTTAAAAAAATTAAAGAGTATTATTTAAAACTTTTTTTTAATAAAAAATTACTTAAATAATCCCCTTTAAAAAATATTAAAGATTATTTAAAGTGTTTTTAGACAAAAAATATTTTAAATAATCCCCTCATATTTTATTAAATGATAATTATTTAAGGTATTTTTGGACTAAAAACATCTTAAATAATCTCTTGTAAAAAATAAAAGAGATTATTTAAGACGTTTTCAGTTGAAAAATATATTAAATAATCTATAATATTTTTTATTGATTATATTTTATAAATAAAAACAATAATCAAATAATTTTTTTTTACGGTTAAAGGTATTATTTATCATTTGAATATTTATTATTAATAAAATTAATAAAAAATTACCATCATATATGTTAAAGAGATTATTAATAAAAACAAAAAAAAAATTACCATAATATATGTTAAAAAATTTATGATAATTATTTAAGAATTAAAATATATAAATTTTTTTCAATTAAATGAATGAATATAAATACGAAATATTTTAAAAATTAAAAAATTTCAAATATCATAATTTTTCGAAGATCATACTTTTTTTCCAAATTTAAAATTTTGCGAAAACGTTCGTTTAGAGCTAATGATTATTTGGTGTAACTTTTCACATCCGACCACATGGCTTGTCCTTGTCCAGATCACGTGGTGGCAATATATAATTTGGAAAAAGGAAAAAATTTTGAATATTAAAATATTAAAAAATTTCTAGTCACATGGACTATGTCACATGATAAATGAATTTGATTTGAACATGTCACCAGCCCAAGGTTTGCTAAAGTGGATACTGCAAACCACCTAATATAGCCATTAGTTTTCTAATGCCATAGGGACCCAAACATTCATTTTAGAAATATTAAAATATTTTTAAAATTCAATGATCAAAGCTGAATCTCATAAAAAATGACGAAATAAAAACTTTTTAACATAAAAAAGTAAAAACCACAAAGCTAAACTTTATTTAGAAATACAACGTTTAAAAAAAAATAAAAAAAATAAAAAAAAAAAACCTCTCAACTACCAAAATATACTATTTTTCAACTCAACTACCATTATTAATTTGATGTTGGAATTTGCTTTTGAAACAGAATATCTTTTATGATTCCAATGATTGACACACTGCCACCAATGAACATAGATAGTTTTGCAAGCAGATTCATACAATGGAACCCACCTATCCGACAACTTGTCATGGAGCCAATAAGCTATACAACAGATCGAAAAGGATCCGTTAATGGGAAATTGGGTGAAATTATTGGGGTGTCGGCCCCTCGACAAAAGAATTAATACACCAATTTCGTCGGCATGGATTTTCTTTTAATTTTTTAATTTGAAGTCATAATCTATATTTATATTGTTAAAAAAATTATGTATATTTATTTGATTATGTAATTTTTAAGTGTCAATTTAATATTATATCAATTAATTTAAAGATTAGTTGAAAAATAATAATTAAATCTATCTTTAAAAGTTCTTACACGTATTGATGTTGATAAATTTTAAATAAATATATTTATGTGAATGAAAAATAGTAATAAAGAAGAAAAAAAAGATATGAACACAAAAGGATACGTGATTCACTCATAATGGTCTAGATTCACGGGAAAAATACTCAAAGGATTATATTGTTAATATTGTGACTTACATGAAAGTGTATTTTAAATTTTTATTTATATAAGTGGTGTAGATAATTTATGAAAAATAATAATAAAAAATTAAAAAATGCAACTATTTATAATTAATTTTAGATATATTTTTTAAATTAATAATTGACTTTTTCTAAATTACTAGAATCATCTCATAATTATTTTTAGATATATCTTTAAAAAATTAATACTTTTCAATAGATGTAAGGTTATTTTAAGTTTGCACTCTTAATTTTCACAAACGATATAATTGTATATGAAACATTGTATGTTGCCACTTGAATTTTAGTGTTTAAAGGTCATATAGGATTTCGCTATAATTCTTCAATTCAAACCGTATTACTCTCTTTTGTTGCATTTATGATTGACAATTGTGCATAATGTATATTATCATATATGTATACTAAAATTTGTTTATGGAGTATTTGATCCTAGTTTTGAAATTGTACAATAGATGCATACACATAATATAAACACATATATTACATTTAATTTTTTTGGATCTTGTTTGTGCTGAGCTTTGATCTAAGGGTGGTCTCGGAAAGATAGAAGACAAGAACGGTTAAAGGCAAAAGTAGAGAGTGTTCCTTACGTTTGCATTTCGACGCCTA
The DNA here is from genome assembly GCF_047325235.1 of Durio zibethinus. NCBI lineage: Eukaryota > Viridiplantae > Streptophyta > Magnoliopsida > Malvales > Malvaceae > Durio > Durio zibethinus. The sequence goes on along the minus strand of NC_143183.1, from coordinate 18,231,527 downwards.
AGTCAGAATAAGTAAGGTTGGAATGAAAGTAGTATGAGAAATTAAGGGTACATTAAACTTGCTTTAATGATACCTGAACATTCGTATTTATAGATAAGAGATAAGGGACCATCAGGGGATAAAAACAACATGGCCAAGCTGACTTGGCACTAAGTGTGCGAGATTGACCTGTCATATCAAGTCGGCATAAATGTTGGAATTATGCCTGGCTATTTGCTGAGGGCTCCTAATAAGGAAAAAGATCACTATACCCTTTTGACTACCAAATACCCCCAACATTCTATCCCCCTATCAAGCAATCTAAATATCAGATTACTTGATATACGGTTGACACATTTCATGCAAGCCAAATAAGTGAAAAAGGATGAAATGAAATTTGATTCCTTGTAGTCGATGTTATCATGGAGGTCGACATTGGGAGACAATTAGCCTTAAGTTGTGGTCTGACCTAGTAGGGGTTTGATCTTGCATGTATCTTTTGGGTTAAGTGCAAAGCCAACTTAAGAATTGTTGAGATGTCAATTGTTCGGGATACTTTGAGATTAGGATAGGAGTTCATTTAGTTATTATGGAACTTGTATTGGTTATTTAAGTTAGTTTGGGTGGGGAATCTGTCTGAACTATCTCAGGGAGTCATTCGTTCTGGTCGATCTGACTTGGAGGTTTGTCCGATCTGGCTGGTTTGATGGCATTAAATGAGAAATGAGGTAGTTTAAGCAAGAAAATCTAAAATGGAAAGATAAAAAGATGTCTTTTCATCTATGTTTAGACATATGATATAGCTTAGGTCGCTCATCTAATATGAGGCGTGGTTATATAAAGGGCCATTGGGACCTTCACTTTTCACTTTTTTGCTTTCATTGCTCTCAATCTGAATTAATTTTTTTAACTTCAAAAGCTTTTCGACTTTAGAGTTATTATTTTTTTTTGGGTTCATTCTCTTCTTTTTCTTGGGTACATACTTTTCATTATGTCTTCTAGTTTTAGTTTTGAAGAGGCCTTAAACTTCAGAATAGAACCTAGGAAAGTTAGCTCAAGCAAGACGATGACGATCGAATTTCATCAATCATCGAAGGTTGTGATTGGCAGAGGATGGCTTACTGGTTCAACCTGATGTCCAAAGAAAGACAACAATGAAATGATGACAATACTCGATCAATAGAAGAAAAGGTCTTGAGCACAGAGGAACTATGTACTCAAATAGATTTTAAGCTAAAGAATTTATCTTTTTTTCTTGTCTCTCAAGTTGATATGTCTTCTATGGCTGACCTTCTTTCATCTTTAATTGTTCCTTCTTTTGGGGTCCAGTCTCATTGGTTTTCTTTTACTTTTACTCTTCCACCTACAGATGCTTCTATTGTCACTTTCATTCTTTCTTAGTCAACTTTCATTCAGATTACTTCTTCTTCTAAGGGTTCTTTACCTCGCTTTCCTTTCTCTGAAGTCATGTTGCTCTCAGCCATGATTCCATCTCGAAATCCTACTCTTGCTTAAGAGTCGAAGTTTTCTGATGATAAAGATTTTGACAATGAAGAGGGTTCTGATAAAGAATAAGAGAAAAAAATCACCTTCGTTAGGGAAAATGACAGCGATGAGGGGAATATTATAGAGTAGGATGAGTTGGCCAAGGCTTTAGTATATAATCTTTTGTGACCTCGGTATGATCCCTAAAGATGTGATGAGGGAACTAAAGTAAGGCTAATCCCGAAGACTATCTTAACATGCGTTCAGCTCATCACGTTCATGCTTTGATATTGACTTGTCAATTTTTTAGAGAAGGATATAGTATATTGATGTCAAACTCTTCAGATTGAGTCACCAATATACTAGAGTCGTATCAACTCTATGTCTATTAGTATCATTCATGGCCAGTCGAGAGTTTTCACTTTATTCTTTATTTGTTTCAATTTTTAATTTTTATAATTTAACTGTCACTCAACTCACTCCTAACTTTATGCGATACATAGTAAGTTTTATCATTCTTTGCCAACACTTAGATATTCTTCCTACTCTTCCTTTATTTAAAAAATTTTTTCATTAAAAAGATAGGAGGTAATACTACATAACTACTCGGCCTAATAAAAAATTATTTACTTATTGCTCAAGCTCCTTCAAAAATTGGAAACTTTTATTCCTTCACTTTTAAAAGCAAAAAATAAATGAAGATGGTGAAGCTAAAGTTGATATTGAGGTCGGGGTCAAGGCCTGAGAAATAATGAATAAGCCCAGCATTTTTGTATATGTGCCATGGCTCTTTCCGTCATAGATTTGTCAAATTTGGATAAAATAATATAGTACATTTACAAGTAAGCTCGTCATAGATGCCCACGAGCTGATCTCTCCTAAAGTAATAAATGAAATAAAGTACTGGGATAGGTGTGAGGTAATCTCATAAGATTTTTTTTTAACCTGGCTTTTGTCTAATGTTAGCTTAATTTTACAGAGATGCTTGCCAATAAAGATTTTAACTTCTCCTTATTACAGCATGCACCAAGGTTTAGAAAGGCCTAGAATAAGAAGATTCAGCTTAGGGCCCCCTCTTATAGAGATAATAAGGTCATTAACCTCACAATGGGTAAACCATTGAGCACTTCGGCCCAACACTCCTTCGTCGATCAGAAGACGAAGTTTATAGCTTATTAAGAGCTTTTTTCTACAACACCTCATTCTATCAGGAAATCGAGGGTTGAGGTTTCTTTCTCTACCTTGGAGAATCATGAAATAAGAGTGTTAAGGCCTAGCTCAAAAAAAATTTACACAAAGCTTAAGTATACTTCCACTAACTACCTTATGGAGAACCTCGACATGATGAGGAGGTTCTGCAAGGTCATAGTCTCCTCTTGGTGAGTATTGTTTAACTCCAACTTAACTTTTTTATTGTTCTTCAATTTTATTTTTATTTAAATTTGAGCTCGTCTTACGTAGTCTAACAAAAGCTTTCATCTCAGTCCCTTGACAACATCAGCCTGGCCTTTCACCATGCTTACCTTGTCATGGCTCACCTACTCAAGGTCAATAAGGACATGGCTACCCTGAGTAAAGAGCACAAAAAGAGTTTAGACACTCTGGGCAACATCAAGTCGAACCTCTACAAATCTTATAAGAAAGAAGCTAAGCAGAGAAAGAGGAATAATGAGCTAACAACCAAGTTAGAGGCCATCATAATTGAGAAGTCTTAACTGATTTTATGAGAGAGTAAGCCAAGCTGAAGTTTAATGATGCTCAAGCTAAGATAGCAAAGCTTAGGTCAGAGTTGAAGGCTAGGGAGAATGAGAAAGAAGAACTAAAAAAAAAAGTAATTGAGGACTTCAAGGCCTCCAGCAAATTTTTTCAACTCCAAATGGAGTTTTCCAAGGACAATATGCTTGGTGCCTTTAAGTTGGCTAAAGATGAAGTGCAATTCAAATTTGTTGACTTCAACCTCGATCTTTCTGATATTGATATCAACAATATTAGATTGAGGCCTCATTCGAATCAGCTTAAAGGGGAAGATAAAGAGAAAGAGGATGAAGATAGGACATTGGATGTTAGCTCAAGGTCGCTTTAGGGATCGAGGTTGAGGTGGACAAGGTTGGAGAGGCTCAGAATGAGGTTATTGCTGTTGCTCTTGCTGATAAGAGTGCCATTACTGCTACTGCTGATGTTGTTTACATAGTTTTTTTTTTTTTTTTAAATTATTGTTTAAAAATACTGATGTACAAGGTTGATTTTTGTTATGACCTCATATAGAAATCTTTTGCTAATAATTTTTTGTACCAATCATATCATTCAATAGAAAATCAAACATATATTTTGTTCAAGTTTTAGTTCAATTTAGTTCTATTATTATTTTTTCTTTATTTGAACAAGTTTAAGCTTGGTTAATCATGGTAATATGAGTTTTATGGATTTACCTTGGGTCATTTAGAAAATATTAGTTAGTGCTTGATTTGATTGAAATTGATTTGGTCTAGCTTGATTAAGTGGGCTAAAGATTTATCTAGCTACCCAAGAATATCTTGAATTAAATTAACTTAAAAATCCATCCAAGTTTTGGGTCAAATTTTGTTAGGTCGATTGGGGTGTGAGCCTAAAGTAAACGTAAGTGTCATCGAATGAACATAATTTATTTTATCTTTATTGATTTTTAGGTTATAAGTGCGAGCTCAATTTAGTCCGAGCTATTGGTGATAGATTTTTAAGTTATTTACATTCACGTCCTTAGGATGATGTTACCATTCATATCCTATAGCTTGTATGTCGCATCACGAATGACTTTCTTGACTACATATGGCCTTTCCTAGGTCAGGGCTAATTTGCCACCTCGATTTTCTACTCATGAAGTATTAACTTTTTTAGGCATTAGATCGTCTTTCTTAATATGCTTACATCAGACTTTTTTGTTATAATAACTAGATACCCTATGTTAATAAGCTACTATATGTGTTAAGGCTATATCTTTCTATTCTTTAATGAGATCTAAGTCGACCCTTAAAGCCTCATCATTTTTTTTTTTGCCCTAATTCAACTTTTAAACTTGGAATGCTAATCTCGATAGGTACCATGACCTCTGTTCCAAATGCCATGTGGAATAAGGTTTCACTTATTGGTACCTTAGTAGCCATCTTTAGGGCCTATAGTATCCTTGGTAGTTCGTTGGCCTACTTTTCCTTTGCTTCATTCAATTTTTTTTTAAGAGTTCTAATATTATCTTGTTTGCCATTTTGACCTGTCTATTGGATTGAAGATGGGCAACCGACATGAATCTTAGGTCAATGTAAAAGTTTGAACACCATTCCTTAAACCTTGAGTTTTTGAATTGTTTGCCATTATCTGTTATTATGGACCGTGGTAGATTGAATTTACAAACTATATTCTTCTATACAAATTTTTTGACTTGAACCTTTATTGTAGTGGCCAATGCCTTAGCTTCGAACCATTTTGTGAAGTAATCTACTACTACTAAGATAAATTTTCTTTGAACCATAGCCAAGTTGAATAGTTTAAGGATATCCATGCCCCACTGTATAAAGGGCCACAAACTAATGATAGAAGTGAGCTTGATAAAAAAAAATGTTACATGTAGGTAAACCTCTAACATTTATCACATCTTTTGACCAGTTCAGTCGCATCCCTTCTGATGGTGGGTTAATAGTTGCCCTGCTTAAATGTTTTATAGGCTAATAACTGAGGTCCGAGGTGGTTTCTACATATTCTTTCATAGATTTCTTATATGATGTAGTTTGCTTCTTTATCATCAACATATCTTAGATAAAGTAAGTTAAAAGATCTTTTGTATAATTTCTTATTGATCATCGTGTATCAAAGAGCTTTCCTTATTAATGTTTTAGCTTGAATTTTATCTTTGGGTAACGTTTTCATGGTCAAGTATATCTTGATCGAGGTCATCTAAATTTTTTTAATGATTTATCCAACAAACTCTTTCTCGATGTTTTTATGTGCCAGTTTTTCTACTATGACTTGATTCAAACTCTTTGTTGTTATTCTTAAAGCCAACTCAAATAAGAAATTTACTAGTGAGTTTTTGGACATTGGTATCTTCTTTACCTCGGCCTTCTCAAAATCGATCACCAAGGCTAGTGCTTTATCTATATATTTTTGAATTTCTTTTTTCTGAGCTTTGACTCCCTATTTATTTGATTGACCACTAATTGAGAGTCACTATACATGATTATATACTAAACATTCAGCTCGACTGCTAATCTTAAGCCAGCTATCAATGCCTCGTATTTCATCTCATTGTTGGAAGCCCTAAACTTAAACCCCAAGGTGTATTGATATTGTAGTCCTTCTAGGTTGATCAAAATGATGATGACTTTTCCACTGTGGTCATAGCTGATTCAGCAATAAAAAGCTTCCAACTTTTTTGGTTTAAGGTTTTTTTCATTTTTTTAGGGTTATCCTTTAGGGTGGGTCGAGGTAAGCTCTATAATAATGTCTGCTAACACTTAAGATTTCAAGGTTGACTTGGATAGTATGTGCAAGTTGAATTCATTGCACTCTATTGCCCACTTGATTAATCTTTCTAACATTTTTAGCTTCTGTAAGACCTATCTCAGTGATTGATTAATTAGTACGTAGATTAAGTAAGCTCAAAAATATGGCATAAGCTTTCTGGCCAAAGTAACAACCACATAAGCTAATTTTTCTATACTGCTGTAGTTAATTTCTAACCTTTATCAATACCTTACTCATAAAATAAATCAATTTTTGCTTCTCTTTTTTTTCTCAAACTAAGATAAGCTGATAGCTTAGTTCATGGTGGACATGTATAAGTATAAAGTTTCATCGGACCTTGGCTTGGACAGGATAGGTGAAGAAGATAAGAAGTCTTTGAATTCTCCAAAAGCTTTTTGGCATTAAAGGGTCCACTTGAAGTCGAATAGCTTTCTAACAGACATTGTTCTATCGACCTAAACATGAATTTGCTTAAAAGGTCCACTTGAAGTTAGCTTATATACCTTTTTTATCGAGGTCAGTGCGTTCATGTTTAATATTGCTTAAAGCTTTTTTTGAATTTGCCTTTATTCCTCTCTTATTAATCATGTAACCAAGAAACTTTTTCAATGTGACCTCGAAAGTACATTTGCTTGGATTAAGCCTTATATTATACTTTTTTAAGGTGTTAAAAGTCTCTATGAGTTCTTTCAAGTGCTCGACCAAACTTTTGTTTTTGACTATTATGTCATCCACATATACTTTCATGTTATGACTAATCTAATATTTGAAGACCTTATTAACCAGCCTTTGATAAGTCGTCCTTACATTTTTTAATCCAAAAGGTATCATCTTATAATAGTTAAGGTTTTTCTAGGTAATATAGGTAATTTTTTCTCATCATCTTTTAGCATTTTGATTTGGTTGTAACCAGAGTAGGCGTCCATAAATATGAGAAAGCTATGCTCAACATTATCATTCACTAGTCGATCTATGCTAGGGAGAGAAAAACTATCTTTTAGGCATGCTTTGTTTAACTTAGTAAAGTTAACGCATATCCTTCATTTTTTGTCATGCTTTTTTACCATGACCACATTGGCTATCCGTTCAGGGCAACAGACCTCCTTAATGAAGCGTGCTTGTAATAATTTATTAACCTCATCTTCAATAACCTATTATCTTTTTAGGGTAAAGGTTTTTTTTTTTTTGTCGAATTGGTTCTACATTGGGATTATGTGTAGCCTATGGACCATTACCTTGGTATTGATTCCTAGTATGTCAGATGGTGTCCAAGCGAATAGGTCAGCATTATTTCTCAGAAGTTAGATTAACTGATCCTTATGCTGAAGTTTAGTTTTAATCTGTATATGTTTTTCAGGGATGTTATCCTAGAATGGTATAGCTATGAGATCTTTTGTCGATTCAGGTTGATTTTTGTTTGAGTCTAGTCTTTGGTCAATTATCTCTTTTTGTTCAGTTAGGTCGGGACCATTTCTTACAAAGACAGATCTTTACATGATGATTAGTATGTTATTGGTAACTTATTGAAATATATGGTTGAATTAGTATGTATTTTCCATTTCAAGCTATATTTTGGTTGGTGTGTTAGCTAGATTTAAATGATATATAACTGTTTACACTGGCTTGAAAGGTCTGTCATCTTTAGAGTTACTTTAAAAATTTTAAAAATAGAAGAAAAGATATTTTTTCGCTTGACCTTAAGAGCTCCGAGCAGCTTAAGAGCACACTTCTGTCAAGTTGGTATTAAAATATATGTTCTTGCTCATGATTTCTTGCTTTTTCTTGATTTTCACAGTTTTCCCTTTTTCAATGCTCTCAATCTCAGTTGAACTACCAATTTGTTTCCCAATCCTCTCTTTCATTTTTATGACATAACTTTGTCGTGCCACAGATTAGTCTCTACTAACCTTTCCAACCTCTTTGGGTGTTAAAAATTTTACTTTCATATGGATAACTGTGCCTATAAGTCCATAACAGATTAGTTAGGTCGGCCTAATATCATATTGTAGGCAGATAAGACGTTTACGTTCATAATTCTATAATCAAGGTGACAGTCTTCGATTATGTCCCCAGAGAGATCAATAGCTTGATGGTTTCTTTCACTAGTACTTGCTCAATCTCAAATTCCACCAATGTCATAGTGATCGATTGTAGTTGGTCTTCACTGATTCTCATTTCTTCATGGTGTTGTAGTATATGACGTTGGTCGAGCTTCCATTATTGAATAGGATTTTCTTGACTACATAATTATATACAATAATTGTGATTACAATAGCATCATCATATGGGTGTTTGATTCCTTCCAAAATTTTCAAGCTAAACAAATTAGTTGGTCTTTTCAATTTTTTTCTTTCTTTGTTAAGGTGCCTACAACCATGATCATACTTAGATTGAACTTTCTTTTGGCTGAGGTTAAGCTACCTCTAGTAATCAGATTAGTTACTCCAGTAAATAGCTTATTGTTATCAATTCGACTTTCTTTTCATCTCGACTCATCTTCTCAGACTTTCTCTTTCTATTTTTTTCAAGTGTATCTTTTCCATCCCAAGTGGGCTCTCTTCAGTCTTGTCTGTAATTTATTTGGGTTGGCCTTGTCTTTGCTATTGTACAAATCCATTTAGTTGGCCTCTCTTAATTAAAGCTTCAATCTCATTTTTTAAGTTGACACAATCTTTAGTATTATGACCTATGTCCCTATGAAAAGCACATCTTTTGGTTGGATATTTTCTTGTGTTTTCTCTTAGTGGCTTCGATCATTGGAGCTCAAGATTCCTTTAAATTTGCATTAGAATTCTCTCTCGGAAGGTATTCAATATGGTTTAGTTCTTTTCTCTACTAGGGTTTCTAGCCCTATGTCCACACAATCTTGGGGGAGGATCGTAAAAATTATTACCTTTTTCACTACCAAGGAGGGGAGATAAGCATCTTTCACCTCAGTTATTTCTCATTGTAGCTTCAATATTTATATACTTTTCAGCTACAAGCAGGTTATTGGCTAGAGTCTTAGGTGGCTTTAGTAATAAGGTTAACTTTAAGTGGTACTTTCTATTATTGAGTCCACTTGTTAGGGCTGCTGTAGTGGCCATTTGTTCCAAATATTTTACCTTAAAAACTTTCATGTTAAGATGTATGACATAGGTTTTTAAAGATTCATTACGACATTGATGGATCAACATTAAGCTTGGGGTTGTCTTCTTTATCCTTCAGTTACTTACAAATTAAGATAAAAAAGAGTGGCTGAGTTTTTTAAACATCGTGATCAACCTCAGTTCCAAGCTACTATACTAGGATCGAGTTATGCCCTTAAAGGTGATAATGAGGCCCTTACACATCAAAGCTTCATCTACAGCCTACATCATCGTGTTAGTCCTATAAAGTTTCAAATGATCAAAAGTGTCATAAGTACCATTATAGGTTTCTAAGGTCCACATTTTTTAACCCCTTGAGAGGCATGGTTCTATCGATCTCTTCAATAAAGGGCAATGTCTCCAGAAATTTAAGCTCATCATCGAGTGTCACTGCTTTTGTTTTTAACTTTTTTTCCATAGCCTACATTTGAGCTTTCATGTCTTTGTTTAGTTGGGGTTCAGAATTTATCTGTTTGGATTTTTGGGTCATGGCATATATCTAGTTGTGACTGGGGTAATGGTGAACTGGGGAGTTATGTTTTTGTTATCTGGAGGCTGAGGAGGCTTTCATCTCTTTATAACTTAGCTATCTTATTACGTCTCTTCGATTAAAGGTGATTAGGTTAAGCACTTTCGAAACTTGTGGTGAGGTTATGGTTTGTAGCATATATTTAATGGCCTATATCTATTTAGTCAAAGCCTAAAATTGTTCCATGGTCAGGCTAGTTTATGGTGGGTCAAGTCAGTTTGAGTGTTGGCTATTATGAATTTTCGTCCCAGCTGGGACGGTCATCTCTCCTTCCTTTAAAGTTTTCTTCCTAGGTGGCATTATTTTGTGCTTGACTAGTGAGTGGAAAAGGCCCCTATGTGGAGTGCCAAATGTTTGTGTTGACCTCTGATCTAAGGGCATTCCTGAAAAGATAGAAAAGAAGAATAGTTAAAGGCAAAAGTAATGAGTGTTATCTATGTTTGCACTCCGACACATAAGTCAGAATAAGTGAGGTCAAAAGGAAAGTAGTATGAGAAATTAAGGGTAGATTGAACTTGCCTTAATGATACTTAGATATTCATATTTATAGATAATAGATAGGAGACCATCGGGGGACAATAACGACATGACCGAGTTAATGTGGCACTGAGTCTGTTAGGTCAATCTGACATGTCAAATGGGCACAAATGTCAAAATTATTCCTAATTGTTTATTAAAGGCTCTTAATGAGGAAAAAAATCATTTTACCTTTTTGACCATCAAATGCCCTCAACAGATTTTTTTTTTTTCATTTTTCTTAAAAAACCTCTATATATTGCTGTCATGATAGACGATTATATATTTTAAGTTACATATTTTACTCTAACGTATGCGTATAAACAAAATAAGGACATGACATCAATTGCACTTACTATTGAGATCAAATAAGTTATTTTAAAATTTTTTGACAGCTTCCGATTACAAAGATTCAATTATAATCTCCCTTGTAACACGCATATAATTTTTTTGTAATTAAGGTTCATAAATATTAAATTTTAATAATTAAAATTAAAAATACCAAAATTGGTTATTGATGAAGAAATATTATTTGAAAGAGAATCTTGAATAGTTTTGATTGTCGTAATTGTTTTCAAGACCTTTTCGAAAACCAAAATAATATATGAGAGAGAGAGGGCAGATATGTAATGTAAGGTGGTTGGAGATTGAGACGGGAGTGGTAAAAGATGTTATGCTTGTCGGTCTTTTACCAGCAAAATATGGCCGGTTTACATGTGAAACTTGTGTGGTTGAGTGTCCAAAAGCTCCTGATAAGTTATCCCATTCCCATGGAGATACACATGCTTCTTAACCTCGGCAACTGTTTGCCCTCCACGTGCCGTGCGGTATTTCTTTTGGTTTTATCATTTGTGATTCCTTGCATTACTTCACGTTATTAATGAAAAAGACATAAAAGAAAGCGATGAGAAATACTTCCCTTTCATTATTAATTACATACGAAGGTCATCACAATCAAAATTTGAATAATATCGGGGAATTAGAGGTTTAAAATCTATATTCACTGATTTTTCTTAGAACAAATTCCGATGAAATATCCATTATTAAAAAGAAATTTACCTTACTTGGTATAATCTAAGTAATGTATGGTAACAGTAATATAATTTATTAATAAAATATTAAATTTTTAATTTTAGTTATTAGTATTTAATTTTTTATTACCTTAAAGGAAAAAAAAAAATAAAGTATTGAACCTATGACAATGTCAAGGATTCAAAATTTTCCAACAGTTAAAAACCAGGAGTTTTCATATACCAAAAAAAAAAAATTTTGAACTTAGTTATGAATTTTTTTTTATAAAAGAAATTATAATTTGAGGATAAAAAATTTTTAAAAAAATTATAAATATTAAGATTTGAATCCTAACTGTATTGAATATCACTTTTTAAAGATAATTATATGAAATAATTAACTTAAATTTTAAATTCGAATAATGATGACTTTTGTCACTATATTTAATTTGGGTTAATATTGAATTTTGTCACTGTTTTAATCTTATTGAAATTTGCTATTGTACCAATGTCATTGAATTTCACCATTGTACTTTTGATTTTTTTTTATGACATGAAATAATGAAAATGAAAAAATTTACCATTTCCATTAATAAAGCATTTTGTGAAATATTTTGATTTTTTTTTTCCAAAAAAATCGACAATATTTACCATTTTCACTTCTAATCCATTGTACAGTGACAAAATTCATTTTTATCCCCATAATCTATAATTAAGATATGTTAGTATTCTTTTATATTCAATGATGCATGAATACGACAAATGTCACAACATCAAATTTTCTTTGGAGAAATAATAGACTGGTCGCATCTGTCAGCACCTTATCACATCCAGCCGAAATTGCAATAGCCCTATCAGTCAACAATAAATTGCATTGTTTATCAAGTCCAACTGATTTAACATAAAAAAAATAAATAAATAAAGTGAACAGGATTTAAATGAGATATCAATAAAAAAATAAATCCTCATATAAATCTGATTAAAATTAACCTCAAAGTTAGAGTCTTAAGTTCCAATGGTAGGATGCCACCCCCAAATGGTAATTACTTTAATGTAATACTACTCTCCATCTGAAATTAAATGTTTACGTTTTATGGGATTGTTATCTAATTTCCTTTTTTTTTTTAATTTTAAACCCATCAAATAGCACTCTCAATGAATTCCTTGGGTTCTAACTTCAATGTTGTCACGTTACCCAAGAAAATCAAGCAGAGGATAGCTATAATGAAAATGAAATGTGAATACACTTGCAAATATATATATATATATATATATATAAAAGAAATTTTTTTTAATTTTATTTGGAAATATGCATCACATGGGTCAATAATCAACAAACATTAATAATATAGGGACCTACAACGAAAATTCAGGCTATGCTCGTTATCATTGACAATTTCACATGCCTTTACAAAGTAATCTAGCCAAGCAATCATGGTTTGCTGTTTAAGGTTTCAATTTTCATAAACAAAACAATTCAAATGTATATATGACAATAACTTTTATTATCTCTTCCGACTTGCACTCGAAAATTTGGTTAAGTAGTTTTGGTAGGAATGCTAATTTTTTTCTTTTGCCATTAACTAAAATCTCAAAAGATTTAATAGTAGATTTTTTTTTTTTGAATTGGGAAAATATTGTTTGATGGATAATATGTTGATAGTTTACAATGTGATATATCTCATATTGAGTAGAAAAATAATTTATATGTAGTTTAAAAGAGATTGCTTATGTTATTTAAGTAATTGAGATAAGTGTTAGAGTTGATCAAATCATTTGATCTTGCTAAAAGTTTTTCTAGTGGGTTAAACAATTTTAAAAATCAAAGATAAGCACTTAGGGCACTTGAGCTTATTTAGTAAATAAATTTAATTTTTAAATTTTTTATTATTTTTTATTTTTAAAATATTACTAATTTTGAATAAATTTATTTAAACAAATAAAGACATAATGGTCCGAATGATCCGAATAAACATATCTAAACAACAAAATATAATTGTTTAAATAAAATTTATTTAAACAAAAAAACATGACTGTATAAAATGCCATGACTTTTTAAAATTAGCTTGATGGGTGACTGTTCATTTATTATAAATAGATATTTCTACCTGACTAACTTTACTACTTCTAATTTAGAAAGTTTTTTAAGGTTTTGTTGTATCATATAAGCATAATTGCCTTTAAAATAGTATTCTTCATGTCTCAAAGCCATATTTCTTCTTTCTTATTATTTATGTTTTCTTAAATTTTCTAACAATTTAAAGGTAATTATGGATATTACATTTATTGTTGTCTCTATTGCTGCTATGGATTTGAAATTAAGCATGAAGGTTCATTTTCAAAATCAAGATATAATCAAACTTGATCATTTTAATGGATTAAACCATACTAGGTGGAAGGACAAAATGATTTTTCTGTTGATGCATTAAAGATGTTTTATGTATGTAAAGAAGATGAACTAGTCTATCAAGGTTATATTTTGAATTCATTATCTGATCGTCTATATGACCTATACAAAAATATGAAAATACCAAAAGAGATATAAGCTACTTTTGAACACAAATACATGAAAAAAAATGTACTGATAAGTTTCTAGCTTTGAAATACTTTGAATTTTCAATAACTAATGATAAACCAATCATGGATCAAGTGCACGAGTTACAAATTCTAGTTTCTAAGTTAAGTGTGCTAGAAATTAAGGTTCCTAATTCACTTTAAGTTGGAGCTATTTTGTTAAAACTTTCTCCTTTTTGGAATGGATATGGAAGAAAGTTTTGTATTCAACAGATACTTTCATTATTGAAAAATTTTAAACTCATACACAGATTGAAGTAAAAAATCATGCAAGAGATGCACTCTTTCTTAGAGGTTCCAATATGAATTATGTGAGTGGATAAAATTTTGAAAAACTCACAAGTCTTCTAGGAAATTTCAAAACAATTTTAAAGTCAAGAAGAATTGATTTAAGAAATCCAAATTTAACAAGAATAAAATGTGTTTCCATTGTAGAAAGAAAGGTCATTTGATTAAAGATTACAGATTTAAAAATGCTAGAATTAAGATTGGTTCTAGTTCTGAAAACAAGGCAAATCTGGTTGAGAAAAAAATTAATGAACATGTTGCAATGGTGACTGACATGCAAATTGGAATGATCATCGAAGTTCATATGGCTACTACAAATAAGTCATTTGATTGGTGGCTAGATTCTAGTGCAATAATTCATGTTTGCGACAACAAAGAGCAATTCAAGACTTATGAAGAATGCAAGAGACCAATAAACATCCTTATGAAAAATCATGTTCTTACCAATATGATTGAAAAAGGAACGGTTGAATTGAAATTCACCTCAGGACAAAAACTAACTTTACTTAATGTTTTTCATGTTCCTGAGATTAGAAAGAACCTTGTATCTACAAATTTAATATGTAAGAAAGGCTTTAAGATTGTACTAGAGTCTGATAAACTTATAGTGTCCAAAAATCGTGTATTCATTGGAAAAAGGGTATTCTAATGATGGTATGTTTAAACTAAGAATTGATGAAATAAATTATGTTTCTACGTATATTGTTAAGCATTCTTCTTCTTTATGGCATGCTAGATTAGGACATTTAAATTATCAATATATGAAGCATATGACCAAGCATGGTTATATAACATACTAAAAAAATTATGACATTAAATGTAAAATCTGTGTCAAAGCAAAAATGACTAAGAAACTTTTTCCTAAAGTTGAAAGAAATACAAAATTGTTAGAACTCATACATTCTGATATTTGTGAGTTAAATAATTTACTAACAATGGGAGAAAAAAGGTATTTTATAACATTTATAGATGATAGTTCTCGTTATACTTTTGTGTATGTAATGGGAACAAAGATGAAGCTTTTGACAAATTTAAAGAATAAAAATCAGTTGTTGAAAATCAAAATGAGAGGAAAATCAAAATTCTTTGAATTGATAGGGGTGACGAATATTTTTTAGATTCATTTTCTTTTTTTTTTTTGTGAAGATAATGAAATTATTCATCAAAAGATAACCCCTTATGCACCTCAACAAAATGGTTTAGCTGAAAGAAAAAACAAAACCTTTGTTGATATGATAAATAGTATATTGTTAAATGCTAAATTACCTCTAAATCTTTGGGGAGAAGCACTTTTAATAGCATGCCATATACATAATAGAGTTCTTTCAAAGAAATTCTTAAGGATACCATATGAACTTTAGAATCAAGGTTGAAAACCAAATTTGGATTATTTTAAAGTGTAGGGGTGCATTGCCTTTTATAATATACCTCATCTTCATAAATCAAAATTAGAACCTAGATGTATTGAAAGTATTTTTTTTTTTGTTATGCATAGAATTCAAAAGCATATAGTCTTCTTGATTTAAATACTAACATAATTATTAAATCTATTCATGTAGAATTTTTAAAAAATAAGTTTATATGTGATACTGAAATTGATATGGAGAAACAAATTGAAATGATTTCTACAATTGAAAATAAAAGAAAAGAAAGTAATAATTTTATTAAACTTAGAAGGAGGATAAAAACTAGAAAAGAGAATCTTTTACCTTCTGATTTTGTTTCTCTAGATTCTATAGTATTCCTAGTAGAAGAAAATAGAATCAAAATGCTTAATAAAACACCCATTCCATTAAATGTGAAAATGCTAAAACATTTAATGAAGCTATGACTTCAAGAGATATTGCTTTTTGGAAATAGTCTATCTATGATGAAATGGACTCAATCATGTCCAATAATACATGGGTCTTAATAGATTTACCTCCAGGTTCTAAACCTATAAGATGTAAATGGGTGTTTAAAAAGAAATATAATACAGATGCTTCTGTACAAACCTTTAAAGCAAGATTAGTTGCAAAAGGTTTTAAACAAAATGAAAGCATATATCATTTTGATACATATGCTCCAATAGCTAGAATAACATCCATTAGAATTCTTATACTTTGGATTCCATTTATAAATTACATGTGCATCTAATGGATGTTAAGACAGCCTTTTTAAATGGTGACTTAAAGGAAGACGTATACATTGAACAACCAAAAGGTTTTATTTTTCCAAGTAATGAGAATAAAATTTGTAAATCAATTAAGTCACTTTATGGGCTAAAGCAAGCTCCTAAACAATGACATGAAAAGTTTAATTCAACCATTGTAGCCAATGGTTTTAAACATAATGGAACGGATAAGTGCATTTACTCAAAATTTACTAAAAAATATGGAGTTATAATATGTCTCTAAGTGGATGATATGTTAATTTTTAGTACTAATATGATTGGCAAAAATGAAACCAAAAGGTATCTTATTTCTAATTTCAAAATGAAAGATTTAAATGAAGTTGATACCATTTTGGAAATTAAAGTTAAGAGATATAACAAGGGTTTCCTACTTAATCAAGGTAATTATATTAAGAAACTACTTAATAAGTTTAAGTATCTTAATATAAAAGAAGCCAATACTCCATATGATACAAGTATAAAATTAACAAAAAATCAAGGTTATGTAATTGCGTAACTTGAATATGCTTGTGCTATTGAAAGTGTTATGTATGCTATGCATTATATTAGTCTAGATATAGCTTTTGTTGTTTGTAAGTTATTAAGATATACAAATAAGCCTAGTATAAGTCACTGGAAAGTCATAAGAAAAGTTCTAGGTTATCTTAAAAAAACTAAAGATTTTGGCTTATTTTATTTTGAATATCCAATTGTTCTAGAAGGATATTCCAATGCAAGTAGGATCACTAGTATAAGTGATAATAAATTCACTTCAGGATGGATGTTTACTCTTAAAGGTGGTGTAATTAGTTGGGCATACAAGAAACAAACTTGCATTTCACATTCAACTAGGGAGTCTGAATTTATAGCTTTAGTTGCAACATGCAAGGAAGCTAAATGGCTAAAAAATTTATTAATGGATATAGAGTTATGGCCACAACCAATGACAACCATTTCTTTATATTGTGATAGTGAAAATACTATGTCTAGAGCTTATAGTAAAATTTATAATGAAAAATCTAGACATATTAGTCTAAGACATGATTATATCAAAAAATTAATAAAAAATGGGGTAATTAACATAATATATGTTAAATCTGCTAACAACTTAGCAGATCTTCTTACCAAGGCTTTACCTAGAAATTTGGTAAGAAGCACCACAAATGGAATGGGTTTAAAAATCCTTTTAGACATCAATAATGGGAACCTAACTTTGAATTAGTAACCTCTAATTACAAAGTTTAATAGGTAACAACAAGTTATTGTTATGTGTTTATAAACACTAGTAACCCCATTCTAAATATTTGGAATACTAGTGTAAGCCATTGCGTAAAATAGAGGATGAGATTAAACTCTTAATGGAGTTTATAATTAAATGTCTATGGCAATGGAGAAATAAACAAAAAACTCCATTTATATAAACATAGAAGTGATGCCACTTCAACTAGAAAATTAAAAACTTTCTTGTAAATGTTTATGAAAGATAAGCACATGGCCATAATAGTGCTAAAGCAGTTATAAACCTCTGACAAAATATTAAATAAGTATTATGTATGTTATATCTTTAATTTTAGTACTAGGAGTTAAAGTTTAATCTATAGACACCATTAACTTTGTTAAAATTCTAAGGTATATACACTAATTGAAGGTTTAAATCGAAAGATACCTTTTTGTATTCATAATATTTATTTGTGTGAAAGGTTAAAGATTAAGCACCAACATTCCAAACTAGTAGGGGATTGTTAGTCGTTTAGAATGTGGTGTATCCCACATTGAGTAGAAAGATCATTTATATGTAGTTTAAAAGAAATTACTTATGTTATTTAAGTAATTGAGCTTAGTGTTAGAGTAGGCCAAGTCTTTTGGGCTTGCTAGGAGTTTTCCTAGTAAGTCAGACAATTTTAAAAGTAAAAAATAGGCACTTGGGCTTGTTTAGTAAATAGATTTAATTTCTAAATCTTTTATTTTTTTTATTTTTGGAATATTACTAATTTTAAATAAACATATTTGAATAGAGAAAAACATGATAGTCTGAATGATCCATATAAACATATTTGAACAAGAAAACAAAACTGTTTAAATAAAGTTTATTTAAACAAGAAAACATGACTATATAGAATACCATGACTTTTTGAATTAGCTTGATTGGTGACTATTCATTTATTATAAATAGATCTTTCTGCCTGACCAATTTTATTACTTTTGATTTAAAGAGTTTTTTAAGGCTTTGTTGTATCCTATAAGCATAATTACCTTTAAGATAATGTTCTTCACGCCTCAAAGCTATATTTCTTCTTTCTTATTATTTCTATTTTCTTAAATTTTCTAACGTAATAATATTTGGAAGACAAAAATTTTAAAAGAAATTTTTAGTGAGCAAGCTAATAAATTTATAAATAGAGAAGAGTCTAAAGTGAGGTACAAGAGAAATATGTGGAGATAATGGTAGGTTTTACAAGGAAGACACTTTATGGGAATAAAAGACATTCAACGTTTTCATTTGTGTATATTTAAATGTTTGATGGGTAGAAAGTTTATGAAACTAAATGAGAATTAAAGTGCATATAAGTGTGCAGATGTTTGATTTGAACTTAGTCAATGTTTGTTTGATTTGAAATTTATTGTTAGATTTGTAAGATTGGGATTTTGATTTGTTAGTGTTTGAATATTGATGATTTGTTCAATATGTGTAGACATTTAATTTTGCTTGGATTTATCAAAACAGATCATAAATTGCATTCCACTTTGATGCGTCAAATTCAAACTTATTAGGGCATTTTTTATCATATGTATTATTTAAGTTCAATTATTATATATATTATTTTATTTAGTTAAATTAAAGTGAAAAAAAGTCAAAAAAAAGGGGGAAGAAATTCTTATGGACGATAGGAGCAAAAGTCCAAGCTCTAACCTTTTGCCACCCAATTTTGTCAACCATCCCCCAAAAGTCTTTTTGAAATCCCAAATTTTATGGGATTAAACCTGAGATTAGCTCCTTAAATGGAGCGTGAATTCACAAATGGAAAGGGGTTTTGAGAAGCAAGAATAGTTGAGCAAAATCCCTATCTCTAGACTACTACTACCATTGATTTATAGATCCTCTTACCATTGCCCAAATCAACCAAGCCATCCATTTCCCAAGCTTGATCACCATCTTCATCCCAACTCTTCCACAAACCATTCTCCCACCACTATGATCACATCACCACCACCATAAAAAAAACAAAAACCATCCTATCACACTGCCTAGTGGAGAATCCCATTCCCATCCAGCAACCAACACCACCAACAATGCTTAAATCACCCCTCACCCTCCCTTAGCCACCAAATAGCCACCATCACAAAGCCAACCAAAGCTACCTTATAACCAAACCCACCCACAGCCATAAAAAAAAAATAAAACAAGAAAACAAATAAAAAATAACCTTAAGCCAAAACCCAAAAGAACAAAAAAAAATCCTAGCCTACTAGAAAACACAGACCCAAACGAAATAAAAAAAATCACAGCCTTTGGATTGGGGACTCAATGCCAAAATAACCATAAAAAAAATAACAAAAAATTTTTTACCATAGACTTTATAGGCACATCTAGGAAACTTGGGAAAGTTTTTGGTGAAAAGAAGGTCAAAATGATGTAGAGGAGATCAAAAGAAGTTTTGTAGTGTTTTTTTGGGTGAAACCAACCATCAGAAATAGCGGTCGACAACAAAAGAGTGGAGGCTGGCACAATGGCTAGTTGTCAAAATTTGGAAAAGGTGGTGGTCGATTATTTTTTATTTTTTATTTGTTTTAAAAAGAGAGAATCAAGAGAAAAATGAAATAAAAATTTTTTTTCCTTTTATAGTATTGCAAAAAAAACCAAAAAATCAAAAATCAAAACGACATCATTTTACCCCAAAGGATCTATGCGTGGACTCGAATTTGACTGAGATCTATGCAACCCGACCCGCTACCCACTTCTCCTTCAGCTAATGATCGGTCCTGAACCGATTCGATCTAATTTGAACCGCCTATCATAACATATAGATCCATAAATCTATAATTAGACTTAGCAAAAAGAGTCACTACCAATCTTTTATTAAGGTGTGATTGGCCATTTAATGAATTTATTCTTTTAAAGAGCTTCTAAGCTTGACTAAAGGTCTCTAAAATATAAGTTCTGGTCTATTAATCAAAATAGGGTTTAAAAGTTCGGTTACATATGGAGAAAGCTATAGCACCCCTACATGTCCATCTAAAGGACTGTACTATTTTATTTTAAATTATCCTAAGGTTTTGATTCTAATAGTATTAAATTTAATATTGAAAATAATTCTAAAGATTGCTCTATCAATCTAGAAGAATTCTTAAAACTACTTCCTCACCTTAAAAGTATTCAAGAATCCCATTTGTTTTCTTGAAAAGACTTCATCGTCTCAAAAAGTTTAATCAATTTTATTTTTATTAAAATTTTGTTTTATTGAAAATACATCTAATTCTTCCACCATTTGGGCTAAAATTATAAATATTTTCTCACCTAGAAATATCTTAGACAATCATCCATTTATGATTACTAAAAATCTCATCCTCAGAATTTATTTTTATTTCTATTTCTAAATTTTTCACCATTTAGGTCTATTTAAAAAATTTTCCTACTAATTTCATTTCTAAATTTTCCACTATTTGGGTTAAATTTAAAATCTAAATTCTTGTTAGTTTCTTAATCCTTGGAAAGAAAATAATATGACAATTATTTTTTAAAATTTCATTTAAATTTTTTCACAATTTAGGTTGAGTTTAAAGAAATTTCTCACCTAGAGATTTTTTAAAAAATTTACCATTTGAAATTTCTAAGATTCTCATCCTTAGATAATTGTCAAATATTTTTTCCCACATTTTTAAGTCATATTTTTTTATAATGTTATTATTTTTAATTATTATTTGGACAAGAATACAATTACATTTATTGAAATTTCATACCATTTGGGTAAAATTTAGAGAATTTCCTCACCTAGAGATTTCTTAGAAAATTTGCCATTTAAAATTTCTAAGAATTTCATCATTAGGCAATTAGTATTTTAATTCCAAAATTTTATTAAATTTGTTTTTTTAAAAAAAAAATTAAAAAAAATTATTAATTATTATTATTATTGAAACTTTATCTAAATTTTCCTTTGTTTAGGACAAATTAAGAAAACATTTTCACCTAGGAATTTTATAGAAATTAACTTTTTGCAATTTCTTAAAATTCAATCATTGGATAATTATTATTTATTCTCAAAAAAATTATTAATGTTTTATTTTGTTCTATTTTTTAAATTTTCTTCTCTAATTTTTCCTAAAATTTAATTATGTAAAAATACTTTAGAAATAAATAAACAAAATCAATAAATAAATAAATAATTAATTAATTACCAAAACAGGAACTGACTCAATTGGTGTGTGTGGCTCTATTGCAAGCAGAAAACTAGTTGGAAAAGCTTGAGAAGCAGCTCAACTCGACTTAAGTGTGGGTTGTTGGATTCTAAAATTGATCGTCGAAATCTAGGTAATTACATTGGAATTTTACGCTCAATTGTTATCAAACTCTTACTCTCACTTTTTCCTCTATTTTTCTTTTCAATTGCACTCTGATTGTTGTCCTTGTATTCTAAGATTTAAAAGTCTATTCATCGGGTACAATAAGGAGAATTTCATATTGATTCCAACTCCAAAAATTAAGATTATCATGCAAAAATAAAATTTATCTTTGAAAGTTTAACTTCAAACTTAATCATGATAAAACTACATTATCACCAACCACTCCTTTTTAATTTATGACCAGTCATTCTTTTTTTCAATTATCTATCTTTTTTTTGAAATATCCAAATACATTTAAAAATAGATAAATATAAAGAAATACAATTAAAGATAAAACAACAAATAAACAAGATAAAATAAGTAATAAAATAAAATAAAAAGGATAAAAAAATATATAGGTAAATAAAGTAAAAGTACAATTTTGACAATTAGGCCTGGATCAAGTGGCCTCGAAATTAAATCAAGCCTAGTTGATTTAGACCCCGGACTAAATTGGGTGTCTATAAATACCCCTTTTTGACATTTTTGTGCAATAAGAATTGGGCAAAGATATAGGCATCTATTATGTCCAAGTACAGCTTAACAACAATTACAAAATTTCAGAATTTCAAAGATTCACAATTTGAAATATTCAAGAACTTCGCAATTTGACAATTAATAATGCAAGTTGAAACTCAAAGATTCACAATTTAAGTTCAAAGAATGACTACCTCGAAATTCAAAGGTTCGCAATTCAAAGATTCACAAGGTTCAATTTTGCATGAATTTGTTTCGTAAGGATTTTCAAGTTCGTAAGGATTTTCAAATTCGCAAGAATTTAATTCGTAAAATTTTAGATTTGCAAAGATTTCGGGCTTGCAAGAATTTAATGCTCAAGGATTTCAGGTTCGTAAAGATTTTCAGATTCGCAAGAATTTGAATATCAAAATTTCAGTTTCGTAAGGTTTTTCAGGTTAGCAAGATTTTCTAATTTTATAAGAATTCAGATTCGCAAGATTTCAAATTCGTAAAATTTTAGATTCGCAAGAATTTGATTCTCAAAATTTCAATTTCAAAAGGAATTAGATTCACAAGAATTTGATTCGTAAAATTTTAGATTCACAAGATTTTCAGTTTCACAAGAGTTTAGATTTTCAAGAACTTA
The DNA here is from genome assembly GCF_047325235.1 of Durio zibethinus. Classification (NCBI taxonomy): domain Eukaryota; kingdom Viridiplantae; phylum Streptophyta; class Magnoliopsida; order Malvales; family Malvaceae; genus Durio; species Durio zibethinus. The sequence continues at coordinate 18,208,669 of NC_143183.1, read as the reverse complement.
GATTCACAAGAACTCAGATTCATAAAATTTTAGATTCCCAAGAACTTTGATTCACAAGATTTTAAGATTCACATTTGAGAGATTCATATCCAAAGTTCAATTCAAGGATTTGCATCAAAATTGCAAGGCTCACATCCAACATTTAAAGATTCATATTCAAAGTCTAGAAATTCACACCCAAAAGTTAAAGATTGTTTTTTTTTTTTTAACTTTAGGCATTTGCTTCCAAGATTTTAAAGATTCTTATTCAAAAATTTTAGTGCTTCACATTCGATATTCCTTATTTAAAAACTTCAAGATTTCATCCAAATTTTCAAGGCTTTTCAATCAAGTTCAAATATTCACATTTGATAAATTTTAGAGTTTCACATCTAAATTCAAAGGTTTTCATTCAATAAATTTAGGGGTTCACATCCAAAATTTTAAAGCCTTTCATTCAAAAACTTTTGGTGATTCACATCCGATACTTCAAAGATTTGAATTAAAAAAACTTTAGAGATTCACACAAATTCTCAAAATTTCCATTTAAAACTTAAAGACAAAAATTCTCATTCAAAGATTCTCATCATTTTTAACATTAAAAATGCTCCTTTAAAGGGCTCCACAACTTTAAAATTCTAAATGTTTTTATTATTTCCATTCAAAGATTCCCAACCTTATCTTAAAAAGCTTTCCTCAAAAAATTTAAAATTTCTTATCATGAAAATTTTCAATCTTTCATCAAAGTCAAAATTTTGTATATAAAGAATGTTATGATAATGATGCAAAAGTTTTCTTAATGATGCAAATGTAATAGTCTAGATTTTCACAACAATGTAGGTGCCATATTCTAATCAAGATTCAAATGTTCACTACATGAGACAAATGCATAGCCAACCAAGATTCAAATATTCACCAAATTATATACAAGTATTGCTCAAACAACAATGTAAACACAATGCATGTAATGCAGATGTCACTAACATTAATGTCATGAAATTCTAATTAATTGTTGTAATATGGTTCTTAAGACTACCATCTCATAGTTTTCCTTTTGAGCTTCTCAGCACTAATAATTTCATAACAAATTTCATCCATAGATCCACATTATTTCCATAATTTGATAACAACTCATAGGTTATGCTGACCAATTCATCACCATATTTATCACTCGGTCACTCTATGTGTCATTTCAAATCATCTTTTCAAGTTTATTCTATCTTTTCATTTTTTTTGCCCCTATCCTCATGGATTTCCTTTAATAGGAATACAATAATCTTTTATGAATATTATCATTCATTAATTATCATTTCAAATCATGACAAATATAATGCAATCATACATTTTATCAATTTATTTTGGGGATGTAAAAAAAAAAAATACAAAGTGAATTGAAAGAAAGGTAATCAATACAAGAACGAGTTTGGTACAAAAATAAATAGGTAAAAGAACAAATTCAAAGCATATCACTAGGGATGGTATTGTCCAAACAATGAATTTTAGACAATTTTTAATATTAATATAGAATTTTTTTTCAAAACCTAATTCCATTGACTTTTGAAATCATTTAAAGCTCATTAAGCTTTGTCTCAGTTTTAGATGATCTTTAGATGTCTTTGATCTTTCATATATTTGACTGTCCTTTCAATTTTCAGCTCAAATATTTTTTTACTCAAATCACCCTTTTGGGCTTTTAATTTTAGTTGTTTTTTTCTCTTCTTTTACATTTTTTCCATTTCTCATTTTTAACTTTTTTATTTTTCATTTATTTTTTATCTTTTCATCTATTATTGATATCTTTCACATATCAATCTCTAAAACATAAGAACATAACATGATTCCATTGTTCCATCATAAGCATGCCTTAGCCCAATATATGATCATTCAATTCGAGCATTCACATTTGATCAAAATAGACTTTTAAGGGTTGTAATGTAGGCTATGGTGAGAGGTCATGAAAGAAATGGATAAAATAGGCTCAAAATATATATTTAAAAAGCTCAAACCAAAGGATCATTTTTATCATGTGATGTAACTTGGCATTTTACCTTATTCCACATCATTTCACTACTTTTTTCCTTTTTTCATTCATCTTATTCCTCATAAAATAACTCTCATTACTTTGTCCTAACTCATTTATGGCATTCTTTTTTTTTAAGGGTTTATTCTTTTCTTTCTTTCTTTTTTTTTTTACTTTTTATCTTTGAGGTCTTTTGTGATCTTTTGCTTCTTTCCTTTCTTAAATAAGTTTTTCCTAAAATTTGTTCCTTAGTATAAAAGGTGATCCTTGGCTAGATTTCTTTTAGAAAAAAAAATAATAAGCTCAAAATGGGTAATAATGGATGGTTTTATGAATGGTAAAAAAAATAGCCATTCATAATCTCAAACATGAATGCTTTTTTTGAAGATCATCTATTGAAAAAAGATAAACTCATGGATCATTATAAAGGACTGCATATCTTCAAGATATATCTATTTCATATCTATTAACAGTTTGCTTCTTTTGCTCAAATAGTCTTCACAGATTGAACTTTATCAATGTGAATGAGTTTCTAAAATTAAATCTTAGAATTATTGTTATCATTGTCTAAACATTCATCATTTGGAATTTGAGAATGAGAATAAAAAGACATGAAAAAAACAAAGCATGGAATAATGGTTTGAATGAAAGAGGAAATGTAATTAAATGCATCAACTTGCCTTTTATTAAAATGATAAAAAAATGATATCTTATTCCATAAAAAAAATCCTAACATTACTTTGAAAGAAGTCCCAAAATGACAAGTAACTTTCAACCATCCTTAACATCCTTGTCCTTTTAAAAATTATATCCTATATGATCAAGCAAATAGTTTTTATTGACATCTGGCCCTCTTGATTTGTTGAAGCTCATCAAGCCTTTCTAAATCAAATTTTGTACCTTGTGTTTAAAAGTAAGGTAAGTTTTAATAGAATAAGCCACATTCCCATTATGGTAATCACATGTAGTATTGGCATCATACAATTTGGGATAAGGTGACTTCAATGGTTCTAGAATAACTATAGATACCAAATTATTCTTGACCACTTCTGAGAATATCTCAATGTAAGTCATAGAATAGGATCAATGTAAGCTCTTTTTTGGTTATTTCATGATCTTCTCAAACCACTCACTTGGTTGTTAGGCCTAGAAGCTAATGTAGTGATATGACTAAACTCATATACAGGTATTTGAAAGGCTATTTGATAGGTTGGTAGGTAAACTAATTGTGGATATGGTTGGTAAAGGGCCTACATAATACCATTAACTATGAGGTAGTAAACAGGATGAACAAGTAGTGGATATAAAGTATAGCTTTTAAATTGTTGCCTATTGAAATTCACAGCTTGAGCTTCAATTTTTTTCTTTTTAGGTAACCTTCTTTTCTTGATGGTTTTTTCTTTTTGAAGCTTGCCACTAGTGATAGCATTTTCAATAATTTTTTTTGAAATCACTATATCAATGAAGTTTTTCATTACATTCCCTATCATCTTTTTGTAGTAAGAAAATTTTAAAATACTTAAAAATAGCACTATAGTCTTTTTCTCAGTCAAAGTTGATTAAACTTAAGTAGCTATGTCCCTTCACTTTTGGGATACTCCTTAAATGATTTAGTCACCTTCTTCTTCATATTTTACAAAAAAAGGCAATCAAGAGCTAGATCTATTATATGTTGGTACTGACTGATAAAGTCGCGAACCATCTTGCTTCATAAGTGAATACGAGTCCTATCTAGCTAGACATACCTTTTTGTAGTAGAGCTAGTAAAGCTATCTTAGAATAAAAGTATTAGCAACTTTTCATTATTAACATAGGCAATCATTTTTTAATAGTACATGGTAATGTGGGTCATTAGACACCACTTTGTACCATCATATTTTTTGAACTCTGGTACTTTAAACTTTAAAAGAATAACGATATCTAGGACTAAACAGAGCTCAACAGTATTCACAAAACCATAAAAACTAATTCTTTCCACTACTTGTAACCTTTCTTCTAACAAGTTCATCTTCTATTTAGCTTTTAAGCCCTCTAAAGTCTCTATCACCTTCGATCTCAGCTTCTCTTTCTCTTTTGGATTATTCAAGTTGGGGATTGATATTAATTCTACTATCTTCTCAGTAAATATAAGATTTATATAATTCTGGTATTGCCCTAGATTTGAAGCCAATGGTATTTTGGGGTATGTATACCTTATAAGGTACATGAACTGCTGTAAAGTTGCATCCTGTGTGGATTAGGCTTGATGCGACCCATAATCAGAAAAATAAAGAAGATCAACAATATCCTGTGATGGATGGTTTTGTGGGCTAGCATCTTTTTCTATGACCTTCCTTTTGTTTAACTTGTTTAGGGCTTCTAAAATTTTACTTAACTCTTTCTCAAGTTTTTCTTAGGTCTTCTCTATTTTTTACAGATGATTTACATTTTCCTATTCAATTTGTCTAGCTCAACCTTTGGTATTATACTGATGGTAAATGGGTTGAACTGGGTTTTTAGATGGTGGAGCTATCTTTGAACCTTGTACCATAATTAGCATGTTCATGTTACTAAATATGTATGCAAAGAAGCTTTCAAAATTAACCTAACTTTTTTAAGAATCCTATATAAATGAATGAATGTATTGAATGCTTGACACAACAAACTATGATACATCAACACATTAAAGTATGCACAACAATGTACGAATGAATGTACTAGTGTTTGTCTCATTATGATGCGTGGATGAATACATATTTTAGTAATGTTGGATTAGAATACAATATACAACAACTTAATAATAAATAAGGATCAAATAACATTAGTCATAAATGTGATATGAATAAAGCTCAAAAGGTCCATTCATATGTCCTAACTAGGGTTACATTCTAATAATGCGTAGACATGGCTCTATCCTAAGGTTGACTTTTTATGTTTTACTACATGTGGTTTAGGTTAAATCTAAAGGTTCTAAAATTGTTCTCACATCATTATCCATTATAGACTAGTAAGACACTTCAATCCTCGTCCATCATAGGCTATAAACAGAAATGATTCAATTTGAATGAGAGTATTTCGCTAGCCATTATGGAGATTATCATTTCACGAGAGCATAGGTACTTTACTATCTCCTAAGGAGAACAAAGCCTAAGTATAATACTCATGTGATGCACATGCATGTAATTTATGTGTGAAAGAATATGTATATCTTTATTCGCAATTTTCACAAGTCAAGTCAAAGAATTAAAAACAATAAAAATAAATGCAAACAAAACGATGAATAATTTAAGACCAAGCAAACAAAAAAAAAAGAATAATTCAAAATTAATTAATGGCTTGACTCTCACTGTCCCTAATGCATTCTTCAAACTATCATAACATATAGATTCGTAAATCTATAGCTAAAATTAACAAAAAGAGCCGCCACCAATCTATTATTAAGCTGTGATTGGCCACCCAATGGATTTATCTTTTTAAGGAGCTCCTAAGCTTAACTAAGGGTCCTTAAAGAATAAGTTCTAATCTACTAATCATAACAAGGTTTAAGAGTTCAATTATATATCAGGAATATGATAGCACCCCCACATGCCCATCCAAAGGACGGTACCATTTTATTTTAAATTATCATAAAATCTTGATTTTAATGGTCTTAAATTTAATATTGAAAATAATTCTGAAGATTTTTTCATCAATTTGGTAGAATTCTTAAAAATACTTTCTCATGTCAAGAGTATTTAAGAATCTCATTTGTTTTTTTAAAAAGGTTCCATCATCGGAAATCTTAATCAATTTTATTTTTTATTAATTTTTGTTTTATTGAAAATATATCTAATTCTTCGACTATTTGGGTCAAAATTAAAAAAAATTTCTCACCTAGTAATATCTTAAATAATCATTTATTTGTGATTATTACAAATTTCATCCTCAAAATTTATTTTTTATTTTTACTTCTATTTCTAAATTTTTTACCATTTAGCTCTATTTAGAAAATTTTCTTACAAGCTTCATTTTTAAATTTTCCATCATTTGGGTTAAATTTAGAATCTAAATTCTTATTAGTTTCTTAATCTTTGAAATGAAAATAATATGACAATTATTTTTTGAAGTCTCATTTAAATTCTTCCACCATTTGGGTTGAGTTTAAAGAAATTTCTCACCTAGAGATTTCTTAGAAAATTTACTATTTAAAATTTCTAAGATTCTCATCTTTGGATAATTATCAAATATTTTTTTCCCACATTTTTAAGTTATATTTTTTTATAATTTTATTATTTTTAACTATTATTTGGATAAGAGTACAATTACTTTTATTAAAATTTCATCTAAATTATTTCACTATTTGGGTAAAATTTAAAAAAATTTCTCACCTAGAGATTTTTAAAAAAATTTACCGTTTGAAATTTCTAATAATCTCATCATTGGGTAATAAGTATTTTAATTCCAAAATTTTATTAAATTTATGTTTTTTTATTTTTAAAAAAATTAAAAATAAATATTAATTATTATTATTGAAACTTTATCTAAATTCTCCTCCATTTGGGACAAATTTAGAAAAATTTTTACCTAGGAATTTTATAGAAATTAACCTTTTGCAATTTCTAAAAATTTCATCATTGATAATTATTATTTATTCTAAAAAAAATTATTAATGTTTTATTTTGTTCTATTTTTTAAATTTTTTTCTCCAATTTTTCCTAAAATTTAATCATGTAAAAATACTTTAGAAATAAATAAACAAAATAAATAAAATAAAATAAAATAAATATAGGAATTAGCTTGGCTCTACTAGTGCATGTGGCTCAGCTCTAGGCACAAAACTTGCTAAAAAGGCTTGAGAAATGGCTCGACTCGACTTAGGTGTGGGTTGCTTAATTCTAAGATTGACCATTAGAATCAAGGTAATTATGTCAAAATTTTACGCTCAATTGCTGTCAAAGTCTTGCTCTCACTTTTCCTCTATTTTTCTTTTCAATTGCTCTTTAATTGTTGACCTTTTGTTATATGATTTAAAGATATATTAAGGTACAATAAGGAGAATTTCAAATTGATTCCAACTCTAAAAATTAGGATTGTAATGAAAAAATAAAATTTATCTTTAAAAGGTTTAACTTCAAATTTAATCATGATAAAACTATATTATCACCAGCCACTCTTTTTTAATTTATGGTCATTCATTCTTTTTTTTCAATTATCCTTTTTTTTTTAAATATCTAGATACATTTAAAAAATTAGATAAATAAAATTAAAGATAAACAACAATTAAGCAAGATAAAATAAGTAATAAAATAAAATAAAAAGGATAAAAATATATAGATAAATAAAGTAAAAACATAATTTTGACAATTAAGCAAAGATCAAATCTAAGCCCAATTATTTGGGCATTTGGACTCGAAATTAAATCAAGCCTAGTTGATTTAAACCCTGGACTAAATTGAATGTCTACACCACTCCTTGAACTTTTAATCAGAGTTGACCAAGGACATTTTAGATATTTTTGTCATATTTTTTATTTTTTATTTTTTATTTTTCTCAATTTTTTATATATTTCTATTATTTAATTTATGATTTTTGTGGTAAGTTTATTTTATTTTTGTATCAACGTTCAATAGAAAATAAAATAAAATGCTAGAAAATATAAAATATTTTTAATTGAAATTAATTTAAAATGATTGCTAAAAAATAAACATAGGAAAATTTGAAAATTTAATTTTCTCTTAAATAATATAAAATAATGAAATAATGAAAATAAAAATTTTAATGAACAAGAATAAAGAAAAATATATAAAAAAAAAGATAGAAAAAACAATAATAAAAATAATAAAGTCATAAGTAGTAATTTTATTAAAAATATTTACACAAAAAATTTTTCTAAAATATTCTAAAAGTGTTAGAAATATTTTAGAAATTTTCAAGCATAAAAAAAAACATTATTAATAAGAATAAAGTCACAAGTGGTAAATTTATTAAAAATATTCATACAAAAAAATTTTTTAAAATATTTTAAAAGTGTTGAAAATGTTTAAAAATTTTTCAAACAAAAAAAATAATAGCAATAATATTCACTTCAAATAAATAACGAGAATTCAATAAATACATAAAGAAAAAATAATAACAATAATAATAAAATTACAAGTGGTGATTATTAAATAAGTATTTTTAATTTTGTTTTTCAAAATTTTGTCAAAAATGTTGATAAAATTATTTGAAAATCGTTTCAAAAAATAATAAAATATAAAATATTTAAATTGTTAAGGTAAGTAAAATTTTACAAGAATAAAATCACAAATGATGATTTTATCAAAATTTCTTAGGCATGCAATTTTCTCAAAATATTTCAACCAGTAATTTTTTCAGAATATTTCGAAAGTGTTGAAAATATTTTAGGAATTTAACCAATAATTTTTTTTACTTCAATAATAAAATAAATAATAAATGAATATTATAAAGTAGATTAAAATTTTCGTCGATGAAATTAAGAAGAAGTCATAAGTGGTGATTTTTCTTCAATTTTTTTTTAAAATCATACCATAAGCGTTTCTATAAGGAAATTATAATCTACTTTGCTTTCAAAATATAAAAATAAATATGATGACAGAGCCCTTTTAAGAAAATAAGTGATTTCTTTAAATACTTTTAAAGTGAGAAAATTTTTTAATTTACATCAAAAGTGTCGAAAATAAGTTAGAAAATTTTCAATATTCAAATAATAGAAATAAAAAATAAAAATGATAAAGTAATAAATAAAAAGCTATTTGAATGAGACCAATTTAAGATTATATAAGATTAATTGGTACTATCTTTAGATGGACGCTGTGAGAGTGCTGTAACTTTTTTCATACGTAACCGTACTTTCAACCTAACCTTAAATTCGTAAATCAAAAAATAGAATCGATAACCAATCGTACCTCAATAAAAAAAATTTGCTGATGAGTCTTATATATATATATATATATATATATTACGTTTAACGATCGAGTCTATAGACCAATACATTATGAATATACTTATAATTTTCAATAACTTATAGATTTTTTCTCTCATCCATAAATGTAAATAAGTTGATTTTCAAACTACATTAAATATTTATTTTTTGTACATGAATGATTTATTATTTGATTATACTTCTACTTAATTATATTATAATTAATTGTGCCTATGACCTAACATGATTGATATATGATCTTGATTCCCTTAAAAAAATTGAATCTCTAATTTTTCAAATAAAAAAATAAAAATCTCCAAGCACAATAAAAACAAAAGACTTTACTTGTTATTGTTGCTTTTCCCTTTTAATAAAAGGCTTTCTTTTTACCTTTCAAAACGAAACCGCTTTGTAAGTATTAGAATTAGGCACACCGCACACCTATTATATGGCAGAAAAAAAAATGATGTTTTGAAAAAAAAAATTTGTTGAAAGCATATAACTTTTTAAAAAAAGAATGGTATTCTTTTTAAAATGAGAAGATGAATATATCATTTATTTTATGTTTTTATAATAATTTTATTTAATTTTTTATCAACTTTTCAAATTAATTGTGACACTAAAGCCAATTAAGGGTTTTATAACAATATACTAGCCTTATGCACACCTACTATATGGGTGACATATATATAAAAAAAATTGATAATTAAGATAAATATTAAAAAATAAAATAATTATATAATTATTTTAAAATGTAAAAGAGAGAATATATGGAATAACTATAAGTGGTTTTTAAAATGGAGAAAAAGTCGGCAAAGTTTTTTTTTTTTTTACTCTTTTCCAAAAAAATTAAATTACTAATATAATCTTATTAATATGTATTTTTTTTTGTTTTATAATATAATTTTTATTTATTTTTTTTAATTGAATCGATTTCACTTACTCGTGACATCAACTCATTTGGTGGTTATTGTTTATAGTGTAGATAAATTATAAACAAGTAAGATAACCACAATATTTTATTTTGCTTTTTCTTATTAAAATAAAGTAAATGATTAGATATATTAGAGCAGTTGAACTAATCAAGTTCAAATTATAAGAGTGGAATAAAGTTTTAAGTAAAATATTTTTATTCGAATCATAATGCTTTCTCTTTGTAAAGACATAGAAAAAGAAAAAAATTGGACTAAACAACAAAGAAAGTTGGTAACAAAAAGATTAAAAAGATGAATAAAATGGCATCTCTACCTTTCCATTTGTTAATCCATTTTCAGTTAGCTTTTAAGTAACACAGATATCACATACATTGACTTTTTGTTTTAACAAAAACACATTTGATTGATGCTTTTGTTGTTAACATCCCCCTTTTTGACTTTTGAAGAATTACTATTATAAAAAAGCAAAGTATGCAAAAAGTAAAAAAAAAAAAATCATAATTGATTAAAATAAACAAGTAATTACTAAGTAACATCAATTATAATATAATTTATTTATATATGCAAATACAATTTTGTTCAATTAAGCATTGGCTTAATAGTAAGAAAATTTTAAAATTTTGAGATTTTGAGTCTCTTTGCATGCACGTTTGATATAATTTTATATTGGATTTTTTAATTATGTATTATTTTATTAATTAATTAATTTGTTTGATTTAATACAATGATTTTTTATAGGATTATAATTCTTATTATAATTATAAATTTTTATATTTATTACTTTATATAAAAAAGTAAAATTATGCAATCATTCAAAAAATTACATATTTTATGTATAATATTTTAAATTATTTATTTATTTTTTATCGAAACGTCCTTTTTTTTGTTTTGAAAGCGAAAACTAAATATTAAAACACTAATTAAATCAGAGCAGTTAAAATTTCACATCAAAACTGCTGGGAAGCATTGTTATATTCTTTGCTGATTGACGTGTTAATTTCACATCAATTCTTCTTCATTAAAGCTGTTAGCAACAAGATTTAATTTGAGGATTTTTTTAGCTTATCTCTTTGACAAAGATAAATTACAATGGAACAAAGCGTGCTTATAATGCTGACGAATTAAGAATTATCTGTCACCAATTATGAGTTATGACATGATTTAACATTTATTTATTTCTTAACAAACTTTTTTTTCTTGCTCATTTAAAAAAAATTATTAACCTACCACGTCATCTTAATTTCCATTTAAACCCAATCTCCGTATATCCGATTTTATCGTAACGGTTGTTTGACCTAGCTTGTCTAAAGGTTTATTTATTGTAAAAACAAAAGTTACGTGTTTGATTTTTAAAATTTTTAAAATTTTAATTTATGTGAAAAATAATTTTAAATTTTTAGACGAAATTATAAATTAAATTTTTTTTAAATAGTACTAATTTTTATAACTAGTATCAAAAATTTTTTTATTTTCATTTTATTTTTAATAATTCACAAAATTATAAAAAATTATATTATTTCATATTATTTTTTGTTTTATCTATTTTATGTTGAATTCATTTATTTTTTTATAATCAACAAAAATATCTATTTATTTTATTTATTTTTACTTGTGATTTAATTTAATGAATAATTTTATTTTTTATTTATTAAAAATATACAAAATATTATCAAATAAAATTTTAACATTTTACAATATTTTTGAATTAAATTTATCAAACATTATTTTAGCTTCTCTTTAGAGTACTTTAAAAATAATTCTATAACAGCACTTTTTATAAAAATTTCGACCGAACCAAACAGGCTCAATAAAAAATCTCACTTTGTCTACAATGAAAATGCAATATTTCCTTCAAATGCATAGACAATAGTATGGGCTTCAGACTAAAGTGGCCAGTGAAAAGAGACCACATTCTCATACCCTTTCCAAGAAATCCCTTAGGTTGAATTTGGATCGAAGGGAAAAGAGACCAAATATTAATACCATGTTTAATTAGTTAGTATTTTTGTCCTTTTTTTTTTTTTTTTTTAATCTTATCTCATCGACAAAGACAAATTACGATGGAGCAAAACGTGCTTATAATGCTGATGAAAAAAAAAAAATACTCCCTCTTTTGTCATTTGTTTGTCTTTCATTTATTTTTATGAAATTTTAAAAAAATTAATTTTAATTTATTTAATATTAAAATCTTAAAATTTTTTATAAAATGAATGTTTTATAGTTTTTAATATTAAAAATAAAAAAATCATAAAAAATAATTTATATTTTAAATATTAAAAGATATATTTTTAAAATATCAAATTGAGAGTGAGGGAGTTATTAATAAGAACATTTCACTTATAATTTTTTTATTATAATTTTTTAATTTTTTAATTATAATAAATAAATTATGTAAAAATTTATTATCAATTTAATATAAAATTTTGATAAACTTTATATAATTTAAAAATATGATCGATTAATATAGAACAATAAGGATAGATGATTTATTTACCTTATTAATTAATACTCGGGAGAAGATTCGAATCCATATCTAAATGTTTATGAACACTTTCAAAATGTGAAAAATAAAAAAATTGAGGAAAAAAATTCTTTTTGAACATCCTAAAATTTTTCTCTAGATTTCCCAAAAAAGAAGAACAAGAGATTTAAAAAAAAAATTCTAAACACTTTTTTTATTGGATAAAACTAATAAAATTATCTATAATTATATATATATAAGTAAACAATTAAAAAGATCATAAATCCAATATTGTTAGATCCCTCTACTTAGAGTTGGTTTAGAAGTAAACTCACTCCCAGTACGATTGCTTTTTACATAAAAACTGTATAAATCACATGAAAATATTATTTGGATCTCAACGCTCAACAAGAATAATAGCTTTTTTCTGTTACGAGGCATTTAGCTTGAAAGAATTCATAAAATTTTTCTTAAAATTTTAATGATAAGTATTTAATTCTTAAATTTAGTTCAAGGTAATTCGATTAGGAAAAAAAATAATAGATTTTTAATAGTACTCAAAGTCTAAGAATTAAAAATTCACATCTCTCTGTAATATTTTAGGATTTCGATGAAAAAAATTACGTTATGTTCAAATTTGATTTAAATAAAAGATTATAAAATAATTTATATATTTATGAAAAATATATTTAGAAGTGACTACAATTCTGTTATTATTATTATTATTTTTTTGCTAAAAAGGTTTTTTTTTTTTTCAATTAATGGCATTTGACATTAAGCAAACATCATAAATGATAATCAAATATAGCATTTGACATTAAAAATTATCTTAAATAATTATCAAATAATCCTCTAATATTTTTTAGAAATATTATTTAAGACGTTTTTAGTTGACAAACACCTTAAATAATCTCTTTTAAAAAAAAATATCAAAGAATTATTTAAAGTATTTTTTATTAAAAATACTTTAAATAATTCTTTGATATTTTTTTAAAAAGACAATTTAAGACGTTTTGAACCAAAATAATCCACAACATTTATTTATTTATTATATTTTATAAATAAAAATAGTAATCAAATAAAATATTTATCTTTTTTTGCTGCTAAAAGTATAATTTATCATTTTGATTTTTATTATTAATAAAAGCTAATGAAAAGTTGCTATCATATATGTTAAGGAGATTATGATAATTATTTAATAATTAATATACGTGAATTCTCTCAATCAAATGATTGAATCTGAATACAAGATGACTTAAAAATGAAAAAAAAACATTGGGTATCACACTTTTTTGAGATTATATTTTCCTTCAAAATTAAGATTCTACAAATCAAATACTTTTTTTGAATTTGTAGGTGCAGTCAAGAAATGCATTATTTTTGTTTTTACATTTTTATCCTTTCTATTATATTATAAAAACTAAAATATTCCAACATTCTAATTTTTTATTTAAAATTTTTAAATTAATTTTATTAATTTTTAAGAAATAATTTTATTAATTTAATATAATAAAATATTATTTAAAATATTATTTTTAATTATTTATTAATAAATTATTATTTGACATAAAAATTAATAAAATTTTAATAATTTATTAATTTTATAAATATTAAATAATTTAAAATTTTATTTCATATAACTTTTAATTTAATATTCTTAATGATTATTTTTTTTATTCTTATAATTCGTTTCATCATTATTGTTGAGTTTGAATTTAAACAAATATCTTAATCATTAATTTTAATCTTATTATTATAATAATTAATTTTATCTTTATCATTATTTTTTATTTTATCAAAATTAATCTTATCATTCATTTAAATAATCCCGTAAATAATTGAAACAACTATGACTGTTCGAAAAAATAATTAGAATGAAATTAGAGCCCCCAAAGAGATGTGACAAAAGAAAATGTGGGGACAAGCATAGATGCATATGGACGATTGATTAATTAATTAATTAAAGAGATTAATTAACTATTATCTGTCACCAATTACGAGTTATGACATGATTTAGCATTTATTTATTTCTTATCAAACTTTTTTTCGTTGATCATTTAAAGAAATTATTAACCCAATACCATGTCATCTTAATTTCCATGTCAAGCCAATCGCCGTGACTCGGATTTTATCTTAACGGGTGTTTGACCTAGCCTCTGTAAAGGTTTATTTATTGTAAAAACATAAGTTACGTAATTAATTTTTAAAATTTTTAATTTATGTGAATAGTAAATTGGAATTTTTAGATGAAGTTGTAAATTAAAAAAAAATTAAACAGTACTAATTTTAATTAACTAGTATCAAAATTTTTTATAGTTTCATTTTATTTTTTAATAATTCACAAAATTATAAAAAATTATATTATTTCATATTATTTTTATTTTATCTATTTTATATTAAATTCATTTATTTTTATTATAATCAACAAAAATATCTATTTGCTTTATTTATTTTTTACTTGTGATTTAATTTAATAAAGTATTTTATTTTTTATTTATTAAAAATATACAAAATATCATCAAATAAATTTTTAACATTTTACAATATTTTTTAATTAAATTTATCAAACATTATTTTAGCTTCTCTTTAGAGTACTTTAAAAATAATTCTATAACTGCAGTTTTTATAAAAATTTCGACTGAACGCTCAATAATTGTCCCAATCTCCCACAATAGGAAAAAAAAATGAAAATGCAATCTTTCCTTCAAATGCATAGAAAATAGTATAAGCTTCAGAATTAAAGTGGCAAGTGAAAAGAGTCCACATTCTGATACCCCTTCTAAGAAATCCCTTAAATTTAATTTGGATGGAAGGGAAAAGAGACCAAATATTAATACCATGTTTAATTAGTTAGTGTTTTTGTTTTTATTTTTAATTTTTATTTCTCTTTTTCAGTTTATTTTTGTTTTTTAATTTTCAATTTTTATTGAAAAAATAAAATAAAATAACCCAAAAAAATGAAACCTAAGTATCTCATTCCAAAATAAAAGCATATATTATTCATATTGCAGAATTAATCTATAAGCACTCATTAAATAACTTGATTTAAAAAAAAAATACATATTCTTATTTCACAATTCATTTTAAAAAATAATTTTTTGTAATAATTACCTAGATTAAATATCCATGAATTAATTAATTTATCCATTAATTGTTTAATTCATATTTGAATTTAACCAATAATTATATATGATATGAAAAATTACAAAAATTTAAAACAAAAGTTGGATGAGGTAAATAGAATGAATCATTTCAAAATTACAAAACGAATCGAACCTGGAAGATTAAATTGAGATGATCTCGTGAAATAATGGTGGGACTTGGTGAGTTGGCTACATGGCTGTGGAAGTTGTAAATTTACTGCCATCCTATATGTAAATAATAATATTGTTTCTCACTCTTTATCGGTTGAACAAATTTTGATAGTAAGATCCACCCAATGCTTTGTTTAATGCCATAAATGGAATTTAAAACTGAACACCTAAGTATTTCTTCAAAACATTTAAGCACTCATGATCGATTCAGCTGTTACTTACAATAAAAGTGGTCATGTTGCTGAAACTGTTGAATTGAAAGGGCTAATCTGCATTAATTGTCTATGGAGCCTTTGGATAAGAAATTTCAAGTTAGACATGAGATATTAAAATATTAATAAAAATTATTTTTATTTAATTTTAATTTTAAAATTAATTAAATATATTAAATATATATTTTTTATGTTTTAAAAATATTTGGGCCCTGAAGGACTCATGGACGGGACTTAACTTGACCTTGGACAAGGATTTTGAAAGACCAAACGGGGCTTAAAAATTAAGACCTGGTTCTTTACTCTCTATTTTTATATATTTTTTTAATGCAAATCTCTAATTCTCTCATTATTGATTTCCAATTTTTTTGGTCTAAATTTAGAGATTTCTATTTATTTTTCTTATCATATTTAAATTTGCGATGTCTTAATTTATACATCAAAAGGTTAAAACTTCTTTATTTTATTGGTAAATAGTGTTTATGTGAATTCTATGTCCTATACTATCAAACAAATTTAAAGAATTTTGACAAAAAAATTTCAAAATAAAAAATTATTATTTAAAACCAAATTCAAATAGTGAGTACACTAAGACTTTTACCTAACTTTTAACCAAACTCGGTAATAAAATATTTTAATCCTACTTAATTAGGTTAGTTACATATTATAAAATATCTATTGCCATCCCTAGCCCATCACAAGTATTGTATAATATGAGTGATTACTCATTGATGACTAACGAGAAGATGAAGGTTTGTTTTGACTTTCAACAAAAAGAGTAGAGGATTTTCTGCTATGCAAGTTTAGGCCCATTTAGAAGGTGGATTTATGGGGAATCTATACCTTCACTTCAGTTGATAAAGTCACAAAAAGTTAAATTTCAATAATAAGCAACACACATAAAAAAGAATTATATCAATAATTAATGAGTTTATTTTTATATATTGTCCAAAAATGAGACTAAAGGAATGAAGCATATCTTTTTTTTAATTAACTTTTTTTATTTCTTTAATATATTTCAAAAAAATGTATCATTTTATTAGTTTTATTTATGAAATCTAAAAACTACATATTAGATGAAATAATTTTTCATAATTTATTTATATACTTTACAAGTTACAAATTAGGAAAAGATTTCACTTTTTTTTTAAACTTAGTTATTTATATTTAACTTTAAACTTCATATACATATATAATTTCTCTATTTCCCAATACTATTTCTTGTTCAGTGTTGAATTAATTAATTATTGATCTTCAAGCCAAAAAATAAAAGAAAAATACTAACTGGTGTCTCCTAAAAAGATAGAGATTAAAAAAACCTAATATAAAACTCTTAAGATTAAATTTATTTTTAGATGGTCATACTTTATAAGATCATAATATAGTAAAAATTAAAAAAATTTTCAGGACAATTAGAAGATAAAAAATAACTTCAAAATTTTTTTAGGACTTTTCAATTTGGAAAATAATTTATTAAAAATCTATCTAAAAAAGAACAAGTTTACAAGAAAAACTAAAAAAGGATATACCTTTTGTTAGACAAAAAACAATTTTGATATTATTAAACAAATAAAATCATATCTTAAATTTATACCTAAAGTATATCTTCCTAAACTAAAGGAATTACTCATTCTTGAAACGAATGCTTCATATCAAAATTGAATATGTGTATTTAAATCAAAGGTACATAATCAAGAATGAATTTGTGATTATAATTCAGAAAAATTTAAACCTAATGAAATAAAATATATTATTTTTAAAAAGAAGTTACTAGCAATAAAAAATACAATAACAAGATTTCATATTTATTTAGCATTTAAAAATTTTATTATTAGAACCGATATAATTAAGCAGTTAAAAACTTATTAAAAAATAAGAAGTTAGAAACTAATCCTAGGAAAATTAGATGGTATAATTTTTTATGCCAATATAATTTTTCTATTGAATTTGTTAAACGATTTAATAATATTCTAGCTGATTTTTTGAGCGAACCAAATAGATAAAGGCAAAAAACCTCTTAAGCAACAAGGACAATGGATCACTATTCAAAAAAAGCAATCTAAACAAAAGATTTCCTTTTAAAATCCTAATCTAGGATTATTGTATCCTACTCCTTTTAGACAGCCAATCCCTTATCCTAATCTAGGATATCTTTATTCTATTTAGACATATATATTTTTTTCCACAACCTTTTATTACAATCAATAATGGAACCTATTGAAGTCCCAAATATTTTTCAATTTTCGTAAGATCCAACCCAATGAACACCTATTTCATATTTTGAAGTCCTCCAAAGAACTGAGGAATTGCTTAAGCTAGGAGAACCTCCTCTAGAAATAAAATATTTTTGTAATCCAGGTTTAGCCCCTGAATTATATAATCTACTTAATAATGTATGGAAAGTTCATATATCTTAAAGTAAAACTAATTTTAGAAGAAACATGACAAAATTCAACAAGCTTGATTTTAAGAACTTGTATTCAAAATAATGTGTATAAGTAACTTGCTAAAAGAGCAAGATCCAAATTTTTTGCTATTGATGAAAATCAAAACTCCCTTGAAGAGATAAACAATATCTTGAAACTTTGTGAATTCTTTGAAAAACAAAATATTTTTTTTTTAAAATATTAAAATTAAAGAAAATTTTAATGTTTAAAAAAGCTACAATTTTCTTCCCCAAAGAGATATATCAAAGAATAAATAGTATTATTCTTCTTGAAATATAAAAACTATTACAAGAAAAATTTATAGATTATCATTCTTAAGAAGATAATTCTATGATATATCTTGAAAATACTAGAATAAAAGAACCCTTTCTAAAAATAAAATTTAGGAACCACTCGATATAATAAGTATCGAAATTGGATTAGTAGGCCAAATAGTTATAAAAATTTTTCTTTTCACTTGATAAAACAATTCCCTACTTTTATTAAATCAAAATTTATTGATTTCATAAAAAATTATCAATATTTTTACTATATTCATTTTAATATTACCATTTTTTTAGGGATTTATCAAAGAGAAAGGTTTATCCAACCTTATCAAATATGAGAAATATAAAAATTGATAGGTTTATCCAACCTTATCAAATATGAAAAATTCAAAAATTGATGGGTGGACCTCTTATTGAAAAAATTAATGAGAATTTTGAATAGCTTAATCAAGCTTTAAGAAAGTTCTCATCTCTTAATCAATATCAATTTCAAACAAAAATATCTATGATAAGCAAAGGAAAAACCTTGCATTGTAAAATAATAAAATCTCAATATCCTTAAGTCTCTACTACAACTGATGGTCATAGAATCTTCATTCAAAGATCCTACAATGAAAAAAGACTACCACCAACTAAATCAAAAGCAGTGAATCTTTTGAAAAAATTATAAAAAAAAATGAAAGACATAGATTATCCTTAACATTTATTATTTCAATTCCAAGAAAGATGGAATATTTGAAACAAAATTAGGGCTAGTTCTCTACAATCATTTAATCTAAATGAAGAAAAATTAATAAATCTTGATAATATCCAAAAAAGATAAGATAACCTACAAAATCAGTATCAACAAGATGGGATAAGGTAGATATATTCAATCCAATTATTGTCATATTTTGAAAAAATCAAAAGTTACCTTTTTGTCAAAATTAGATATTGACAATTAGTTTTATTATCATCATAGGCATTAATTATTTACCTACCTTTTGTCAAAATTAGGTATTGACAATTAGTTTCATTATTATCATATGCATTAATTATTTACTTACCTAATTAAAGGGAGGAAGATTGTATTATAAATGAAGTCAAAAATTGTCTTTTTGTCAAAATTAAGTATTGACAATTAGTTTCATTATTATCATAGGCATTAATTATTTACTTACCTTAATTAATGGAAGGAAGATTGTATTATAAAAGACGTTGAGATAAGGAGGAAAGGCAAAGACTCCCTTCCCCTCTTAGCTTCTTCCTTCTTCTTCTACTTTTTCTCTTGTACAACTTTCTCATATCTTTTTCACCTGTATTATTGATTGTTAATACGTTTAATGTTAGAAAAGAATCAACTTTACCTAATTAAGGCCCAAAATCATTACTATATAAAAACAGGTGCCTAAATTCATCCAGTGTTGGATATATGGGCTTTGGAATTGAGAGCAAGGGCAAGTTGCTCAGCTCGTGGTTCGTGGACGTATACAACATCGAAATATAATTTTTTATTTTTGTCAAATGTTCACAAAATATTTATAATTTATCTAACCTTGTAAATTCCCAAGCAATTATGGCCTAATTTAGTCTTTGCTGTTTGAATTGCAAAGTCATACTTGAAAAACTACATTGAATACATCAAACATAATAAATTTCACTATATTCTAGTATGCAATGCAAAGGAAGGTGCTCTGCCTTAAGTAACAGTAACTCTAATATATAGAAGAACATGATCGGCACTTCAAAGTTTCGACAAATCCTGGGAAAATACAGAACATCATTTTGCAGTAGCGAGTAGCAATTTCTATCTATGTATCCAAGACCTCATTAATCACAGCCTGAGATGTTCAAGAGTTGTACAATCAAGCGCTTTGGAGTAGTAGTTTGACACATAGTCTCTAACAGTAGTTTCCTTATAAATCGGAGGATTTTCTTCGGATAGCAATTCCTTGATTGGCCCATATAGCCTTGAGGCATTCTCTGGGGGAAGTTGTGTTCTAAAGAAACTTGCTATTGAAATTCTTGGACCTAGAGTGTTAGCAAGCACCCTGTGATGGACACTTTTGAATTTGTCATTGGATATTAACTGCATAAAAACACACAAAATTTATTATAATTGATAATTATGCTAGAGATATTAGAATTGAGAATCTAAAATATTTCAAAAGAAAAATAAAATATTGTACTCTTTATTTTAGTGTTAAGGGTTCAATCCCGACAATCTCAATTATAAAAAATAATAATAATAATAATAATAATAATTCTTTTAAGGTGGGGGGGGGGGGGACTTGAGCATTAATTGATTAGGCCAAAAAGAACTTGTAGTCATATTAATTAGATTTAATGAAGGTTAAAGTAGGGTGGACTTGCCTGCAACATATCACCCAAATTTACTACAAGAGCTCCGTGAATAGAGGTAACATCTATCCATTGATTTTCATGGAGGACTTGAAGTCCACCAATTTGATCTTGTAAAAGCACAGTGAAGAAGCTGCTATCAGTGTGGCTGCTAGTACCCAAAGTGAAGTGTGGTTCGGGGCATGGTGGGTAGTAATGGCCAAGGACAAAAAGTCCCTCCGCACACCCAATATCTTCCAAGTAACTACCGTTGAGGCCTAGAGCTTCTGAAATCAGTTCGAACAGAGTGCGGCCCAATTTCATTATTTTGTCTGAATAGTCTATCAATATATCTCTGCAGATCAAGGTAGCAGACCATGAAATATTTTGAACAGAATGCGGCAATGGAGGAAAAAAATTTCCTGGACGACAAATCAATCACAGGAGAAACAATGGAATTGCAACATTCTCATCAGTTGCTTAATTAGTTGTTATGTCTTATTCCCACAGATTACTCAGACCAAGTTCAGTTTCTTTACAATTCTCAAGCACTAGGAATCTGGAGAGCCAATACTTGTTTCCCACAGTCCCATGAGAAAATCTTGTCTCCACGGCTTAAGAGACTAAGAAATTAATAAATTGCACAATTGTTTAAAAGAATTGTTAAAAATCCTTTGAAATTAAGCAAATGTCAAGAAATAGAAGAGCATTCACCTGATCTATTAAAAGCGAATTTCAAGAAGCAAAGGTTCAACTTTAAATAGCAAAATGAACAGTATTTACGTACCTGCAAACTGCAGGCAATTCTTCAGGATGAGGGTGACGAGGTGCCATGACACAAGTCAAAGAATCCCTCCAGTTGGTTGCTTCAGCAAGGTAGAGATCCAAATTACTATTATAAATCACTTTTTTCGTGTAATCTCGAGAATAAATCTCTTTCTTAACTTCAGTATCTTGCTCATGAAACCTGCGAATGCCATCGATCATGTTATCCAAAGTTGTCACAGGAATTTCATGGTTTACAACCTGAAAGAAACCCCACTTCTGACAAGCTTCTCCAACTTTTTTCACTATTCCACTGCGTAAACTTGGATCTTCGTCGATGCCTGTGAAGTCTATGATTGGGATACCAATGTTAGAGTTGCCAGGATCGGCCTGGTTATAAACATTTCTCTCAAGATTGTATCGTTCATCAATGAAAATCCTTGGTATCTTTGCCAAACCAGAATCGACAAGCCCTTTCACTCCTGCTTTTGTATCATCAAAAGCTTTCAATTTGTTTTTCCTGTCGTAATTGGATTCTTGAATTTGTTTTAACCTTGTTTGCTCCATTTTTCTTTAGGGCGAGGGAGGATAACGAGATAGCAATCCTTTCTATTATAATGAAAGAGATAAGGATGAACGCAGACGTCAATTGAATTAGGTAGAATCGCTTGCAATGTTTGACACGCTACCTTTATCTTATGGTGAAAATTGTCTTTTGGATTTTTTTTCTAAAACCGTTTTTGTCCTTTATTAAACAGCATTACGTCTCTTTTTCTTTCTTTTTTTTTTTTTTTTTTCTCTTTTTTCATAATTTTTTTGTTTTAATTTAATTTGCCCGTTACCTGTTAAGAGAAGAACTATTACAATAATAGGTTTTTATTTTTTTTGGCAAGATAATTGGTTTTCTATTTTTAAGATTAGAATTCATATTACCAAAAAAATCATCTTTATTGACAAAATTTTTTGCTAGTAACAGATGAAATTAACAACAAAAAAATTTCATCAATAGTAAACAAGTGGATAATAATTTTTTGTCAATAAATTTTATCAGTAAAATCCGTCGATAATCCATCGATATTTTGTTAATATATTACTTTTAATAATTTTTGTTTCAAAATTAATTGATAATTTTACAAAAAAATTCTAGCAATAATAATTAAAATTTTATCGCTTTATAATTATTATTTCCATTGGTAATATTTTATTTTTTTAATCATATTTAATTATTTTTTTATAATTTTATTTATTTTATTTTAGTTTTTTTAATTTATTTTTAAAATAATTAAATAAATATTAAAATATGCATAGAAAAATAAATAAACAAAATATTTCATTTTATTTATAAAAGAATATAATAATATTTTACAAAATTATTTATAAAGTTTAATTAAAAAATACAAAAAAGTACATAAATATTACAAAATCCATATAATACATCAAACCAAATAATCAAGTACATCCGTGAAAAACATCCGGTGAGAATGCAAGGTTTTCTAGAACGAGAGTGATGAAATACATGATTTTCTACGACATGCACGATAAAATATTTTTCATATACTAATGGTTGGTTATACTAACGATCAAATTTTGTTAGTAAAAGAGATTTTTATTGATGAATTTTTAATATCGTTAGAATATATCATACTTATACCAACACTTTATTTAACGTTGGTATAAATAAACTTTTTCTAATGATACATGACTATTTGTCAGTATAAATATGTAATATATTGACGGTTACTAACGTAATTGTTAGTATAGGTTTAAAACAAAAAAAACTATTGGCTTACAAAAAATTGAATGGGATTATTGAAGGCGTTTTTTTTTACAAAAACGTCTTTAATAATCTATTCAAAACATTTTGGAGAGGGATTATTGAATGCATTTTTGGTCAAAAATGCTTTTAATAATCCATACAAAAATTTTTTTGTATGGATTATTTACTGATGGTTAAATTTTGTCAATAAAAGAGACTTTTACTGATAGATTTTTAATACCGTCAAAATATATCATATTTATACCAATATTTTTACTAACGAATTTTTAATACCATTAGAATATACCATATTTATACTAACACTTTATTTAACTGTCAGTATAAATAAACCTTTTATAAAGGTATTTGACTATCCATAAGTATAGATATGTTATACACTGACGATTATTAATGTAACAGTCAATGTAGGCTTAAAACAAAAAACCTATTGGCTTACAAAATATTGAAAGGGATTATTAAAGGGTTTTTTGACAAAAATGTCTTCAATAATCCCTTCAACAAAATTTAGAAGGGATTATTGAAGTGATTATTAAAGGCATTTTTGTCCAAAAATACTTTCAATAATCCATGCAAAAAATTTTGTTAAGGGGTTTATTGAAGGCATTTTTAGTCAAAAATTTCTTCAATAATTCATTCAACAAATTTTGGAAGGGATTATTGAAGGTGCCTTCAGTAATCCTCTAAAAAAATTTGAAAGAGATTATTAAAGGCATTTTTACTAAAAACGCCTTTAATAATCCCTCATAAAAATTTATTAAGGTAAAAAATACCTTCAATAATCCTTTGAAAAAAATTTGGAGAGGATTATTGAAGGCGTTTTTAGCTAAAAATATCTTCAATAATCCTCTAAAAAAATTTAGAAAGGATTATTAAAGGTGTTTTTGACCAAAAATACCTTCAATATCTTTCATAAAAATTTATTAAGGGGATTATTAAATGCATTTTTGGCCCTTCAATAATCTTTCATAAAAATTTATTGAGAGAATTATTAAAGGTATTTGTGGCCCTATTAAAGGCATTTGTTTTGCCAAAAACGCCTTCAATAATCCATTGAAAAAATTTGAAAGGAATTATTGAAGGATTTTTTATCAAAAACACCTTCAATAATTTCTCATAAAAATTTGGAAGGGATTATTGAAGGCATTGAATTTCAATTAAATGATCATTTAATAAAATTTATGAAATAATTGAATAAACATACCACAACTAACTGTCATATATCATCTTTTAAATCATCAAAAACTCATCGTTAATCGGTGTAGGTAATTGAAATCTTATAACGAACAACAGCTTTAATATGAGTAGCTATCTTGGCAGCTTCTTCAAACACAAGCTGTCCACTTTGATTAAAGTTAACGTGTATTTTTGTGTCACTCATTTTAATTTGTTTATTTAAGCCCCTTTCCTTTCTTTTTTGGCCTATAGGTGTGTCTTTGAAATATTCAATAGAAGGAGAATGATATTGTTCGGAGTCCATAATACCTAGGATTTTGATCATAATTATACGATTACATAAAATTACCGTTTAAATTTAACAATGTTCGTAATTAAATACAAACAATACCATACTATGTACAGAAACACCATTCAGCAAACAATCAACAATGTGCTCAAATACACCCCTCAGCAAATCATTCAAAAATATTATTCAGCAAACCATTCAAAAACACTATTTAACAAACCATTCAAAAATAGCATTTAGAAAACCATTCAGTATACGATTCAGTATACCAATATCATACAATACCATCAGGCAAAACAATATCACATAACAAGGTTCAGCAAACCATATTACTAATAGAAAATTATACAAAAATAGCATACATGCAATGATAGGTGCTTGTACGACTATGCTTACAGTGAAATTAATAAAAATATATATCAATATGTAAATAGTAAGGAACCGACAAAAAAAAAAGCTCTATCGAATAATATAAATAATACAGTAAACATAAATTATAAAGACATATCGGTTAATTGAGAGATGTGCGTCATTGATTTGTTGAAGGTTGATGGCAACAATAGGGATAAAGAAACTAAAAGTCTGATAGAAATGTATTTGTGGGTTTAGTTTGATTGATTAATACAGTTTTTAATTATTTTATGTACTAATAGGTTGTGATTCTGATGTCCAAGATAGGGAATGAATATAAAATTTATTATTAAAAGCATTTTTTCTAAAAAAATGCCTTTGATAATTCTGAACAAAAATTATTGAATGCATTTTTAGCAGAGAACCACCTTCAATAATTATGTACAATATTTAAAAGGAATTAGTGAAGGTATTTTTCTAGAATAAACGCCTTCACTAACCATTTCAAAATTAGAGTAGTGAAAAATTGAAGGCATTTTTCACTGAAAGACGCCTTTAATAATCTCAAAAAATTTAAGAGAGAATTTGTTGAAGGCGTTTGCTCTCAAAAAATGCCTTCAATTATTATGTACATAAATTAGAGGGAATTAGTAAAGGCATTTTTCTAGAATAAACACTTTCACTATCCGTCTCAAAATTATAGTAGTAAAAAATTTAAGTCGTTTTTCATTGGAAGATACCTTTAATAATCTCAAAAATTTTATGAGAAAATTTATTGAAGGTGTTTGCTCTCAAAAAATACCTTCAATGATTATGTACATAAATTAGAGGGAATTAGTGAAGGCATTTTTCTAGAATAAATGCCTCAACTAATTGTCTCAAAATTAGAGTAATGTTTGAAGGTGTTTCTTACTGGAAGACGCCTTTAATAATCTTAAAAATTTTAAGAGGGAATTATTGAAGGTGGTTGCTCTCAAAAAATGCCTTTAATTATTATGTATGTAAATTAGAGGGAATTAGTGAAGACATTTTCCTATAATAAACGCCTTCATTAACCGTATTAAAATTAGAATAGTGAAAATTTGAAGGCGTTTTTCACTGAAAAATACCTTTAATAATCCCAAAAATTTTAAGAGAGAATTTATTGAAGGCGTTTGCTCTCAAAAAACATCTTTAATTATTATGTACGTAAATTAGAGAAAATTAGTGAAGGCATTTTTCTAGAATAAATGTGTCCACTAACAGTCTCAAAATTAAAGTAGTAAAAAATTCAAGGTATTTTTCATCGAAAAATGCTTTTAATAATCTCAAAAATTTTAAGAGAAAATTATTGAAGGCGTTTGTTCTAAAAAAATGCCTTCAATTATTATATACATAAATTAGAAGGAATTAGTGAAGGCATTTTTCTAGAATAAACACATTCACTAATCATCTTAAAATTAGAGTTGTGAAAAATTGAAGGTATTTTTCACTAAAAAACGCTTTTAATAATCCCAAAAATTTTTAAAAGAAATTTTATTAAAGGCCTATGCTCTCAAAAAAATACCTTCAATTATTATGTACGTAAATTAGAGGGAATTAGTGAAGGCATTTTCTTAGAATAAACGCCTTCACTAACCGTCTCAAAATTAGAGTAGTAAAAAATTAAATGCGTTTTTCACTAAAAGACACCTTTAATAATCTCAAAAATTTTAAGAGAGAATTTATTGAAGGCGTTTGCTCTCAAAAAATGCCTTCAATTATTATGTACATAAATTAGAAGAAATTAGTGAAAGCATTTTTCTAGAATAAATGCCTCCACTAATTGTTTCAAAATTAGAGTAGTAAAAAATTGAAGGCGTTTTTCACTAGAAAACGCCTTTAATAATCTCAAAAAATTTAAGAGGGAATTTATTGAAGGCTTTTGCTCTTAAAAAATGCTTTCAATTATTATGTACATAAATTAGAGGGAATTAGTAAAGGCATTTTTCTAGAATAAACGGCTTCATTAACCGTCTTAAAATTAGAGTTGTGAAAAATTAAAGGCGTTTTTCATTGGAAGACGTCTTTAATAATCCCAAAAATTTTAAGAGAAAATTATTAAAGGCGTTTGTTCATAAAAAAAAATGCCTTCAATTATTATGTATGTAAATTAGAGAAAATTAGTGAAGGCAATTTTCTAGAATAAACACCTTCACTAACCGTCTTAAAATTAAAGTTATCAAAAATTAAAGGTATTTTTTTACTGAAAGACGCCTTTAATAATCTCAAAAATTTTAAGTGAAAATTATTGAAGGCGTTTGTTCTCAAAAAATGCCTTCAATTATTATGTATGTAAATTAGAGGAAATTAATGAAGCCGTTTTTCTAGAATAAACGTTTTCATTAACTGTATTAAAATTAGAGTTGTGAAAAATTGAAAGCATTTTTCATTAGAAAATGCCTTTAATAATCCTGTAAATTTTAAAACGAAATTATCAAAAGCATTTGTTCTTAAAAAACACCTTCACTAACCTTCCTAAAGTTTGAGTAGTGGAACATTGAATGCATTTTCACTAGAAGAAGCCTTTAATAAATTTCTTCAATAAAAAAAAAATTAGTTAAGGTATTTTTTTGGAATAAACGCCTTCAATGGCCCCTTAAAATTTTAAAAGTGTAATATTAAAGGTGTTTTGTAATATTAAACGCCTTTAATGACTCCAAACAATTCTACTACGACTCTGTTGATAGCACTTATAATATATTCAAAAAATATATAGAAGGAAATTATTGAAGACATTTTTCTTAGTAAATGCTTTCAATAATCTGGTCCAATAAAATTGTCCCCAAACTTTGTGCATCCAATCACCAACTTGAAGCTTCATCTTCATTATTTTACTATTTTTTTTCTAGACCAACTACAATTTACTTTCCATTTCCTTCAGCTTTTACTATTCGAGCATTGTCTTTTAGAACTTTATTTCGACTATTCATTAGTTATTTACCGATATTTTTACTTAATTCGACTATTCCTTCAGCTTTTACAATTGGTGATTTTTTTTTTGTTTAAATAATTTTTTCCAAAACCCACCTTTCTCAAATACCCATTTGTAACCCATCATCCGCTTGCCTTTCCCTTTCATTTTTTTCATTTTTTGGGTTTTTTCTATACCTGTTTTACCTTATTTCAACCCCAACTACAAAACCTCTTGGGTACTGTCTACATTAGCAGTAAATTTTAACATTCATAATATCAGGTACCTAATAAAATACTTCACAATAAGGAGTTCTCATTTTCTGTAAGTACTAGTCCTGTTATTATCTTTTATTTATAACATAGTAAACTTTTGTATTTGACATGTTCGTTTTCATATAAATTATTTATATACATTTGGTTTGATAATGTAGCAAGTACTAAATGAATAAGAGTTGGATGCAAAAGTCAAGATTAGGTCAAAAGTATAGAGATGGAGTGAAAAATTTTCTTAATTTTGCATTAGAGAATACAAATGAAGATAATATGATATTATGCTCATGTGTGAAGTATGCTAATATAGATTGGTAAATACGTCAAGTTATTTTTGAACATTTAATTTGTATTGGATTTCTTTTGGGATATGTTAATTGGTATTTTCATGGAGAGTCTATATTATCAAGGTCTTCCACTAGAGTTTCTTTAACTTTAAGGGCTCTCTAACACTAACATGATCCTTTTATAGCATATGACATTAAAAGCATGTTGCGAGATGCTTTTAACATTCATAACCAATATTTTCATAATCTTTCTCCCCAAAATAATGGATTTAATCAATCTAATGTTGAAATGAATGAATTTGGTGAACCTGGGATAAGTGTAGGTGACCAACAACCTAGAGGAGAAGCATCAAAGTTTTATAGGTTGCTTGAAGACATGAATGAAGAACTTTATGAGGGCTCAAAGCATTCAAAGTTATATTTTTGTGTTTGTCTTTTTCACTTGAAATTCTTATGTGGATGGATGGAAAACTCCCTGATTTTATTATTAGAGTTTATGAAAGAAATATTTCCTTTTACAAAAATCTCTGAATCTTGTAAGGAATCAAAGAAGATGATCAAGGATTTAGGTCTCGAATATGAGAAAATTCATAGTTGTCCCAATGATTGCATGTTGTATTGGGGTGATAGAAAAAAATCAAGAATCTTGTCATGTGTGTGGTATTGCTCATTGGGTGGACAAAAACCCCGACGAAAGGTTGAATGAGGATGATAATGAGGTCAATGAAAAAAAAAGGCCTGTTAAAGTTTTACGTTATTTTTCATTAATACCAAGACTTCAACGACTCTTCATGTCTTTCAAAATTACAGATTCAATGAGGTGGCTTCATGATAAGTAGATAGATAATGGATCATTGAGGCATCTTATATATTTTTTGACATGAAAATCATTTCATTTTAAGTTTTCAGACTTTACATCTTATCCTTAAAATGTTATGCTTGGACTAGCATCTGATGGATTTAACCCATTCAAAATGATGAGTACTTTTTATAGTACTTGGCCAATTGTATTGATTTCTTACAATTTACCACCATGGATTGCTATGAAGCAACAGTTATTTATATTGTCTATAATAATTCTAGGGAAAAAATATCCAGATAATGATATAGACATCTACTTATAACCTCTTATTAAAGAGTTAAAGTAATTATGAGAATGAGTTGAAACTTATGATGCATCAAAAAAAGGTAACTTCAATATACGTGCTGCTTTATTATGGACTATCAATGATTTTTTTTTATGCGAATTTATCTGGTTAGAGTATAAAAGATCATTATGGTTATCCATGTTGTGCTGCACAAACATGTTCGAAGTGGTTACCTAATGGTAAGAAGTTCTATTATATGGGATATCATTGATGGTTAAATGATAATCATTAATTTAGATTTCAAAAACATCTTTTTGATGGAACTGAAAAGTTGATGAGACCTTTACCCATTAATGGGTCTAAAATTTTGTCAAAGTTAAAAGATATCAATTTCACTTATGAAAAAATGACTCCATCAAGAAAAAGAGTGAGGGACATCTTTAAAGGTGTACGACCTCATATTATGCAAGTTAGTGATACTGATACTAATGTTGGTGATTTTGATGTTCAAAGTGATGAAGAGGATGACAAAAAAGATAAACCCAATAAGTTTAAGTTGTGAAAAAAAAAAGTATCTTTTTTAAGTTGCCTTATTAGGAATATAATTTATTACACCATAACCTTGATTTGATGCACATAGAGAAGAATGTTTGTGAAAATTTTATCGAGATAATTCTCAATGTGAATAGAAGATTAAATGATGACTTAAAGAGTCTGCTTGACCTAGTTGATATGGGGATTCACCATGACTTTCATCCGAAGTTGCTTTCTAATGGCAAATATTGATTGCTTGTTGCTTGTTTTGAGATTTTTAAATCTGAAAAAATGTGTTCTGCAAGGTTTTGAAAAATGTCAAAGTTTCAGATGGCTATGCGTCAAATATATCGAGATGTGTGAATATAAATGAGTGAAAACTTTCTTCATTGAAGTCATATGATTATTACATTTTGATGCAAGACTTACTTCCAATTACTTTACGTTCATCAATATCAAAGCAAGTCACTTTTATGGTAAATAAATTGAGTAACATATTTAAATCTCTATGTGGAAAATGTATGAATATGGAAGAGCTTGACAAACTTCAAGATCGAGCCACGATTACTTTATGTCATTTAGAGAAGATTTTCCCTCCAAACTTCTTCACTATTATGATGCATTTGGTTTTTCACCTTCCATATGAAGCAAAAGTTGATGGACTGATTTATTATCGATAGATGTATCCTATCGAATGGTATTATTATTTAATAGATTAATTAAGGTTTTATTGATGATCACGCCACTCTAGTTAAAAAGATATATGACTAATGTTTTATGTAATAGGTTTTTTGGGAAGTTAAAGTTTTATTGTCGCAACAAACGCTATCCGAAAAGTTCTATTACTGAAGGATATTTAGCAGATGAGTGTATGATATTTTGTTCTTGTTATTTGAAAGATGTTGAAACAAGATTTAATAAGCTATCAAGAAATGTTGGTATGCAGCAATATGACTCTACCTACAGTTATCTTTTTCAAAATTTTGGACAACAAATAGGCAAAGCTAAAATGGTGGAGTTAGATGATAAATCTTGGGCACAAGCACATCGATATGTTCTTTTTCATCATGACTCTATTGAATCGTATCACACGTAAGTTTTTTAGCAAGAAAATTTTTCATTACATTAACCATAATTTATTATTTTTTTATTATTAATACTTTATCATGATGCTTTGTAGTGAGTATAGAAATAATTTGAGAACTCTTGTATATTATCAACGATCAAACCCTTGAGAGCTTAATAAGTTGTTCGTCGAAAACTTTCATGAATGGTTAGAAACAACTATAAGTAATGCCCTACTTCCCTTTATGAGAATTCTACATAGAATGCTTACGGTATAATTAACATTAATAGCATATATATATTTATTCCACTTTTATAAGTTTGGAGTGGAAGGCATGTTATTGAAGAAGTGAAGTGTCTTTCACAAGATTTGAACAAGATTGTGAAATGATACAAAGGTTTCATCATCAATGGATTTAGATTTCATACTAAATCCCGTGAGAGATTTAACAGTACACAAAGGAGTTGTTGTTACTTCATCAACTACTAGCTATGCTAGTGTTAGGGACACAAACCCATTAAAAGAAAATGTTGACTATTATGGCATGATTATTGATATCATTGAGTTAGATTATTATGGCAAGTGAAAAGTTATCTTATTTCGGTGTGATTAGGATGATGTGACTAGTTCAAGAGGTATTAAGAAAGATCTGTATGGATTTACACTTATGAATTTTTCTTGATTAATTCACACTAGACAACAACTCATCGATGAACCTTATGCTTTTTCATCGCAAGTCAAACAAGTTTTTTATTTTGAAGATCCCAAAGAATTGATGTTGAACATGGAACTAAATGTTATCTTTTTGCTGAATAAAACTTGGATGAAAATATCTCTAGTACCTGTGCTTAGCGGGTCCGCAAAGATGTTAATAAAGACATTTATGAACCATGATGGATATTTTATATTTTGTAATTTGAGTGTTTAAGACATAATATAGTAAATGATTGTATGTAATTAATGTCACATTTGCAATTGTATATTTATTGTATTGTAAATCATATATTATCTTTTGATTTAATTAAATCGATATGTTCTTGTTGTATAGTAGGTTATGATTTATTAACTTCTCGATGTCTTTGTATTTGTTCTAAACTAATATCTTTTATATATTCACTTTTATGATGCAGATAAGCTATAATACGAAGGAGTAGATTGAAAGGAATACATATAAGAGATATTAGTTCAGAACTATCTGCGCACCTGTTGACATTGGCGATGGACCGAATCCTTTGGAGGGGAATAAACATACTGTCAGATTTAACTCAGTCATTTTTAACCTTCAACTAATATTGGATCTGATAATACAGGAGGTCTAGATTTAGATAGTATCCCATCAATTGCTTATGCTTTAAATTTGAATGTAAGTATCATTTACCCCATATTTACAAATCGATTATAATGATAAAAGTATTGTCATTTTACAAATTTATTTTTTAATTTTTGTAGTTGATAACAATGGTCAACGGAGGACCAGAGGCTGGACAACTTTAAAGAAATTATTTGCACTACCTCCGAACGAGCATATTATACTGTATGCAAACTTTGATAGGCAACCAATTGGTGAAGAGGCTTAACTGTTGGCTGGATTTCTAGGTATGTTTGCCCATAATGAAATGAAATTGCCTATTCATTATGAAATATGGCATAAAGTTCTAGCAGAAGTAAAGGTCGATGCTTTAAACTTTATTGAGATATTAATATAATTAATTACATATAAAAAAAATTAATTATTTTAAATTTGGTTTATTAATTCAAAATTTTCTTTTTTGTTTTCTTACAGTCAAGATTTATACTTGAAATATCAACTTCATTTGTGCTTAAGTCATTAGGAAAGAAATGAAAAGATTATAAGCATAATTTGAAGAAAAAGTATTTCGATAGAAATACAACTGTAGAGGCGACGATGAAAAATCTATCCCGTAATGTGATTAGGTGGCAATATGAACAATTAGTTAGATTTTGGTTCTAAAAAAAATAGTACTAATTTATAACTTTGTATAATATAATGAAATAATGAAAGTGTTTTATGCTTTAAACTGGTAATATTTGTATTTCTACGATATACCCAATTATTTTTTATGATAGGAAAGAGAACAGATTGGGATTGGTAGTAAAAAGCAATAGAAATATAGCCACACAAGTGGATCAAAAAGTTTTACAATAAAACAAAAAGAAATAGTAAGTTTATGTTTATGAATGAACATTTTGTGTCGTTAAGAGGTAAATATGCAAATTAACAGCTATTGTACTATTTTTATAGTTTTGATAGTATCAATACATGATATTAAACTTATCAAAAGTTTTGAACTTAGTTGAGACAGATGACATGTATGAAAAAGTTATTATTTACGTCTATTTAGGTAAAATTACAAATTTCTTGTTCTTGTTCAATTTAAACAGTTTGGATAGCTTCAATACTTGATATTAAACTTGTTCGATTGATTGAACTTGGTTTCTATAGTGGATACGAGTGAAAAAGTTATCGTTTATGTCTATTTGGGACTATTTTTGCCTTTAAAAGGTAAAAATACAAATTAAACTTTTGGATGGCTTTCAACAGTTTGAATGGCTTCAATCCATGATATTAAACTTGTCCAAATAATTGAATTTGGTTACATGGTTAATATGTGTAAAAGGCCAAAATGCTTTTATTGTTTGTATCTGTTTAAGATTATTATGTTGTAAAGGGGCCAAAATATAAATACATGATATTAAAATTATTTCAAAATTTTTAACTTGATTGACAGGCATGATATGCATGAATAAGTTACAGTTGATATGTATCCTATCAAATAAGATATGTTTTTGTATAGGAGATTGAGATGGGTAGTCAAATTAGAAGTGTGAAACTTTTTTGCTTAACATACGCAAAAAAAAAATAGATCTTACGTGAATGTCAAAACATAAAAAATTATGGTAATTTGTTATATCTATTTTAACATAAAGTAAATATTTACTCTTTTAAACATATTATCAATTAATCATTAAACTTTATAGTTGTATATGACTAATTTACAGGAGAAAGCGAAAGAGAAAATGGCTGCTAAGATTGAAGTAGCATCTGATGGTTCTCTAAATATACAAGAATTGGAAAATCAAATATCCATAGTAGTTGTTGGAAAAAAAAGGCATGGACAGGTCCGAGACCTTGGATTGGGTCTTACACCATCTACCTACTATGGACGTAGCTTTCAGTAATTTACATTCTCAGCAAGTCAGTCTTCACAAGACATTTCAATATTGAGAGAGAAGTTGCAAACTATGAACAACGTTTCCAGCAAATTAAAGTAGAAAGAGAACAGGAACGTGCCAAAATTGAGGAAAAACGTGCTAAATGGAGTAAGAGCGTGCAAAATTTCAGTAGTTTCATGATCGATTTGATCATCTTATAAATTTTATGCAACAACAATTTTTAGGAACTGATCTTGGTGGTCCTCCAACTCAAGTATTATATTTAGTAAATATTTATATTTTTTAATATCAAAAAAGCTTACAATGAAGTGTTAAAAATTGTATGTTATTATTTAGTAGGTTCTTGAGCACGCTAATGACCAAAGTGAAAAGATTCCTTCATCAATTGACAGCCTTCAAAATGTATGCAGTCATCAATTTCATACATTTTAATTTTTATTTTGTTAATGTATTAAAAAATTTGAATGTTGTTATACTAATTATTAAATTTTGTGTTAATTAGAAGCATATTTGAATATGAATTAAGTTTATATTAATTTCAGTATTTGAATTTAAGCTCGTTTATGAAAATAATAAATATTAACAGAAAATTTTTATTTAAAAATAAATACATTTATCAATTTCACGACGTTTGTGTTCAAGAATGTCGCTAAATGAATAATCTAGTGGCGTTTGTACTATAAAATGCTACTAAAGGTAGCAACGCTCTTACTAAATTAGTGGGCATTTGTTAATGATATTTTTTTGATAAAAATACTACTAAATTAGGGACGTGTCAAAGGTACAAACACCGCTAATATAGAGATATTTTTCAGATACAAACGTCACTAATATAACGATATTTTTCAGATATAAATGCTACTAATATAACGGTGTTTTTCAAATACAAACGCCGCTAATATAACGATATTTTATAGAAAACGCCGCTAATATAGCAGCATTTTATAGAAAACGTCGTTATTTTTTACGACGCGTATATAGCTGACACTCTGACTGATTTTTTTTGTAAATGCCGTAAATCTTTTAGTAACGTTTATAAATGCCGCTAAACATAAAAAAAAAAAATGTCACTAAAAACCAAAACCATGTAGTGTGATGGACCTAAAACTTTAGTATTTTGTTTTTCTTCCCGTAGCCTTCCTACTGTCCATATATTAGCTCCTAAGCCTTTTAGAACACCTTAAATTTAAGGAGAGAGAAAATTTTTTCTCTCTATCATTTTTTATTTTTTGGTTTCTAGTTTTTTTTTTTTTTTGTTACTTCTCTATTTATGTGGTTTCCCCACAAGGAATGCGTTGAATTTTATTTATTTATTTATTTTTTTAAAGGTTGTTCGATCACGGTGGTATGGGCTGAAATAGGGTCTCGATGGTGTCTGGTTTTTGGCAGTGGGATGGTTGTTTTTTAACAAAGATTTTACTTGATGAGATCAACCTCTTTGTTGTCCGATTCCAAGCTCAATTTAAAGAGCCAAATATGAGTTCAAATCCCAAATTTTTTGGGATTTGAGGAAGACCTTTTGGAGCCACATCGATGACTGTTTTCCCATATTCTCTGCTGTAAGGTGGGTTGGCAGCTTGACTTCAGCTGTCCAGCCTTCTATTGAGTTGAAAATTTTTGTTGATTTTTTTAATTAATTTATAAAATAATAATAAAATATATATAATAATTAAACTTAATATGCAATAAACATGATCAAAATGCTATAATAAATTTAAATTGGATACATCAAAATCCATGAATGGAATTCAGGATCTATTTCAATTAATTCAAATAAAATTAAGTGTTTACATTGTATTTAACCCAAAAAAACATATGAGAAGTTACAAAATCCCTAGGTTTTCTGCCATGAATAAAAACTCAAAATTTCAACATCATTAAATAGTTTTTCTCCAACTTGAAAATGGGCCTTTTACTCACCTTTCGAATAAATATCTTGGTAAGCCTGTTATTGATCTTCAAATCTATTTCTTTTACCTGTTTACTCTGTAAGGAAGATAGGAAAATGCGCTTGCTATTTAACTTAATCATAAACAGACAAAGTATAGGCTGGCATACTAAAAAGTTGGACTATTTAGTGTTTATTCCCTATCATTTATTTTTTTCTTATTAAAAAGTGCTTCCACTTATGGAAAATCATAGCGTCCTCTTTTGAGGCCTCACAGAAATCCCTCAAGTGGTGCCACAATCTGTTTTACGTACGATAATATTTTGAACTACTTTAATAAGTCTATACGTAAAATATCCGGCATTTGATGTTTCTACAGTGTTATCCACAACCTTTTTTGGGGTTCCGTAGCAGGAAATAATATATTCTATTAAAGATAATCCTTTATGTAAATTACCATACTTTTTTATATTGTATATAATGTATGCAAAAAATAAAAATAAAAATAAAAACAATATAATATATAAATATATTAAATATTAAACCAAAAAAAATTATGTAGCAAAACGAAGAGTGACACCTCATGAACTTCATTCTTGTCAACAGTGGCAGGAACATCAAACTTTCATAGAATAGAATGTAAAGGAGGACTTTTAGTGGCAGCGTGAGTTTGACTTGCTTTTGACTTTGCTTGCTTCTGACTCCCTATAAGCCATTTTACGACCTTACTCTTTCGAAGGGTCGGCGGGACATGAGAGCCTCAGCTCATGCATCGGTTTACGAAAATTACCTCTGTTATCCCATTTCCTTCTAGTCAAAAAGGTGAGCAGCCCTTAAACAGGGAATCTCTCCTCTACTTCACCTCTTGGATATTAGATAGAAGACAAAAGATAAAAATTGGTAAGTCGATAGAGGAGAGAGGAAGCATGCAAATATGGCACTCGAACGAGAAAGAGGAAGAAGAGAGTGGGCCATTGGATTATGGCACATGATCGATGTAGGGATTAGGTTGTTGTCCCTTCTTCCCAAAATCAGAATGAAGAGGAAAAAGATATCATGATGTAAGTCAAAAATTCCTCCACTCATGACGCTCTGTCTCGAGCATCGGCCCAAGAAGAATCAATTCTAGGTTTACTAATAATCCATGATCAACTTCCTTTCGTAATACCCTACCCCAGTCTAGGAAGTCAAGTAAAGGCATGGCTTAAACCATCTCCTAACCCTAGGGTAAGGTATCAACATAAAGTTAAGTAAGAAAGAATGATTAGCTTAGAGGCTAGTTTGGACAAAAATTAAGAAGAGAAAGAGCTTGTCCCTTGGGTCAATTTTTTATTTTAGCTTTGGAGTATCTAGTGAAAGCAGAACCTAGGTAATCACTCATTGTTAAAACCAAAGAGTCGGAGGGGGAAAACTCTCTATTCGTGGTTCTCCTGTAGCTGGATCCTCCGGAACCACAAGAATCCTTAGTTAGAATGGGATTCCAAATCGGCACCTTTTGAGATTTTGAAAAGAGTTACTCTTTGGAGAGCACGGTACGATGAAAGTTGTAAGCTGTGCTTGGGTGGGGAGTTATTGTCTATCGTTGGCCTTGGATTGTCGCCAATGCCTTCTAGATCAATAACCGGAACATTCCATCGGATTTTCTTGGTATCTGAAGCATTTCCTAAGTTTGGTGATCGGATGAAAATCCGGGGAACCTTGGCAATTACCCTAACATCAACAAGACCTTTGACACTAGCTTGTCAGTCATCAAAAGCTTTCAGTTCCTTTTTCCTGTCGTAATTGGAATCATAAAAAATCTCATCACCAATAGTTACGACCATTTTTCTTTTGTTTCCCTCTTATTACGTAACAAAAGAGGTAAAATTTCTATGGAATACCAAATACAGTTAAACATGAAGAATAAAAGAGCTATAGACAACAGAAAAATTTGTTCTTCATAAGAGTGACTAGAAATCAACCACATCAAAAACGATAATAACACTAATAGCTGCTTGGTCCCATGCTTCTAACTTACCATTATTGACAATATTTTTTTTTCTTTTTAACTAACGAGATTGTAACATCGGATTTGGTGAGGGCTTTTGTGAAAAGAATAGGCCTCAAAGGACCTTAATCTAACTTTGAGGATAATTAAATCTTTGTATTATACTTTTAATTTTCTTTTCCTCTATTTTTCAAAGCAATTGTTTGAAGGAAACATTGCCTTAAGAAACAATATATCAATAATAGTTTCCAATTAGAATTGGGATATAAAAGGAAAACAAATGAAAATTATCCCTATATATTTTTCAGCTGATTTCACAATTTAAATTGTGCAAGTAAAGACCTCATCGACCATTTTAAATACTTACATGTCAAAAACTCTTTGGCAATTATCTCTCTAAATATTGGAGGTTTGTCTTCTGATAACTGTTCTTTGATTGGTCCGTAGATTCTTGTGCTATCAGGGAAGTTTCCTGAGGTTGTGTTTTTAAAAAGTATGCTTCCGAAATTCTTGGCCCATTACATTTCACCAAGACTCTATGATTCACACTTTTACTTTAGAATTTTTTAATCAATGAATTATTATTAATTAATGATTTTATAATTTAATAAAATAAGTTGATAAATTTAACTCTAATATAAGTATGAATGCTCAAATAACGTAATAGTGATCACTTATGAGTGAGTTTTGCACATCTAATTAGTTCAGTATAGTTTGGTGGTTGTTTAGACCTTTGACCAAATAAGCCTTTGATCAAGAAGCTTATAGGGTTTTAATAAAAATAAACTAAGATCCCCTCTTCACTTCTAATTAATGGTATCTATCAATTGGGAGTCATTAGTAGGAAAAAACAAAAAGGAAAATTTAGTCTTTTCAAGAAATTGATATTGTTTTTGCTTATCATTTATGACTGCCTAAACAGGTACATAAATTTTTTATTAGATTTCTAATATTCACATATGGATTTTGAATTATACTTACAAGCAGTATCAGAGCCTTCTTATGTGAAATTAGAACCTAAATTTATATTTTTTGAATTTTAATTTTGTATGAAATTAAGTTTTTTCTTTTTTTTAGCAAAATCTAGTAGTCGACGCAATCTTACTTTTCAACCTTGTTTCCTGAAAACTAACTTGGGACTTTCGTTCTTTTTTATGAGAGTATTAAACCATATATGGAACATTTCTTAATTTATCTTATAAAGAGAAAGATCAAGATTTAAACATTCGACTTCAAGTTTTTGTACATATTCATGCTTTAATTAAAACATTGATATTTTATGTGTTTTAATCTAAATTGATTGTTCAACATTGTTGCCCGTGTGTTAAAGAGATGAAACAAAGTGTTTGATTTCATAAAATAAGAGTTTACATAGTTGATTATTAAGACAATTGAAGCAAGTTGTACATGGGTTTTTTGAATCGAAACTTTCTTCAATTCGTGGAGATTCATGCATTTTCAATGTGTTTTATTACATAGATTTCATAGATACATGTGTTAATTAAAGTTTAGTGCATTTAATTGCATTAAAACATAAAAAAAAAAGAACCAAAATTGAAATAAATCAAGAAACGAAAGCGGTCTAGAATGGATATTGAACATGAAAATATTTTGCTTAATTTATCTTGATTTAAGCTATTTTGCTACAATTTAAAGCATGAGTTTTGTAAAGTCATATGCTAATTTTAGTTTTGAGGGTTTAATTGCATTAAAAGTATAGAAATACATGTAGAATTAAAGAAAAACCAAGTTGCAGACCTAAAAATGTTGAATTTTCCCTAGTCAGGTTTGACCCGACCCATCTAAAGGTTGAAGAAGAAGTAGCCTACTAGCCAAATGAATCCCACTCTCAAGAGACGACATATGTGGTGCATGGGAGCTACTCCAACGACAGTTTTTGGTTCGGCTTCTTTTACCCTACTTTAAATTTTATTTTCAAGATGTTTAGTATTTTTATGGAAATTTTTGATTGCGTGAAATAATTATTATTTTATATTCATGCATAATTCAGTAATTATTATATGTTATACATATGTTTTCTAACAAATTATTTCATGATAAAATATTTTGGCATGCTAGAAGTCTTTTGAAGGCATCTACTCTCCTAATATATTGATTAAAATTTACTTACTATCATCATAAAATTAAGTGTATAATTGAATAAATTTAGTAAATTTTGTTTTTACTAATTTTTAGATTGTCATCTAAATCAATATGCATTATTTTAGAAGGTAAATTAGGTTTAAACTCTACAAGATTTTGATACAGCTAGTATCAAATTAATAATTTTATTTGGTAATTTCATTTGATGAATAGATATTTTTTGAAAAATTATTCAATTAGAATAATTGGAGTTTATAATAATTGCCTACACTAATTTATGTTTTCTCTAAATTGGGTTGTGTAGCATCATTTATTTATGAAATTTATATTGTCATAAATGGTACATAAAATAAATTATAGATTATTTAATATTGTTTTATTCAAATTTCAAGTTGGTTTTGAATGCAATAAATTACTTGTTGATTTAATAATAACTACATTCGATTTAAGTATCTCATAAGGAGATATCATATCGACAATGGTCCATCAAGATATGCACAAATTATTGGTGTCCACTCATGAACAGTCAACTCTTTAATGACCTAAAGAGATAAATTATGTTAAGTATCTTGCAAGAAGTTGTCAAAATGCATATACTTAGTTAAGTATGCAAAACTATAATTATGGACAATCTAAATTTCTCAATGTGAGATTATACAATTGGTTAATGTGGTGATCGGTTATCAAAATGGCCAACTCATTAAAACTTGCAAGATTTTCTCATATACATGAATGGGGTTATAATTATCTTATACAATCACTTACTTGAAATGGATTTTTTATTTGGTAATTGGGAGTGAACATGAAGCATCACAGTTAAAGGTATACTGATTTAAAAGTTTTTTTTGCCCAAAGGGAATAGACTTTTCGCAAATTGGGATATTCTTATACTAGCTTCATGTGAAAAGTACCTCATAAACATGATCATACAACCCTGTTAACGGGTTATAGTAGTTAGCATAAAGCTATGGCTAGCAGGTTATAATAATTAACAATGATCATGAGGATGAAATTATCAATACGGCCAATATCAATGGTTATAACAGTGACTATAGCTAACGATAAATAAATAATAATGATAATTTATGATGATTTTAAAGATTGATCCATAATTTGTATGAAATATATATTTGACCGTGATTTATGATTTATAAATGATGAATTGACATGTTTTGATATTAATTTATGATCTACAAAATGTTGATATAATGATATTTTTGAAATGTTTTAACATTATGATCTGATGAATATTTTGAATTATCTATATGATATGTATGAAAACGATGCTTAATCTGATAAGGTGTGTGAGCCTATACTAACTGAGTTGTGGTTTGTTTATTCCCCTTTTACTTTTTTTTTTACAGATTAGTAAGTGATGAGTTTGCTTAGTTTTGTGAAAAGGTAGAAGATCAAATGAGAAAGATTAATTAGTCGTCAGAAACAATATTGGCCAATGAGATCTTATGAAACGGTTTTGTATTTTTTATTGGTTTATATTTGGATATATAAAGATGTATCATTAGTTAGATTAAATATATAGATTTTACTTGATAGACTATATTTCAGTTTATTAAAGAATTTTAGAAGGATTAAAAAAAAAAAATTACATTATTTTGAGATTTACTTCAAGGTAATATGACTGTATTATATCTCGCTTTCGGGGTGTGACATTCATAAACTAAAAACAACTATTAAATCTAGTTTTGTCAACTCATGAAAAATAATTCTTCTCAATCATAAATGTGCAAGTTGCATCAGGAATTAAACATAATCCTACACAAATAAAAAAGATAAACATGGTATGAGGTCTAATAGATTTATATTTTTGAAAAAAAAAAAAATTTAAATAGAATCAAGTATCGAATACCGCAGAAGTGCTATTTGTGTTCTATTTGAATTTAATACAAATAATAAATACTTTATTCAAATCCTATAATTATTAGTTTATAAGTATCTAAGTTGAATATAATCGGATTGGAAAATACCGGATATCTAATTATAATCCTTGACTAATTTTTCTTTTTGCCTAAAAACAGAGTTTTGCCAGAAAAAAAAAATCAATAAAAAAGCCAAAAGAAAATAATTAACATTACATTGTTAATTCCAAGCCAAAGCAAAGATGATGAGTCTTAAGACCATGTAATTATTTTTCTCATGTCTTAATTATCTTTCTCATGACTGTAATCTCAACTTTTTGTCTTGTCAGAGATTGAACACTTTTGTTGCGATTCGAATTTTCCTTCTCAATTCTCTTTCCTTTTATTTATTTTCGCTTTTGCCACTATTATCACACGATTCTTAGCGTCGGCATCTTTCTCTGAGACTGCCAAAAGAGATTGAACATTGTTCGATCTCACATCTTCAAGTGTGAAAGAGAAGAGAGTTCGCTGAGCCACTTCCTGTACTTATAATTTAGAAAATCTCTGGCAGTTGTCTCTCCGTAGATTGGAGGGTTGTCTTCTGATAACAATTCCTTCATTGGCCCATAGACCACTACCAGGAGAGTTCTCTAAATGATCCTTTGTTCTGAAGAAACATGCTGCTGAATTTCTTGGTCCTATATTTTTCACCAAGGCCCTATGTTTCACACCTTTAAACT
This sequence comes from Durio zibethinus, assembly GCF_047325235.1. Lineage (NCBI taxonomy): Eukaryota > Viridiplantae > Streptophyta > Magnoliopsida > Malvales > Malvaceae > Durio > Durio zibethinus. The sequence goes on along the minus strand of NC_143183.1, from coordinate 18,165,509 downwards.
TGTCATTAAAAATGAGCTGCACAAAAATTTAAATTTGGGTCAAACTATTGTTACCCTATAGATGAAAACTATACATGCGATATCACAATAGATACAATGTAGATTTGGGACTATAATAGGAAGGCTTTTTTCACTTTGAAGATAAATTTAGCAAAATTTGGGAATCACTTTAAGGAAGATATAAAGACAAAAACTATAACAATTAATCAACCTTTACAGTTTGCATGGACCTGGTAATAAATTGTTTTATAGAAAGTAGATCGTAGTTAGGGAATAGGAGAAAATGTTATAGATATTGAGATTTAAATCTCAGAATTGTTGATGTCACCTCTCAAGGGAAATTACATGATCTCGAGCTAACTTCAGGTTCAACCTGGTAATAGAATTTTGGTTTTTACTTCTGAAATCCAAGGTGTGAATGTGTCTAGTCTAGAGTTTAGACATACTCTCGAGTTATCCCAAGTCCAACAACTAAAAAAATAGTACTAGTAATATGATCATGAATAACTTGCCTGTAGAAAATCTACAATGTTTACTACAAGTGCTCCACGTGTGGGTGAAACATCAACCCATCGGTTATCGTGAAGAACTTGCAAGCCACCAATTTGATCCTGTAGAAGTATGGTCAAGAAGCTAGCACCGGTGTGGGGGCAAACCCAAGGGTTAATTCAGGTTCAGGGCATGGAGGATAATACTGGCCCAAAAGGAGGACTCCTTCGGCGCATCCAATGTCTTTTAAGCGATCAGGATCAAGTCCAAGAGTCTCAGATAGCAACTCAAGCAGAGTCATTCCCAACTCATCACGCTCTTTGAAAAATCCATTACTATGTCTCTGCAAGTTGATTAACATTAATGTGCAGTTCAAGCAGACATTATAATATGGAGAAACATTACAATCCTCATTACTGACCTGCAAACTTCTGGCAATTCTGCAGGGCTAGGCGGATGAGGAGCCATGGAAATACTGAGTGTGTCCCTCCAATTTGCAGCGTGTGATTTATACAAATCAATATTACTTAGAAATGAAACTTTTCTACTGTGATCACGCGTTTAGAACTCTTTCTTCACGTCGGCATCCATCTCATGAAATTTACGTATCCCCATCAATCATATCATCCAAAACCCTTGATGGAATTTCATGGTTAACGACTTGGAAGAAACCCCAGCTCTCACAAGCATTTCGAAATTTGTCGATTATCTCTATACGTACAAAGAAATCTTTGTTAATTCCTTCAAGGTCAATGATCGAAACACTGAACTGTGAATCGCTGCTAGTACTACTAGCTGATCTCTTCTCGAGAATAAACTGTTGATCAACAACTATACGAGGAATTTTTGTCACCCGACCATCAAGTAAACCTTAACTCCAATTTTTTGTCCCATCAAAAGCTTTTAAAATCAGAAATTTCCGGAGCGCTCCTAGTGGAGTCCATTGTCCAGGCTCCCACCAGGGAACAGAACTGACAATTCAGTCCAAGTAGTTCTCTTCAATTTATTCCTCAAGCTCAACACCATTCAGTTTTTGTACAGTTGGGCCATCACATATACTAATGCAGCAAAATATCTCCTTCCAATTGATTCTGATCGCCCACTTGTTCTTTCGTGTTGCCCCAGCTAGCTAAGAACAGGTTTTTTTTTTTTTTTTTGGAGAGGAAAGAATCAAAAGAAAACTTTGAACTCGGAGAAATGACATTGTTTCTGCAAGAAAGAAATTACAAACCTCAATAGATTATATTAATCTGTTCTACATTTTGGGTTTGCTACTTTGCTTTTAATTATTAAGAAATAAATTTAAAATGACAGTATGACATTAAACAAATTGGCTAGTCATTCAAAAAAATTAAAAAAAAAATGATACCATTGATTCCGAACTGAAATTTAAGAGCAAGTGAATTTTGTCATGGCTGAAACTCCTCCTTCGTCTGATTAGAAATAAAGACTCTTCTTGGCAAAACAGAGCCAGACTCCTTTCAGTTGTCACGAAAAGTTAGTGATTAAAAATTAATTCTGCAGTTTAATTTGTGCATTCAATCACCTTTAAAAGATGACATCAATCAGTTTTAGAATTCAAAATCTAAAAATTACAATATGTTCGTCTATCCTCATACTGCAATCTCTTTTACAAAAAAAAAATAGCAATAAAGCAAATTCAAGAGTTTTAGAGTTGAGCTTTAGTAATAAACATCAATCCAAACAACCACAAAAGCATAGCCATATCATTAACAAAGCACAATCGAAGCTTGAAATATACCAGTTCGATATAGACATCCATGAACAAAAGTTAAATAGAAGTATGAACACACAACTCATCATGTGCCACAGAATGTCTCCAAATATCTCCAAATATCTCCTCTTGACTTCGTAGTTTGAGTTCTAATAGCAATGACATCTGATGAATCACTTGTGTATGTGACAAATAATCTTTTATGGAAGTCTCCCTATATATAGGGGGATTTTGCTCTGATAATAATTCCTTTCCTTGATTGGCCCATAAAATTTAGAGGCATTTACTCCAGAATTTTTCATTCAAAATTGGCTATTACATTAAACAGATTGGCTATTCATTCAAAAAAAAAAAAAAATGATATCATCGTCTCATCAAAAGCCTTTATTTCAGTTTCGAGATCATGAGCAGAATCAGCTTCTGCAGTGATTAGGGGTAAACGGTCTGTTCCATTAATTCAATTACAAAAGTTTGAAAATCGAATTAACTAAATCAAGTTATTTTATTAACACAACCAACCAAACTTTATCAATTAATCGACTAACCAATTAACCTTCTATATAAACTGACTTAATGTCATTTTTTGGGTAAATTTAAAAGAAAAAAGAAATTTCCTGGAGTCAGATATCAAGAAGTCTTTAGCTTCTACATGAATACCATTCCACAAAGCACATATGCATGGCTTGATTACCCAAAGAAGATGAGAAAGTGCACGCATTGGTTTATAAATAAGATACAGAGACATCACTAATGTTTCATCAACGAACTTGATAAAGGATCAAAGTCCTCGGGACCAAGAATATTTTAGAAAAATCTGATGAATTTTTCATCTCCATGGCCAAGTTCAGAGCCTGAAATGTGGCAATGGAGAATTACCACTAAGGCCTTTGGAGTTGAAGTAGGTAATAAAGTCCTTGACAGTGGTTTCCCTATATTTTGGAGGGTTCTCTTCTGATAACAACTCCTTAATAGGTCCATATAATCTTGAGTCTGGCAATAGAGCAGTAGTGAAAAAGCTCGCCACTGATACTCTTGGACTTACAGAATTTGTCCGTACTCTATGGTCCACGCTTGTAAAACTGTCATTTGATATAAGCTGAAAGAAAAGAACAACAAAATAAATGAAAACTAGCTTAAAATCATAACTATTCATAACTCATGCTAATGTACTTCATTCATTATAGAGAAACTTAAAAATGGAAAAGACATGCCTGTAGAAGATCCCCAATGTTGATGACTAAAGCCCCAGGAGTAGGGGGTACATCAATCCAGTGATTTTCATGGAGTACTTGGAGACCGCCAACATTGTCTTGTAAAAGCACGGTGAGAAATCCATTGTCCGCATGCTTGCTTGAACCTAGAGTCAGTTCTGGCTGTGGACAGATAGGATAGTAATGGGACAGCATGACCAGTCCCTTAGCACAATCAATGTCTCTCAGGTAATCAGGGTTCAGACCAAGAGCCTCGGAGAGTAACTCAAACAGCAAATGCCCCAAATTCATTACATGCTTTGAGTATTCCACCGTTATGTCCCTACAAGTAAACTCATTGCAGTAAATATTTTCTGCACATATCATTTTCTTTTCGTCTATAATTCATTAAACTATATCCAATTATCCATTACACTTCAGTAAAACCACTTACATACTCTTTCATCTCAATCTGTTAAGCATTTTTCAACCAAAAACTCCAATTAAGATCTACTGTCTACACATGAAAATCTGTATATGATTCTTTAAACAGGAAAATGGAAAAAGCGGTTGAGAGAAATAAGTGTAAAAATGACATGGTGATAAAACAAAAAATGGGACCTGCCATTTGAGAGGATTAGAAGTATAGTTGATCTGCGGATTAAAAATGACATGTTGATAAAACAGTCGCAATCTAAAGATAAGAATATATATTTTCAGGCACTATCTAAACCATGTAGCTCTAATTTTACTAGGTATTATGGCTGTTCAAAGCAGATCATTATGACAGAACAACATGGAATATTGAAGGCTTAGCACAAACAATGGCTACGATAAACTCTTAAACAAAAAAAAAAAAAGTTAGTGTAGACCATCCTGATGAATTTGAAATACATTTTGATTCTTTGAAATGTTTTTTCCTTTATGTTTTTATGCTGTGGTTTTACATACCTGAAAACTGCTGGCAACTCTTCTGGCTTTGGAGGATCAGGAGCCATTGAACAGACAACTGTATCTCTCCATTTAGCTGCTGGTGCACTATACAGATCAAAATTGGAATTGTACACCACCCTTTTGGTATAATCTCGAGAGAAGAGTTGCTTTTTAGCCTCAACATCTTGCTCAAAAAACCTACATGCACCATTCTTCATCTCCTCCATGACATTCACTGGAATCCCATGGTTAAGCACTTGAAAGAATCCCCATGTCTTGGATGCAGTGTGAACTTTTTCAACTACCTCCTTACGAGTAGTTGTATTTTTCTTCACTCCTTCAAGGTCTATAACAGGAATACTAACCTGAGTGCCACCTGAAACTGAGTCCTTCTCAAACTGATCTCGCGGTTGATAGAATATCCGAGGAACTTCTTTGATTCCAGCATCAACAAGTCCTTTTACGCCAGCTTTTGTTTCATCAAAAGCTTTCAATTCACTTGCTCGATCATATTCAGGTTTTGGAGTGGCCTGCTCTGCCTCAGTACTCTTGGACTTGGTTATCACCATTTTCTTCTTTCTTGACTAATCCCTGTGGCCTGTGGACTACAAAAATCCTATGCCAATAACTGAGACAAATGGAACAAAAAGAGGGGAAAAAAAGATTTGTTTAAATAAGAAAACAACAGAAAATCAAAACATAGCAAGTATGCATGACGCTTTGGATCTTACAGGATAAGGCTTCTTATAATGGAAATATTGGTAACTATCACTGGTTGTTCAGATTGTGATATTCTTCAGCAGCCAATGAGAAATGATCCCGATGTCATGGTGCTAAAGCAATTGAGTGTTTGGTCCAATAGTAAGTGTACAAGTCTTCAGCTTAAAAACCTGAAATTTGATTCATACCATGTGGTTAAGGCAATGGTTTAATTGAGTCACAACAGCTTGTTTCAGAAAACAGATCATTAGACGAAATCCCATCTTTGTGTCAAATTCCACATCCCCAACTTGAGAAACAAAAATGATTAGCTGCCATGAAAATCACTGAAGTGTGGATACTCACATATTGGGCCATTAATCAAAGATGTTGGATACATAAACAGGCTCTAGACAAATCTATTATGAACCATACAATGTGGGGAATATAATTTGGCTTTCCATCTGTTTTTGGCGTTTTCCTTTTAAAACTTTCTTGTAAAAGCTGCTCATTTTGCTCAGGAAAGGTTAAAGACACTACTTTGAAGGAAGGGGATTAAAACCGTGCTATGTGAGCAACTATCGTACACCAACCAACTAAGTCAAATGCTGGGTGCAATAGCTACACCTAAAATGACTAACTGATGATTTTTTAATAAAGAATAATACTCAAACAGACCTTCAATTTAAGGAAAAAAAAAAAGTAAAATTTTATAATCTTAATTTCATATAATAAAATATTAAAAAAGATTTTTCATTTTTAATAAAATTTGAGAAGTATTTGAATATTATTCCCTTATAATAAAACTAACAGTTTTTACAATTTTAAATGAGGTTATGGTACAGTGGAAATCCCTTCCCGGCCATCCAAATGAAGCTTTACTCAATGCAGGCAGTAAAACAAGTCATTTTCATCTCAAATGTTTGTCAATGCAGATGCGCAATATAGGAACATTCACTACCTTAGAACACACAGCCATACACACCAATTTGACAGAGACTTGTCACATCCTACCGGAATATCAGATCCAATAAAGATCCTTGACTTTAGACGATAATATATCCTGTTAATCAATTGTCGTGATTCTTTTAAGATTTTGTGTTACTGATTGATTTAATTTTAATTTGCTTAATTTTTGGTAAAAATTCACAGTCATACATGTTTATGATTTTTTAGCAATGATATTTTTATAAATTTTTTATCTATGGTAAATATAATGTTATTGATATTCATATAGAAATGAAAATAATTATATATAAAATTAGTTACTAATAGCATATTATCATGCATAAAAGGAAATATAAAATTTCTGAAATTATGAATTTTTTATTCATAAATAAATAAAAATATTTTATATTTTATATTCTATTATAGTTTCTTTTCCATTGATTACTATTACTGTTACAAGATGTTTCATTGGTTTCTATTTTTCTAATAGTAAAGTATTACTTTTACAATAACATATAGCTGTTTCAATATTTATTAAAATATTTAAAGAGTATGATTTTATACTGTTTAAATTTAAATTATGTTTTAACATAATTATAATACCTTTTTTTATTGATTTTTGAAAAATGTAACTATTTCATCATTACCAATTTTATATTAGTTGATTATAGTCAAACTTCAAACATCATTTCTTCTAGTATTTCTAAAAGAAATTGAATTTAAAACTAAGTTTACTAAATTGTAAACCTAATTATCTTGATTTTGACTACTTGTATCTCTTGAAAAAATAAAAATATTTATATTTTTTGTACATATTGATTGAGATTGAGAAAGAAAAAACTATCTATGTGAAATAAATCATTATTCACTAGTAATACTTTCAGCATCTTCATTATCCCTATTCGAGAATGAAGTTATAGAAAAGGGTGGTGATAGAACTAAATTGTTACTATAACTACTTTCTCCATTATTTTCAAATAAAGGTTATTTACTGGTCCAAAAAATTCAATGGGTTTTATTCTTTTATTAAAAGGAGCAAGTTCTGTAATTCCTTCTAATAGCCATCAAAGTTAGTAAAGACAAATCTCTAAGATTCATTAATCTTAGTTTGATTTTTAAATCAAAGAGTCTGGGTTCAAACATCTCAATAATATTAAAATCTACTCTTTGATAAATGTAAAAGTAGTATTAGTAAATTCATTAATAGTTATCCAATTTATAGATATATCATGAGCCATATTTATAATTTTTGACTTTTTTGTCATTATTCTAAGTTTGAGGTAATCTTCTATTAATGGATCATTAATAGAAATAAAATAGTTTGGTTTTACTTTAAACCAAATAGCTTCTAATACAAGATTTGATTATATTCCTCCTATTAGTGCTTTAATAGGATTTTTAAATCTTTTATTTACTAAAACTGCTATTATTGGTATATCATTATCAACTCTAAATAATGCTTTTATAATTATCATAATTATTCCTAAATGTATACATCTAAATTTAGGATATTTTTGTTTAATTCTCCTTATTTTTTTTTAGTGAATAAAGGATTATCTATAGATCCTTGATTAGAATTAGTAGTTATGGTATTGCCACTAAACTTTTCTATATTTCTTTGTGTCCATGGTTTGAATTTTGAAAAGACAGAGATTTTATATATTTCATTTGTATTTAATGATTGTAGTTTTTCTAACAATTTATTTGAAATAATAACATCTTGCCCTAATACATCACTTAATTTTGTTATTTGCTATTTTTCAACAAGTATATCTTTAGTTTCAGAACTAAGTTGATTATTAACTTCTGATATAAAATTATTACTAGGAATGCTATTTTGATTAAGCATAAAAATACACTAATCATTTTTGTAATCAGAATCTATTTCAAAAATTAATTCATAAATAATTTCTTTATCATATATTTCTTTTCCAAAACAAAATTTTAAATCTTATTCTTTAAGAATTTTAATAACTTTTTTAGCATTTTTCTCTTTATTAGGATATTGATGTGCAATATGATCTTCTTCATCACAAATGAAACATTTACATTTATATTTCTTTTTAGAAGCTTTCTTCTAACAAATGTTTTTTGTCAAATTTATGCTTTTAGGCTTCCATTTGACCAATTTATATCTTCTTTTCTTTTTATATTTCTTTGAATATGTTTTAGATTGAGATTTACATCCAAATTCCCATTTGTTGTCTAATATTGTTAAACATTATTTATCACTTAATCTAATTTTAACTTGCTTGGCTGCCTTTGTTTTAAGGCAATATTCTATAATTTCTGTAGAAGCAAAATAAATTGTATTTCCTATAGAGTCTAAGTAATCTATATTTTCTACTTAGCATTATGAAGTTCCAAATATTTGGGATATTGTTGATTGCAGAGTTCATCCCATTATGATGGTAGCTTATGAAAATATTGTTTCTTCCAAAATTTTGAATGTAATTTATCCAATTTTTTGTATTCATGAATATATTTTTTAGAAAGTTTTTTTAACTATTTTATATCACATAATTTTATCTTGGTTAATACATAACTAGCTTCACTGTTTTGCTCAGCTAGTTCATTCTTCCATGAAATTAATTTTTTAATAAATTTGTAAGACTTTTTACTAAATCTAATATAGTTGTAATTTGATTTAGAAGAGTTCTTTTTTGAGCTATTCCTAATTTTGAATTTTTCCATTTGTGTAAAAATTGTAAAACATCTCTTTGAAATATTTCACAAAAATAATTTAAACATTTTTCTTTATATCAAGTGTCTTTGTAGTTGTTTACTACAATAGTCATGGATTGTGCCCAATCTTCTATGATTTTTTCATAGTCATTTATGGAGATTTTGAAAGATCTAAATATGTACTTTTTTAAGCTACATTTCTTTTGTTTAAAGATTCTATAAAACTAGATTGTGGTATAGGTTCTGTAATAGTTCCAGAAGATGTTTCAGTTTGTTTTATATCATCTTTGGTTCTATTTTCAAACCTACTTTGATCATCTGTTTCTTGGTTGGAAATTTCTTTTACTTTTCATTTTTTCTTATAAACTTTTTGTTGACTGAGATCCATAAGTATCAATTTAGTATCGATATCTTCATCTACTTCTTCAAAAAATGAAGATTCTGTACTACTAGTTTCTTATTTTATTACTAGGTTAGTAGTTAAAATTTTATCTTTATCTTTATCTTCTTCATCGAAGCTATTTTCATTGGTAGTATCACAATTAAGCAAATAATGAAAATTAAAATTTTTAAAAGGTTCTATATGTGTTTCATATAGTTCTTCTATCATATTTAAATACTCAATCCTTTTTTAGGAATTAATGTTTTTTTCATTTTTATACTTAAAATGTTCTATAAGACTTTTATAAGATTTAAAATCCAATTGTTTTTCATTGGTTGGGAAAATGATGGTTTATCATCATTAAGCATAAGAATAGCATTACCATAATACAATGGTTCAAAATCATTTGTTTGCCTTTTATCTACTTTTAATAATTCTAATTTTTTATTAATATTTACTAATAACTGTTTAGATTCTTGGTTTAAATCTAAACTAGTACCTTGTTTTAAATTATCTATTTTTTATTCTAATAAGTCAACTCTATTAAATAATTTTTTAAAAAAAAGTAGTAGATAAATTGATCAAACCATTAATACTACGACTAATGGCTAGTATATGATTTTCTAATTGAAGATCCACATGCAGACTATAATTATGAAGTTTTCTAAACAAATGTAGTTTTCAATTTCTTGCTTCATGTTTCTGGTACCTAAAATCTTCTATATACCATACCAAGATTTCTAAAGCTAGATTCAAAGGCAACAACAAAGATACAATACTAGCACAGAGATAGTAAACAGATAAATGGGTTTAAAAACGTAAAGTTAAAAATTAAAAGCTGAGAAAGTAAGGAAATACTTACAAGTATAAGTAGAAATTGGAAACCTCAACTAGGATATATATATATATATATATATCAACCTTGATTTATACAAGTTATAATAGATAAGGCTATTTACAAAGCTCTAATACCAATTACAAAAAATAAGGAAGATGGAATTAGAAGAATACAAAAGATAATTATACAAGAGAGAAGGAGAGATGAAGAAAGAGCTCCTCGAGTGTTTGCTTCTCTTCTATTAAATAATCATTACAATTATGACATTAGGTAGAATAGTAACCTATGTTAATAAATATTACATTTATAATGTTAGATACCCTATTGTCTACCCTTATCTACTTTTATTAAATCTCTGCCATTACTTTTGACAAGTTGTCTGATTCATTAGTAGTATAGCTATTTGGCAATCTAATCAGTCTATTAGCAGCAAATGTAAACTTTTTCTCTTTTTATCTATCATGAATAATTATCAAATTTATAGCCTCTTTATTTTTTAGATTAAAGAAACTGGTGAAGTTATCCTTAATTTATTCTATTTTTTTCATCCTTCTCGACACTAGAGTAGTAAAAAAAGTGAGTATTTCACATATTCCATTCTAAATAGTTTTTTTAGAGTTCAACTGCCTGATGTTTTGGTTTTGGATTATTTTCATCATAAAATTTTTCACAAAAATCCTTTGACTTTTTGTTGTAGCGTTATATATGGAACTTGTTGGTGGAATTTCATTTAATAATTCTTTTGCTTTTTCCATAATAGTAAATTTAGTTTGAAAACCATACTAACTTGCTCTATTAAATTGTGAAAGAGCAAATTTTACATTTTCTTCATTTTCACTTAGTGCCAATAAATTTGTTCCATAAAGAACTTTTTTTACCTCCCAGATTTGATAGGGCTAAAAAAATCTTCTCTTTAAAAAAAATCCCATTAAACTAGTTATTTTAATATATACATAAAAAAGTATTCATTATTTTTGACAAAATCAAAGTTTTTTTTATTTGATAAAGTCAAGGAAATACCTTATCAAATAAAAAGATAAATTTTTTAAAGTAATTATACCTATAAAACCCATTTCGATGCTAATTATATCATAACGGTCATGATCTAATCGAAATTTAATTTTACGAAATCTTTCTAAAATTGCATATTTTCTAGATAAATAATATGAAAATATTTCTAAAATTTTTCATGAAGTAAATGATCTACTTCACCTCTTATTAAATATTTAATTCTATTAAAAAGTTCATTGAGTACTTTGTTAGCCTTTTCATACAAAAATTTTTTTTAAAATTTTTAAAAAAAGAATAAGAAATTGTTTGTTCCTCTATAACAAATATTTAAGAGATTATTTATCTTTTCAATGGAGTATTCTTTTTCATCAAGATAAAAAACTTATAGTTCCTCTCAATCTCTTAAAGTTTGGAATCTATTAACCTATTTGGTTAATCCTTCCACAAGCTTAGTCATATTTTTTGTAAAAGCTAATTTACTACCTTGAAGTTATGCTTTTCAAACTGCATTTATGACTTAGGGGTAATCTTGAATTATAAAAATCTTTAATTTTTAAAAAATTTTGTTGTGGTGTTAACAAATTTTTTGTTTTCTGAAGAATTTTAGAGTATGACATTGGATTCTATTGATTTAGATACTGAAAAAATTGAGATAACCTTAGGGTTCCATTACTTGTGATAGAATTTTGAGTATTTCCATGCATGGTTGTGGATAAAAAAAAAATCTTGGATTAGGATATAGAACTAATGCTTGTGTAAGGGATTAAAATCTTAATCCTTGGTTAGGATTAACATGTCTAAGAGAAAAACCTTCTTTGGGTTGCTTCTTTTTTATGTTAGTCTATTTATCAATTTGTTCTACAAGTTTTTTACCTCGATCCATTGGGCTTAATTAAAAAATAAAAAAGAACACTGTTAGTTCCTTTAATAAATTCAATAGAAAAACTATATTGACATAAAAAGTTATACCATTTAATCTTTCTAGGATTAGTTTTTAATTTCTTATTTTTTAAGAAATCTTTAATTGCCTAATTATCTATTCTAATAACAAAGTTTCCATATGCTAAATAAATATGATACCTAGTTACTGTATTTTTTATAGCAAGTAACTCTTTTCAAATATAATATACTTTAATTAATTGGGTTTAAATTTCCTTGAATTATAACCATAAATTATTTCTTGATTATGAACCTTTGATTTAAGTACACATCTCCAGTGTTAATTTGACTCATGGCAATTGATTCTTGACTATTTTATTAAATTAAATTTTTTTAGTACTTACATTTTATGCTTAATTAGAAAATAATTTTATACACAATTATTTACCTTTCTATTTGAATATCAATAATATTGTATTTACTATAGATAAAAAATCTATAGAAATACTATTAGTAAAAAATCATAAACTTATATGTGACTTTGATTTTTAACCTGAAACTAAACAAATTGAAATTAAATCAATTAATGAAACACTGGTTATATAAAATCTTAAAAGAAAACTTTAGTGAAGAACCATTAAAATTATGGTCTAGAAGTCGTCGATTTTGTAATTTAAAAATTCTTGATTCAAAAAAAATAATTAGAATAAAACCAATGATTTATACCGAACAAGATAAAGATGAATTTGATATACAAATCAATGAATTTTTACAAAAAGGACTTATAAAACCCTCCACTAGTCCACATTCAAGCCTAACATTTATGGTAAGAAATTATGCTGAGCAAAAAAGAAGAAAAGCCAGAATGGTAATCAACTATAAAAGGTTTAACCAAAATCTAGTATTTGATGGTTATTTTATTCATAGAAAATATGTATTAATAAATTTAGCAAAATATACTAAATATTTTAGTAAATGTGAATGTAAATCAAGATTTTGGCAAATAATGCGAATTGAAGAATCAAACCCATTGATTGCTTTCAATGCACCAAAATGCCATTATCAATGGAAAATGTATCCTTTGGACTTTGTAATGCTCCCGCAAATCTTTCAAAAATGGTTGAATACAAATTTTGAAAAATACAAAGATTTTTGTGTAGCATATATTAATGATATACTTATATTTTCTAAAACATTAAATGAGCATAGGAAACATCTAAATCTCATAGCTCAAGAATTTATAAACATGATATAATATTAAGCTTTAAAAAGATAGATCTTGAAAAAAATAATATAGAGTTCTTAGGCTTAAATTTATTTTCAGAAGGTCTTACTTTACAAAATCATATTATGGTAAAAATCAAAGAATTTTCATAACAACAAAAGATAAAAAACAACTTCAAAGTTTTGTAGGTCTCCTTAATTATGGAAGGTAATTTATTAAAAATCTCTTTAAAAATGAGAAAGTTTTACAAGAAAAACTAAAAAATGATATATTTTTTCTTAGACAAAATATGATTATGATATTATTAAGCAAATAAAATCATATCTTAAATTTATACCTAAAATATATCTTCCTAAACTAGGAGAATTACTTATTCTTGAAACAAACACCTTATATCAACACTAGAGATGTGTACTTAAATGAAAAGTATATAATCAAGAATTAATTTATGCTTATAATTCAAGAAAATTTAAACCTAATAAATTAAAGTATATTACATTTGAAAAAGAGTTACTTACTATAAAAAATGCAGTAACTAGGTTTCATATTTATTTAATATGTGAAAATTTTATTATTAGAATAGATAATCAGGTAGTTAAAATTTTTTTAAAAAAACAAGAAATTAGAAACTAATCCCAGAAGGATTAATGTTATAACTTTTTCTGTCAATATAATTTTTCTATTGAATTTATTAAAGGAACTACTAATGTTCTTACTGATTTTTTAAGCAGACCCAATAGATCCAGGTCAAAAAAACCTTTAGAATAAATTGGTGAATGGACAATTGTAAAAAAAAGCAACCCAAACAAGGTTTTTCTCTTAAACATGTTAATTCTAACCGAGAATTAAGATTTCAATCCCTTCCACAACCATTAGTTTCATATCCTAATCCAAGATATTTCTTTTATCCACATCCTTACATAGAAATACCAAGAATTTCATCATAACAAGTATGGAACCCTATAGGTTATCTCAATTTTCTCATAATCCAAATCAATGGACTCCAATGTCATACTATGAATTGTTCAAAAAACAAAAAATATGTTGAAACCATAACAAAATTTTTCAGAAATTAAAGATTTTTATAACCCAGGATTACCCCTAAGTTATATAATCTCATAAATGAAGTTTGGAAAGCAAAACTTCAAGGTAGTAAATAAACTTTTAGAAAAAATATGACTAAGCTTATGAAAGGATTAACCAAATAGGTTAATAGATTTCAAACTTTTCAAAATCTTGTTTTAAAAAGCTTAAATTTCAGAGACTGGAAGGAACCAGAAATTTTGAACTTAATGAAAAAGAATACTCCCTTGAAGAGATAAACAATCTCCTAAATAATTGTGATTTTTTTTAATAGAAGAACAAACAATTTCTTTTTCTCTTTTAAAAATTCAAAAAATTCATTTATATGAAAAGGCTAACAAAGTCTTACCCAATAAACTTTTTAAAAGAATTAAATATTCAATGAAAAATGAAGTAGATCATCTACTTCATGAAAAATGTCAAGAATATTTCTTTTTTATTTACCTAGAAAATCATGAAATTTCAAGAAGATTTTCTAATATTAAATTTTGATTAGATCATAACCTTTATGATATAATTAGTATTAAAATGAGTTTTATAGGTATAGTTACTTTCCAAAATTCATCTTTTCATCTGATAAGGCATTTTCCTACTTTATCAAATAAAAAAAAAATTTTGTCAAAAATTATGAATGTTTTTCTTATATATATATATATATATTTAAGAGATTTTTTATCTTTTCAAGGGAGTATTCTTTTTCATCAAGTTCAAAAACTTTTTATTCCTCCCAGTCTCTTAAAATTAAGTTTTTTAAAACAAGATTTTGAAAAGTTTCGAATCTGTTAACCTGTTTGGTTAATCCTTCTACAAGCTTAGTCATAGTTTTTTTTAAAGTTGATTTACTACTTTGAAGTTGTGCTTTCCAAACTTCATTTATGACTTAAGGGGATAATCCTAGGCTATAAAAATCTTTAATTTCTAAAAAATTTTGTTGTGGTTTCAACAAATTTTTTATTTTTTGAAGAATTTCAGTGTATGACATTGGAGTCCATTGATTTGGATCCTAAGAAAATTGAGATAACATATAAGGTTCCATTACTTATTGTGATGGAATTCTTGGTATTTCTATGTACGATTATGGATAAAAGAAATATCCTAGATTAGGATATGAAATTAATGGTTGTGTAAAAGATTGAAATCTTAATCCTTAGTTATGATTAACATATTTAAAAGAAAAACTTTGTTCGCATTGCTTCGTTTTTACATTAGTTCATTCACCAATTTTGTTCTAGAGGTTTTTTACCTTGATCTATTGGTCTACTTAAAAAATCAACAAAAACATTGTTAATTCCTTTAATAAATTCAATAGAAAAATTATATTGATATAAAAAGTTGTACCATCTAATCCTAGGTTTTTTATTTTTAAAAAAATCTTTAACTGCCTAATTATCTATTCTAATAATAAAGTTTTCAAGTGCTAAATAACTAGGAAACTTAGTTACTACGTCTTTTATAGCAAGTAACTCTTTTTCAAATATAATCTACTTTAATTCATTGGGTTTAAATTTTTTTGAATTATAATCACAAATTAATTCCTAACTATGTACTTTTGATTTAAGTACACATCCCCAGTGTTGATCTATTGTATCTGTTTCAAGAATAAGTAATGTAGACACCCTGATTTGTCTGGGTTTGTAACTATTTTCTGTTTTGTTAAATGTTAAAAAAACAAAAAACTTAGGAAAGTTTGGAGGTGGTTGAGTTTATCCAGGATTGTTCCTTTGGGATTACAAATTTTGGGTTAAAATCAAAGTTTGAAGTTGGAATTAAAGAAAAATTAATATCTTTTTTGAGTTATGGTTCTTATGATTTAAACCCTATAAATACAACCCCAGATTCAATAACAATTCGAGAGAAGTTTCTAGCAAAAAAAATATTTGGGTTTTTCTGGATTTGTGACAGTTAGATTTAAAGTTGTTAGAGTATTTTGAAGACATAGAGGATTTTTGGGAATTGTTATAAATTTTTTAGTTTTTAGGAATTTTTTGAAAATTCCATAAATCAATTAAATTTCCTAGCGAAGTTTGCATCTTCCAGCAAGATTCCGATGAAATTTCCCAGGCTTTGACTTTAATTCCAAAAACTAGTGAAGAAAACGGCAACCAAAAATCACCAAGAGAAAGAAGCTATGAGAGGAAAGAGAGAAAGAAGAAGAAATCTAAGGAAAAAAGAAACTTGGGCTTTTATAAAGGTCTAAAACAACGCCATTTCAACCGTTTAAAAAAGGGGATCCGCATTTTCAACTAGGTAGTCAACCCCCATGCCTGAAGCTGGTTTCCTATTGAACTGACCAAGCAGCCAAGCTATGGTGCCACGCCCTTTGTGCTTTGAGTCACATCCTCTGAGCCGAGCCAAGCCGAGCCGAGCCTTCATCTTTGGTATTTTTTTATTTTATTTATTTTTGTTTACTTTTACCTTATGTTATTTATTTAAGTTTCAATTGGTTTTTTATATCTTTTTTTAATATATTTTTATTTATATATATTTTATTTATTGATATTTCTAAAAAATATTTTCAAAAAAAATTTTACGAATCCTACCAAACTATTGGAAGATCTTCATGGGTTTAAAAATTTTAAAATTATGAATTCTATCAAACGATGGAGAATTTCATAATGTGTTTTAAGAAAAAAATAAAATTATTTTTAAATCCTATCAAACGATTAGAAGATTCAAATTTCTATTAAATCTTACCAAACTATTGAATGATTTAATGACTTTGTTTTTTTAAAAAAAAAATTCATAAAAAGATTTTCAACAAAAATCTCACCAAACAGTTGAAGGATATGCATTGATATAAAATCTTATCAAACAATTGGAGCATTTTATTGATTGATTTAAAAAAAATGATTTCTTAGAAAATATGTTAATGAATTCGATGACAAAGCCTCTTCAGAGTGGGACACGAGTCTCGATGAATACTCCTAAAGTAAAAAAATTATCTTAAATTACTATCAAATGATTGAAGTAATTTTAAGAATAATTTTTAATATTAAATTTATTAGGTAAATTACAAAAACATTTTAATACTTAGATACTATGAAATCAAATTGGTACCATCATTTGATGGACGTTGTGAGAGTATTATAACCTTTTTCACATGTAACGTACTATCGAATCTAGTCATGGCTTCGTAGATAAAAAATCTACCTTTTAAAGATACATAAGTTAAGCTTGAGATTTCTTTTGAAAAATGGACAGATTTAGTTGGGCGGCCAATCACACCTAATTAAAAAATATTGGTGGCGACTCTTAAAATCAAGTCTAGCCATAAGTTTATGGACTTATACATTATGACAGTTTGGAAACTCCACTAGGGAATATGAGAGTCAGGCCAACAAATGACTTCATATTATCCAAGCCTACTTTAATAAATTTACAAGCTTTTGCTTTCTCATTTTGTGTTTTATTTTCATGTTATATATTGTCATTCATGTGCATCAGTATAGCTTGAGCTCTACACCAAAGCTCTGTCATTTAGGAAAGAGTAAATTTTTTATACTTTCGTGAGATTTCATGTCTTTGCATGAGCTAGTGAAATACTCTCACTCAAATTGAATCCTTTCCATTTGCCTATATGGACAAGGATTGAGGTGTCTTACTAGTTTGTGATGGATAATGATGTAAGGAATAATTTAAGAACCTCTAGAATTAACCCAAAACATATATAGTTAACCTTATCAACTTAACCCATAGATAGAGCCATGTCTTCTTTACCTTTTAGAATTGACTTAGACTTTAGGATCATATTCTGTGCTATCATATTATTATATCTGTGCTAACATGTTTTTTTTCTTATATTGCATTAACTAACTAGTATCTTTTTTTTATTTTACTTTTTTTTTTGCATATTCATAAAATATGCATATAGACTACATAACATATTTGCCCTGAAGATATTTCCAACAAAAAGCTTTCATGAAACCTACAAAATGTCTAGTTTGTGCTTCGTCCATAGTTGCCAAATACGAGTCACCTAATGAGTTGAAGATTAAATCAGAGAATATTCAACAAAAGGAAGGAGATTGTCTATCACCTGGCTATGTTTCTACACTACCAAAAAAAGTTTGGTTGCTTCTTAAACAAAATAATCTACAAGATTTAATAGCTATATGAAAAAACATGAACTAGTTAAGACAACAAGCCTTCTGTCAGAAATTTAGTCATATTGCACACCTCTTGTTAGTGAAAGTGAAAAGTTCATTATAAAGGCAATGGTACAGTTTTGGGACCTTACCTATTATTATTTTATCTTTAATGAAGTGGATATAGTGCCAACCATAGAAGAGTATTCAATTTTGGTAGGTATGCATTTCCAACATCCAGATAGAATTTATATGAAGAAACATAAACCTAGGTATCGTAAGAAGTTAGCTCATATCATGGGAGTTAACAAAGAGGTTATAGATTCACAAATCCAAGAAAAAAGAACATATAAGGGTATTCCTTGAGAGTTTTCTTGTGATTTCATCACAAAACATCCAAACGATAACTAGGGATTGAATGTATTTGCCTTAGCGATATATGGGATGGTAATCTTTCTTAAAGTTTTGGGGCATGTTGAGATAGAGGTGGTAGGTTTGTTTGAGCATATAAAAAGATGATGCAATCTTTCACTAGCAATCTTGATAGAAACTATTTAGTCATTGAATTATTGCCAACAAAATGATAAAGGGTGATTTCTAGGTTGCACACCATTATTGTACCTATGGATTAAGAGTCATTTTGAATGCAAAAAAGTGCTTTCTCTAAACTCTATTTTCACAATCAAAATCTGTGAAAGCAAATAGCCATGAATGAAAACCAAGAAGGAATGGGAGTATTTTTTACAAGATTTCACAAGTAGTCAAGTGCAATGGTTAGTCCCATAGATATGTCAAGAGCCTATATTGTATCAATGTGAAGATGAAACTATGTTCCCACGCTTAGAATTGTAAGGATCAATAAGTTAGGCACCCCTCATTGTAAGAAAGCAATATAGAGCTAAGCAGTTTATCCTCATAACGCATAAGCTAAATCAATTAGATAGTATATATGGTGAACTTAAAACCTTTCAAAAGATCAATAACATAATTAAGGCATCAAAAAAGTCTAAGAGGGTGAGTCTCGAGTCTTTCACTGATAGGGTTACCTCGGGATATGTGGTGTGAAAGGCAAAAAAAGAGGCAAAGAAGTTGTGATCATTTTTTTAGATTCTTGCCAACCAGTGAAATAGCATATGAAAAACTTACCTTTAAAGTTAGAGCTTACAAAAAAGAAAATTGAGTTTACGAGAGACGAATTGAAGCAAGAAATTCAAAGGCTCCTAGAAAAAAAATGAAAGAAGAAGCAATAAAGCAAAAGGTCAAGATGAAAAAGATCATTAAAGAATGAGACACATGTATTAATGACTTATTAGGGTTGCACCAAAAATGCAAGCAGATGACTATTGAGTCGAAAAGTCAAAAGGTTAGGGCCCAAAAGATGGCTAGGGAATGTGACACCACCCTCAATGAGTTGATGGAACCACATCGAGAATGTAAAAGGCTGTGCATCCAAATAAAAGCTAAAGAAATAAGCATCACCGATTTGGGTTATAAAAATGAAAATTTAAAGAGAGAATATTCTCAGATGAAAGATGATTGCACTAAAGCTAAAAAAAAAAAAAAATGAAGCACCCAAAGAATATATTCAAGTTTTGAAAAAGAGATTGAATAACCAAGGGAATCACATTGCCACACTCACAAAAGAGTATAAAGAGTTATCATATCAAGTTTGGTGTGACAAAAAGGAAAACTTAAGACGACAGAGGTATATAAAGCATCTTATGACCCAAATAAACAAGGCAATGATCAAGGCAAAGAATATGGCTGAAAGGGCAAAAGTTCTTAGAAAAGTAATCACCCCAACAGAACATCATGGACAACATTTGTTGAACTTTATTGAAGAGGCCAAAGACCAATATGAACAAGTCAAACATCTTTTCAAATTAAAAATAATAGATTTTATGTAAACAGACTTTTGTGGAATAAATGTAAATTTATTTTTGTTGAAAATTATTTAAAGCACAAATATTATCTCTCATACATCATCTCTCATACATTGCATTCATAATAAGTTTTTATTTTTCACACTAAGTCATAAACAAGTCCCCTAATTAACAATTGTGATACTTAAAGTTCAAAGATAGCTTCACTGTCTAAAAACCCCATTCATCACCAATACAACACCAAAGCTCAAGCTAGACAGATGGAACAAAAAAATTCTAATCATTTTGAAAAGATTGAAAAAGCCCAAGAAAAGCTCAAGGAAGAGTTGGATAAAATCTTGGAGACCCTGAATAAGTTGAATAAAGAAAATGGGGTGGAAGAAGTTCCAAGTCAGCTAAAGTGTCATGTGTAAGATGTGATTGATCCTCTGTACCCTTCAGGATTTAGCCCTTATCAAGGCTAACCTTCTCAAGGGGCACAAGCAAATTTTCTTAGGGCTTATCCATACATTAACCTAGGAATGCAATCTACTACTGCTTAAGATCAATTTCAAAGTTATGTTAATCCAGTCTTTGCAGAGAAGGCCTCAGAACCAATTCAGGTACTTGATTTGGATGATCTAAAGAAAAAAAAAGTTGAAGTTAAAAATGGTCAAGTCACTGGAGGACTCAAAAGCTGACCAAAAGATGAACAGGATTGAAGACAGGTTGGGAGCAATGGAAGGAACTAGTTTATATGGTTCAATGGATGCTACTAGGCTCTGTTTAGTCCCATATATTATTATTCCTCCAAAATTCAAAGTTTTAGATTTTGAAAAGTATGATAGTACAAAGTGTTCAATAACTTATGTTAATATGTACTACAAGAAAATGACTACTTATACTAGTGATGAAAAACTCTTGATGCATGTATTCCAAAACAACCTTACTGGCTTCATGATAAGATGTTATATCTAGCTTGATCGATGTTGTATTCACTCCTAGTAAGAGCTAGCTCATGACTTTATCAGTCAATACTAACACATAATAGATATAACTCTCGATCATCCTTTTTTTTACAGAATATGGAGAGAAAGGTAACTGAGTCATTTAAGGAGTATGCCAAAAAGTGAAGGACCATGGCTACTCAAATTCAGTCAGTTTTGACTAAGAAAGAGATTACAATGCTTTTTGTAAGTATTTTGAAATCTCCTTATTATGAAAAGATAATAATGAATACAACCAAGAATTCATCAATATGGTGATCTCAAGCAAAATCATTGAGAATGTCATTAAGAATGGCAAGTTGGAAAAAAGAGAATTGTCCACTAAAAAAACACCTAAGAAAAAAGAGACTAAATCTTAGGTTATAAGCTTTGAAATACAGTAGTTCAGGAACTACCAAACCCTATCCACCACCAGTTTAGCCCACCTTACCCCACTATAAATAACACCACATCTTACCTATATAGCCAACTCCGTAACCATCCTATCCATCCACATATCAACCAACTTTTAGACCACAAACTTATATGTATGGTTCTAACCCCTAACCTTCTGTCAGAAGCCCAATCCATCCTAATAACTTAACAGGTGGTTTGTGAGAGCCATGAAATATTCGAGAAAAGCCTACTTTTGACCCTATCCCTATTATCTATACAAAGTTGTATCGAGAGCTTTACAATAACCACCTAATTGCCTCTGTCCATTTGAAACCACTCAAGCCTCCTTATCTCAAGTGGTATGATTTTATAGGTCATTGTGATTACCACTATGGGAATGTTTATCATTCTATTAAGAATTGCACTACCCTGAAGCATAAAGTGCAACATTTAATTAAAGATAGAATGCTCAACTTTGATACAGTTAGGGTAACAACATCTAATATCAATGGCAATCCATTATCCAATCATAATGCTAATGCTCTAAGTGAAGATTGCAAGCGTCGTCTAAAAAAGAAAGTGGAAAAAGTTAAGATTCCTCTTAGTCAACTATTCGATGCTTTGTATAAAGCTGACATGATACAACTAATGGATCAACATACTTATTGTGAAGGATGTGTGCTCAATAAGAAATGTGAATACCATAGTGGGGCTCTTGGTTATTCCGTTAAAACCTGTAAATAATTTCATCAAAAGGTACAAAAGCTCATGGATTCTTACCAGATTGAGCTCTATGAAGAATGAGAGACTTCAAGAAATGTTGAAATGACTATGACCGATAAACCATCAAAGTTGGTTCCAAAACCAATAATAATTTACTATAGGGAGAAACAAAAATTGATCATAGATAAGCTTCTTCTTATGCCAGTAACCTTTAAGGTCCCTACCTCATTCCCATATAAGATGACAAAGTTGTTCCATAAAGATATGTCTATGATGTGGTAGTTCAATAACAAAAAGAGACTGCACGTAAGACTAATGCTACCAATATAACTAGTGTGAGTGGCATAACCCGAAGTGAAAGATGCTATACTCTAGAGATGCTAGAGAAGGCTAAGAAGAAAAATGCAAAGGTAAAAGAAAAATAGAATGAATTAGATGTAATGCCTAAAAAATAATGTCATAAACTAGTGACTAAAAAAGAGACTTGTGAGTTTTTAAAGTTGATGAAGCATAGTAAGTGCTCTGTGGTTGAACAACTAAACAAGATGCTAGCTTAGATTTCATTACTATCACTATTGTTGAATTCTAAATCATACCGAAACACCTTGTTGAAGGTATTAAACTAAGCATATGTGGCCCATAATATGTCGATGAAATATGTGAATCATTTAGCTAGAAATTTGGTGGTCCACACTGTATAGCTTTTAGTGATGACAAGATTTCTTCAAAAGAAAAAAGAAGCACTAAAGCTCTACATATCACTATCAAGTGCAAAAGCAATATCATAGCTAAGGTCCTTATCGACAATAGCTCTGTTATTAATGTCTTGTCTATGTCAATTTTGGCAAGGTTACCAATTGAGTTGTCATATATGAAAAGTAGTCATATGGTTGTACATGTTTTTGATAGAATCAGGCATGATGTTTTGAGAGATATTGAAATGCCCTTACAGATTGGACCATGAATTTTCAATGTTAAATTTTAAGTGATGGATATTTTTTCATCTTATAATTGTTTGTTGAAAAGACCATAGATCCATATGGCAAGTGTTGTCCCATCTACTCTACATCAAAAAGTTAAATTCAACATGAAAGGCCAACTTATCATTTTGTTCGAAAAAGAGGATATGTTGGTAACTTAGCCCATAAATGCCACATATGTAGAGGCTGCTGAAGAAGCGTTAGAATGGTCCTATCGATTCTTTGAGCTTGTCGATTATGTTGGTGAAGGATCTAAGATGAATCAACCTTGTTTCGTAAATATAGTGTGAACCAAATCATTAATAAAGGTTGGTATCCTATAGCGGGGCTGGGTAAAAATTTGCAAGGAATAAAGAAGCCTCTAATGATAGTTGATAACTATGAGAGGCTAAGTTTAGATTATGAAGCAAAAGGTTGAGAGATAAAAATGAGACAAATGAATAGAAAGGAAAGTAGGATGGTGAAACTCAAAGGTTATGAATGATGGTCATCCTACACTTTTTATGATACCTTCAAGCCCTAAAGGTTTATATATCTAGAGTCAAGTGAAAATTTTGAAGATAAGCTAGAATTGAGCATGGATGAGGCATTCATTGAATTATCCATTTATGCAATCGAAGATGAAAAGGGGCATGAACATGAAGTGTGGGTCCATCCTTGTTCGCTAAGTTATGAGGTAAATAATTGGAGCACCATTGAAATATCTGTTGTCTTTGAAATTTTTTCAATGTAATTGTGCATCTCAATTGCTTATGCCTAAAAGCATTGGGATGATATTTTTATATATGGGTCATTTATTTATTATTATTTCAATAAAAGAATAGGAAATAAGCATTTTCATTTATTTCTTTGATTGCTGTCATTTTCCATTTTTCATCCAAAGAATGCATCTTGCCAATATTCTCGATTTTATTCAATTTTAGGTCCATAAATGAACATCAGGATAATCATGGCAATGATCAAGGATTTAATTTTAAAAATTCAATTAATGCTGATGAACTTGATAATGAAAATGATTCTAAGAAATATACACTGCTTTCAAACCTAATGAGATTAATTAAGCAAGAAAATAAATCAATTGAGCCTCATTGAAGATAATTGAATTAGTAAACTTAGGATATGAAAAGAACAAGAGAGAGGTTAAAATTGGTACATCACTTTTAGGTAAACAAAGTTTAGAGGATTTGCTTCAAGAATTTGTAGATATATTTTCTTAACCTTATCAAGATATGCTTGGGCTTAGTATCGAAACAATGAAACATAAATTACCCCTAAAGCCAGAGTGTAAATCGATCCAACAAAAGTTGAGACGAATGAAACCTGAGATGTTATTAAAAATTAAAAAAGAGGTGAAAAAATAGTTCAACGTAAGTTTTTTACAAGTGGCTAAGTATCTAGAATAGGTAGCCAACATAGTACCTGTCCTTTAAAAAGATAAAAAGGTGCGAATGTATGTGGATTATCATGACTTAAATAGGGCTAGCCCAAAAGATAATTTTTCTTTACCCTACATTGACATACTGCTAGATAATACGGTCAAACATTCTATGTTTTCTTTCATGGACAGATTTACGAGATATAACCAAATAAAAATGGCTCAAGATGACATGAAAAAGATCATTTTTATAACCATATGGGGTATCTTATGCTACAAAGCTATGCCTTTTGGTTTAACTAATGCTAGAGCAATTTATCAAAGAGTCATGGTGACATTTTTTTATGACATAATGCATAAAAAAATCAAGGTGAACGTAGATGATATGATCGTAAAATTTTATAAAGGAGAAGATCATGTCACCAACCTCAAAAAGTTGTTTGAGAGGTTAAAAGGATTTCAACTTAAGCTAAACCAGGCCAAATGTATATTTTGGGTTGAAGTTGATAGGCTTCATGGTTAGTGAAAAAAGGATTGAAGTTGATCCAAATAAGATTTGAGCTATTTAAAATATGTCACCTCCAAGCACACCAAAAGAATATCAGATTTCTAAGTAAATTGAACTACATTTCTTAGTTCATTTCTTAGCTTACCTATAAATGTGATCTTATCTTTAAGCTTTTTCACAAAAAAAAAAACCCCAATGAATGGATTGAGGAATGCTAAGAGGCTTTTGATAAATTAAAACAGTACTTGTCCAATCCTTCAGTGTTGGTATTGCCTGTTCTAGAAAGACGTTTAATTTTATATTTGATAGTGTGCGAGAAGTCAATAGGATGTGTGTTAGGACAACAAGATGAGTATAGCAAAAAAGAGAGAGCTATCTACTATTTAAGTAAAAAGTTCATAGAATACAAGTCCAAGTATTCTTCTTTAAAGAAAATGTATTGTGCATTAGCTTAAACTGTCAAAAGACTCAGACAATACATATTCTATTATACCACTTGACTTCTAACAACACTAGATCCAATCAAGTTTATCTTAAAAAAGTCTTCATTATCGGAAAAAATTACTAGATAGCAAGTGATGCTCTTGAAACATAACATCATATATGTGAGCTAAAAGGTAATTAAAAAAAGTACTATAATCAAGTTTCTCGCAGATCATGTTGTCAAAAGACTATGAGTCAATGAGGTTAGACTTCCTTGATGAAGATTTGATGGCTATTTCCTAACTTGAAGAGAAAGGGCATGATGAGAAGTCTAGGAGAATGTTATTTGATGAAGCTACCAATGCCCTAAGGCATGGGATTGGAAAATTTTTGATCATTTTTGAAGAACATTATTATCCTATAACAGTGAGGTTGAATTTCAGTTGCACCAATAGCATCGTTGAATATGAGGCTTGTGTCATGGGTTTATAAGCTATTATAGACAAAAAAATTAAAGTATTGAAAGTATTTAGGGACTTAGCTCTAGTTATATATTAGTTGAAAGGAGAAATGAAAAACAAGAGATTCGAAACTCATCCCATATTATAAGTATATTTTAGAGTTGATTAAACGGTTTGAAAATATTTAGTTTAAGCATTTACCTCATGAAAAGAATTTAATTGTTGATGCCTTGGCTACTTCGACCAAAGTGATCCGAATTAATGGCAACATCGATATTCAACCCATCAAATGAGATTTTAAGGATGCGCTAACTTATTATTCTAATGTAGAAGAAGAAGAGGATTGAAAGTCATGGTATTATGATGTCTTGCATTACATTAAGAATTAGCAATATCCAAACCAAACAACTGAGAATGATAAAAGAGTCATTATGAGACTAACTATGAGTTTATTCTTGGATAGTGATGTTTTGTATAAAAAGAGCCATGATCAAGTATTATTGAGTTTGTAAATACAATTGAGGTGAAAAAGTTTGTTGAAAAATTGCATGATAGAATATATGGGGCATATGCAATTAGACATATGATTGTTAAACAGATCATTAGAGCTGGGTACTATTGGTTGCCAATAAAGAGTGACTGCATTGACTATACTCAAAAATATTACAAGTGTCAGATCTATGCTGGTAAAATTCATGCTCCACTAATTGCTTCACATGTTTTGGCACCCCCTGGTCATTCTTCATGTGGGGCATGGATGTTATTGGTCCTATTACCCTAAAAGCCTTAAATAGGCATAGGATTATTTTCGTGATGATAGATTATTTCACAAACTCGGTGGAAGTAGCCTCATTTGAAAGTGTAACACGATATGTGATATACAAGTTCATAAAAAGAAAAATTATTTGTAGATACAAGTTTTCAAAAAAGATCATTTTAGATAATGCTAAAAATCTAAATAGTAAGATGATGAAGAAAGTACATGCCCAATTTAAGATCAAACATCATAATTTGGTTCTATACCATCCGAAAATGAATGAAGGTATTAAAGCGGTAAACAAGGATATAAAAAGGATTATTGAAAAAATGACTGAAACTTATAAACATTGGTATGAAAAGTTATCATTTGCTCTGCATGCTTATCAAATATCAGCGCATATCTTTATTGGGGCAACTTCATTTTCTTTGGTTTATGGGATGAAAGTTGCATTGCTAGTGGAAGTGAAAATCTCATCTTTTAAAGTTTTAAAGGAAGTTGGATTGAAAGTAGCTAAATGGATTCGAGATCGCTATGAGTAGTTGAATTTCATTGAAGAAAAGAGATTAATAACACTATGCCATGGTCAGCTCTATTAGAGAAGGATGATAAAGGCTCATAATAAAAATGTCTGACCTCGATGTTTTTTAGAAAGGGAGTTTGTTTTGAAAAGAATTCTCTCAAGCTAGCATCATAATAGAGGAAAATGGACTCCGAATTAGGAAAGGCATATGTTGTAAAAATAGCTTTTTTGGAAGAAGCATTAATCTTAACAAAGATGGATGGAGATAATTTGCCCAATCCTATAAATTCTAATACTGTGAAAAAATACTACACTTAGAAAAAGAAAAAAAAAAGAAAAACAAGGAAAAAAAGAGAAAAAATGAATGAAAAAAAATTAAAACTCAAATTGAAAACCCAAAAAGGTAGTTTGAGTCAAAAGAGATTCATCTAAGTTGAAAACATGAAAAGGTATCTTAGATGAGGAGGATACAGCATAGAATTTGAGAACTCATCAACATGAAGGCTAGCATATTCCAATGAACTCTGAGTTGTTAGGTGCATCAGGTGGTTGAGTTTTCAAAAAGACTTCAAGATGTGTTATCATGATTATCTAATTGTTTATTTTGGGCGTTGTTATCCCAATAACCATCTTTGTAACTTTTCCCTTTTTGTATTGTTCAATTGCCAAAGTTGTTCTATCCTTTTTTTAAAAGATATTTCATTGTGTTCCTTGTATCTCTTTTTAATGATTATATATTATTTATTCCCAATCCATTCATGTTTTTTTTCCTTTAAATACCTTGCAATGAAAGAAATATATGATTGCATTTTCACATTTTGAAATTGAAATAATGATTGATAAATGAGTAATAGCATGAAAGATTTGTACATTACATTGGAAAGGTTAAGAATGATAAAGGCAAATATGAAATGTTCAAGGCATGGTAAAGACACTGCATTTGAAAATGGAAAAAAGAGATTTCTTTAAAAAGAGAATATAATTGTTAGCATTGAATTAGAGAGATGATTAGGAATTGAATCAGTTTGGCCTTATTGCTTGAAGCTTGAAAAGTTTAAGATCTAAATGAAAAAACTAAATAACCTGTGTATCACAATGAGAAGATGTTAATTGACATTTGCATAACATGCATTGCATTTAGGAATGTCTAGTGCATGAATCTAAGAAACAGGGATATTGCAAAATCCCACATGGAAAAGATAAATATGAAGACTTTCTATTGAAGGAATTTAAAATTTTTTGTTTGAAAAGAAACCTCCAAGATAAGATTCTAATTCTTGAAAAAATGATATTTCTAAAAAGTCAGTCATGGACAAGAAAGATTTTTCAAGATTTTAAAATTATGGAGCCTTTATACAAATGAGCATTTTTCAATATTAAGGACAATTTATAAGACCTTCGAGCATAATCTCCTAGTTTCCTTAAATGCAATCTATAAGATCTTCGAATATGGTTGTCAAAACTTTTATGAGCCATTATTTTTAAAATTGTGTGCCTCTGTTATGGAGGAACTTTCATTTTTTAAGTTATGTGCCTCTATTATGAGGAGCCTTTTATTTTTAAAGTTGTGTGCCTTAGTTATGAAGAGCTTTTATTTTTAAAGTTGTATGCCTCTGTTATGAGGAACATTTATTTTTAAAGTTGTTAAGCCTCTATTTATAGGAGTTTTTTGTATATTTTTATATTTTTAAAAGTTGTTAAACCTCTGTTGAAAAGAGCTTTTTATATTTTCAAAGTATTAAGCCACTGTTTAGAGGAGCTTTTATGTTCTACAAAAAGTTTGAATGTCCATTTTAAAGAGTTTTAAAAAATGTATGTTGAGTCGATTATCTAGATATATGGGTTGTTTACGTCTTTGTATAATTCCTATTTTATAAAAAGTGCATAAAGATGGGCAATTGTAGACACCCCAATTTGTCTGGGGTTGTAACTATTTTTTGTTAAATGTTAAAAAAATAAAAAAATTAGGAAAGTTTAGGGGTAGTTGAGTTTATCTAGGATTGTTCTTTTGGGATTACAGAATTTGGGTTAAAATCAAAGTTTGAAGTTGGAATTAAAGGAAAATTAAAATCTTTTTTTATTTAGGATTCTCATGATTTAAACCCTATAAATACAAACCCAGATTCAATAGCAAAAACAAAATTAGCAGAGATATACACTAGAAAAAAGCAAAGAGAAAGCATAAGAAAAAATTTAAGAGAAGTTTCTAGCAAAAAAATATTTGGGTTTTTTTAGATTTGTGAGAGTTAGATTTAAAGTTGTTAGAATATTCTGAAGACAGAGAGAAGATTTTTGAGAATTTTTATAAATTTTTTAGTTTTTGGGAATATTCTAAAATTTTCAAAAATCGTTTAAATTTCTCGACAAAGTTTGCATTTTTTTGTGAGATTCTGGCGAAGTTTCCTAGGTTTCGACATTAATTCTAGAAACCAGTGTAGAAAATGATGATTGAAAATCGCCTATATAGAGAAACTGTGAGAGGAAAATGAGGGAAAAGAAGAAATCTAAGGAGAAAAGGAAAAACTTGGGCTTTTATAGAGGCATGAAACAACACTGTTTCAATTGTTTAAAAAAATGGATTCGCCCATTTTCAACTGGTAGTCCAACTGTGCCGTGCCCAATCTGTGTGCTTGAAACAGGTTTCCTGCTAAACCGATAAAGCAACCTAGTCGTGGAGCCACGCACTTTGTGCCTTGAGCCGTATCCTTTGAGCTTAGCCAAGCCGAGCTTATTTTTTTGGTATTTTTTTATTTTTGTTTATTTTTATCTTATGTTATTTATTTAAGTTTCAATTGGTTTTTTTAAATATTTTTTAATGCATTTTATTTATATATATTTTATTTTTTGATGTTTCTAAAAAATATTTTAAAAAATAAATTCATGAATCATTCCAAACTATTAGAGGATCTTTTTTAGTTTAAAAATTTTCAAAGTATGAATTCTACCAAACGACTGGAGAATTTCATAATAAGTTTTACAAAAAATATAAAATTATTTTTAAATCTTACCAAAAAATTGGAGAATTTAGATTTTTATTAAATCTTATCAAACTATTAAAATATTTAATGACTTTTTTTTTAAAAGAAAAATTTTCATAAAAAGATTTTCAACAAAAATCCCACCAAACGATTAGGGAATATGCATTGATATAAAATCTTACTAAATGATTAGATAATTTTATTGATTGATTTTAAAAAATGATTTCTTAAAAAATATATTAATGAATCCGATAACAAAATCTTTTCAGAGTGAGATACGAATCTCTATGAATACTTATGAGTAAGGAACTTGTCTTAAATTATTGCTAAATGATTGGAGTAATTTTAAGAACAATTTTTAATATTAAATTTATTAGGTAAATTATAAACACATTTTAAGGATTAGATAATATGAAATCAAACTAGCACTATCATTTGATAGGTGTTGTGAGGATGCTATAACATTCATAACATGTAATCGTACTCCTAGATTTTATCTTGGCTTCATAGACAAAAAAATTTACCTTTTAAAGATACCTAAGTTTGAGATTTCTCTTTAAAAATAATAGATTCAATTAGGTAGCCAATCACACCTAAATAAAAAAAAAATTGATGATGACTCCTAAAGTCAAGTCTAGCTATAGGTTTACGAACTTATACATTATGACAAGTAATTCTCCTGGTTTAGGAATATATACTTTAGGTATAAAATTGAGATATGATTTTATTTGCTTAATAATATATCATAATCTTCTTTTGTTTAAAAAAAAGATATATCCTTTTTTAGTTTTTCTTGTTAAACTTTATCCTTTTTAAAGAGATTTTTAATAATTTGCCTTCCATAATTAAAAAGACCTAAAAGACTTTGAAGTTGTTTTTTACCTTATAGTTGTTCTGAAAATTCTTTGATTTTTACTATAATATGATTTTGTAAAGTAAGACCTCTTAAAGATAAATTTAAGTCTAAGAACTCTATATTAGTTTTTTCAAACTCTATCTTTTTAGGACTTAATATTCTACTATGTTTTATAAATTCTTAAGCTATGAGATTTAATTGTTTCCTAAGCTCATTTAATGTTTCAGAAAATATAAGTATATCATCAATATATACTACACAAAAATATTTATATTTTTCAAAGATTGTATCCATCCATCTTTGAAAGATTTGTGGAACATTACAAAGTCCAAAAGGCGTAACTTTTCATTGATAATAGCCTTTTGGTACACTAAAAATGGTTAATGGTTTTGACTTTTCAATTAACATTATTTGCCAAAATCTTAATTTACAATCAAATTTACTAAAATATTTAGCAATTTTTGCTAAATTTATTAATACATCATTTTTAGGAATAAAATAACCATCAAATACTAGGTTGTTTGTTCTTCTTAACGTATTATTAATACATCATTTCTCATATAAAAGAATTTTTTGAATTTTTAAAAGAAAAAAAAAATTGTTTGTTCTTCTATAAGAAAATCACAAATATTTAAAAGATTATTTATCTCTTTAAGGGAGTATTTATTTTCATCAAGTTCAAAAACTTGTAGTTCCTCCCAATCTTATAAAGTTATGCTTTTTAAAACAAGATTTTGAAAAGTTTGAAATCTATTAACCTGTTTGGTTAATTATTCTGCAAGCTTACTCATATTTTTTCTAAAAGCCGATTTACTACCTTGAAGTTGTGCTTTCCAAATTTCATGTATGACTTGGGGTAATCTTGGGTTATAAAAATCTTTAATTTTTAAAATTTTTGTTGTGATTTCAATAAATTTTTTATTTTCTGAAGAATATCAAACTATGACATTGAAGTTAATTGATTTGGATACTGAAAAAATTGAGATAACCTTAGGGTTCCATTAATTGTTGTCATGGAATTCCTGGTATCTCTATGTGTGGTTGTGGATAAAAAAAATCTTAGATTAGGATATACAACTAATAGTTGTATAAGGGATTGAAATCTTAATCCTTGGTTAGGATTAATATATTTAAGAGAAAAACCTTGTTTGGGTTGTTTCTTTTATATAGTAGTCCATTCATCAATTTGTTTGAGAGGTTTTTTACCTCGATCCATTGGGTCTGCTTATAAAATCACCTAGAACATTGTTAGTTCTTTTAACAAATTCAATAGAAAAATCATTTTGACATAAAAGGTTATACAATTTAATCCTTCTAGAATTAGTTTTTAATTTCTTATTTTTTAAAAAATCTTTAACTATCCGATTATCTATTCTAATAATAAAGTTTTCATATGCTAAATAAATATAAAACCTAGTTATTGCATTTTTTATAGCAAGTAACTCTTTTTCAAATATAATAGACTTTAATTTAGTGGCTTTAAATTTCCCTAAATTATAACCACAAATTATTTCTTGATTATGTAGCTTTAATTTATGTACACATCCCCAATGTTGATCTTACTTATGGCAATTGATTTTAGACTATTTTGTTAAATTAAATTTTATTAGTACTTACAATTTATGCTTAATTAGGAAATAATTTTATATATAATTATTTACCTTTCTGTATGAATATCAATAATATTGTATTTACTTTAGATAAAGAATCTACAAAAATACTATTAGTAAAAAATCATAAATATACATGTGACTTTGATTTGACCTGAAACTAAACAAATTGAAATTAAATCAATCAGTGAAATATACTGGTTATATAAAATCTTAAAAGCAAACTTTAGTGAAGAACCATTAAAATTATAGTCTAGAAGTCCTCAATTTTGTAGTTTAAAAATTCTTGACTGAAAAAAAAATTTAGAATAAAACCAATTATTTATACCAAACAAAGTAAAGATGAATTAGATATACAAATCAATGAGTTTTTACAAAAAAGACTTATAAAGCCCACTACTAGTCCACATTCAAGCCTAGTAATTATGGTAAGAAATCATGCTGAGTAAAAAAGAGGAAAAGCCATAATGGTAATCAACTATAAAAAGTTTAACTAAATTCTAGTATTTAATGGTTATTTTATTCCTAGAAAAGATGCATTAATAAATTTACCAAAATATATTAAATATTTTAGTAAATTTGATTGTAAATTAAGATCTTGGAAAATAATTCTAACTGAAAAGTCAAAACTATTGACCACTTCCGGTGCACCAAAAGGCTATTATCAATGGAAAGTGCATCTTTTGAACTTTGTAATACTCCACAAATCTTTCAAAGATGGATGAATACAATTTTTAAAAAATATAAAAAAATTTTATGTAGTACATATTGTTGATATACTTATATTTTTTGAAACATTAAATGAGTATAGGAAACACTTAAATCTTATAGCTCAAGAATTAATAAAATATGGTATAATATTAAACCCTAAAAAGATAGAACTTAAAAAAACTAATATAAAGTTCTTAGGCTTAAATTTATCTTCAAAAGGTCTTACTTTACAAAATCATATTATAGTAAAAATCAAAGAATTTCCAAAATAACTAGAAGATAAAAAATAACTTCAAAGTTTTCTAGTTCTCCTTAATTATGGAAGGTAATTTATTAAAAATCTCTAAAAAAAAAAAGAAAGTTTTACTAAAAATAAAAAAAAAAACTAAAAAATGATATACATTTTCCTATACAAAAGATGATTATGATATTATTAAGCAAATAAAATCAGATCTTAAATTTATGCCTAAAGTATATCTTCCTAAACCAAAAGAATTACTTATTCTTGAAACAAACACCTCAAATCAACATTGAAAATATATACTTAAATCAAAAGTACATAATCAAGAATTAATTTATGCTTATAATTTAGAGAAATTTAAACCCAATAAATTAAAGTATATTACATTTGAAAAAAAGTTACTTGCTAGAAAAAAATGCAGTAATTAGGTTTCATATTTATTTAACACGTGAAAACTTTATTGTTAGAATAGATAATCAGGTAGTTAAAGATTTCTTAAAAAAAATAATTAGAAACTAATGATAAAAGGATTAGATGTTATAACTTTTTATGCCAATATAATTTTTCTATTAAATTTATTAAAGGAACTAATAATGTTCTTGTTGATTTTTTAAGCATGCCCAATGGATTGAGGTAAAAAGCCTTTAAAATAAATTGGTGAATAAACTACTGTAAAAAAAAACAACCCAAATAAAGTTCTTCTCTTAAACATGTCAATCCTAACCAAGAATTAAGATTTCAATCCCTTACACAACCATCAGTTTTATATCCTAATTCAATATTTTTTTTTATCCACAACCTTACATGAAAATACCAGGAATTCCATCACAACAAGTAATGGAACCCTATAAGTTATCCCAATTTTCTCATGATCCAAATCAATGGACTCTAATATCATACTATGAAATTCTTCAAAAAAAAAAAATTTGTTGAAACCACAACAAAATTTTTTAGAAATTAAAGATTTTAATAACTCATATTACCCCTTGAGTTATATAGTTTCATAAATGAAGTTTGGAAAGCACAACTTTAAGGTAGTAAATCAAATTTTAGAACAAATATGACTATGCTTATGGAAGGAACCAAATAAGTTAATAGATTCCAAACTTTTCAAAATCTTATTTTAAAAAGCTTAACTTTCAAAAACTGAAAAGAACCATAAATTTTTTAACTTGATTAAAAAGAATATTCCTTTGAAGAGATAAATAATCTCTTAAATATTTGTTATTTTCTTATAGAAGAACTAACAATTTCTTCTTCTCTTTTAAAAATTCAAATAAAATTTTTATATGAAAAGGCTAACAAAGTCTTTCCCAATAAACTTTTTAAGAGAATTAAATATTCAATAAAAGACAAAGTAGATTATCTACTTCATGAAAAATTTTATGAATATTTTCCTTTTATTTACCTAGAAAAGTATAGAATTTCAGGAGGATTTTCTAATATTAAATTTCAATTAAATCATAAGCTCTATGATATAATTAGTATCAAAATGGGCTTTATAGGTATAATTACTTTCCAAAATTCATCTTTTCATTTGATAAGGCATTTTCTTGCTTTTATCAAATCAAAAATTTTTTATTTTGTCTAAAATTATGAATGTTTTTCTTATATATATATATATATATATATTTAAGAGATTATTTATCTCTTCAATGGAGTATTCTTTTTCATCAAGTTTTAAAATTTGTGATTCCTCCTAGTCTCTTAAAATTAAGCTTTTTAAAATAAGGGTTTGAAAACTTTGGAATTTATTAACCTGTTTGGTTAATCATTCTGCAAGCTTAGTCGCATTTTTTCTAAAAACTGATTTACTACTTTAAAGTTGTGCTTTCTAAACTTTGTTTATAACTTAGAGGATAATCTTGGGTTAAAAATCTTTAATTTCTAGAAAATTTTATTATGGTTTCAACAAATCTTTTTTTTTTTTGAAAAATTTCAAAGTATGACATTAAAGTCCATTAATTTGGATTCTAAGAAAATTGAGATAACATATAAGGTTCCATTACTTGTTGTGCTGAAATTCTTGATATTTTTATGTATGGTTGTCGATAAAAGAAATATCCTAGATTAAGATATGGTACTAATAGTTGTGTAAATTATTGAAATCTTAATCCTTAGTTATGATTAACATATTTAAGAGAAGAACCATATTTGTGTTGTTTTTTTTTTTTTTCTTTACAGTAGTCCATTCACCAATTTGTTTTATAAGTTTTTTACCTCGATCCATTGGGCTTGTTTAAAAAATCAACAAAAACATTATTAATTCTTTTAATAAATTCAATAGAAAAATTATATTGATATAAAAAGTTATACCATCTAAAAAGTTTCTAATTTTTTATTTTTAAGAAATCTTTAACAGCCTGATTATCTATTCTAATAATAAAGTTTTCAAGTACTAAATAACTATGAAACCTAGTTACTACATTTCTTATAACAAGTAACTCTTTTTCAAATATAATATACTTTAGATCATTGGGTTTAAATTTTCTTGAATTATAATCCCAAATTAATTCTTGATTATGTACATTTGATTTAAGTACACATCCTCAATGTTGATTTGATGCGTCTTGTTAGCCTTGAATTAATCAAGAATTTTGGTTTGACAAAACAAAATTTTGCCTAAGTTGAATCAACTTTGTCTAAGCTTGAAATGAACATTTTTTTCAACCTTCTATTTTGCCAGAATCAATTTGAAAACCAAAATATGTCAAATTCTTGGAACAAAACATGTTTAGTGCAAGCTATGATGGATGGGATCGATCCCTTCCTTACCAGATCGATCCCCTAGCAAAAGGGATCGATCCTGTTTTCTTCCAGAACAAAAAATCCTTCAAGTTTTGGTAAAAACCAATCGATCCACTCCCTGTAGATATCAATTGGTTGAGGTTGCAACATAACCGATCGATCCCATGCTTCAACCGATCGATTAGGTTGTGTTTTTTAAGCGTAATAAAGTCGAGTTTTCCCTTTTTCACCGATCATTTCAGATTTCCTCTCTCATCCTCTCAAAACCCTAAACACTTCTCACCCAAAATTACTCCTCCCTAGCTCTATTTTGTGCAAATTCCTTCACTCCAACTTGACCTCTTGCCGAAATTCCTCCCTGAAACCCATCAATTTCGTCTCAAAATGGCCCCAAGAACCAAAGTTACTGCCGAACGAAGGAACCCCCCAAAGGAGGCGTCAAGCACCACGATGAAGCCCTCCTTTAATCAGAACTTCAACAATCTAGAGACAAAGGACTGGTACGAGATGAACTTTGCCAATTGAAAAGTCAAACACGACAGGGTAATTTCTATAAATTTCCTCCACTCCATAGACTTCCTTTACCTGCATATCTTTGAAGCATTTGGTTGGCTATATTACTTATGTATAGAGGGCCTGTTATTTGATAACTTAGTAAGAGTTTTTTATAGTAATGCAAGTTGTATTCAGATTAAAAAAACAAATAGGCATTATCTTGATAGGTTTAGAACTTATATAATGGGAAGGAAAATTTTAGTCACTAAGCAAATGTTAGCTGAAGCCTTCAAGCTAGATGATATGTAAGAAACAGACACTAGATGTGATATGGTGCAACTTGCACAATATACCTTTAGCAATCCAAATCTCCTAGTTGCTCTCACTCAAGTCTGTCGGTTACCCATGCATGATAGATTGCTTCACCTCATAGTTACCCATGTTCTAGCACCTTTTGGGACACAGTACTCCACCATTAGAAAGTAAGATTATTGATAGATGTATAAGATCAAGAATGGACAGAAACCAAATTTGGTGCATTTCATTTTTCATGATATGATGAGGGTAGTCTAGAACAAAGATATTAGTTTGGTCTACGGGTATGCAATCAGTACTCTGTTGAGGTATTTGGAGATAAATACTATAAGAGACAAGCAAATGACCTTCAATGACCCCTTTAGTGTTCTTGGAGCTCCTACATATCAAGAATAAGTAATTCTCTAGGTTTAGGAAGATATACTTTAAGTAAAAATTTAAGATCTAATTTTATTTGCTTAATAATATCATAATCTTTTTTGTC
The DNA here is from genome assembly GCF_047325235.1 of Durio zibethinus. Classification (NCBI taxonomy): domain Eukaryota; kingdom Viridiplantae; phylum Streptophyta; class Magnoliopsida; order Malvales; family Malvaceae; genus Durio; species Durio zibethinus. Next base: position 18,127,895 of record NC_143183.1, on the reverse strand, counting down.
CAAGAAAAAGATATATCCTTTTTTAGTTTTTCTTGTAAAACTTTATTTTTTTTATAGAGATTTTTAATAAATTACCTTGCATAATTAAGGAGACCTAGAAAACTTTGAAGTTGTTTTTTATCTTCCAATTGTTCTAAAAATTTTTTGATTTTACTATAATATGTTCTTGTAAAGTATTACCTTCTAAAGATAAATTTAAGCCTAAAAACTCTATATTAGTTTTTTCAAACTCTTATCTTTTTAAGGCTTAATATTCTACCATGTTTTTTAATTCCTAAGCTATGAGATTTAAGTGTTTTCTAAACTCATTTAATGTTTCAAAAAATATAAGTATATCATCAATATATATTACACAAAAATGTTTATATTTTTCAAAGATTGTATCCATCTATCTTTAAAATATTTGTGGAGCATTACAAAGTCCAAAGGATATAACTTTCCATTGATAATGGCCTTGGGATGCATTGAAAGTGATCAATGGCTTTGACTCTTTAATCAGCATTATTTACCAAAATTCTGATTTACAATCAAATTTACTAAAATATTTAACATTTTTTTCTAAATTTATTAATACATTAATTTTAAAAATAAAATAACCATAAAATACTAGATTTTGGTTAAGTCTTTTATATATATGATTACCATTCTAGCTTTTCTTCTTTTTTGCTCAACATGATTACTTACCATAAATGTTGAGCTTGAATATGGACTAGTAATGGATTTTATAAATTCTTTTTGTAAAAGCTCTTTGATTTATATATCAAACTCATCTATATCTTATTTGGTATAGGTTATTGGTTTTACTCTAATTATTTTCTTTGAATAAAAAATTTTTAAACTACAAAATCAAGGACTTCTGGACCATAATTTTAATGACTCTTCACTAAAGTTTTCTTTTAAGATTTTATATAACTAGTGCATTTCACTTATTAATTTAATTCACTTTGCTTAGTTTTCAAGTCGAAAATCAAGGTTACATATATGTTTATGATTTTTTTGCTAATGGTATTTATATAGATTCTTTATTTATAGTTAATACAATATTATTGATATTCAAACAGAAAGATAAATAATTGTATATTAAATTATTTCAAACATAAAATTTTTAAAATTATGAATTTTTTATTCATAAAATAAATAGAAACTTTTTTTACTTTATATCTTATTATAGTTTCTTTTCCATTGAATCCTATTATTGCTATAAAATGTTTCATTGGCTCCCATTTTTTGAATGGTAAAGCATTACTTCTGCAACTACATATAGTTGCTCCAGTATTTATTAAAATATTTAAAAAATATGATTTATACTGTTTAAATTTAAATTCTACTTCAACATAATTGTAATACCTCTTTAGTTGATTTTTTCAAAATGTAATTACTTCATCATTACCAATTTTATATTGGTTGATTATAACCAGACTTCGAATATCATCTCTTCTAGTATTTTTAAAAGAAATTGAATTTAAAACTGAGTTTATTGAGTTGTAAATCGAATATCTTGATTTTGAGTACTTGTATCTACTAAAAAAATAAGAGTATTTATATTTTTTGTACCTATTGATTGAGGTTGAAAAAGAAAAAATTACTTGTATGAAATAAATGATTGTTTACTAGCAATACTTTTAATTTTTTTTTATCTCTATTTGAGAACAATGGTATAGAAAAAGGTGGTAGTAGAACTAGATTGTTGCTAGGACTACTACCTCCATGATTTTTAAAAGAAATGTTTATTACTAACATAAAAAATTCAATGGGTTTTATTCTTTTTATTAGAAAAAGCATGTTTTGTAATTCCTTCTAATAGCTTTCTAGTTGGTATAGACAAATCTCTAAGATTTATTAATCTTGGTTTAATTTCTGAATCAAACAATCAAGATTCGAATATATCAATAATATTAAAATCTATCTCTTTGATAAATGTAAAAATATGATTAGTAAATTTATTAATAGCTATCCAATTTATAAACAAATCATGAGCCACAATTTTAATTTATGACTTTTTTGTCATTATTTTTTAAGTCTAAAGCAATCTTCTACTAATGGGTCATTAATAGAAATTAAATAGTTTGGTTTTACTTTAAATCAAACAACTCCTGATACAATATTTAATTGTATTCCTCTTATTAGTGCTTTAATAGGATTTTCCAATCTTTTATCTACTAATACTACTATTATTGGTATATCATTACCAATTTTGAATAATACTTTTATAGTTATCATAATTATTCTTAAATGTATACATCTAACTTCAAGATATTTTTGTTTAATTCTCTTTTTTTTTCTTTAGTGAATAAAGGAATATCTATAGATCTTGGATTAGAATCAATGGCTACGATATTATCACTAAATTTTTTTATCTCTTTGTGTCCATGAGTTGAATTTTGAAAAGTTTATTTATTTCATCTTTCCTTAATAATTGTAGTTTTTCTAACAGTTCATCTGAAATAATATCTTATCCTAATACATCACTTAATTTTATCTATTGTTCTTCAATAGGTATATCTTTAGTTTCATAACTAAATTGATTATTAGCTTTTAATATAGAATTATTACTAGGAGTGTTGTTTTGATTAAGCATAAAAATATACTCATCATTATCGGAATCAGAATCTATTTTAGAAATTAATTCCTAAGTAATTTCTTTTTTAGATACTTCTTTTTCAAACAAATTTTTAAATCTTGTTTTTTGAGAGTTTTTATAACTTTTTAACACTTTTTCCTTTATTAGGACATTAAGATGCAATATATCCTTTTTCATCACAACTAAAACATTTACATTTAGATTTCTTTTTAGAAAATTTTCTTCTAACACTTTTTTTCTTTTTGTCAAATTCATGCTTTTTAATGTTCCATTTGACAATTTATATCTTCTTTTCTTTTTGTATTTCTTCTTTGAATGGGTTTTAGATTGAGATTTATATCCAAATTTTCATTCGTTAAATAATATTTTTATATATTAGTTATCACTTTATCTACTTTTAACTTTCATAGCTTATGTTGTTTTAATGCAATATTGTACAACTTGTTTAGAAGCAAAATAAACTCTATTTCCTATAGAGTTTAATTAATCTCTATGTTTTGTTGTAAAATTATGAAGTTTCAAATATTTAAGATACTACAAAGTTCATCCCATGATGATGATAGTTTATGAAAAGTCTTTCCAAAATTTTGAATGTGATTCATCCAATTTTTTGTATTCATGAATATATTTTTTAGAAAATTCTTCTATCTTATATCACGTAATTTATTTTGGTTAATACATAACTAGTATAACTGTTTTGGTTAGCTGATTCCATTCTTCCATAAAATTCATTTTTTAATAAATTTATAAGATTTTTTAATAAATTTGATATAGTTGTAATTTAACTTAAAAGAGTTCCTTTTTCATCTCTTTCTACTTTTGAATTTTCCCATTTGTGTAAAAATTGCAAAACATCTTTTTAAAATGTTCCATAAAAATAATTTTAATTTTTTTCTTTAGACCAAATATCTTTATGGTTATTTACTACAATAATCATAGATTGTGCTCAATCTTCTATGATTTTACCATAATCATTTATAGAAATTTTTGAAAAATCTAAATACATACCTCTTTGAGCTACATTTCTTTTGTTTAAAAATTCTATAAAACTATATTGTAATTAAGTTTTGTAATAATTCCAAAAGATGTTTTAATTTGTTTTATTTCATCCTTATAAATATCACTTTTGATTTTATTTTCAAACCTACTTTAATCATCTATTTTTTGGTTAAAAATTTCTCCTACTTTTCATTTATCCTTATCAACTTTTTATTGATCGAGATCCATAAATATGGGTTTAATATCGATATCTTCATCTACTTTTTCAGAAGATGAGGATTCTATACTATTAGTTTTTTTCTTTTACTACTAGATTAGTTAAAATTTATATTTATCTTCTTCATCTAAACTATTTTTAGCGATAATATCATAATTAAACATATAATGATAATTAAATTTTTAAAAAAAATTTTATATATGTTTCATGTAATTCTTTTATCATATTTGTTTTTTTCATTTTATTAGTAAAATGTTTTATGAAACTTTTGTATGATTTAAAATCCAATCATTTTGCTTTAAAAAACTTCATTGGTGGAGAAGATGATAATTTATCATCATTAAACATAAGAATAGCATTACCATAATATAATGGTCCAAAATCATTTGTTTGACATTCATCCACTTTTAATAATTTTAATTTTTCATTAATATTTACTAATAACTATTTAGCTTCTTAGTGTAAATCTAAACTAATAACTTATCCTAAATTATCTATTTTTTATTCTAATATATCAACTTTATTAAATAATTTTTTAAAAAAAGTAACAGATAAATCAACCAAATCATTAATACTATGATTGATTGCCGATATATGATTTTTCAATTGAGGATCCACATGTAGACTATAATAATGAAGTTTTTATGAACAAACGTAGTTTTCAATTTCTTGCTCTATATTCCTAACATCTAAAACCGTATGTATATCATACCAAGATCTCAAAAGCTAGATTAAAAAGCAATAACAAAACCACAATACTAATATAGAGATAATAAACAGATATATGAGTTTTAGAACATAAAACTGAAAACTAAAAGCTGAGAAAGTAAAGAAATACTTATAAGAATCGATGAAAACCTCAACTAGGATACATATATACATATATATATATATCAACCTTGATTTAAACAAGCTACAATAGATAAGATTCTTTACAAAGCTCTGATATCGATTACAAAAAATGAAAAAGAAAGGATTAAAAAGAATACAAAAGATAACTATACAAGAAAAGGGGAAAGAGCTCCTAAGTGTCTACTTCTTTTTTATTAAATAACCATTGCAATTATAACATTAGGTAAACTAGTAACCCATGTTAATAAATATTACATTTATAATGTTGGATATCTTATTATCTACCCTTATTTACTTTTGTTAAATCTCTGCCATTGCTTTTGACATATTATTTGATTCATTGGCAGTCTAACTGTTTGGCATCTAATTGGTCTATCAATAGCAAATATTGACTTTTTGTTTTTTTATCCATCTTAAATATTCGTCAAATTTATAGCTTCTTCATTTTTTTGGATTAAAAGAAGCTGATGAAGTTATAATTGATTTGTTCTATTGCTCCTATCTTTCTTGATACTAGAGTAATAAAGAAAATGGATAATCCAGGCCTTCCATTCTAAATAGTTTTTCTTTATTACTCTAGTATCAAGAAAAATAAGAATAATAAAACAAATCAAAGACAACTTCACTAACTTTTTTTAATCTAAAAGATGAAAAAGTTATAAATCTAGCGAATATTCAAGGTAGATAAAAAGACAAAAAATCAGCATTTGTTGTTAATAGACTTGCTAAACTACCAAATAGCCAAACTACCAATGAATCAAGCTACCTATCAAAAGCAATGACAGAGATTTAACAGAAGTAGATAAGAGTAGATAATAGAGTACTTAATATCGTAAATGTAATATTTATTAACATAAATTATTATTAATTAGGTTCCTATTCTACCTAATGTCATAATTGTAATAGTTATTTAATAAAAAAAAAAAACAAACACTCTGAGAGCTCTCTCTTCATCTCTCCCCCTCTCTTGTATAGTTATATTCTATATTCCCTCTAATCCTTTCTTCCTCATTTTTTGTGATTGGCATATAAAATTAAATTAACAAGATGGTTTTCTCAGTTCTCAGTTGACTCATGGCAATTGATTATGGACTTTTACCTAGCATTATATAGAAACAATAGTCCCATGATAGATGAATAGCACAATGCATTTAAACTAAAACTAATTAGTTGCTCTCCATTCTGCTTCTCAACAGTTGAAGGTTCTCAAAAACATTGTCACACTTTGTAAATGTCCCCTGAAGAGGAACTTTTCCTTGTATATCACATCCACAAGCACCATGAATCCTTGACTAAAAGTTTCATGAAAATAGGCAAAACAAATAATGCAGCAGATTCAAAAGCAAAATTATTAAATTCTTTCTCAAACTCAATTAAATAACGATGAACTTAACTTAGTAGCTAACAGTATCAAACTGTCAAAGTAATATGCCCTTTTTTCACTTATCTTGAAGAAACAAAGCCTTGACACAAGCATACAAAAATAGATCTGGATTGACTGAGGTAAATAGAGATCAAACAATAAAGTAGACCCTTGGTTTACCAGACTTTCCTCTTCAAACTGTTTTGGTTTTTGGAGTCTTTTTCTTGAGTTGTCTCCTGGGCATTGAGTTCTTCATGCCAATGAAGAAGAATAATGCCCCTAGCAATGCCAAGTTCTAAGTAAAGGAAATTTAGTTAGAAACAATACATTGAAAATTTCACCATCTATATCTACAATTTGAAAAGAATCACTAACAAGAAACGTAAAATCAAAAGGAAGAAGCAGAGACACCAATCAACCCTTACAAAAAATATATTCTATCAAATAATAACCTGTGAGAACTTTGAGAAAAGTTGACCGAATTCTTTCTTTTCCATGTCATAGTTGTAGAAATCATACATTATAGGAGTAACAATGAGCTCTTGCAGAACCTGCAAGAGATGAATAATGTAATACTTTTATCAGTTGCCTTAGTTGATGATTGAGCTACTAACTCATAACAACACATAAGACCATAAAACAAACCAGAAGATAAGCTCCGATACTGCTGCCAAAGATAAAAAAAATACCCCCAACACCCTTAAAAGCTATAGCCGCCGCAACCAGATACTTAATCTGTAAATAACAACTCCAAGAGTTAGGACATTAGAAAATTTTGATATAAGCAAAGAATAAATAGGTTTTTCTCAATGGTGAATTATAGCATTTCTTGCGTCGAATTCTGGCACTTGCACTCCTGTATGAGATGACACAGTCTTTGAGAAGACATTGAATTTTGGTTTCAGCGCCTTTGCTGCCAGCCCTCCATCAACGCCAAATTCGTTGAACCTACATATGCATACATAATGCAAGATTAGACGCAAGCATGACAGAACTTACTACTTCAAAACTTGCAGACAACATATACTAAGCTCAAGCTAGAAAACAGAGCAATTGTGATTGAAAAGGAAAACCCAAATCTCCTATAATCTACTCCTTTAGCTAGTCTAAGTCTTATGGGAAGAGATATAAGTGCTGACTGCTGACACAAATTTTCCTTCAACACAACGATAAAATGTTAAAAATTTACACCATATCCGCATAGGCCAGAGCCTTTCCAAGGCCCCACTTAGTAATATGGCCACAACCAAGAATGCGTCAAGTCAAGCAACAAAAATCTATACTCCTAACACTCTTTATTTCTCTTTTACGCAACACATTAACTGCTAGCCAACAACAACCATTGTAATATTGATGGCATTCATGAGATCTACAACTTTAAAAAAAAAAGGTAATCTTATAAACTAAACATTTAAGCAATCCTAACACACAGCAGCAATATAAATTTCACTCCTAATAACGCTTTAAATTACACTAATTCTTCCAATAAAGCTAGCAACTTTATTATAAACAGGATCTATTCACATAAAGCCCCACATTTAATCAAATCTTTAAAAAAAGTATTAAATCATAATTAAATAAAGCCTGTCTACTTTTAACAGTTCACATGAGCTCTGAGTTCCACATCTGGATTAAGATCCAAATTATATCTCTTCTTCTTTTTTTTTTTTCTCGAGGCCCAACAGTCTCCATTGGAGAACACAAAAAGAAAATGAAAAGAAAAAGAAACAAAAAAAAAAAGTGTAGATTTCAAGTGAAGCTTACTCTTGCCAAGCAGAGAGGATAAACACTGAAGCGAAAAGAACTCTTCCAATGAAAGAAACAAGCGCCATATATTCCAACAAAAAACCTTAAAATTCTACGAAAAATCAATCTAAATAAAGGTTCTTTTGAAAAACAGACGAAAGAAACTACTGTCCGAAAACGAGTCAAGCTAGGAGAGACAAAAGGGGCGAGGTAAGAAACTAAAGTATCGAACAACGAGCGAGTTTTATGGAGAGAAAGATCAGTCGAAAAAAGACGTACGCTCGCGAGTATGAGAATGTTTAAAACTTGCGGAATTAGAAATGGGACACGTTGTTTGGCCAATCAGATTGATTGATTTAAGACTTGGGAAGGGTGACGTGGACAAGACTAGAAATCGAGTTGAGTATGTGGTTTAAATTTATGAGGTTGGACACGGAAAATGTCCTTGCAGTTTGATATAATTTACGGTCGTGGCCACCTCGTGACGTGATTTTCTTTTATTTTGCTCGTGATGATCGGATCGAGATGTGTTTTTATTTGTTTCGAATTTGATTCAATTTTATATTCGTTAAATTTAAATTTGATTTAATTTAAATTTTTTTTATTTTTTTAATATTTAAATTTGATTTGATATTATATAAATCATATCTGATCTGAATTGAAATTAATAAAATATTATTTTTTAAATATAAAATATTATTTTTAAATAAATATTTAAATATATATAAATAAAAAATTAATTTAAATTTTATTTTTATATAATATCATATCAAATAGAGTCAAATTTATCTAAAATTTGAATTCGATCTTTTTTTAATATTATCCAATTCGATTCGATTTTAAAATTTAATTTAAAACAAAAATCGATCTTATAAAATCAAATCGAATCAAAATACGTCGAAAATAAATTAGGTTCTCCACCCTAATTTTGCCCCTCTTTTGATCCATTTTTCGAAATTTAAATTTGAATGTGGGGGCGTTCGGAAGTTCAAAAGGTTTCCATTTTAGAAAGGAAATTACCAAGTTTAAAAAATGTCTATTTTTTAAAATATTAAACTTAACCTAAATTATTCACATATATTTTAAATTGAGTTCCTATACGACGGAAATTTGATTTTTAATATTTGTAATTTGTAATTTTTTAATTTTTACTTTTTTATATAAAAAAATTGCTATTGCTCATTTACTTAGGTGAATGTTTGATTTAATAATTTTTCCTTTTAATAAAAGGTAAATATTTAACTCTGATTTATTAAGAAATTGATGCAAGTTTTAAAAAATTTTAAAAAATAATTAGCTAACACATACTTTTTTTATATATAATATCGTAGGATAGGTTTTGGTTTGACCTAATATATTTTCTTAACAAATCTGTTCTCTAATGCATTTAAAATTCTATTTCGTGAAATATTTTTCACAAAAATTAAATTTTAATTGATAAAAAAAACTTTTATACTTAATAAATTAACCTTTTTAGGTAATTATTAACATATATTTTAAAAACACTTCGACAACAATTAGATTTTCTTTTATAAAATTATAAATTAAAAAAATATAATCATAATTAAATATTATATTTATATAATTAATTAAATAATCAATCATTACATTATAATAAAATTATAATTATTAAATAATTAAATTATAAATTATAACATAACTAAATAATTAAATTTACAAACAACAAAACTTAAACCTAACACATAAAGTTCCAGATAACAATCGGACTTAGTGAGGCAGTTCACCAGTGAAGTAAACCTTTTTATTATGATATTTAAAAAATGTCTTTATTTAATATATTTATAGTATTTATTATTCTTGATTGTGCTGATATCACGATTCACGAGTCAACTCGAGGAAAGTATAAAAAATAAATAAAATTATTTTTTTACCAAAAAAATAAAATAAAATAAAATAATACATATCAAATAATAAACAGAGGCTGATCTATTGGTTATAATAGGGTTTTTATGAATATTTTAAAAATTAAAAAAATAAAAAAATCTTAAGAAAAATTTTCTTTTTCTCTCTTTCAATTTTTTAAATATTTTTTATTGACAAAATTAACAAATTCTTAAATAATTTTTTAGTATATTAACTGCCGACATTTTAGATAACGTGTGGACAGATTTACAAATGAAAATATTAATAAAAATGTAATTGATGGTATTAAAATAATACAATTATATTTTTTAAGATATGAAAATTCATCAAATATTTATAATAATAAAATAATATATTATTTTAAATTTTAAATTTTATATATTATAAATAAATTCTAAATACGTCATTGATAATAAAATAAAGATATCTATGTCTTTTAATGTTATATAATATATATTTTGAAAGAAAAAAAATTACCTACTTCGTAAAACCTACCCAAATATAAGTACTCACATTAATTAGGGTATTTCCCTTGCCCAGCAAAAATAATTGCACACTCAAATTTAATGTAATTTTACAAAAAAAGGAGTTTGGCAAAAGCACAAGCAATTGCAGAGAAACCAGACTTTGGGAATCCCAGATCTCAACAAATAATAAAATAAATAAAAGAAAAGCAAAGAGAAAAAAGAACTGACAAAATCATTTTGAAATCCTAGTCAAAATTCATGGAAAGAAGCAATGAACAATGAATTATTGGGCCTCTGTTGACACGTTCTTATGCAATCCCGTAATTAAAGTCAAGTGTGCTAATAGCATGCCTGACTTTAAATATTTTTTTTTCTTTTTTCTCTCTTTAATTTTTTTAAAATTAATGTTTAATTAATTGAAAGTATAAAATTATAAAACTTATTTATAGAGTATAAGCTGATTGACCTGCACGTGAAAATAACAACTCACCTAAATCAAACATGACAGATGATGAAATGAGATCAGATCTTATTCATGATCTCTTGTTTCTCACTAAAACCTTTTTCTTTTTTTTTGTTAAATTGTTTCTACCTATAATGTATGTCAAAGTTGTTTATGAGAAATGGGGAACCCAATTCATAGGATGCATTGCCGGTGTCAAATTGGATGGATCAAGCTGGATTTTGATTTGATTTTTAAGTTTTTTTTTTTTTAAGAAATTTGGATTTTTTATGAAATTATAAATATAAAAAAATTATAATTATAATCAATTACTATATTTATATAATATATCATTGAATAATTAATTAATTATAAAAAATTTATAATGATAATAATTAACTAACAAATTACACCATAACTAAATATTTGGATGTTTTAAGTTAAAATTATTCAAATTTGACATTTAATTTATTAGAGTTTGAGTAATTTGAAATTCAAATTATTAAATTTTAATATTAAATTAATTTAAATTATTTGACATCTAAGTTATTGGAATTTGAGTCATTTATTTGATCAAATTAAATTAGATCCGATTATAATTGGATAAATTTTTTTTCAGTTTAATTAAAATTTCCTTTCTCATCAATAATCCATGTTGAAAGAGCAACAATAAATAGGAAAGATGATTGGTTTTTGAAATATTCAAAAATAAATAAATAACAAAAAATATTAATTTATGTCAAAAATGTATAACAATTTATTAAACATTTCAAAAGAATAAAAAAATAATTAGACCACGTTCACTAAAAACGATTACTTTCTTTATTTATGCACATTGTAAAAAAGATTGAGGAGACATCAGGTTGCTTTAAAAAGGAAATTATTTGTAAGTAAAATATTTAAAATGTTTATGGACTATTATTAAGATGATATTTAATTATTTATGAATATTTTAAAACTTAAACTTATAAAAAAAAAAAGTTAGAAGTCCGATGATTAATTTGCTTCAAGATTAAAAGTATAATGATAAAATTATACTAATTAAAATATTAATTGTAAATTCAGATTCTCACTTAAATAAAGTGGTAAATTTATATCTTATCTCTATTTTATTTTTTCTTCTTTCCTCAAGGCATTTTCTATTGAATAGAATGCCACCTCAAACTCTTCAATTGATTTTGGCTTTTTTTTTTTATAAAGTTATTTTTCAGATTTTTTAATTATAAAATAGTTTTTTTACAAAGAAGAACTTAATCAAAAAATTAAAAAAAAAATTATCCATGTTAAAATTTGAACTTTAAATTTATTATTTGTTATCTTTTAAAACAAATTTTTTAATTATAAAATATTTTTTAACGACATACTTTATATAATATTTTGTAATTATTACAACTTGATCAAGTTTGATACAAAATTATAAGTATAATGATAAATTTGCATGAAAATTAAAAATATAATGATAAAATTATACCAATTAAAAAAATTAGTAGTAAATTTTTGAACCACTCACATAAATGAAATGGTAAATTAATATTTTATTCCACAAAAGTTTTTCCTAGGAATATTTAAAAGACACTTGTTAAATAATTATACAAAATAATTTAATGCATTAAAAATCATCATGTACATTATTTAAGCATATAAGCCTTTAACACCCAACAATTGTCTTTGGAATACTCATTACCAAAAAAATTGAAAAGCTATAATTTTATCGATCAAAATAAAAATTGAACTTATTATTTTTAATTTCTCAAAAATATTTCTTGAATGAGTTGAGAATGGGCGAGTTATGGTGGTATTTAAAGCCATGTTTTGTTTCAATGCAATTAATTTAAGATATGGGCAATAGAAAGGGTGAGTTGGTGGAGGTAGATGAGTAGTAAATGAATATACAAGAAAGAGTTTTTTTTTTTTTTTTCATTAAACTAACAAATTAAAATCATCCCTAACTAAACGCATTTATATTTTAGTCTTAAATAGAAATTATTTGTCAATATTTGCGTACAAATATTAAATAATTTCATTAATCTTTGACTATAATTAATTCAATATGCACAATCACAATGATAAACCTTATAAAACTAAAGCAAATGTATTTTTTTTTTTAGGCCAAAGTGATATAATCACAAAATTTGCTTTAAAGGAAAGATTTAAGGATAAAAATAAGTGCCAAATAATTTCAACTTATATAGTGGTTTTTTTTAGTAAAAGATGCCCCTAAGTTTTATCTAGCTTAATTGTCTCATCTAATGATTTTATGGTTACATTCTCTCGTATCAATTTGACGTATTTAAAATTTTATTTTCAAAATGTTATTAAAAAATAATAACATCTTAGTTAACAAAGAAAAATAGTTCTTTTTTTTATTAATTTAATTAATTTTTTGGTGATACATCTATGATTTTTATTATTTACATAAAAATTTTTTTGTTAGGTGAGGTAATCCTCTTGAAGACTATCAATTACTTATATAGAGTATGTTCAACTCGAAATACTTTGGATATATAATTATATATATAAAAAGTTTACTTTTATTTGTTGAAAAAAATGATAAAATTTAAAATTAATGTCAAATTTTTACTATATAAAAGATTAATGCTAAGTTTTATCAGTATACTTTAATTTTATTGAATTTTATGACTATACTTTAGATTTAGTGATTTTTTACAAAAAAAATGCTGAGTGAAAATTGAATAAATGATGGAAATCTATCACTTGCATTAAAGGATTTGATTTAAAAATAACAAAATAACTTAGATTTTATGATTTGCGATTCGTTCCATCCTTATCAGATAGAGTGATTTTTTTTTTTTTAAATCGAAATTGGATCGAGAATGGATTTTATATAAAAAATAGTTAAGATGGTTGAAATTAGATTTAATTTATCTGGACTTATTTCAACGTATATATAAAATATATTTAATTATTTACTTAATTATATATAATATTAATAAATTTATTATTTAATATTTTAATAAAAAATTAATTTAATAAAATATTAAATTTATATATAATTAAGATATAAATTAATTACAAAATAATATTTTTAAATTATGGACAAAATATTACATTTTGGCTAGTTTTAACTTTTAATGTTTCAAAATTAAATCAATATATTTTTAATACTTAAATACTATAGATATTTAAATTTTTGGGGTACAATTTATATATTTTTAATTTGTCATCATATAGTAATTTTTACAGTGCCTTTTTACTAAATTAACCTCTAAACTGCTATAAAATTCTGGCTAAAAAAGTATTCTTACAGTTATGTCAAAGGCGTAATTAAGCAAAACTCCAAACCCAGAAGTACGAAACATGTGATATAGTAGTAATGTAGTGAAATTGGATCTCGATTCACCTCTTCCGTATTCATCTCACCTCAATCAATATTCTTGAAGTTCGATTTTTTTCCACTTTAATTTCTTTTTAATTAATAAATAATTGACGCCATCAAGACCCCGACCACCTCTAAGAAAACAAAAACCCCAGAATTTCCCCTCTCGCTCTTCTTCTCGAGAGAAGGTAGCAGCAAAGAAGAGAAAAGGAAACTCTGAAATTTGCTCTTTGAGCACTTTTTATTTTTTTGCTCGAAACCAAGCGGTAAAAAATGGGTTTTGCTTCATTTGCGGGACGAGTTTTCTTTGCTTCAATTTTCGTCCTCTCCGCTTGGCAAATGTAATCACTCTTTCTCTATTGTTTGAGATCTCTTTCAATCTATTTGTTGGGTTGTTTTAGAAATATGTTTATGTTTTAGATCTGTATTTTATTTTATTTTGTTTTTGCTATGGTTTGGGTATTTTTTTGGGTACTTTTGGATCATTTTCTTTAATTTATAAATGTGATTAATGAAGACTTTTGTTGAGGATCTGGGCCACTTTTCAAGATTGTAAATTTGGGAGTTAGTAGCAAAAATGTTTTTTTTTTTTTTCAAATTTTGAATTTTATACTTTATATTTTAAATGTTATAATTTGCCAGGACAAAGAGTTTCTTACTTTTTTGTTTTTTTTTTGGGAGGGGGTTTGAATAAACCTAATAGTTGCCAGTTTAAAACTGGATGGTTAGTTTTAGTGAAAATGGTTGTATTGTTTAAGTACATCCTGGAGATATTATTGTGTAGGCCATGTTTTGTTTTGAGAAGATGAATCTGAGTTCCATGAAGTGGAAACTCATGTGTCCTTGTCTAATCTGGCAGTCGGTTCAATGCCCTGAATTTCTCATGCTTTGCCGAAATCTCATCATCACCATTCTGGTGTGGATGGTGTAATTTCGGTGATTGGCCCTGTACTTAGTTTACTTCACTGTTGCTATATTTAGTTTACTTCTAGTTTACTTCACTGCTGCTATATTTAGTTTATTTCACTGCTGCTGTATTGTTGCCAGTTATTGCACTAATAATCATAAGAGCGGTTAGGCTGTAAAGAGGTCGGGTAGGACCAGTCATTAAACGCTAATGATATGTTGTAGATATAGTGATATATTTAATATGTTGGCAGGTTCAATGAATTTGGGGTTGATGGCGGGCCTGCTGCTAAGGATTTGATACCAAAGCTTGATCTTGCCAAGAAACACGTATCTTCTCAACTCCATGTAAATTTGCCTGATATTGAAGTAAGATTTTATTTTCTTCTCTTACTAACTTGTAATGAATTTCTTTCTTATTTTAATATATTAAGTTTGTGTTAATATGATATATCTTTTTCGCATTGCTCTAGATGTACTTTTTTTTTCTTACATGGAGACATTTTTACATAGGTTAAACAATTAGTTGCAGCTGCCATTGCTTTGAAAGGACTTGGTGCTATTCTATTTGTATTTGGTCATGGCTTTGGAGCCTTCCTCCTGGTTAGAATTTCATTTCTTTTTGGTGATGATTTTGATTACATTTGAACTTAAAAGGAAGTTTATGTATGCAACTGCACCTAGCGGTTTCTTCTGATTCTACAATTATGTCTCATTTAATTCTCCTTTCTTTTGCCATAGTTTGTCTACTTGCTGGTTAGCACTCCTCTTCTCTATGACTTCTACAACTATCATCCCAATGAGCCCCAATACTCTGTTCTGCTCAGTGATTTCTTGCAGGTATGTACAAATGTATGCCTAACGTGTTCCTAGGCGTTATGACGCGAGAACTTCATTGATTTTTTTTTTTAATCAATGGCAGTGTGTTGCACAATGTGGTGCGTTAATTTTCTTCTGGGGGATGAAAAACTCAATACCAAAAAGGCAACTAAAGAAGAAGGCCATTAAGCCAAAAGCTGCTTAAGTATATTGAAGAAGCAGCTGGTAAAAGGTGGAAAGTTCTTCAGGTTTTCATATTTAAACCATGTCTAGTAGTTGCTGTGCAGCGCCAGATAATATTTTGCAGATCTACGCAACACTTGATTGTTTCCCAATTTTAGGAGTTAAAATGTTTTTTATTAGTTCTTTATTCACTTAAACACTATGTGTTGCCTCTTGTTTATTTTCTATGAAAATTTGATTTCTGAGTTCAAAAATTAGGGTTTTAATGAATACTTTTATTTCCTGGTTTAGACTTCAAATGACTTAATCTATATTTTATGGTACTGGAACCATGGCTGCCCTTTAAAGCAGCAAACTTTCAGTAATTATCAATGTTTATTGCATCCATTCATGTATTCCATAATGGAGCAAGATACTGCATCTGATATGATTATTAGTTCACGGGATAGGATGGATTCATAGAGAACTGGAAAATATCAGGATCCCGGCTTTAATTTTTATTGTTCTTTTGCATTTTTGATCTTTGGATTATGACTTTTTCACCTCACCTCTCTTTACTTTTTCATTCTTCCACTGCCATTCAGGAAGTTGCAGTGGATGTTCTCAAGATGAATATATGCATGGTTTGGGTCATATTTTTCTGCCTGTAATAATTTACCTGTAAGTAATGCAAAGTAAAAGCCCAAGACTAGGATTAACGCCTCTGCTGGGCCTAGGAGTGTTGTGGTGGAATGCACAGGGCAAAGTCGTTCTAGCTCTGCGAGAATGGACGCCTATCATAACTTATATGTTTATCTGGTTTTTTTTTTTTTTTTTTTTTTTTTTTGGGTTTGAGACTCTCTATATCTGATAATCACTTTGAATTTTGATTAATTTGAAGTTGAGCTAAGCTGAATCGGATTTTATTAGGGAAGCAATCTCTCTAACACGTTTTTTTTCAGTCGTAAAACTCAAAATCAAAATTGAACTCTTTATTATTAGGAGTAATAGGCATAGACAATCTAATAATTTGTACATATATATTTGTCAAATGCTTATAAAATATAAAAATTATTTTATCTTAATTAGTATAAACATATTTAAACATAAAATATGGTTTTTAGATTTTTCTAAATTTATGCATTTTTTGCCAATTTTTTAATTCATATAATTTTCATATAGCTTTCATGCCGAATCATCTTGTTTAAAATTACGAAGTAAATTACCTTTATGCCTCAACTTTCTTGGGAGGTAAGCTGGCATTTTCACGTCCAACTGAAATGAACTTTTGTACTCATTGTTGCGTTGATTATGTAGGGGTTCCGAGTTACGGCACAAGGACTAGCAATTACGGGTAATGCAAGCAAAGCAAGACAGAATCAATGTTGAGTAAAGCTAAGAGTAAAATGTACCAAATGGTTATCGACTAATTGGTAAACAAGATTTCAAAAAAAAAAAAATGTTTAACAAGATCTCAAAATAATTTTGAGTAGGAAATAAGAAATGCATTGATAAAACAAGTTTTCAGTCTTTCACTATCATACTAATTTTCCTATAAAAGACTTTGACACGTTTTTTTTCCTTTTTTTTTTCATGTTACACTTTATTTTTTTACACCATAGTTAATACTTTTGTAGAAAAGAAAATAATGTATAAAAGTTTACAATATTATGTTACACTTCTAAAAGAAATATTAAACACGTTTCTATAATTTAAGTATGGTATATGATAAAAAAAATTAAATTTATGGATATATTATGATTTCAAATAATTTAAAAAATATAGAAAAATATATGCATCTTATCAATTAACTAGAAATCGACCCCGCACACCACAGTGCAGCATATGGAGCGCGAAAAAGCTTATGATGTCGTGAGTGTGTTCATTTTGACTTTGGTTTCTTTTTTTTTTTTTTTGTTTATATTTACATATTATATATAGTAATCAAATTTTGAATTCAATGTTTGTTTATTTGAAAGATTGCGTCGTTGTTGAAGATACCTTTTCTTGATGAAGAGGTTGCTAATAATTCTGTCCCACGGAAGGTAAGAATTTTAAGCTGAAGTATGCCAATGATGGTGGCTATATATTGACCAATTAGAGCTTGTAGTACTAAAATTACTAAAACTAATGTGCAGATGGGACACGCTGATGGGCATAAACCTCAGAATACCAGGAAGGATGGAGCCTTCACTTGGACTGATGTGAAGGACCTAAAGCCATCAGTGGCACCGGGTAATTAGAAATTTCCAATTTTTCACCTTGTACCATCTTCTCACTTTTTTGTTTGAATGGATCTGTGAAACATTGATGGTGCACCTTGTTTACTGCTGATTCTAAGCAGTTTCTTTGGATATTGTGGTTCTTAATATTTCCAGTTTTTATTTCTATTGCTTTGGTCTTACTTCCATCTTCTTATACATGGCTATTGGTTATGCAGAAAGTTCAATGGATAAAAGTGTCAAAAATGAGTCCTTGGTCAAACATGAAGGTAATGAGTTGGAGGAACCTACTTTGACTGAATGCAAGTACAGGGAGGTCATATTTGGTGAGGAAGCACTAGGGATATCTTCCACAGAGCCATATTGCTTAGGTTGCCCTATTCGTGGGGGTCACCTAAATATTTTGCAACATTATCCCATGCAGCAGGTATAGCCGCTATGTTCATTGGCTTTCCTACATTCAAGGAACATGCATGTTATTTCCCCTTTTAGGGTTTAGCAAATCACATTGCAGCAATTACACCTTGAATTATCTTGATCCTGCTCAATTTGTTGTTTTACATTGAGATAATAAACTTCATTATTGATACAGTTGCACTGATTGTTTTAAAAAAGGGACAAAGTTACTACTTTATTAAGATTACTTTATTATCCTGCAGGTCCTTGAAGATCTGCATGATCTATGGGACTGGATTTTGTTAGAGAAATTACATATCCCTCACCAAGAAAGGAGCTTATGTTTTGCTATTCTTGTTGTGCAAGAGACATTTTGATAATCGTGGTATTTAAAAATTGATTATCATTTTCCAATTGGGAAAGTCTCATCCTTTGTTTCTGTATACTCTGTCATGTGGTAGAAGATCCAGATTCAGTTTGTGTGTGTCAATAAGATCACCCCTTTATCTGATTGACTATATCTCTTGAATATCTGCTGTGACTGAATGAAATGCTGTAGATTATATGGGAGTATTTGTAATTTACAATTATGTGGGTTGTTAAGAGCAGAGATAAAGGAGATCTTATCTATTGTACTGCAAGATTTGTGCTTTAGCTCAGCAGTGGTACATCAGGCGATAAGTTCTTCTCATACATCTTAGATGCAAATTTAAATCAAGTTTTAATAACTGCATTGAACTGAATGATGTATCAGCCCAGTTAGAACTTAGTAATTACTTTTGTTAATATTGGCACTTGCCTGTTACCTCAGCAAGGTGCAAATCTTTAGAGTGGTGATCCCATGGTTGTGTGATTAGCTTTTCCTCATGTGTTTTTGATGGATTCATGGATTGTGTAGTATAAGTTTCTCATGATATGATATAGGCACTCTATTAGGGATCTTTTGTTTTCCTTGAATGATACGAATTAGACAAAAGTGGCTTCCTCCATGAAAGTTTCTGACTCATTTACAATCTGTACATATGCATGTGTTCTTACTCTTGTATAAGGGCTTGTATCTCTGTCATATGGTGTTCTTTCATGAGATTTGCTTGTCCCAGCTTTACTAGTAGAAATGCTCTTGAAGTAGTTAATTACTCTTTGGTTTGTGTATTTGCTTCAAATATGATTTCAGGGAGGCCTGGCAGCAATTTTTGGGAATGGATTATCGATGGCATGTGTTGTAAATATGGGTGCTCAAGTGACATCGGTCATTTGCATTGAGGTAACTGACTCAAATAAAATATGTTGCTTTTATTATTTATGTACATTTATTCTTTGGTTCCGATTGGGAGTAAGGGATCACAAGCTGAAATTATTTAAATGGAATACTGTACTTTCAAGTCCCTCCTGTTGAGGGAATTTCAAAGGATTAGGTTTTGAGATAGCTTGGAAGTTGGAAGGGTAGTTCACCTCCAAACCCTCTCCCTCCCTTTAAAAAAAGGAAAAAGAAAAAACTAAATAACAGGATTGAGGAAACCTTTTTCTATGTTTTAACATCTTATACTCATCCAATATCAGTTTGATACCTGTTATTTTTTGTAACATCATCAATCTTGGAGTGCTGTCATTACAATATTTCCATTTAGCTTTAGCACCATGACAACCTCCATTAAACACCCTGTTACCTGTCATAATACCGTTGGTCTTCCACTGTTGTCATTACCACCATAATATTATATTTAGCTTAAGCACCATCACCACCTTTTCCTTAACTGGATTGATACTAATTGAAAGACTATTGCTCCCACAATCATACATGGAAATCATGGTAGTTGGTTTCTCCACCAATGCCACTATAACTGACACTGTTATGAAAATTATTAGAAGAAATGAACACCTTGACTATGATGTTATCATTTTGGAGTGACCACTGTCAAGAAAAGCATCTGGTAGCATTCACATACCACAGTTTTGGTTTTGCTATTTCCTTGCAAACTCTTCTTTATGCACGTAGAAGTAAAGAAGACTGAATCAATACGTGGTTTATTTTGTGCTTGGTATTGTTATTAGTATCATAACTGGGAAATGACTAATTTATGAGTTCCATGGTTTTACTCTTTTAATAACTCATCTGATGTGCAGGATGGAGTGGCTCTACCTAATACAGAGAAGACTTTATCCTTTGGTGGAGAGGTTTGATTTCTCATTCTTTCTGTTCCTCAGCTTTCCTTCAGGCGGAGTTAGTAGCTTCATTGTTGAATGTTTAACTAATGTTGATGTTGGTGAAATCTGTTTGTGCCCATTAACTTGAAGGGTTCATCTAGAACTTCTCTACCTCAGATTACAATAAAGATATCTTACTATTTTATGTTGGTGATCTCATTTACTTTTTCTTTTCCAGGATATATCAAGATGTTTACTTTGGACTCAGAGGCATCATCAGACATGGCCACAAATTCGTACTGACATTTTGACAAAGCCTATAGATCTGTTGATGCTGAACAGGCTAAAAGAGTCCTATTGTGAAATCAAGGTGAATCATGTGGCTCCTGAGCCTGGTACTCTTAAGTTTCTTTGCTGTGGAAACACTCTTATTGTACTCTCTCACTGTACTGTTGCACAGAAGGGTGAACTTGATGCTCTAGCTGTAGTTCATTCTTATGAGGATGCCATGCCTGCTGGATAACTGCTCTCAATCTACATTTTCAATCAAACTCAGATATCATTTTCTTTCTTTTCTTGAAGGATTTACTGTTGATGGTTCATTTTAAGTAGGTTCCTCCTATTGGTTTGTTCTACCTGATACTTTTGATTCCTGAATTATATCCTTCGACACCCCATTTGTGGTTAGTAATACTTGTCCAAGTTATTGTCTTTTCTGTAGAAGTAGTTTTGAATTATTCCTTAAGCACTATTTTGATGGTGTTTTCCACCAGGTTTCATGACTATGAAGATATGCTGGAAGAAACATGGCATATTGAATTCCCAAGAAGATCTGACATGCCAGATGGTCTATATCCTGGCATTAGTGCTGGTTTACTGATGTGGGATAACTACCCATTTTTTTCATTGAAACCAAAGAAAGAAGAGAAGGTTGGCCTAGCAGAAGCCATAACCGGTAGCATTCGTTCAACAGGTAGGTTTTCGTTCTACTAATTTAGCATGTCTAATAAGCTATAATACTATCCCAATCTAAACCTTTTGGTTCTTTTCAATTGACAGGTCGCATAGACCTGCAAAGAAAATTATTTTGTAGCATACAATTGGTGGGTTTGTTAGAAGTATTGACCACATGACTACATGAGATGCTTTTATTTTTTAATAATTGAAGTTTTAACTTGGTTTTATGCTTCAGATTGGTGGAGTGGCTTTAACTAGCGGGTTATTTCCTGCTGTGGAGGAGAGGTTGGTTTCTCTCTCTCTCTCTCTTGCCCCATTTGTCATCCTCCTACTTAAAATATATATGATTCTCGTTAACATTATAGGCAGTTAAGATATTCTACAAAGACATGTTGAATAAAAAAAATTAAGATGTCTATTTTGGAAATTCAGCATTCTAGCTAACTATTCGGATCCTTACCTTTGAAAGTAGGTGTGTTTACCTGCTTATTTGAAGCCTACATTATAAAGTATCAGGCTGGAAGAGCACTAACTTGGGTTAGGTGAAATGCCCTAGTTCTCTCTACTTGCAGTGTTGACTTAGAATGCCTTAAGTGCATTGATTGTCAAGAAAATGGTAATAATTGTCTTCTACATTATCTTGTGTTTGACATTTCCTTGCATACCATCATCATGGAAATTTTAGTGACTGGATCTTACTCTGCTTTTTATTAATTCATCACCTCAGTAGTTATGAGAATTATATAAATGCTGGTTTCTTATGTGCTCCATTATTTTGGGCTTAGTACTGGTCTGGAATGCTCGTACTTTGTATATCCACTTTCTTTATTATCTATTACCTTGATTAGTGGAGTAAGTTAAAAGAAACATATTGACATCCATTTTAACAAGTCTCCGATATAATAGACTTTTTCTTGTGCTATTTAAAATGCAGTGGTATTAATTTAGTTTCTGTAGGAGATTCCAGCACCCAAATCATCTTATCTCTTCTTTTATATACTTGCAGAGTCTTACATGCCATTCCTTCAAATGAAGCGATTGATAATGTTGAGGTAAGTCTGCCATTGACTGAATTTTAATCTTTTGTGCCAGCTTGTAGCCACTTCAATGTGGTTAGAATTCAAGTATATTATCAATCTTGATATTTAGATGGACTTAATTTTAATATTGAATATATAAGTAATAATTCCTGGTCAATGCAATATGTTGCTTTGGACATAACTATTTGTGAAAAAGGAATATTTAGGGGTCAAAAATTATATACCATCAGCGATATTTAGATTAACTAAATTTTTTTTATATTGTAAATCAAAAGAAAAATACAAGATCTTTTATGTCCAACATTATTTTATGATTAGTTTAAGTCAGTTTTATACTTCAATTAGGTTCTAGGCTGTTTGTGGTTTTCTGTTCCTTATAATTTGTCTCTTTCTTTGTTTACCTATGGATGCTGATTTTAATGTTCTTGGATTCTCACTACTAAATAGGTTTTGCAATCAATACCAAATCCGATGTGTCTTGAAAGGGCGGAGCTGTAAGTCATCTACCATCCTTTTCTAAGTTTGGGACTCTTTTGTGTACAGTACAATGAAAGTGCATTTTCTTATCGTATTTTGCTTATCCCATATCTTCATAGGGGTGAAATTTTACAGTTTAA
Organism: Durio zibethinus; assembly: GCF_047325235.1. Taxonomy (NCBI): domain Eukaryota; kingdom Viridiplantae; phylum Streptophyta; class Magnoliopsida; order Malvales; family Malvaceae; genus Durio; species Durio zibethinus. The sequence goes on along the minus strand of NC_143183.1, from coordinate 18,104,743 downwards.
AATTTAAATTGATAAATGCTAGAGAGAAATTACTGTCATCGTAAGTAACTACTATAAAAACTAGGTTAACTTTTTCACATCGGGGGAAGCTAGATGTTAGAAAATGCATAATCTGTATCTAGTGGAAATTTTCTTTTATGATGTGAGATTGGAGGTTAGATCACTCGTATGTATGCTGTTGTTGATAAATGAGATAGTGAAGGTAATATTTCTTTTGTTATGTGTGAAGTAAGATGCATTCTACTTTGCACGTTATATTGGTAATGCTCCATGTTTCTTTTTTGGCCAATGCTCCTTGGTTCTGTTTACAGCCTTTACGCAAATTGCTTCTTGTGTTATCTCAACTGCAGCTGTTCTAGATTTGCTTATTTACTTCAAATGCAATCCTTATGTTTCTTGTATACTCTTTATACAGATCCTTGGAGTTCTAGATTTTGGTCGAGATGCTTGGGTAAATCGAGATTACTGGATCCGCAATGGGATTCACATCGAGAATGGCAGGAAATACAAGGATTGTTATTTCCTTCAAGCACAGGCAATGTGCTACATAAATTCTTAGAAGTTGGTTGATAGAAGAGGACTTCTCTAAGCAATGTCAAAGCATTTTTCTACTAGGATATGTTCAACCGCTCAATGGGTAATTCAGTTTTTGCTTTAAAAAAACTTGATCATCCTTGGTTGTGTGGCAGTGAACAATCAGAAATATCATCAAATTTGTACAGCATGTATTACTAGTTTTCATTGTCAATGGAGATAAGTATTCGTCTGATTAGTTCGTCGTCCTTCAATTAAAGGGTCGATTCTAAAATGACGTGTCTCAGACAGCAAAACATCCCACATGGAGCGAAGAACCCCAGTAGCAGAAAAGAGTTGTCTATTTACTAGCTTAGCAAACCACATGTAATAGTTAAAAGGGTCGGTTGGCTAAATATGCCACGCCCACCCTCGTCTGGTGGGTGCTGTATGGCTATCAAGACATATGGCCGACATAATTTGTGGAACGCCATAGGGTTGGCTCGCTCGGCCGACCCTCCATCTCTAGTCTATAGTTATGAACGAAACCTCAAGAAAATCTTATTGCATACAATAGCACACTTTTCAAATCTTCTGTTTTAAATTAAAAACAACATTCGATTATTCAAATAGTAAAAACCATTAATCAAAGCCTCGGTGTAGCATACGCTTTGGTGGTCAATCCAAGCTTGGCACAAAGCTCCGGATACAACCCTTTCCTGATCTCGGCGAACACGTCTGTTTTAAATTAAAAACAACATTCGATTATTCAAATAGTAAAAACCATTAATCAAAGCCTCGGTGTAGCATACGCTTTGGTGGTCAATCCAAGCTTGGCACAAAGCTCCGGATACAACCCTTTCCTGATCTCGGCGTACACGTCGCCGTCCCACTTTCTCTTCGCCAAATCCTCCGCCATGCGCACGCTAGCTTCCTGCACTTCACCCTCGCTATCGTACGCCGCCTCCACGATCCCTCTTTTCTCCGCCTCGTCTCCCTTCATCTTCAATCCCCGCAGTAACATATTGCGCCGAGTCGATGCTGCACCGATCTTTCCCCTAAACAACGCATCGAAGTAATCGGGAATCGTTAACCCTATGTCCACCTCGGGCATGTAAAGAACCCCTCGATCTCGCCTCATGATTACGTAATCGTGAGACAAAGCGAGGATGAATCCGGCGGCGGCAGCATGGCCGGTGATGGCGGCAAAGGTGGGCATCGGGAGGTTGATTAGAGCGGCGACGACAGGCTTTAACAATTCGACCAGTTGGCTTAACCGTTCTTGAGCTCCTTTTTTGGATCCGGCGGATTGCGCCCAGCCGAGGTCAAAGCCATTGGAGAAAAATCTGCCTTGGGCTGTGGTAATAAGGGCCGAGCCACTAGTTGATTGGGCCTTAGCCTTGGAGAGAGCGGAGAGAATGGAGCTGATGAGAGTGGGATTGAGGCGGTGCTGATCGTCGCCGGTCAAGGTTAAAATAAAGAGGCCGCCGCGTTTCTCCAACGTACACATGGTGAGTATTGACTTTCTTTCGTGTCTTCGACACAAGCTTTGTAATGTGTACCTCCTCTTCAATCTTAAACAGTTAAACTAGTGTTTTTCTTTCCTCTTATCTTATTTATTTGGTTTTATTTAATTATTATTTACTTGATTTTTTTTTGAACTAAAGTTCAAATTAAAAGAAAAGAAATCTTTTTAATGTAATTAAAAATCTTTTTGACGTTACATTATTAGATTATACTGACTATTTAAAATGGAAATAATGTAATTTGAATCATTTAATCCTCAAATTTTAATTATTATTTTTTTTGGAAAAACATCATATGAAATCATGTGATTTTTTTCTTAACAAAAAAAAAAGTTAGGTTTCTTTTTTATTATGTTGATTAGGACATTGAATTGTGTTGAATGATACAATGAGTAATTTTTTTTGTTTTATAAATTTCACTTTTTTATTTATTTTAAAATTCAAACTAAAAAATTAAAAAAATATATGGATGAAACATTTGTACTAAATAAAAGAAAATAAAGATTTATTCATTTAATAAATTAAAAACTCAACCTTTGCTCATTGGTGGGAAATGGGAATCCCCTCCATGCATCATCCGAGATTGCGTTTTATAACTGGACCTGATCCAAATGGAGCGTGGCCTAAAAGTCCACAACTCTTACTAAAAATACAAGAATCACAAAGCGAAAATCCAGTCTCTCTTCATTCCACAAAATAAAACAAGTGACAAGCAAGATTTTCCGGTGACAGATAAACCAAACCTCACAAGCTTCAAATTAAGATGGCTACAACACGATGCAACGGACAATTTAAATTTAAAACTGACAAGTTTAAGCCACGATTACAAAAGTAGCAAGCATTGCAATTAACATACCCTGGTTTCAAGTACTGTCGGTCTTGTCTTCCTGCAAAAAAAAAAAAAAGGACAGTTTTCAAGTATTATGACCAATCACATCTGTCTTAACTTCCACCAGGAAATGAAACTACTCTCTTAGATGATACGGACATACACAGTCCCAAGGACAATGTGAGAGGGTTTACAACATACGAGGCAGCTGGGATAATAATAAATCTTCTTGACCAAATTGAGAGGGTGTGGATGATTCTCTTCTTCAAAAGTATTTCCAAGTTTGATAAATACAACACTACAAGCGTTGCATTGTCGTTCATACTCGTGATAAAAGAGGAGGGGTGTTCATGTCCTTGACATTTGAGAGTATAAGGAATTGCACATCGAAGGCAAAAATACACCTCATATTCTTTACATTCATAGGTAAAGCTATTACAGATGCACTTACATATTCGACATTTGAAAATGCGATCTCAAGTAAGGATGCGAGAGTGTCGGCAGATGGGAAACAAAATTAGCTTATACTTATGTAATTCAGCACAAGATTTGTGAAGAAAGAAATCACATTGTGAACAGAAGAAAAATGAAGATGAGTTGAATAGCATGCATCGTTCAAAACATTTATCATCAAGTTCAGGAATTTTTGCTACAGGTAAAGTTTTCGATTTCTCTAGCGTTTCAATATGCAGGTTCTATTTTCTTCTTTTTCATCCATGTAAAAGAAACTGATAAATTATGGATTTGTGATGATGTCCTACGCTCTCTGCAGTAATCATCACCATCGTTATTCTTGTCATAATGATCGTCATTGGTATAAGGAGAGAAGCTAAAGATATTAGGAACTCTGGCTATAAATGAACCAAGTCGAGTATCCTCCTGTTCAAGTTCAGTTCGATTAGTAATAAACGAGTTTATAAATGAAAGAACTCTTAACGAACTCCACAACATATGTTCGAGCTCGATTCACCTATTTTTAATGAGTTTTAGCCTCGATTCACCTATTTTCAATGAGTTTTAGCCGAACACAAACGAGCTCCAACTTTAAGTTTCAAATTTAAACTTTCAGCTCATTATTGTTGAAAAATTGCAATATTCACAACTAATTGTTGATTTTGTTGAACAAATATTAAGTGGATTATGGGAATTTATAGGCTTTACTCATATCTTATGTTGGTTCTTAAGCTGTGTGGGATTCATTTAAGTAGTAACAGAAGTCTAGTAGAAGAAAATGATGGGAATATGTAAGCTTTACTTATCCCTTGTTTTGGTTCGTAATCGATGTAGAGTTATTCAAGACGTTTATGGCCAAAAAGCTTTCAATAATTCAATTCAATTTTTATAAGGTGATTATTCAAAGCGTTTTTGCCAAAAATGCCTTAGAATAATTTTCAATTCTTAGGTTTTAGGGTTTAAAGGATTAATTAAGGCGTTTTCTAAGCAAAGACAGCTTAAATAATCCCTTAGCAAAAAAATTGAAGGATATTATTCAAAATATTTTTGGTCAGAAATATTTAATGGGGTTATTCAAGGCGTTTATTTTCAAAAACACTTTCAATAATCTACTTCAATTTTTATGGGATTATTCAAGGCATTTATGACAAAAAATGCCTTAAATAATCCTTAATTTTTAAGGTTTAGTGTTTAAAGAATTATTCAAGGTGTTTTCTAAGCAAAAACGTCTTGAATAATCCTAAAAAAAAATTTGGAAGGGATTATTCAAGGTATTTTTTGCCAGAAACACCTCAAATAATCCTTTACAAAAAATTTAATGGGATTATTCAAGGCCTTTATGGCCAAAAACGCCTTCAATAATCTACTTTAATTTTTATGACGTGATTATTCAAGGTATTTTTGACAAAAATGCCTTAAATAATATTTAATTTTTAGGGTTTAAGGGATTATTTAAGGAATTTTTTAGCCAAAAAGGCTATGAAAAAAGGAAAGAGAATTATTTAAGGTGTTTTTTTAGGCAAAAACACCTTGAATAATCTTCAAAAATTTTTTGGAAAGGATTATTCAAGGCCTTTTTGGCAAAAAACGTATTGAATAATTCCTTAGTAAAAAAATGGAAGGTTAATAATCAAATTTATTCATGAACATTAAACAAGATTGTTCGCAAACATAAACGAATCAAACAGACCTCTGTTCATATTTGGTTCGTTTAACAAAGAACATAAAAATGCTTTTTAACATCGTTTGTTAAGTTTAATAAACGAACATAAATGAACAAAAATCGAACATGTTCACAAACAGTTTATCAAAAGTTCTATTCATTTACACCTTTATTAGGAACAATACTCACCTCTCCTGATTTCTGACACTAACCATGGATAAATTCCTCAATGACATGGAAAAGAAGAAACCAATCAGATGTACTTATCAGCAGCTAAGGATTGCAACTGTTAATTTTACAAATTTGTTGGGTTCAGGTGGTTTTGGAGCAATGTACATGGGAGTTTTCAATAATGAAACCTTAGGTTAGGTCCAATACCCTAGTTCTTTCTATTTGCAATATTGACTTAGAATGACTTAAATGCATTAATTGTGAAGAAAATGGTAATAATTGTCTTTTACATTATCTTGTGTTTGACATTTCTTTGCATACTATCATCATGGAAATTTGAGTTACTGGATCTTACTGTGCTTTTTATTAATTCATCATCTCAAGAGTTATGAGAATAATATAAATGCTGGTTTTTTATGTGCTCTACTATTTCAGGCTTGTTACTGGTCTAGAATGCTTGTACTTTCTATATTTACTTTTTTTATTATCTATTACCTTGATTAGTGGAGTAGGTTAAAAGAAACATATTGACATCCATTTTTTACTTGTCTTCAGAATAATAGACTTTTTTTTGGTGCTATCTAAAATATAGTGGTACTAATTTAGTTCATGTAAGAGATTCAACACCTAAATCATCTTCATCTCTTTTTTTATGTACTTGTAGAGTCTTACATGCCATTCCTTCAAATGAAGCGATTGATACTGTTAAGGTAAGTCTGCCATTGACCTAATTTTAATCTTTTATGCTAGCTTGTAGCCACTTTAATGTGGTTTGAATTCGAGTATATTATCTATCTTGATATTTAGATGGCATTAATTTTAATATTGAATTTATAAGTAATAATTCTTGGTCAATGCAATATGTTACTTTGGACATAACTATTTGTGACGTCAATATATTGAATTTGTAAGTAATAGTTCTTAACCATATAACTAATTGTGAAACAGGTATATGTAGTGGTAAAAAATTATATACCATCAGTGATATTTAGATTAACTAAATTTTTTTATATTGTAAATCAAAAGAAAAATACAAGATCTTTATGTCCAGGGATAGATCAAAGATTTATATTCAATGGAGACAAATATATATAATACTGAATATATATAAATTAATTAAAATGCATTAAAAACTATTTTATGTATATATAAAATAACATATTATAATTGTTATTTACAAGATTTCATATTTTGATAGCCTTGTAAGAATCTTTTCATTATCAATATTACAAAATATATCTTTCTCTATATATGTAACCAAATAAACATTCATCTAAGAATCTTTCATTCGATTGTGCAAACAATTCTTCATAATTTTCATAGCAGAAAAAATTCTTTCAACTAAAGCAGTAGATATTGGTAATATCAAAGCTAATTTCACAAGTATACCAATGGATATAAAAAATATTTCTTTGTCTCAACAAGTTTTATGGAGAGGTCACTGATGCTTTTCAAACTTGTAAACTCATCATGAGATTTTAAATCAACAATATAAGTTTCAAGTTGATTGTTAAGAACTAGTAGTTCCACATTAGAAAATTCATTTGGATAAAATTGAGCAAGATTGGTCAAGTTTTCCTCATTAAAAGTTATAAAAGATAAACAAGGATTTAAAGCCACATAAAGAAATAACTCAATAGTCACCCCATTAAAATGATTGTTGAGCTTTTGGAGTTACATATCAATTACCGTATAAAACAACTCAACCCAATAATAATGTAAATTTGTCATTGTTGAGCATTACTTTGAGGTCTTCCACTAGTTACAAACATATCATCCATTTTTTGGATGCCAATATTGTTTCTTTCACAAAATAAAGAAAGCTCATTGTGCAAAGATTCCCATCCATCATCTTTTATCATTTGTAGTTGTTGCTTTGTTACTCTTACTAATGCCATTGCATTCACAATATTTTGATATCACCTTTGTAATGCAAATGAGAATTCATTTGTAATCACTAAGAGATTTTTATCAAATGTAAGTTGAAAGCAAAGTTAAAAGATTTAGTTAAATCTAATAAGTTAGAAGCTTCAACTTTTTGCTCTAAGCTATTCCTATTCTTTACAATAATTTCAAGCACATCAATAATAGAACTAAACATAAGGATCAAATTTATCAAAGACCCATAATGTGAACCCCATTGTTTCTCCCTCGATCATTGAAGACTTTTTTCTTGATTTAAACCCTTTATTATAGAAAGTTCACCAACTTGTAATGTTTCAACAACATTATCAAGTTGTTTTTCTTAAAGAACATCTCTTCATTTACACAAAGTCCTAACAATATTCATTACATTTGTCACAATATTGAAAAGAAATGCAATTTGAACATGATTCTTTATCATAGCTACAAGTGTCAATTAAAGTTAATGAGCAAAACAATAACCATATTAAGTAGATACATTATCTTTCATTATCAAAGTTTTTAGACCATTGAGTTCACCTTGCATGTTATTGCTCCATCATGACATTACCCACGAATCCTTGATGTACTTAAATTATGCTTAGAGAATATGCTTCAATAACTGTTTTAAGTGAAAAATCGATTGTACCACTGAAATGTACTACACCAAAAAAATGTTCAATAACATGCCCTTTAGAATCTACATAGTGCAAAACGATACTAGCTTGTTCTTTGATTGAAACATCACGAGATTCATCAAGTAAAATGAAATATAATCCATCTCCAAGATCTTCCATGATAGTACTGGTAGTCTAAATTGTTACGACATGAATAAAATCATTTTGAATATCATGTGCTATCACTTTTGAATTTCTTGATGCATTCTCCAAAACAACACTATTGATGGTTTTATTATGATTGACAAGAAATATAAAAAGCTCAAGAAAATTTATTTGATTGTGAGAATTGTCAGTTTCATCTTTATCAAGAAATGCCAAACCTTAACATAAAAAAAAGCAAGTGCAATCAAGTGTTGCAGTTAAGTGAACTCGATGATATTTTTTTGCTTGATCAGATTATTTTCTAAAAGCAAATTGAACATATTACTTTTGATTTGGCAAATCTTAATAACTCTTCTAAGCTCTGTTATAAGCATATTAGGACCTCCAACTGAATATCAAATCTTTGATTTTTTTCCAATTTGTGAATCCATCTTAAACAAAACAGTCACCATCTATTTGCTATCCAATATCAGGTCTACAAAGATAACGACACAAATAAAAAGTGAAATTTTTTTCTATACTATATTCCAATTATTATAATGGTTTTAAGAATCGTTCGACGAATTTAAAAACACAAGGAGTCGTTACCATTTTTTTTGGCTAAATGCAATTAACCATCTATTACAACTTACATTTTTAATAAAATCTTAAAATTAATTAAAACTTTACTAAAAAGATAATTTTTGGGTTGCGAAAATAGTTTGGACTTTAAAGTACGTTACACATGGGAAAAGATGAGCACTCCCATGGCACCTATTTTAAAAAGCGATATCCATTTTAAAAAATAGTATCAATTAATTATATTTTACCTTTTAATCTAAACAAAGACGTCTTAATTTTGGTATTTAAAAAAAATAATTTCCTTAACTTCTCTCCCTTTTTTTTTTTATAATTTTGGCTTTTGAGTTTTTATTTTCATTTTTTATCATCTCACTTTTTTTCACAAAATTTTTCCTTTTTTATTTTTAAAATTATTATTCTATTTTTTATTTGAAAAAATATATTAGAATTTTGCTATTGAAAAACTCTTAAAATCTTTCGGTACATTAGTAACATTAGAAAAATTTTCTTACCTGAAGATTTTTTTGGAATCTTTATTTTAATTTTCTTAGAATCACATTCTTGGAGGTTCGTATCTATTTTTTCTATGTTCATGCAACGCAAATAATGGGACATAATATTCATACATTGATATGAAAACTTTATTTGGGTATTTACATTATTTTATTTTCAATTATTTATTACTTATCCTTTTTTGTAGAAAAAATATTCTTTAATAATTTTCCTTTTTAATATTTTTATATATTTTTCACATTTTCCACATTTTTAGAAGAAAAAGGAAAATTTTTATTCATTGAAAATTTTTATAAATACTTCAATACGCTAGTAGTATTTAAAAAATCTTTTCACTTAAAAATTTCATAAGAATCATTATGAAAATTTCCTTAAAATCTCATTATCAAATAAAAATTTTCTTTTTCACATTTTTTATTTATTAGTAACATTTTTTCTTGTTTTCTTTAGAATAAATACTATAAACTTTTGGACTTCATTATTTTTTAAATTTAAATTTTATTTCTACTAGCACTATTTTATTATAGAAAATATTTAAATGTCAATTTTAGGGATTAAGATTTTAAACATGTATAAATAGGAAAAAAATAACTTGATGAAAATTAGAAAAATAAATAAAATAACATAAAAAAGAAACCTAAATCAACTGGTCAATGGTCTAGAGCAGCTCAGCTCGATTTAGTTGAACCGATCTTAAATTTAAGAAAGAGTTGGGTAGTCTAAAAGAGGTTCAGTAGGATCAGTCTGGCGATTTAGTTGAATCAGTTCCAGGTTTGAAATAGAAGTGGGTTGTGGGTCAAGTCTAGTCGGCGCGCAGATCTGCTTTCTTAAAACGCACCATTTCATCATTTTTTAGCTATAAAAGGATGAAATTTATTTTTCAAAAACTATTTCTACTCTTTTTAGAAAAAAAAAAACCTTTAGCCTTTTTAGCTTTTCTCCTTGAAGTTGTCATTGTCATTGGCCTCAGAAAATGCCCAAAAAACATTAGAAAATTCCTCTCGGTCTCTTTTTTTCATTTTCAACCTCATTTTTACCTGAAATTGCCCAAAAAAAAAATCCTAAATCAATTTTCAAAGTTTTACAAAAATTTCTTATTTTCTTATTTTTGTTGTTGTTTGTTTTTAGCCTTATGATTCCCCATTCCAAGGGATGTGTTTGGGATTTTTTTTCTGTTGTTGTATTTGGGATTTTTTTTAATAGGCTAGATAGGTTTTTTTGTGATTTTTTGTTTTTATTTTTTTGGCAAATATTCAATGTCTCCTCTTTTTTATGTTTTTTTCTTTGGGTCATGAAGGTTGGATTTATAAAAGCCAAGATGAGAGGTCAAATCCCATGTTTCTAGGCTTGCAGGACACTAAGGTACCATTGACAGCTTTCCCAACTATTGGATTTCATGTCACGAGGGTGGCTAAAGAGTCTCTCTTTTTTTGGTTTGAGTTTAGTTGTTTATAAGGGTGAGATTATCTATCATAGTTGAATGGGAAAAAGATATGTCACGTGCTACACATGAGAGAAAGGGGCTATAAGGAGAGGTGGACGTTAGTGGGTTGCCAGTGCCATGCATGGCACCCACTACTTACTGACCTTTTTTTTAATTTTTAATTTGATTATTTTTTTAATTAATTAAATTATTTAATTAATAAAAATCTAATCTAAATGTATGAGCTAGGCCTTATTATTAAACGAATACATATGTCCAGACAAAATTAGGTGACTACGGCTATCTTTTTTTTACAAATTACTGACAATCATAAAAGATAAAGACAATAATTTTATCTAGATCATCGATTTATTATTTTTTTTGTTTTTCATTTTTATCTTTTTTTTTGTTTATGTTTTTACTTTTTTGGTGCTTATCTCATTAAATGCTTGACAACTTAAGAAATTTAAATTGAAAGGCTCTTTTTATTAGAGACTTGACAACTTTAAAAATCAAACTAAAGGGCTTTTCTCATTAGAAGCTTGACAATTTTAAAAATCAAACTGAAAGGCTCATCTTATTAGAGGTTTGACAATTTTAAAAGTCAAATTGAAAGGCACATTTCATTATAAGCCTTGAAACTTTTAAAAATCTTATTTGAACGGAATTCAAATATTATGCCTAGAGCTTTTACAAATCATGTTTGAAAAGTTTCTCTCAATCAAAGGTTCACATCTTACCTTGAAAAAATTTAACTGAAGGCTTATGACCTTATCAACCTTTTGGTCATTTTTAACTTCAAAGTTTAGTCCAAACATTTTGTTTCTTATTTAGTGAGTGTATACAAGGAATGCAATACCAACAAAATAGTACTATGCATTATTAATTGTGGTAACAAAATTATTAAGATCATCATTTTTTGTCTTATCATCTTTCCTTTTTCAATTTTCAAACATTCAACTTTAAAAGTGTCATTTGAAATCTTACTGGTTGAACAACCTTTTAGCAAGTCAAAATTTTCATTCTTTTAGGAACATTGGGTATTAGTTCTACCCCATGCTGTTTTGTTGTTCTCATTTTGTTCACTTTTTCATGTTACCCTCAAATTTCTTTTCAAAGTAATGCAAGGACTGTTAAGCTAAATGTTTCATGTTTTCAATTTTAAATGTAGTGTATCAATGTTTCCTTTATTTATTTGGGAATACAACACAATAAAGAAGAAGGTAAATCAAAGAGAAAGATATTAATTTTTAAATGATATACAAGCAAATTTTTATGAAGGGATTAAACAAATGAATAGTCCAAAGTAAATTATTGGGTAAATGTTAGGGTGGGATACCTAAATCCAAATAACAAACATTCAAAGTTTCAAACATTTATTCAAAATTCTTTTTTTGAAAACCTTGCCATTTGACTTTCTTGATTTTCAGAGCTTATCAAATCAAACTTTACGCTAGTTTGGCATGATCCCTAACTAATGCTAACATCTTCTTATAAGTCACATTTTCAGGTTTTCGACTTAGGTATCCTTTTAAACCTAAGCTACCTTTTTCGGGTTTTTGATTTGAGTTCTCATTTTTCTCATTTTTTTATTTTTTTAATTTTTTTGATGTAAAGTACTTTTTTATAGCATTCGAGTTGGTTGGATTTAGCAATTTATCATCATCTATTTCTGTCAAAATTAATGTCTTACCTTAGAAGGCTTTATTCACTTTGCATAGGCATTCCTAATTTGTGTTCATTTTTCTTAACTATCATGTTGAATTAGAAGAATCTTCTTCAAAACCAATTCTCCCTCATAAAATGCCTAAGTTGAACTTTTTTGTCATGGGCTTATATCATTCTCTTTTGGTACATTTGACCATGGTAAAGAGCTGTTATTTTTTTCTTCTCAGTAAGATTTAACTATTCATAATAGCTTCTAACCCAATCAACTTTCTTTAACTCTGTTTCCATTATAACTCTCAAAAGAAGAAGTTTTTTCTTCAATTGGTAACACGACCTCAATCTCGTATACCAGCGAAAATAGGATGGCTCTAGTAAAGTGCAGATAAATGTTTTGTAAGTAAGTAGCTAAAATGGCAAGTTTTCATGCCACTCATTGTAGGTGTCAGTCATTTTCTCTATTATTTTTTAAATGTTTTTATTTGTAACTTTTATTACCCTATTCATTTTCGAGCGATATGGCGCTAAATTGTAGTGTTTGATCTTAAACTAAGCACAAATTTCTTTCAAAATTTTGTTATTCAAATTGCAAGCATTATCAGAAATGATCCTTTTTGAAAGCCCATAATGACTCATTATCTCATTCTTTATGAACTTACATACCATTATTTGTGTCACATTAGTGTAAAAGGCTGTCTTCACCCATTTTGTGAAGTAGTAAATCACTATGAAGATAAACCAATACCTATTTAAAGCCTTTGAAGTGATAGGCCGAATCACATCCATCCTTCACATAGAAAATGTTTATGATGGTGCTAAAACTTATAAAAAATTAGAGGGGTGTGCATCTTGTTTATATAAATCTTGCACTTGTGACACTTCTTGGCATAACTAGTACAATCATTCTCTATTGTCAAGCAATAATAACCTATTCTCATGATTTTACCTAGCCATCATATAACCATTTGCGTGTGTCTTACAAATCTCTTCATGCATTTTTTTTAATATTTTTTTTTGCCTTTATATCATTTATATATCTTAGCAGGTTTTGATATCAACTCTTTTTATATAAAATCTTCCCATCAAGGAAAAATTCCATTGCCAATCTTCGGATAATCCTTTTTTCATTCTTTGATGTATGTTTCGAGTATTGTTAGTGTTTAACATATTACATGATATCATAATACCAAGGCCATCCATCTATTTCTTCTTCAACACCCAAATAGTATGCCGATGATTCATATATGCTTAACTTGATGGGTCAAACTTTTGCATATACATTCAATTTAAACATTATGGCCAATGTGGCTAATGAATCAGCAATCTAATTTTTTTTTCTCGAGGAATATGTTGAAATTGGATATCCTTAAATGGCTTGATTAGTTTGGTGAAATATCTCTGGTATCAAACCAATTGTGTTTTTGGTCTCCCATTCACCTTGTAATTGATAGATTAGCAGGGCTAAGTCTCCACATACCTTTGATACTTCAATCTTTTTCTCAATTACCATTTACAAACCTATAACACATGCTTCATATTTTGCCATGTTATTAGTGTAGTTAAAATCCAGCCTTGAAGTGCTTAGATAGTAGTTTCCTTTTGGAGAAATTAAAGTTGCCTTAATTCTATGCCCTAAGGCATTTGAAGCTCCATCAAAAAATAATTTTCATGTTTATCTACAAGCTTTCCTTCTTTCACTTGAAAAATAATCATCAAGTCTTCTTTTGAGAAATCAAACTTTATGGACTTATAGTCATCAGTAGCATAATTTGTAAAGAATTCTACTATTGCATTCATTTAATATGATTTTTATGCCATAGACACAATGTCGTATTCAAAGAGCATAACTTACAATCTAGCTATTTTTTCTAACAAACACGATCTCTTGAAGATGTATTTGAAGGGATCCAATTTTGTTATCAACCAAGTTGTGTGATACAACATATAATACCTAAGTCTGTGGGCTATCTAAGCTAATATGTAACACATTCTTTCCAACTGAGAATACTTGGATCCATAATTTATAAACTTCTTACTCAAGTAGTAAATGAGTTGTTCTTTCTTGTCTATTTCATCTTGTTATTCCAACACACATCCCATAGAATTTTAATGTATTGTTAGATATAGAATCAAAGTTTTTCCTACAACATTTGGCACCATCACATATGGATTCCATATATATTCCTTATTTTTTTAAAGGTATACTAACATACTTCATTCCATTTACCAGGATCATGTTTTTTGAGTATATGAAAAATGGGATCACACTTGGAGTGAGTCAAGAGATAAAATGGAAGATGTAGTTCAGTCTTCCTAAAAAGCCTCTCACTTATTTTTATGTTTGGAAGGAGACAAGTTTTGGATGACAAGTATCTTTTCGGTGTCCACTTCGATTCTTGTTTCGCTGACCATGAATCCTAGCAACTTTTTTTATTTCACCCAAAATGTGGATTTGGCTAGGTTTAGTTTGAGTTGAAACTTTCACAACTTTTCAAACATCTTCTTGAGATTGGCTATCCCTTTCACTCAACTTCATGATCATATCAATTATGTACATTTCTATTTCTTTATGCATTATATAGTGAAAAAGGGTCACCATTGCTCTATGATAAGTGGCTCCAACATTATCTAATTTGAAAAGCATGATTTTGTAACAAAACATGTCCCACATCATCACAAACATGATTTTCTTCATATTAGTATGAGCCATTTTAATTTAATTATATCCTAAAAAACCATAAATGAATGAAAATTTGAAATGCTTTGTAGTATTGTCCATTAGAGTGTCAATGTAAGGTAATGAAAATTATCTTTTAAGCTTGCCTTATTCAAGTGTTGATAGCTATACATATTCAAACTTTTTCATATTTTTTGGGAATTGGGACTATATTCGTCACCCATTTCAGGTACTTAACCATTTTTAGAAAACTTACATTGACCTACTTTTTCATTTTTTTTTAAAATTTTAACAATATTTTTCACTTTATATGTCTCAATTTTTGCTGCACTAGCTTGCATTTTGGTTTTAAAAGCAAGCAATGTTCTACAATATCCATATTGAGCCTCGGCATATCTTGGTATAATCATGTGAAAATGTCAACACACTCATGTAGCAGTTCCTTCAACCTTTGCCTTTCAGTACATGAAAGGGATGTGTCTACTTTGACTTTTTTCTTATTTTTTTCATTCCATAAAGAACCTACATTTAGAGCTTTATCATGTGGCTCAATTGGTTTCTTTTCTTGCTCTACAAATTTTAATAAATCAGGAGGTAAAGTGTAATAATCTAAGTTTTCTTAATTATCAAGCTCGTCAATATGGTTAAGATTTTCAAAATCAAAATTTAGATTATTGTTATGGTTGTCTTCATGTTTATTGTTTGGATACATGAAAAATATATATTTAAGAAATGTAGGTAGGTATATGGGTGTGGAAATTTTAAATGAATAAAAGAGGAAACAAAAATGCACTGATTTTATTAAATGGAAAGATAAGCCCATATACAGAAACCCCTAATGCTCTTAGGCAAAAGCATTGGGGAATTAAACTCACTATATTACTTTGAAAGGGACTCAAAGATAACTTTTAGCTTAATAATTTCTAATTGTTTAGCTCGGTTCCAAGTGGGCATTGATACATAAACACCTATCCTTCTTTAGTTGCCATCTCTTCCCCATCCAATATGTTAATCTCTAGCTTGAAAAGAGTTCCTTCAATGTCCAATATAGGTTCTCCTTTTGCAACTTCTAGTGAATTAGGATAGATATAGCTGCTTGACCAAAAGGTATTATAAAGGTGAGGGAAAACCATTTTCTCACTCTCAGGTTCAAGTCCTTTGAGGTTAGCAATTTTTTTCTCTTTCTTTTCAATCATTAGTCTCTTTCTCTCTGCTCCATTGGCCTTGTATCCTACCCAAAATCTTTCTTTACTCTTGACTATCAATCTTTGATGGCTTTTTTATTTCCTACAGATTCACCTTTAAGCCTTTTCTAACACTCCACCTTTTTCCAACTGTTTGCTTGATGACTATTTTTGTAACCTTGGATAAATGTGGAGTTGGAATCTTTGATCTTTTTTTTTATATAAGCTATATTAGTGAATTTAAAAGATTTGAAAAAGCACTTTAATTCCTTAGTGATAGCTTTCACGTAGGGGTGGTTAAAGGCTTGCTTACCAATAGATCTTTTTCTCTAGAAATAAAAACATATTTGTCTTCAACAATGAACTTGATCTTCTGATACAAAGAAAATGGGAGGGCATTTGCTATGTGAATCCATAGCCTTCCAAGTAGACAACTGTACAAAAGTAAAATGTTCACGACCTGAAACTTTATAGTACATGGATCAATTTGTAGGGCTACCCAATGTTTCCCAATACTTTGCATCGAGATATATCAAATGTTCTCATGATCATATGACTTGGCTTTATATATAACATGTCAACGGGTAATTTTTTCATAGTGGTTATGGGCATGACGTTGATCAATGAGCTATTAATAATGAAAACATTGCCTATGATGTGGTCTTTGCACCAAATGGAAATGTTGAGGGTTTTAGTAGTACTTCAACCTTCTAACAAGATTTCATCATCATTGAAAGTGATGTAATTGGTGTTATGATGTTTCCCACGATGTGGCTAGGATTTTTGATTGATATGTTATGCTCCATGTATGCTTCATTCAATACCTTTAATAAGGCTCTTAGTGCAGTTCAAAATTTAGCAATAAAGATAATGGTGAGATACGAGTAGGCATTTTGTTCAATTGTTTAATGATACGTTTGATCAACTTCAAGAATTCATAAGCTTTTTTTTTGTGAAAAATCAGCTTCTTATATTGTACTTTTTGGGTCACCATCAAATGGGTTTTCTTTTGTTCTTTTAACACATCTTCTCATTCTTTTGTTTTTTTTTTTAATATTCTCTAAAGTTTCTGGTGTATAACACTGTTTACTTCTAGTCATGCCACCCACTTTGGCTATATTAGCCCTATCTAAATTGCTTGAGCTTGAACCACCGTTTAACCTTTAGCCTACAACACCATAATCATATTTTCATAGCACTACTTTACTGTTTTAGTATGGAACAAGACTAGAGACTTTAATGGTCACAATTGGCTTAGGAAAAAAAAGATGTTATTATTTTGTTGAAACTGATTTTTCATCTTAAAATATAGCTATTAGCCTAAACACGACTCTTAAAGGTGTATTCCTCAAAAGTTCTTGTCATGTAGCATTCATTGAATTTTCATCACATTTGTCAAAAAGCTCAATTAGGGATGAGTTAATCATTGTTTGTAACACCTAATGAAATGCATTGTAGTTGTAATTTGAGTGCTTTGTTGCCCCTACATAATATTTACAAGTTTGATTAGAATCATGCTCTATATGACCATTATCTTGGTTCGAGGTAAAGGGGTAGAAAGCACCAGCCTTTTCCAAGATATCAAATACTTGTTCAAGTGGAGTTTTGATTTTATTCATAAATCTTTTGATTCATCGTACCTCGCTATTATCCACAGCATTGATCATTAGGTTTACATGATTTGGTAAAGGATTACCATTAACATTTGGTTTTCTTCTCTATCAAATTTTAATAGACTAACTTTAACCAAACTCTGCACCTTGTATTTCAATCAGTGTAGTTCTCAGTGGAATAGCCCTTAATCCAAAATGGTATGCACACTTGGCATTGGCATCATGCCACTTCGGGTAAAGAGGTTTTAATGGTTTTAGATTGACAGGTGTGATAAGGAAGCTCCAAATAAGCTAAGGAAATAAGTCAATACATGATGTGAGAATTAGGTTATAGGGGTCATTTCTTGGTTATTTCATTATCTTTTTGATACGTTGACTAGATTGTTCGACTGAGTAAAGGTTGGGTTATGGATGGATGAATGGGCAATTAAGGTCAAAAACTTGGTTCAAAACTTTGTTGTGGCATTGGCTTATAGGTGTAGGGGTTTGGTAAGACATAGTTTATGGTCGGATAATAAAAATGGTAAGCAGGTTGGGGATAGTATGGGACAAAGTTTCTATTTTGTTGCCCTTCGTGGCAACCTAGACATGTTCTTTCTTTTTCGTTGCACTATTCTTCTTTGCATCTTCTTCTTCAAGTTTTTTACTTTTAATTGCATTCTCTATTATCTCTCATAATATCATCATGTATGTGAAGTTTTTTGTAGCATCTCCCACCATCTTATACAGTATCGTGCTTAGAAAGTGTTAATAAATAAGATAGTTATCTTTTTTTCCATGAGGGGTCGCTAAACCTAAGAGACAATGTCTTTCTATCTCTACGTATACTCTTTAAAGCTTTCAGTGACTTTTTTTCTCCATGCTTTGTAGGGATAAGTGATCTAGAGCCAAATCTATAATATGACTATATTAGGCAATGAAAACCCTAACCATTTCCATAAGTGGATTGGACTTTTATCTAGTTTGACATACCATTTGGCAGTCTATCTAGTGAGACTATCTTAGAATATATGTATCAATAGTTTTTATTATAGGCTATCTTTCAGCAATACATGATAATGTGGGTCACTAGATGTTGTAATGGTTTGGGGTCACTCAATGAAAATTTTAAAATTTCAAAATAAGGGAAGTTGCTGCCAATATTTTTTGGCTAAGTGTGATTAATCACCTATTAAAATTTACTTTTTTTAATAAAATTTTAAAATTAATTAAAAAGATAATTTTTTGGTTTGCAAAAATAGTTTGGGCTTAGGAGTATGATTACATGTGGAGAATAATTAACATTTTTACAGTGCCCATTTTAAAAATGGTACCAATTAACCATGTGTTATCTTTTAATCTTACCTAAGGATTCCTAAAAACTCATTACTCAAACTTTTTTAAGATCTCACCCTCGAAAACTTTGGTTTTTGTCCCTCATTTTAATTATAAATTATTATTATTGAAAATTTATTTTTTATTTATTAATTATTATTATTTATTAATTTATTAATTATTATTACTATTAGTATTAGTATTATTTTTTTTTCTAAAATCTTTGCATTGAATATTTTTTCTGGACACTCCATTACTTTACAAGTGTCTGGGCACTCCATTACTTTATGAGTGTCTTAGAAAAATATTATCACCTAGAGATTTTAAGGATTCACTACTTGGACATTCTTAATAACTCATCTTTGGAGATTTCACTTTTTTCTCTTTTTCTTTATTTATTATTACAAAAATAAATCATGTATTATTAAAGGAAAATTTGTTATCATTCAAAAAATTCATTTTTTATTGCTTGATTTTTATTTATTTATTTATTTGTGAAAACCTTTTTATTGAATTTTTTCTAAACATTCCATTACTTTGGCAGTATTTTAGAAAAATATTCTTAGCTAAAGATTTTAAGGACTTGCTACTTGAATATCCTTAATATCTCATCTTTGAAATTTTCATTTTTTTATTCTTCTTATTATTTATTTTATCTTTATTTTTATTTTTATTTTTTTATTCGACACATATTTCTTAATTTACTAAGCTTAAAACACCAATTTTTTTTATTTGTAAAAATAAACACTTATTCTAATTATTTAAAAACAAAAATATGCATTAATAAATAAAATAAATAATTTTAAAGAATAAGAAAATAAAAATACAAAAAATTACTAAAAAATTGATTGGTCAAAATTGGTCAACAATCTAAGGCAGTTTTGGCCAATTCAGCACGGTTTAGGTGATTTTCTATGGTTTGAAAAGGTTTTGGCCAGTTCAAGCAATTTGTTCCGGTTCGAGTTAGGTTTAGTTGGACCGATTAAAGGTTAAGTCTAAAACGGGTCATTGGGTTAAGGGTGTGGACTCCTGGTTAGGTCGCAGGTCATGCACGAATCCTGAAGCCTTATACAATGTTGTTTTGGGTGTTTTCCTTCTCTATAAAAGCCAAACTTTTTCCTTTCAGTTTATTTTTTCCTTTTTCTGCCAAAAAAAAGCCCAAAGCTCTCTCAACTTAGAGCTTTCTCAACCCAATCTAAAAAGCTGGTTGGCCACTGTCATTGTTTCTATCGTTTGCCATCGTTACCTGATCACCTGTTGCAGCTGCTAGATCATTAGCTGCTATTATTTGTTACCAAAAAACTCCCACAAAAGACTTAAAAAACCTTTTTGGCCTTTTGATTGAAAATCTAAGCTCATTTTCTTTCAAAACTCCCTCAAACCTCCTATATCAACCTTAAAAGCATTCGACCAAAAAGATTTTTAAAAAATTTTTTAGTTTTTTTTTGTTTATGATACTGCGGTTCTTTGTTCTAGGGGATGTGATTTTTTGTTGTGTTTTTTATTTTTTTTGGTCTAGTTTGGATAGGGTTTTAGGTTTAGCAAGCTCATGAATGGTTTCTTCCTTTTTCTTTTTTGTTTTGGGGCTATATGTGTTACAAGTTGTAGGGATGGAGTGTTTATGTGGGACAAAAGGTGATTGGTGGTGGATGGGTTTTGGGTATTTTAGTTGGTAGTTGGTGATGTGTGTGATGGTTTGTAAATGAGTGAAAGGGCCCTAATAATGGTGAAGATGATTTTTAGCAATGGATGTTGATGTTGGTGGGTTTAGCCGAATGGTGTTGAAGGATGGGTTTGGTCAAAAGATGGAATTTCAGTCCTTATGGGTGTTTAGAGGGTGTGAAAGTGGGTTGCTATGTAGGTATTCTAGTAGTTTAGCTAAACTACTAATGGGTTGGTGTAGGTGGAAGTGGGTTGGTGTTTTTGGGAATGAAATGGTAGTTTTTTTCTTGGAAAAGGCTATGGTAATGTTATTGGCTAGTTTCTATTTACAGAGGCTAGGCTTCATGTCTTTTTTCTAATCTTTGGAAAATTTGTTTTCCCTTATCCTTTTGTGTCAAGCTCCCCTTGGTTCTTGTAAAACCATCATCCCTACAAGACAATAGAATTCAATTATTGGTAGGATTGTAGCAACACGGTGCTACATTTAGGACTTTGTAGCTTGCTAAATCTAGGACATTAGGTTTTTTATCAATGTATGGTAGAAGTAAATAGGTAAAATGGGAGGTGAAAACCAAAAGAAGAGCTAGAAATGGTGCAACCAAATAGGGGGGAAGGAAAAGGTGAGAGAAAGCTGTTGTTATGGCAATTGACCTTCTGCCTTTTTCTAAAATTTTTTAAAATTTTAAAATTTTTAATTTATAATCTAACAATATGGATATGGGCTTTAAAAATAATTTAAGGAAATGTGAAAATTGGGGTAAGGAAAAGGTGAGGGAAGGTTGTTATTGTGGCAGTCGACCCTTTGCCTTTTTTAAAATTTTTTTTAAAATTTTTAATTTAAAATCTAACAATATGGATATAGGTTTTAAAAATAATTTTGGACTTTTGTTAGGTTGTTCAAGCCTAAATAACCTGAAATAGGCTTTAAGTTGAAAGGAATTATATTGGCTTTTAAAAGAGAATTCGGACTTGTATTGTATTCTAAGCTTGTAAGCCCAAATAATTAAACTTTGAATTGACCCCAGTTAAATTACATCAAATCTTGACTTATATAAAATGATCCATTCAGAACAAAACCAAATGAGCCTAATTATGTATATATCCAATTAAAGTGCTCGAATATATTCAGATCAAAATGCTTAAATTAAACGTAAAAATCGATGAACTCGAATCGTTCCAAACAAAATTGAGTGTATGCAGCTGTCTGTCTTTGCAAATTATTAAGAATCAAGAATAGGGCAAGACAATAATTTTTTTTGGAATCAACGATTCGAGTTTTTTTTTTTATTTAAAAAATTTTTTTTGTGATTTTTTGCATTTTTTTAATTTTGTTTTATTGTTTTCTTTTTTTCTTTTTAGGAATTTTCTTTATTTTTTTGGAATTTTTTAATTTTTGAAAAACTCCTCTCATTAGATACTTCAAATCTAAAAGCTTTTCTCATAAGAGGCTTCATGACTTTTGAAAAATAAAACACAATAACTTGAAAATTATGCCTTAAGGTCTTATAAATCTAGACATTACATGGACTCAACTCAAAAGACTTACGAATCATGCCCGAAAAACTTAAAGATTACGCTAAGAGGTTTTATAAATCTCAACACTAAAACAAATTCTACTCGAAAGACTTATAAATCTTACCTAAAGGACTTAGAGATTATGCTTAGAGGTCCTATAAATCTCGATGATAACTCCTCTAATCAGAGGCATTAAGACTTTAAAGATTTAAAACATTTTACCTAGAGAACTTAGAGATTATGTCTGGATGTTTTACAAATCTCGATATCTATGAATGTTCCTCTAAACAAAAGTCTAGAATTTTTAGAGATTTAAAATGTTTTGCCTGGAAGACTTAGAGATTATGATAGAAGGTTTTACAAATCTTGATATTTATGAATGCTCATCTAAATAGAGGCCTTGAAACTTTAAAATCTTTTATGAAAATAACTCTTCATAAATAAAGGCTTTGAAGCTTTAAAGATTTTATCTAAAAAGACTCCTCAAATCAAAGGCATTAAAACTTTAAAAATTTAAAGCATTATGCCTGGAAGACATACAAATCATTTGAATCTTTGTCTAGAGGTCTTAGGATATCATTTAAAAATATAAGGTTTTGCTCGGAGGTATTGGAAATCATTTAAAATCAGAGGTTTTGCCCGTAGGTTTTTAAAAAATGTTCAAAATTTAAGGTTTTGCTCGAAAGTCTTTGAAAATCACTTAAAAATCTAAGGTTTGTGTTTTTTTTTTCCGGTGAAGTATCCAAAGCTGAATAGCAAATTGATAAACAAAATGACCAGATTGAATTGCAAGTAAAACAAAATAATCATGATCGAGACTAAACTATAAATTAAGAAATAAAAGTAACTGAGATTGAGCTGTGAGTTAGAAAATAAAGATAATCGAGACTAAGCCATGAGTGGAAAGATAAAGATCACTAGGACTAAAAGGCAAGTCAGAGAATAAAGATGACAGAGATTGAGTTGCAAGTTAGAGAATAAAGATGAATGAAATTGAGTTGTAAGTTGAAAGATAAAGATGATCGAGACTAAATCACAAGTCAAAGAATAAATATGGCAATGATTGAGTTACAAGTCAAAAAATAAAGATGATCGAAACTGAGCTACGAGTTAGAGAATACAGATGACTGGGACTAAGTCACGAGTCAAAGAAAGAAATGACTGAGACTGAGCTGCAAGTTAAAAATAAAGATGATCGAAACTAAGCCACAAGAAAAAAAATAAAAATGACCATTTGTTTATGCAAACTTCACTGGATTAGTGCTAGCTAATCTGGGCATTTTGGGCTTAAAATGCCAATTAAACTGGGCTTAAAATCTCATCTATGTTAGCTAATTTGGGCTTGAATTTTTATCTCAACTCGTTATCATATCTTATATTTATTCATTTATTCAACCATTCTTTCTTTTTTTTTTTATGAATTCTTTTTTAACTTTTCAAACTCTTTTCTTATGCTATGCTTTTTTATCTTTTTACCTTTCTTTTTCTTTCTATTTTTTCTTTCTTTTTTCAAACTTTTCTCCTTTTTCTTAATAGACTTTACTTTTCTTGCTTCTTGAAATGGGAGATTCTTATCCTTTTTTTTTTCTTCTCTTTTTCCTAAATTCTTTTCTCAAAGACTTCTTTTTTTTTTTGACAAATGCAATCATGATTCAAATGTCTGTTTTCAATCAAATGATGTGAATGCAAATGTCTTTATGTACTGATAAAATTTTTCATGATGCAAATATAGGTGACTTTTTTATGATACAGATGCCAAGGTTCTTTTCATGTAGATGCCCTTACAAATACTTTTTCAATAATAAAGATGTAATGATATAAATATAAATATCTTTTTAATGATACAGATGCAATTGATGCAAATGTGAATATCTTTCTTGTGATGTAAATGTGATGATGCAAATGCAAATGTCTTTCATGATGTAAAGATACAATTACGAATGTCATTCTCATGATGCATATGCAAGTGAGACAAATGCAAATATATATTTTTTTTATTTTTGTAGCATGCAGATATGTAGATCAAATGTCTTTTTCTAGATGTAAATACACACTGGTGTTTTCTTGAGTTGCAAATGCAAATGCTTTTTCTCTTTTCTTTTTCATTTTTCATTTAAAATATCTCTATTTAATTTTCAATGTTTATTTTTCACTAAAAATGATCTCCATATTTTGTACAAAATGCTTGACTAATCTCTAAACTTTTTCAAAGTAATCATAAAATTATCCCACATAAAGTATTTTCATAATCAATGAGAAAAATTAAAAACACATAACTTTTGAATCTCTTAAAAATTGATAATTACTATTTGGAATGCTTATGGATGGGGTGATCGACAATTTAATTCTTCTCACTAGTGGGCAAATATCACGAAAGACTTGACTATGGTTGCAAGGATTACTCTGGGCTCACAAAAGAGATAATTTTTCTAAAAAACTTTTTTATCTTGAAAACCAAGTATGGTTGATACTTCAATGTACGTCAAAACAAACTATTATTTTTCAAAAAAAAATTTGGGAAGAGAAAAATGTTGGTTTTTTATTTTCACTCTTTGATGAAATGTAAAGTCTTTAATGAGTATTGATCTTTCAAAATATTTTGCATCGTGACTTTATATTTTGGATAGAACTTTTGAACTCTAAAATTTTTTTTAGGCCTGAAGAGTTGCTCTAGCTCTAAAGTGCCCGTTTTGGGTTTTCATCTTAGCGTTACATTTTTTAACAATAAAGAACTTGGTAAAATCTTGTCAATTAATAATAGGATTATACAAATTTTAAAGATATAGCTCTTCAATTTAAGTATCCACATTTGATCAAAATAGACTTTTTGAAGTATGTAATGTGGGCCAACATTCATGTTTTGAAAGAATGGATAAATAGGCTCAAAATATGTTATTGAGGGTAGTTAAGGCAAGGATCTTATGGAACATTCTTTGAATGAAAAGCCATGTGTCTTTCTTTTTTTACTTTTTCCTTTTGGAAACATTTGACTTCAGTTTTAGCATTATACTTTCTTGAATTCTATCTTCTTTTTATTTGGGATACTAACTGAAACTTCATTAACTTTTTTCCCCAGATTCCCATCCTCAAGGTATGTGTTATATATTTTTAATATCAAAAACTTTCCTTAAAGTTGGGCTTTATTACTCATGATCCTTGAAGATGTCCTTATTTTGCCATTTAGTATAAAAGATGATCCTTGATCGGGGTTAAAGATGATTTTTGGCCGGGGTTCATTTTGGAACGAAAAATTTAATAGACTCAAATGGATAACAAATGTATAATTTTTCTATATGTGAAAGATAAAGAAAGATGACCATTCATTATTTCAAACATGATCATTTAAGCAAATTATTGAAAAAGGGAAAAATGAGGTAAAAGGATTTTTTTTTTTTTATATTTTCCCTACTTTGCTATTTTTTGTGCTTTTTATTTTTTTAGTTTTAGTTTTTTTTTTTTTTTTTTTGTGAATGATATAACCATCAATCAAAAATTGTTTTTACATGACTGATGGCCCATCTTGTTTTCCATTTAAGGTTTTTATGATAGTGAAATTTAGGTTGTATGAGATGTCTTAAATTTGATCACACAATTTACAAAAAGGCTCATTTTGATTCCAAATTATTTGGCATTTTCACATAAAATGGGAGAAAAATATATTAAGGTATGAAACAAATTGTCTTAGGCAAAAAAGAATTTTGCTTTTTTTAATGTGCATTAAGACATGAAACAAAGGTTGTTTCAAAAAGATAGTTTGGGCATTTTTCATGTTTATAGTCATCGAAAGAATTTGGATGGTTCAATCATATTGACAAAATTTTGACACAATTTGAAGTACAATTAAAAATTTGAATAAGTATCCTACTTGATTTTTGAAATTCGAAATGAATTTTCAAAATTATTTTTTTTTTATTCATTGCCCATATATAAGCTTAGCTTTTGGGTACCACGAAAATTTAGTTCTCGAGTATCAAAGTCATGCCCTTCAAAATAATGAATAAAAAAGCATTTGACAAAAAGAATAATTTTTGAATTAAATTCATTCCAAAAATGATTATTAATTGTTTGAAGACTTATGAGACAATTTTTTATTGTATTCTCATAATCTAGAAATCAAATTATACTAGCTTTTATTCCAAACAATCTTTTTACAAACAAAAACTCAATACACTATTTTTCTTAAAAATTTACTTACAATATCAGAATATAATATTAAGCACATACAAAATCCATACTAAACAAGAAAAAGCTCTTTTATTAGTGTCAAAATTCGAATTTGGTACATCAAAAATAGAAATGTCCTTAATAAGCAAAAACTAATCTTTCAAAATCGCACAATACATTAAAAACTAACACTAAATAAAACATGCATATGATGTGTGAACGCAGACAGATGTGCATGTAGGGTACCCAATACTTGTAAAAGATTCCAAGTTAAACTTTGAACCACAACATCATAAACTCAGTTTTACATGTCACTTTATTGAAAACCTTTTACTTTAACATTGAGTTTGCTACAATAGCTTATTAAAGACTCTTTACATCACAATATTAGGATTTTCAAAAGAAGCGCCCTATGTGCTTGGACGTTTTGTAAGTACTTTCTAGAAAATTAGCCAAGTGTTGGCTATACTGTCCTGGATATATTTCTTCCTTTACTTTCTTAGTTTCTTAAGTCATGTCCCTTGCTTTTAAGCTAACTTTTCTTATCTGTTCTATTAGATGAGCGGCTTGAGATTCTTTTGGCAAACATTCATCTTTCTAGTATTGGGTTTCCTTAATTTTGAGCTTGAATTAATCTCATTTTTTCCTTTAAGATTTGATTGGCTTCACGTTGACAGCATATTTGTTGTATTAAGTCATTAATGAGGCTTTACAGCATTTTTTATCCTCTATAGATCGAATGAGCTCTTTTTCCTTAGATAGTAACTTAAATTGAAGTTGTTCTGTATTCTTTCTAATTTTTTTAAGCTTAAAGGTCATTGACATGATAAATTTATGTACATTTTAGGACATCTCTTCTTGTTCTCTTTCAAGCATTCAAAATTTTCTTTCATTCTCTTTAGTTTTAAACTTTTATTCCTTAACCTTATGCTGAAATCTTCTTTTCAAGCTCTCTTGTTTCCTTTTCTTCTTTCAATTTATGTTTCATAACATTTAAATTTTCAAGGACACCTTTATGATAAGTTTCTTCTAGTGGGCATGATTTTTCATCCATGGAAATAACACTGCTTCAGATGTGTTACTTTCACCATACTAGATATTCAAGTGTTACCTTATTTATATATCCTCCCCAACCTACTCTCTAAGTTTGCTTCCACTCATTGATAATTTCTTTCATTTTCTCAAGAAATCTTGGTTTCTCAAAAGAGAAATCTAATTCTCGAAGCCCAAGAGTCATTAGAACAAACTATTCCAACCCCAGTTGTTTATGAACCATAGCTAGAATATAGCTTATGCCTCCCCACAGTCCAAAAAGTGGAACCCATGGTTTATCACCATATTTGTACAACATGGCTTTTCGTGGCATCCATAGAGCCTTCTATATAATTTAAGCATTGGTGAGATTTCGCAAAACCAATATCCATTTTTCCTTAGGCTTTGATTCTGGCCATCCAACATTGCAAAACTATTCAATGGGCCTTCTTTTCTTATTGTAAATGAGGTAAAATTTGCCTATAGGATGCCAAAGATTACTTTTTATCCAAATCTAAAGTAGCTGTGCACACCCTATAAAGCATCATCCATTTCATCGATAATGATTCAATGATCTAAAAGCTTTTGTCTGTATGGATGGAACAAGATTGATGTTATTGTCCACTTGTTTAAGGAAGTGTATTATTGATACCTCAATGTGCCCTAGGACATTTAGGTAAATAACCAAACCATAAATTATGAAAGTTATAATTCTCATGCCTCGCTTATCCTTTAAGTGTTTGACAATGTAATTGTACAAGATTTTTTATAGGATGCATTTGCTTTTGCCTTTTGTTTGGATGTACAAACTTACATCCTGAGTGGACACTTTGATCATGTAGGTAAATTTCTTTCAAGATCTAAGTTTTTGACCTCACTAATAGATCTTATTTGGATTAGGAAAGTGTAACCACAATAAAATAGAATATTATTTGATTGTTAGAGTCATATCAATCTCATTGAACATGGAACATCTATATAGGATCCCAAAATTGAACCAAAGCTGTTATCAATTGGTCTTCCATAGGCACCTTAAAGAGTGAAGCAATATGACTACATTTTTCTTCGGAAGCCATTTTTTTAGGTGTTGCTACATGGCGCCAAATCTCAACTTGCTCGAAGATATCATTTTGTTGAAGCCCAAATTTGATTTATTTAAGCAAAGTTTCCTTTCCAAATTCTTTTAAAAAATCTCCCTTTCTTCTTTGGGTTTTTGATGATTGAATTATCACATCATTGACATCTTCGTATATGTTGGGCTTCAAAGTTGAAGACAACGTGATGGTGTTTCGAAGCAAAACCAAAAATCTCCTTACTAATATTGGTATGTTGACAAACACATCCCATATGCTGATATTTATGTTGATGCATGATCATGAAACAAAAGGAAAATGAAATAAATTAAGGTAACAATCAAGTTAAAATAATTACTCTCATGTGTCATAGTTTAGGGTATAATCTACGAAAAAATGGTATTGCTCTATCTAATATTAGCTTTTTAAGGTTTATTATATGCAAGGCTTAGAGCTGACAAAGGTCAAAAGGTTCTCAAATTATTCCTCATTGTTATCTATGCTAGATTAGTAAGGCACCCCGATCCTCACTCATGGTAGGTTACAAGAAGAAATAATTCATCTAAGTGAAAGTATTTCATTTGCCATTGTGGAGGTTATTGCCTCACGAAAGCATAGGTACTTTATTTCCTTCTATGAGGGATGTAATCCAGGTATAGAGCTTATGCATGAAGTGCAATGTGTCATCGTGCATGCAAATGCCCCTTAATTTATTGAGAATAATATGTGCAGAAAAATAAAATGAAGAATGAACAAAAAGCATAGTTAAAATAACATGCAAGTGATTTTTCTTTTTTTGTTTTCAATTTTTTGATTTTTTAATTTTTCAATTTTTTGACTTTTTTTAATTTTTTTGATTTTTTTGATTTTTATTTTTTGTTAAGAAAAAACAAAATCAAGGAAATTAGAGTTAAACACCGATTAAGATTGTTTAAATCAAAATTGAGGATAATACATAATTAATTTTTGACCTGACTCTCAAATAATTTATGTCTTTAGTGGAGTTGCCAAGCTATCATAATAGTTTTGGGGTTGCTTGACAATTCGATTTTTTTATTTTTATTTTTTGTTAAGAAAAAAATAAAATCAAGGAAATTAGAGTTAAACACCGATTAAGACTGTTTAAATCAAAATTGAGGATAACACATAATTAATTTTTGGCCTAACTCTCAAAAAATTTACATCCCTAGTAGAGTATTCAAGCTGTCATAACAGTTTTGGGGTTGTTCAACAAAATTTTAAAATTTGAAAATAGGGAGAGTCGCTACTAATCTTTTTTGACTATGTATGATTGGTCATCTATTAAAATTTATGTTTTTAATAAAATCTTAAAATTAATTAAAAGGATAATTTTTAGGTCTGTAAAAACAATTTGTGCTCGAGAGTGTGGTTATGTGTGAGGAAGGATTAGCACCCATATAACACTCATTTTAAAAATGGTACCAATTAATCATGTGTTATCCTTTAATCTTGATAAAAATGGTCTTAAGTTAGGTATTTAAATATTGATTCCCTTAATATTTTTTTATTACAAAAAGAAACATTTTTTTTCTTTTTATTTTTTTATTAAAAAATAAAAAACCTTGTGTATTAAAAATTCCAAAAAAAATATTTTAGTACTTAGGCGATATTAAGAAAAATCTCCCCACTTAAGGATTTCTTAAAACTTATTACTAGGACTTATTAAGAATCCTATCCTCGGTGGTTCATAATTAACAAAATGATATTTCAAAATTTATTTTGTAATATTATTTTTTAATAAGAAAGCTTGTTCCTTGCCTTTTATTAAATTTTTTGGAAAAGGGTTGACAAAGTCTTTATCAAAAATTATTCTAGAGGCTCCAATACTTTGGTGATATTTTAAAAAAAAAAACATTCACCTAGAGATTTTCAATGACTCATTACTCAGATTTCTTTAAGATCTCACTCTGAAAACTTTTGTTTTTCCCCCCTTTACATTATAAATTATTATTATTAAAAATTTATTTTGTATTTAATAATTATTATTAGTATTATTTTTATTTTTATTTTTCAAACATCTTTGTATTGAATATTATTTCGAATACTCCATTACTTTGGCAGTGTCTTAGAAAAATAATACACCTAGAGATATTAAGGATTTACTACTCGGACATCCTTAATATCTCATCCTCGGAGATTTTTATATTTTGCTCTTTTTCTTTATTTATTATTACAAAAAAATGAATTTTTAAAGGAAAATTTGTTATTATTAAAAAATTTTATTTTTTATTGTTTGATTTTTATTTATTTTCTCTCTTTCTCTCACTCATTCTCTTTTTGTGAAAACCTTTTTTGTTGAATTTTTTTGAACACTCTATTACTTTGAAAGTGTTTTAGAAAAATATTCTCATCTAAAAATTTTAAGAACTCGTTACTTGGACATCCTTAATATCTCATATTTGGAGATTTTTAATTTTTTTATTCTTATTATTCTTTTATTAGTTATTTTATCACTTTATTATTTTTTATTTTTTTATACACATATTTCTTAATTTACTAAGCTTAAAACTCCAATTTTTATTTCTAAAAAATTCACTTATTCTAATTATTTAAAAACACAAATATGCATTAATAAATAAAATAAATAATTTTAAAAAATAGGAAAAATAAAAATACAAAAATTACCTAAAATTTGATTAGTCAATGCTGGTTAATAATCTAAGATGGTTCAAGTAAGTTCAGTGTGATTTAAGTGATTTTTTTACAGTTTGGAGCAATTTTGGATGGTTCAAGCAGTTCATTCATGTTCTGGTTTGGTTTAGTTGGACCAGTTTAAGGTTGGGATTGAAGCAGGTCATTGGGTATACATGGATCATGAAGCCTCTATACGACATTGTTTTGGGCATTTTTCTTTTCTAGAAAAGCTAAACTTTTTTTAGTTCATTTTTTTGTCAAAAAAACTACCCAGAGCTCTCTTAACCAGTCCAAATAGCTGATTGGCCACTGCCACCATTTTTACCATCCATCGTCGTTACCTTATCATCGACCACAGTCATTAATCGCAGTTGTCGATTGCCAAAATACTTCCAGAAAACACCAATAAAACCTCTTTTGCCTCTTGATTTCAAATCTAAGCTCTTTTTCTTGCAAAACTCCCTCAAACCTTCTAAATCGACCTCCAAAGCATTTGGCCAAAATAATTTATTTTTTATTTTTTATTTTTTAGCTTTTTTATTTGTTTTTTTATGTTGTTGTGGTTCCCCATTCTAGGAGATGTGATTTTTTATTATGTTTTTTGTTTTTTTTATAAGTTTGGATATGGTTTCAGGTTTGGTAGGCTCGTGGGTGGTTTTTTCTTTCTTCTTTCTTGTTTCGAGGATGTGTGTGTGGCGAGCTACAGGGGTTGAGTGTTTTTGTGGGAAAGAAGGTGGTTGGTGGTAGATAGGTTTTAGGTATTTTGGTTTATGGCTGGTGGTGTGTGTGATGGTTTGTAAAGAAGTGGAAGGGCCCTGGTGATGGTATAGATGATGTTTGACAATGGTCCTTGATGTTGGTGGGCTTTGCCAAATCATTTTGAAAGATGGGTTGGGTCAGATGATGGAGTTTTAGTCTTTGTGGGTGCTTAGGGGTTGGAAAATGGGTTGCTATGTAGGTATTTTGGTGCTTTAGCTGAACTAGTAATGGGTTGGCAAAGGTGAAAGTAGGTTGGTGCTTTTGGGTGTGTAATGGTAGTTTTTTTTCTTGAAAAAGGCTAGATAGTAGTGTTAATGGTTGGTTTTTATTTAAAGAGGCAAGGTTTCATGTCTTTTATCTGATCTTTGGAAAATTTGTTTCCTTTTCTCCTTTTGTGTTAAGCTTTCTTTGGTTCTTGTAACACCACCCTCCCTATAAGACAACAAAATTAAATTTTTTCTAGGACTGCAACAATGTGATGCTACATTTAGGACTTTTTAGTTTGCTGAATCTGGGACATTGGTTATGTTATCAATGTATAATAGAAATAAATAGGAAAAATAGAAGGTGACAACCAAAAGGAGAGCTAAAAATGGTGCGGGCAAATAGAGGGAAAGGAAAAGTGAAAATTGAGGCAGGAAAAAGGTGAATAAAGGCTGTTGTCATGGCAGCCAACCCTTTGTTTTTTTTTTATTTTTAAAATTTTTAATTTAAAATCTAGCAAAATGGATAAGGGCTTTGTCATAACGTCTAGATCCGGGGATCTATCGCCAGACATTGACTTTAGGGAGTCGCCACCAATCTTTTTTTATCCAGGTGTGATTGGCCACCTAAGGAATCTGCCCTTTTAGGGAACACCTAAGCTTAAGGGTCCCTAAAAGAATAGGTTTGGGTCTGCTTAACCAGAACAGAGTTCGGGAGTTCGGTTACGTGTGAGGAAGGTTATAGCACCCTCACAACGCCCATCAAAAGATGGTACCAGCTTAAATTTGTGTTATCCAAAAGCCTTAAAATTTTACCAAGTAATTAGTTGTTGGAAATTATTCTCAATTGACTCTAATACTTTTAGCAGAAAATTGAGAAAATTCCCTCACCTCAAGAGTATGCAAGAAAAACTACTGTTTCACTTGCAGAGGCTCCGTCGTCGGATTATTTAAAGAAAAATCAAGATCAACCAATTAATTAATTATCGAAAATTATTCTCAATTGACTCTAATACTTTTAGCAGAAAATTGAGAAAATTCCCTCACCTCAGGAGTATGCAAGAAAAACTACTGTTTTTACTTGTAGAGGCTCCGTCGTCGGATTAATTAAAGAAAAAAGAAAAAAAAATCAAGATCAAAATCAAAGTCAAATAAAAAAAAATTCAAAAAAAAAAAAAAAAAAAAAAAAAAAACCTGGAGCGGCTCGGGTTGCGGCTCGGCTCGGCTCGGCTCAAGGAAGAGAAAACGGCTCGGAGAAGCGGCTCGAGAAGAACGGCTCGGCTCGGCTCGGCTCGGCTCGGAGGGGGGCTGGGCACGCGCGGGTCAGAATCGGGTCGACGCTCGGGTCGGGTCGGGTTCGGTAAAACGCGCGGATCCTCTTATTAACTTAAAGCCAAAACGACGTCGTTTTGGGAGGGTATAAAAGGCACCTTCCTCCGTTTTTCGACAGAACGCTCCTCTCCCCTCTCTCTCTTCCTTCCCTTTTCTCTCCCTTCTCTCTAAAAAACCGAAGAACTCCGGTGGAAGATTCACCGGATTCTGGAAATTTTCGCCGGAATCTGGGTTTTTTCGCCGGAAGTTGGTCGGAAATTCACCGGTTTCTGGGATTCTTTGCCGGTTTCTGGGATTCTTCGTCGGAAACTGGGCAGTTCGTCGGAAACTTCAATGTTGGCCGGAATTTTA
This sequence comes from Durio zibethinus, assembly GCF_047325235.1. Lineage (NCBI taxonomy): Eukaryota > Viridiplantae > Streptophyta > Magnoliopsida > Malvales > Malvaceae > Durio > Durio zibethinus. The sequence goes on along the minus strand of NC_143183.1, from coordinate 18,071,208 downwards.
GCCGGAAACTTCAAGGTTGGCCGGAAAATTCAACCGGAAACTGGAATTTTCCAGAAACTCCCAGAAAAAAAAATCTCGAAAAATCCCCAAAAAAATTTCTGATAATTTCTGGAACTCTCCTAAACCTTTTCCTAGCCTTCTATACTCTTCCCTACGCCTTTGCTTCTCAAATCAGTAGCTCTAGCTGACTGTTTTCTGTGTGTTCTTGAACTGTTCCAAAGGGTCCTTTATATAGGGGTTGATCAGGAGTTTCTGATCAATCCCAACTCCTCCTTGGACGGGGATTCAGTCTTTGAATCCAATTGGACTCTTTAGATTGAATCCCCACTCCCAGTAGGATTCTTCAGCTTTAATCTCAACCTTCCAAAAAAAAAAAAAATCAAATAAATATAAAATATAATAGATAATTAGAACAGATAAATAAAAAGATATTATAGTAAAAAAAATATCTGATAATCAGGAAAAAATCAGAACAGATAATTTAAAAAAAATAATAATAAAATAAGATAAATCCAAAAATATCTTACAAAAATAATAATAATAATAATAATAATAATAAATATATAACTATATAAATAATATACATATAAATCTAATCTGAATAAAAATAAATAAATGAATAAAGATATACATAATAATAATAATAATAGAATACATAAAATACAAAAGAAAAAAATATACAGGATTGAAATGGGCCTTACCCATTTGGGCCAGGCCCAATTGATCTGGGCCCGGACCCAATTGGGTGTCTATAGCTGCCCCTCTTTGCACATTTTCTGTGAAACAGAAATTGCGCAAAGACGTAGACACCCAATCAAGACTCAACTCAACATTTTTATTTTTTGATTTTTTTTTATTTTTGTTTTTGATTTTTTTGATTTTTTTCTGATTTTTTTGATTTTTTTTTTTTGATTTTTTTTTTGTTTTTTTTTTGTTTTTTTTGTTTTTTTTTTTTTGCCGAAGCTCCTCTAAACAGAGACTCAACGACTTTTGAAAGTAAATTGCTCCTCTCAACAGAGGCACCACGACTTTGGAAAGTAAATTGCTCCTCTAAACAGAGGCACCACGACTTTGAAAAAATAAATTGCTCCTCTCAACAGAGGCACCACGACTTTGAAAAGTAAATTGCTCCTCTCAACAGAGGCACCACGACTTTGAAAAGTAAATTGCTCCTCTCAACAGAGGCACCACGACTTTGGAAAAATAAATTGCTCCTCTCAACAGAGGCACCACGACTTTGAAAAGTAAATTGCTCCTCTAAACAGAGGCACCACGACTTTGGAAAAATAAATTGCTCCTCTAAACAGAGGTACCACGACTTTTGAAAAGTAAATTGCTCCCCTAAACAGAGGCAACGAAACTTTGAAAAATAAATTGCTCCTCTAAACAGAGGCAACGGAACTTTGAAAAAGTAAATTGCTCCTCTCAACAGAGGCACCACGACTTTTGAAAAGTAAATTGCTCCTCTCAACAGAGGCACCACGACTTTGAAAAGTAAATTGCTCCTCTCAACAGAGGCACCACGACTTTGGAAAAATAAATTGCTCCTCTAAACAGAGGCACCACGACTTTGAAAAGTAAATTGCTCCTCTAAACAGAGGCACCACGACTTTGGAAAAATAAATTGCTCCTCTAAACAGAGGCACCACGACTTTGGAAAAATAAATTGCTCCTCTCAACAGAGGCACCACGACTTTGGAAAAATAAATTGCTCCTCTAAACAGAGGCACCACGACTTTGAAAAGTAAATTGCTCCTCTAAACAGAGGCACCACGACTTTGGAAAAATAAATTGCTCCTCTAAACAGAGGTACCACGACTTTTGAAAAGTAAATTGCTCCCCTAAACAGAGGCAACGAAACTTTGAAAAATAAATTGCTCCTCTAAACAGAGGCAACGGAACTTTGAAAAAGTAAATTGCTCCTCTCAACAGAGGCACCACGACTTTTGAAAAGTAAATTGCTCCTCTCAACAGAGGCACCACGACTTTGAAAAGTAAATTGCTCCTCTCAACAGAGGCACCACGACTTTGGAAAAATAAATTGCTCCTCTAAACAGAGGCACCACGACTTTGAAAAGTAAATTGCTCCTCTAAACAGAGGCACCACGACTTTGGAAAAATAAATTGCTCCTCTAAACAGAGGCACCACGACTTTGGAAAAATAAATTGCTCCTCTAAACAGAGGTACCACGACTTTTGAAAAGTAAATTGCTCCTCTAAACAGAGGCAACGAAACTTTGAAAAATAAATTGCTCCTCTAAACAGAGGCAACGGAACTTTGAAAAAGTAAATTGCTCCTCTCAACAGAGGCACCACGACTTTTGAAAAGTAAATTGCTCCTCTAAACAGAGGCAACACGACTTTGGAAAAATAAATTGCTCCTCTAAACAGAGGCAACGAACTTTGAAAAATAAATTGCTCCTCTCAACAGAGGCACCACGACTTTGAAAAGTAAATTGCTCCTCTAAACAGAGGCAACGAACTTTGAAAAGTAAATTGCTCCTCTCAACAGAGGTACCACGACTTTGGAAAAATAAATTGCTCCTCTAAACAGAGGCAACGAAACTTTGAAAAATAAATTGCTCCTCTAAACAGAGGCAACGAACTTTGAAAAAGTAAATACTCCTAGACGATCATGTCTGAAGGAGTTGAAAGTTGTGTTTGAGGGAACTTCAGGAGATTATGCCCAAAGGTCTTATAAATCAACCCTGATACCAAGAGACATCCTATTTCAAGGATTAGGAACTTACCTGACAAGTTTCTTCTCAAACTTGCAAAGTCTTTTCATATCTGTCTTTTCCATGTGGGATGTTGGAACACCCCTGCTTCTTGAATTTGTACACTATACTTTCCTGAAAGTAGTGTATGCTATGCAAATGCATATGAATTTCAATGCATGCTATGCAAATGTTGGCCAATTAATTCCTGTTCAATGTATGGTACTCAAGTTTCTCATGCTCTTTTTTTTCTTGGGTGTCAAGCCCTTTGATTCCTCAAGGATCCAATTGCACTGCTCTTCTAAGATCGAACCAGTGTAGCTCTCAATTGTCCTTTCCGTTCACATTCTTTCCTTGTTCTGTTTTTCAATACTCTGGAATAAGCTTCATCAATCGATCATCCCTTGACCATCATTCAATGAATTTCTCAGCACTAGCAAATTTTAAAACAAATTTCATCCACCATCGCTGGGTCCTTGTCTGAGCATCAACAATTCCAAAACAGACTTTGTCTACTGATTGTCTTCATCATTCAATCATAACTTGCAAGTCATATCGATCAATTCATCACTTTTCCAGATTTGCCCCATCATCTCTTTTAGGTTTCTACCATTTTTTCATCATCTTAGATTTCTTTTCAAATGAATGTAAGATTCTTTTAAGTACATGTTCATTCATTCATTATCATTTCAAATTTTGACAAATACAATGCAATCAAGCATTTTCTCAATTCATTCTAAGGGTGTAACAATAAGAGGACAGAAAGTGAATTATGGTAAAGATAATCAATGGAGATTTATTTTGGTAGAAAATAAATGGGAAAGGAAATAAATTGGATGTCATTGAGGTAAATGGTATGTCCAAATGATGAATATTTAGACAATTTTCAACATTAATCTAGGATTCTTTTTCAAAAGCTCATTCATTTACTGTTGAAGTCATCTTGGGCTTGGCGAACTCTGCCCCAGTCTTTAAGGGATCTTCAGATGTCTTTGATCTTTCATTCATGTGAGCCATTTGACCTGAATCTTTTTTTTTTTTTTTTTTTTTTTGGGTACCAAAATCACCCTTTCAGGTTTTCAATTCGGATCTCTTTTTTCATTTTTTCATTTTCTCATTTTTTCTTCTTTCTTTTTTTTTTTTTTTTTTTTATCATCTTTTTTTTTCATTCTTCACCTATTATTGACATCCTTCATACATCAAACTTTTAAGGTAATGTAGCATGATTCCATTGCTTCATCATGAGCATGCCTTCGCTCAACATATGATCATTCAAGTTGGGTATTCACACTTGATCCAAATGGACTTTCCAAGGTTGTAATGTAGGCTAAGGTGAAGGGTCATAAAAAAAATGGATATAATAGGCTCAAAACATGTATTAAAAAGGTTCAAGACCGAAGGATCATTTGATGCAGCTTGGCATTTTGCCCCACATCGTTTCACTATTTTTTCTTTCCTCACACAAAGGATTCTCATTACTTTGCCCCAAGTCATGTGTGGCATTTATTTTTTCTTTTGCTTTTCTTTCTCTTTTCATCTTTGAGACCTTTTGTGGTTTTTTTTTTTTTTTTTTTTTTTTTTTTTTCAAAAATTACCCTCCAGTGTAGAGGGTGATCCTTGGTTGGGGTTCTAAAAAAAAAAAAATGATAAGCTCAAGGGGGTAACAATAAATGGTTTTTCAAATGGTAAAAGAAAGATGGCCATTTTTCATCTCAATTGTGAATACCTTTCTTGAACATCATCTATTGAACAGAGCTCATGAACTTGTATAAAAGATTACACACCTTCAAGATATATCTCTTTCATCTCTGGTGATGGCTTACCCTCTTTATTTTCGCTCAAATCATCTCCTCTGTGAATGAGTTCTCAAAATTAAATTCCAGAATTATTGTTATCATTGTCTAAATATTCATCATCTGAAATTTAAGAATGGGAGTGTGAAGTTATGGAAGGTAACAAGGCATGGAATAATGGTAAAGTGAAAGAGAAAAATGTAATGAAATGCATTGACTTGCCTTTATTAAAATGATAACAAGTGAAGTCATATTAAAAAAAAATCTAACATTTTTGAAAAGAAATCCCAAAATGACAGAAGAAACCTTCAACCAGCCTTATCTCCATTGACATCTTGCCCCTCAATTCATTGTGAATCTCCAGATCCTTTCTGTTGTTGACTTTCGCTCAGTACACTAACATTAGGTGCTGTTGCTTTTCCTTGATCAAAACTTACCATTCCATCATTGATCAACCGTTGCACCTTATACTTTAAAGCAGTGCAATTTTCAGTAGAATGGCCAGTAATTCCATAATGATAGTCACAACGGGCTGTAGGATCATACCACTTTGGATAGGGTGGTTTAAGTGGTTCCACATGGCTGGGGGCAATCAAATGGCTATTATAAAGCTCTCGATATAACTCTGTATAAGTCATAGGGATTGGATCAAATACAGGTTTTTCTCGAGTAGTCCGTTGTTCTCGCGAGCCACTGGCTGGGTTAGTAGGGCGGATTTGGGTTCTTACAGGAGCTTGAATGTTAAGGCGATAAGTGGATGAATAAGATGGTTGGGGAGCTAGCTGGTATGGGTAGGATGAGGCATTATTCACAGCGGGATAGTATGGAGAGTAACCTTGAGATGGATAGGGTTGATAACCCCCGAATTGTTGTCTATCAGAGCTCACAGCTTGAGCTTGAGCTTCTTTCTTTTCTGATGTCTTCTTGGTTTCTCCTCCTCTCAACTTGCCATTTTTTATGGCACTTTCAATAATTTCTCCAGAGATTACCATGTCAGCAAAATTCTTTGTTGCATTCCCTATCATCTTTTCATAATAGGGAGGTTTTAAAGTGCTAACAAACAGCACTGTGGTCTCTTTCTCTGTCAGTGGAGGTTGTACCTGTGAAGCTATATCTCTCCATCTTTGGGCGTACTCTTTAAAAGACTCGTTTGACTTTTTCTCCAGATTCTGCAAAGACAAACGATCAGGAGCCAAATCGATAATGTGTCGATATTGACTGATGAAGTCATGTGCCATATCACTCCAAGAGCGAATACGAGTCCTATCCAACTGAACATACCATCTGGCGGCAGAGCCAGTAAGACTGTCCTGAAAAACATGCATCAAGAGTTTTTCATCATGTGCATGAGCTGCCATCTTTCTGCAATACATGGTGATGTGGGTTTTGGGACACTTTATACCGTCATATTTTTCAAACTTCGGTACTTTGAACTTATAGGGGATAACCACATCAGGGACTAGGCAGAGCCCAGCAGCATCTACTGACCCATAACAGCTAAATCCTTCCACAGCCCTTAGCCTCTGCTCTAGCATGCTAATCTTGGAACTTTCTTCAGCCTCTACTCTCATCTTTTCCTTCTCCTTCTCTTTTAAATCATCTAGATCAGGAATTGGTTCTGCTGCCTTTTCAGTGAAGACAGGATTTATATAGCTGTTATACTGTCCTGGGTTGAAAGCTGATGGCATTCCAGGATAGGCGAAATGTTGTGGCGGGACCTCTTGGGCAGACTGGGCTTGAGGTGGGCCAAAACCTGGAGGGTACAATGGGTCAGCCACTTCTTGCTGGCTTGTACTTCCTTCAACTCCTTTTCCTTTATTCATATTATTGAGAGCCTCCAGAATTTTGCTAAGTTCATTTTCAATCTTCTCCTGAGCTTTTTTCTATCTTTTCAAATCTCTGAGAATTTTCCTGCTCCATTTGCCTTGCTCTGGATCTTGTGTTAAATCGATGGGCAAGATTTTCGCTAGATGGAGCTATCCTGGAGCCTTGAGTACCATACTCATGATTAGAAATGTTATGCTGTGCCTTATGTATGATGCTTTGATACACAAATGAAATGTACATTTTTTGAATGAAATCTAGCATGAAATGAATGCAAATGATTGTGTTGAAACATGATCATGAAAAGAATACAGATACATACAATCAGACAAACAACATAGTTAGTTTCATGAATGAAATGAAAGTAATGCTGATGCATAACATTACAAAAAATAATACACAAAGTTAAGCAATCAAAATGATTAGATAAACACCTTTTTTGTGTCCTAATTTCAGGGTATATCTATCATTGGGTAGAAAGGGCTCTATCCTAGGGTTAGGCACTCTTAAGGTTCACTACATGTGGTTTTAAAGTCAGAGTCTAAAGGTCCTCAAATTGTTCCTTACATCCTTGTCCATCACAGACTAGTAAGGCACCCTAATCCTCACCCATTACAGGTTACAAGCGGAAAATGTTCAATTTGAGTGGGAGTATTTCGCTAGCCACTGCGGAGGTATTAGACCTCACGAAAGCAATAGGTACTTTACTCCCTCCTAGAGGGACGGAGCTCGGGTATAGAGCTCATGTTATGCACATGCATATGAATGACATAATCAACAAAGTGAATAAACATGAATGAATAATAACACATATATACAAAAAGGGTTCAATTTTATTAGGCTTTTGATATATACAAAAAGGGTTCAATTTTATTAGGCTTTTGGATAACACAAATTATTTGCTGGCCTGACTCTCAAATTCCCCAGTGGAGTCGCCAAGCTGTCATAACGTCTAGATCCGGGGATCTATCGCCAGACATTGACTTTAGGGAGTCGCCACCAATCTTTTTTTATCCAGGTGTGATTGGCCACCTAAGGAATCTGCCCTTTTAGGGAACACCTAAGCTTAAGGGTCCCTAAAAGAATAGGTTCGGGTCTGCTTAACCAGAACAGAGTTCGGGAGTTCGGTTACGTGTGAGGAAGGTTATAACACCCTCACAACGCCCATCAAAAGATGGTACCAGCTTAAATTTGTGTTATCCAAAAGCCTTAAAATTTTACCAAGTAATTAGTTGTTGGAAATTATTCTCAATTGACTCTAATACTTTTAGCAGAAAATTGAGAAAATTCCCTCACCTCAAGAGTATGCAAGAAAAACTACTGTTTCACTTGCAGAGGCTCCGTCGTCGGATTATTTAAAGAAAAATCAAGATCAACCAATTAATTAATTATCGAAAATTATTCTCAATTGACTCTAATACTTTTAGCAGAAAATTGAGAAAATTCCCTCACCTCAGGAGTATGCAAGAAAAACTACTATTTTTACTTGTAGAGGCTCCGTCGTCGGATTAATTAAAGAAAAAAGAAAAAAAAATCAAGATCAAAATCAAAGTCAAATAAAAAAAAAATTCAAAAAAAAAAAAAAAAAAAAAAAAAAACCTGGAGCGGCTCGGGTTGCGGCTCGGCTCGGCTCGGCTCAAGAAAGAGAAAACGGCTCGGAGAAGCGGCTCGGGAAGAACGGCTCGGCTCGGCTCGGCTCGGCTCGGAGGGGGGCTGGGCACGCGCGGGTCAGAATCGGGTCGACGCTCGGGTCGGGTCGGGTTCGGTAAAACGCGCGGATCCTCTTATTAACTTAAAGCCAAAACGACGTCGTTTTGGGAGGGTATAAAAGGCACCTTCCTCCGTTTTTCGACAGAACGCTCCTCTCCCCTCTCTCTCTTCCTTCCCTTTTCTCTCCCTTCTCTCTAAAAAACCGAAGAACTCCGGTGGAAGATTCACCAGATTCTGGAAATTTTCGCCGGAATCTGGGTTTTTTCGCCGGAAGTTGGCCGGAAATTCACCGGTTTCTGGGATTCTTTGCCGGTTTCTGGGATTCTTCGTCGGAAACTGGGCAGTTCACCGGAAACTTCAATGTTGGCCGGAATTTTAGCCGGAAACTTCAAGGTTGGCCGGAAAATTCAACCGGAAACTGGAATTTTCCAGAAACTCCCAGAAAAAAAAATCTCGAAAAATCCCCAAAAAAATTTCTGATAATTTCTGGAACTCTCCTAAACCTTTTCCTAGCCTTCTATACTCTTCCCTACGCCTTTGCTTCTCAAATCAGTAGCTCTAGCTGACTGTTTTCTGTGTGTTCTTGAACTGTTCCAAAGGGTCCTTTATATAGGGGTTGATCAGGAGTTTCTGATCAATCCCAACTCCTCCTTGGACGGGGATTCAGTCTTTGAATCCAATTGGACTCTTTAGATTGAATCCCCACTCCCAGTAGGATTCTTCAGCTTCAATCTCAACCTTCCAAAAAAAAAAAAAATCAAATAAATATAAAAAATAATAGATAATTAGAACAGATAAATAAAAAGATATTATAGTAAAAAAAATATCTGATAATCAGGAAAAAATCAGAACAGATAATTTAAAAAAAATAATAATAAAATAAGATAAATCCAAAAATATCTTACAAAAATAATAATAATAATAATAATAATAAATATATAACTATATAAATAATATACATATAAATCTAATCTGAATAAAAATAAATAAATGAATAAAGATATACATAATAATAATAATAATAGAATACATAAAATACAAAAGAAAAAAATATACAGGATTGAAATGGGCCTTACCCATTTGGGCCAGGCCCAATTGATCTGGGCCCGGACCCAATTGGGTGTCTACAGGCTTTAAAAATAATTTTAGACTTTTATTGAGTTTTTCAAGTCCAAATTTAAGTCAAAAGGAATTAGATTGGCTTTTAAAAGAGAATTTAGACTTTTGCTATATTTTAAACCTGTAAGCCCAAATAATTAAACTTTGAATTGACCCAAATTAAATTGGATCGGATCTTGACCCATATAAAATGATCCATTCATAACAAAACCAAATGAGACTAATTATGTTTATCAAATTAAAGTTCTCAAATAGACTCAAATCGAAATACTCAAATCAAACATAAAAATTAATTAACTCGAATCGTCCCAAGCAAAATTGGGTGTCTATACTAGACATTTAGTCTCATCATACTTTTTTAATTTTGGACTTTAAATTTTGGTAGAATAGCTATATTTGGCACCAAGCACAATCCAACCGCATCTATTAAGCCATAAATGTCCATTCCCTTAATTGCCCATAGTTGTTCCTCCATGAGGTTCATCTTATGTAGAGAATCTGGGTTTATCATTACTTTTAAAACACTCATTTTGAACTTCTCTTACTCTCTTGGGTCATTTAGATAAGAACATGAAATGGATCTAATGACTTCATTCTTACAACAAGAAGGTGTGCCTTTAGAACTGGGCAAGTCCTTGTGTTGTTGGTATAGCAATGTATATAAATGGATATCTTTCCATGAAGAAGGTAATTGTGGTTGTACTTTTTATGAAACTGGGCCCAATGTGAGGTAAAACCTAGAGGATATAGGGGATTGTCATCTTTTTGTTATTGATGCCTTTGTTAGGGAGTGTTTTCCCCTACTACTTATTTCCCATTATTCATTTTTGTTATCATGGTCATCATTGTGGACAGTTGTTCCTTTATCTTTTCTTACTTTTTCTCAATCCTATCCATTTAGTTAAATTGCTCTTTTTCCATGGCCCTTGCTTGTGATCAAGTGTTGCACGAATGATCGACAAGTTGATTTGAAAACTTTACTAGCTGAGCTAGTCTTGAACCTTTATTACGACAATTTTTAAGAAATTAGAATGCTAAATGTTGAAAAGTTTCTTTTGGATTATTTTGTTATTTTTATTTGTTATTATAGTTTTTTTTTTTTTTTGTTTTGGAAATTGATGGTTATTAAAACAAACATGGTGCTTATGAAAGAAGAATGCAAGTAAGAGATATTTACTCCTTGACAAATTTTAACACTAGAATTTTTCATTGATTTCAAACAACTTTTGGTGCATGAAGCATATCATTATAGAATTATATCTATAAAAATATTTAACTAACTCATAATGATTATTAGCATCATCTAGTAGCCTCATATAGAAAGTTTACTAGACGTTGTCTATATTATCTTATGGGATTGACTTCTCTCCTTAATGCCTTCACCTCTTCAACCATCTTTTTTACTTTCATTATAGCCTTGCAAACTTGACTAGTCAAATGCTTTATGAATTGTTGCTTTCCTAAGTTTTTTACTTTTTATTTCACACAGGTTTTTTTTTAAGTCACATGTGAAGCTCTAATCCTTTTCCTTTTTTTGCCATTCATCCATAATTGTTGAAATATGATTCTTGTGGTTTTGCAAATGCTATTCCAACACTTGGATCACCTGACGGAGTGACTTTTTTTTATTCAGCACTTCAAAGTATTTTCTTTTCTCTTTTTTGATCTTGAATTCTCTTTTTCCTTCTAGCATTCTACCAATCTTGTCAAAGCAATTGAATATAATTCCTCTGAATTCTGGTGCTCTTGAGAATTTCTAATAGCCTCTTTTTGCTTTTCTTGAGTTGTGCCTTTCCAATGCTTTATTTCCTCTTAAAACTCATCTATTTCATTTTGTCAACTAATATAAGATTTGGTAACTTTGCCAGTCTTTAGTTGGATTCATAATTTCTTGTTTTCTTAGTGCAAATATTTTAAATAACTATTGGCTATACCCTGTTCTTTTATGACCATTTCCAATATACTCCTTTGCACTTTTGTTTTGTATATCAATTGTCCCATTTTCTCATAAAGCCTTAAATTTTTTTGTTATTTTTCTCATTTTCAACCTCCAATTCTTTCCTAACAAGTTTGATTTTCGATAACTATACTTTTGCTTAAGGGTTAGTTGATTGATATAAGCCATCATCAAGAAGGAATACCATGTTTTTTAGCCACTTTATCCTCTAAGTTTGGTAATCAAAAGTGACCTTGTTGAAGAAAGGCCTTAATCTCAACCTTTGCATCTTTTTTCATACTTGAATTAAGTTCTCTAATGATCTTGGTGGATTGGGGCTTTATAAGTGAATTTTGCTTGAGCAAGGCCAAAAATTATGAGAACAAATTGTTTTGTACTAAATTGCCTTAACACTATTAATGAAGCATAACTTACCACTTCCCATAGTCTTAACAGTGGTATCCATAGTTTATTTTCTCATCGATACAGCATAGGCACATAGGGCATCCATAGTGCCATCCATTATATTTCGTCCCAGGTAAACCTTCGTAAGAATGTGATCCGTTCTTCTTTGGTCTTTAATGTCAACCATTGACTTTTGTAAAATTTTTAAATTAATGCCTTGTTTTGAAGATAAGGCTTTAAGAATACATATTCCAACACTTGAAGTGACTTTTCACCTATATATACAATAGTGGTGCACATCTTATAAAATGACTTTTTCATTTCGTTGACAAAATTTCAATGACCTAATAGTTTCAACTAGAATCGCTGGTGAAGGATGAATTGTTTGGGTTTTGATTTGCTCGAAAAAGTATACCACAATTATTTCGATATAGCCCAAAGTTTTGATAAGATCACCATGCTATATATTACCAAAGTGAAAATAGCCGTGCTTTGATCATTGTCTAAATGTCCTTGGACAAAAGTATCAAAAAATCCCAACAGATACTAAGATGTTCGCCTTTGGGTTTTGTGAAAAAGTTATAGTTTTATCTTTAACCCCTATAAGCTCTGTCAACTTTTTGTAGTAACTTGATTTCAACTTTTGGGTGAACACCTTATTTGGACATTATAGTTCTATCCTGAGCAAAACTGAGTACTTCTTGATGGTTGGCACCAAATCCTCTTAGTTTAAAGTGAAATATCTATAAGACAGATCCCAAAACTATATAGCCACTATGATCAATTTTTCCTTGCTAACCATTGGGTTGTGGGATATAATTTGCCTATACTTTTCACAAAATCGTCTATTTTTTTCTTCATTTTGTTGACCCTAGATGACTGATAAATCTTTTAAATTGTTTGTGTGAGATCTAAATGCACCTTTTCAAGTAACCCAGGCACAAACAATTTCTATTCTTTTGCTGGGCTTTTTTCAACCAAATATGCACTTCATTATATGACTCATATAAGATGTTCAAAGATAATGAGCAAATCTATTTTTCTTCAAGATCCATGAAAAGGAATTCTTGGAAGAAAGGCACCTTAAAGCAAATATTTCAATATGAAATTATATGAGGTGATTTATGCAAAAGAAAAGAAAAAAAGAAAAAAAAATGACAAAATTGAGTTACTAAGGGTGGCTCCTTATGACTTAATAGATGTTTAGTTCAAATTAACACGTACACAGAAATTCCCAAATTGTTTCTCACTGTTGTCCATGCTATACTAGTAAGACACTCTAGTCCTCGCCCATCATAGGTTATAATCGAAAACGATTCAATTTAAGTGAAAGTATTTCGTTTACTATTGTGAAGGTTATCACTTCACAAGAGTATAAGTACTTTACTTTCTCCTATAAGGGACAGAGCTTGAGTATAGAGCTCATGCATGAAATATAATGTGTCATTGTGTGTGTGAGGAAAAATAAAATAAATGCCCCACAATTTATGGAGAATAATATGTATAGAAAAATAACATAATTAAAGTGAGATGCAAGTGTTTTTCTTTTATCATTTGTTTATTTATTTATTATTATTATTATCATCATTTTTTTGTTTTGTTTAAAAAAAACTCAAAATTAAGGGAGTTAAACTTAAATACCGATTAAAATCATTGAATCAAGATTAAGGATAATTCATAATTAATTTTTTGGCCTAACTATCTAAAAAATGCATCCCCGTGGACTTGCCAAATTGTTGTAACAGTTTTAAAGACTACTAGACAAATTTAAAAACATAAAGAGTTCTCACTAATATTTTTTGACTAGATGCAGTTGACCACCTATTAAAACTTATCTTTTTAATAAGATTTTAAAATTAATTAAAACTTTATTAAAAATATAATTTTTAAGTTAATGAAAATAATTTGGGTTCGGGAGTATGGTTATATGTAAGGTAGGATTAGCACCCTTATGATGCCTATTTTAAAAAATGATACTAATTAATTATGTTTTATCTTTTAATCTTGATAAAAAGGTCTTAATTTTGGTATTTAAAAAACAATTTCCCTAACTTCCCTTTTTATAATTTTGACTTTTGTGCTTTTATTTTTATTTTTTATTATCTCACTTTTTTTTTTGCAAAACTTTCTCTTTTTTATTTTTTAGAAAATTATTATTCTATTTTTTATTTATAAAAAATAAATTAGAATCTTATTATAGAAAAACTTTTAAAATGTTTCAATATGTTAGTAATATTAAAAAAAATTTTCTCACGTAAAGATTTCATAAAACTCTTTACTCGAATTTTTTTAAATTCCCATCTTCGGAGGTTCTCATATATTTTTCCATGATCATGCAATACAAATAATGAACATAATATTCATATATTGGTGTGCACACTTTATTTGTGTATTTACATTATTTTATTTTCATTTAGTTATTATTTGTCTTTTTTAAGAAATTTTTTTTTTTATAAATTTTCCTTTTTTATATTTTTTTTTTCACATTTTCTCACTTTTTCGAAGAATAAGGAAAATTTTTATTTATTGAAAAATTTTTTATAAACATTCCAATACGTTGGTAGTATTTTAAAAAAAATTCTCTCACTTAAAGATTTTATAAGAATCACCACAAAAATTTCTTTAAAATCTTATCATTGGATTAAAATTTCCTTTTTTCTCATTTTTATTTATTAGTAGCATTTTTTTTATTTTTTAGATTAAATACATTAAACGTTAGAACTTTTTTTTAAATCTAAATTTTATTTCTACTAGATTTATTTTATTATAGAAAATATTTAAATATCTATTATAGGGATTTAAGATTTTAAACATGCATAAATAAGAAAATAAATAATTTAAAAAAATTAGAAAAATAATTAAAATAACACAAAAAAGAAAAAAAATACCTGAGCCGATCGATCAGCAAGCTGGTTAATAGTCTGAAACAGTTTGGCCTGGTTCAGTTGAATCGATCTTAAGTTTAAGCAAGAATTGGGTAGTCTATAAGCAGTTTGGTCAAATTGGTTTGGTGGTTCAGTGATTTAGTTGAACCAGTTCCAAGCCTTAAAAGGAAGTAGGATGTGGGTTGAATACAAGGGTTGTTGATCCAGGTCGACTTGGCACGTGAATCTACTTCCTCAAAATGCACCATTTTTTTTCTTTTTTTAGCTATAAAAGGATGAAATTTTTGTTTGAAAACCATTTCCACCCTTTTCAAAAAAAAAAAAACTTTAGCCTCTCTGCCTTTTTCATCGAAGTTGTCCCATCATCACATGTCATAAAAAAATGCCCAAAAAAACACCAAAAAACTCATTTTACCCTCTTTCCACTTTAGACCTTTTTTTGCCTGAAATTACTTTTAAAAAATCCTAGATTGGCTTTCAAATTTTTGGCTAAAATTGTTTTACTTTCTAGCTTTTTTTTGTTGTTTCTTTTTGGTGCTGTGGTTTCTCGTTCCAGGGAATAGGTGTTTTTATTATTATGTTTGGGTTTCTTTTACAGGCTAAAGAAATTTTTTTTTTTTTAGATTTTTTATTTTGGTTTTTTGAAAGAGGTTCTCTGTCTCTTCTTTTTTATGTTTTTTCTTTAGGTCATAAAGGCTCTATTTATAGAGCCAAGATGGGAGGTCAAATCTTATGTTTTTTAAGCTTGTAGGATACTAAGGTGCAGCTGACAACCTTCTAATGATTGGACTTCATGCTGCAATGGTGGTTACAGAGTCTCTCTTCTTTTGGTTTGATTCTAGTTACTTATGGGAGTGAGATTGTCTATCATGGTTGAATAGGGAAAGGGTAAGTCACATGCAAGACCTAGGAGAAGGGGGCTACAAGCAAAGGTGGAGGCTTGTGGGTTGCTAGTGTCATGCACGGCACCCACTGCCCATTGACTTTTTTTTTTTAATTTTTAAAATTTTTTAATTTTATTTATTTTTTATTAATTAACTTATTTCCTTAATAAAAATCTAATCTAAATGCATGAACAAAACCTTACTATTAAATTGGCATTTGGGCTTTTAGCCTAGTTAACAAGCATAAATGACCCATTAATGGACTAAAATTGAATTCTAGCCTAAATAACTTTGGATTGGCATAATTGAATTTTAGTTCACGCAATCTAGCTTGAAGAGTTGATCAAAGCTAAATTAATCGAGATGCTTAAATGGATGTAATTCGGATTCAATTTCATTTGTTCAAACAAAATTATATGTGTACACCAACCAATTAGCATAATTTTTGAACCATGTAGCAATAAAACAATGTAATGCCTTTCCAATTTTTTTTGGGGGAAAATTATGTTTATAAGGTTGACATGAACCTTTTTACAAATAAGCTCTTTGAACCTTATCTCTATCATTAGTGTTATAGCCAAAAAAAAAAATTCTTAACTTGGGATCTTAAGGATGATCATATAAGTTTAATTCAACACAAATTTAATAAGTACAATGTTGTGTGTTACTAGTATTGATTTCAGATGATTCTAAAAAAAAATTGGCTTCTTCTTAATAATATATTTCTCTATAACTAATTAAATTAAATAGTTTAGTTTATGTAATTTATAATGAATAAAAAGTCATATTCAAGATACAATTTTGCATACTAATGAAAATCAACCTGCCCTACATTTGAAATATATGAATAGAAATGCAATTCACATATTGTAAATATACTGCCATGTAAGATATTGGATAAAACTTCTAACTAGTTTTATAATCTCCATATAAAAATTAATCTTTGCCAAACTTAAAGTTAGTTTAGCCGAATGACTAATGACCAAAAAAATAAAGAAAAATATAAAACATAAAAAACTCAAACGTGATAAAAAAATTATACATACTACAATGACATGATCAAATTATTTCATCAATATAACAATTTTCAAATAGTAAATAAATACTCTATCACATTGATTGATTGACAAATTATAAAATATAAAAAATAATTACTTATTTAAAAATCTAGAAGGAAGAAGAAAATAACCAACTTCTAATTTGTTTCTTTAGTTCTTGCCTTCTTATTTTGAAAAAAGTGAAAGTAATAAAATGAGTGGATGGATAAACACAAGTGGTTGTGAACCACCATTTCACTTTTTTTTTTATAATAACCTTGAAACTTTTTTTTTTCATATATCTATCATTTACTTCTAATTAATAAATTTTTTAATTTTTACATATATTTTATTTTTTTAATTTTCAGTGAGACCATTATAAAATAATTAAAATTTTTAATATTATTATAATTATAATATATTTTAAGGGGCATAGGATGTTAGTGGGGGTAATTGCCTTAACTACCTTGGTGTGCATTTGTCCCTGGCTCCACAAACTTATTGGGCTTGAAGCAACAAACATAGCAACACATAAGTAATATATTGTAATAAACCCAAAGCAATAGACAACGATCAATAATCAATAATGTAGGAAAAGCAAAGTACACCAAGATTTACGTGAAAAACCCTCTAATGTAGAGAAAAAAAATACGGACCGTAAGAAAAATCTTCACTATCAAATAATGGATATATAAAATTCTTTTCTAAAAAAAACTAGAGTTAATCAACAACTTGAGAGACATTTAAAGAAATCTTATTAAATAGGTGACTTAACAAATACACACTGAATTTATTCATAGAGAGCTTCAAACTCGATCTCTATAATTTAGAATGTCGAACAATGAATCATGAACGTGCTGACAAAATTTTAGATCAATTGGACTACAGAACAACCTTTATTCTACTATCAGCTCTCTTTTTTCCCTTTTTTCTCTTTTTTTTTTTGGTTCCTTTTTCTTTTGGTTTCGGCACCAAACTCTTTTTCTCATTTAAGCAAAAAACTAGCCTCCACCTTTTATTATGTAAGGCTTCTATTCCTTGGTTAAAAACAAAAGCCTTTAGGTCTTTTAATTGGTGAAAAAACAAGGGCTGGACCCTACATTATCAACAATCTCTCCTTTTAGCCCCATTAAGAGTAGATTCATCACCATAACAGTCTTATTTAAAACTTACCTTTGCCAAAGAATCCACTTCAACCAAGTTACTACAGAGCTTAAGCTTTTCTTTATAAAGTGTCTAGGTCAACATATCTACGATGCTCTCATAAGTATGAACTTTCTTCATTTTCATTTTTTACTCCTCAATCACTTAATGTAGCTAATGATATCTAACATCAATATGCTTTGTTCTAATATGGTATATGATATTTTTACTCAAATCTAAAGTACTTTTGCTATCATAAAACACCACATACTCTTTTTTATTCAGCTTCAATTCAAGAAGAAAACGTTTCATCCAAAGTATTTCTTTACCTACTTCGATTGTTGTAATATATTCAACCTCTGTACTTGACAAGGTAACACATTTTTATAGTTTAGACTATCAAGACATAGTCATCCAACAAAAGTGAATAAATACCTTGAAATAGACTTCTCATCATCAAGATCACATGCTATGTCAGTATTAGTAAATTATTTTAGAACTAGTTATGTAGTTTCATAACTTAAGCACATTTTTAAGGTGTCCTTAAATATCTAAAAATCTATTTCATTGCTTTCCAATAAATATTTCTCGGATTAAAAAGAAATCTACTCACTACATCAACTACATGAGCAATGTCAGGCTGTATGCAAACTATAAATATGTCAAAGAATTGATTGTAGAAGAATAAGGAATACTAGACATAGCTAGTTACTTTTTTTTAGTTATTGGATAAGATTTCTTACTCAAATGAAAATGGTTGACGAGTGGATTGCTAAAGCATGTTACATGTTGAAGCTATTAAGCACCATTTCAACATATTTTTCCTGTGACAACCATAACTTTTCAACTTTTTTATCCCGAACAATATCTATATTAAAAATTTATTTTACTGGACCTAAATCATTCATGTTAAAGGAATTAGACAATTATTCTTTCAACTTGTGAACCATACTAGTATCTTATCACACAGTTAACATATAATTAACATATAATAAGAGAATATTAAAGTTACCATCAAAAATTTTCTAACATACACATAAGGATTCACTGTCATTCTTTTATAGCTGCAACTCACCATAAAAAATAAAACTTTTATACCACTGTTGCGAAGCTTGTTTCAAGTCATACAAGTTTTTTTTTTTAATTTACAAACTAAGTGCTCTTGTTTTTTTACTTAAAAACTCTCAAGCTGATCTATGTAAATGTCCTTCTACAAGTCACCATGCAAGAATGTAGTTTTGACATCAAGTTGCTCAAGCTTAAAATTCAAACTAGTTGCTAATCTCAGTATCACTCAAATGGAACTCATCTTCACAATTGGAAAGAAGATTTCATCAAAATCAATGTCGAGTTTTTAAGAAAAACCTTTCACCACCAATCGAGCTTTATACCTTACTAGCTTGTCATTATCTTTTTTTAGCTTGAATACCCATTTATTCTTTATTGGCCTCCTCCATTATGAAACTTTAACAAGATTATATGTACTATTTTTTTACAATGTCTCCATTTTTTCTTTCATTGCTTTTAACCAATGCCCAATATCCAGAGTAGTCTGCACATCTTAAAAGCTCTCTAGCTTTTCCTTATTGGTAATTAAAATAAAATTTAAACTTGAATACTTAATGAACGGCTGATGTTTTTTAGTAGATTTCTTAGGCTAAGACTCTACACCACTTGATGCTGGAGGTAGCTCTCCATAGTCAACACTCTGTAATGGAAAAGATTGCTCATCCTGTTCAATACTCTTTGGTGGAAAGAATTGCTCCCTTGCTCAAAACTAGTTGTATTTGGCTCATCACTAACTATGGTTGGCTTATTCATATCCCTAAGTTTTGTCTTTTGCTTATTTCCATAATATGTGACTTTTTCTGGTAAAACCTTTGTTAGTGTTGAAATTTCACACTTAACAGTAACTCATGTAGTCTTTTTATTCTTCTCAAGCTTTACTATGCTTTTTTTTTTCATGGAAGACTACGTCTCTACTTCTGATTATCTATCTCTCCACTAGATCCCATAACTTGTACCTAAATTGCTCATCACTATATCTGACAAACACACACTATGTGGATTGACTACAAAGCTTTGATATTTGCTTTTTCGATACATGCATGAATGTTTTACACCCAAAAATCTTTAAATGAGAGTATGAAGCATTTTTTCTTGTCCACACTATTTCTAGAATGTTAAAGTCTAAAAGAACTAATGGTGATTTGTTAAATAAATAGCAGGCTATGTTAATTGCTTCACTCATATGGCTTTGGTAATTTTGTTATCCTTAGCATACATCTGACTTTATCTACAATGGTGCATTTCATCCTTTTAACTACATCATTATACTACAATGTTTTAGGTTTTGTCAACTCATGTCTGATCCTATGCCTTGAACCATGTTCTTCAAAGTCTTTAGATGTGTATTCTCTACCATTATTAGTTCGAATATATTTCAAAGGTAACCTTATCATTCTTTCCGTCATGGCATGAAATTTTTTAAAATATTATAGTACCATGCTTTTTTTTTCAACATATACACCAAAGTCTTATTTAAAGCATCATTAATAAAAATAACAAAATATCTGTTACCACCCAATAACTCAACCTTAATGGGACCACATACATCAGAATGAATCAATTCTAATTTTTTTTCTTTTCTCTAATAACGCTTATGAATAGAAACTCTACAATACTTGCCATGCAAACAATGATTACATGAATCAAGAGATATAACTTTGGTTAAAGTTAGTTTAGCCGAATGACTAATGACCAAAAAAATAAAGAAAAATATAAAACATAAAAAACTCAAACGTGATAAAAAAATTATACATACTACAATGACATGATCAAATTATTTCGTCAATATAACAATTTTCAAATAGTAAATAAATACTCTATCACATTGATTGATTGACAAATTATAAAATATAAAAAATAATTACTTATTTAAAAATCTAGAAGGAAGAAGAAAATAACCAACTTCTAATTTGTTTCTTTAGTTCTTGCCTTCTTATTTTGAAAAAAGTGAAAGTAATAAAATGAGTGGATGGATAAACACAAGTGGTTGTGAACCACCATTTCACTTTTTTTTTTATAATAACCTTGAAACTTTTTTTTTTCATATATCTATCATTTACTTCTAATTAATAAATTTTTTAATTTTTACATATATTTTATTTTTTTAATTTTCAGTGAGACCATTATAAAATAATTAAAATTTTTAATATTATTATAATTATAATATATTTTAAGGGGCATAGGATGTTAGTGGGGGTAATTGCCTTAACTACCTTGGTGTGCATTTGTCCCTGGCTCCACAGACTTATTGGGCTTGAAGCAACAAACATAGCAACACATAAGTAATATATTGTAATAAACCCAAAGCAATAGACAACGATCAATAATCAATAATGTAGGAAAAGCAAAGTACACCAAGATTTACGTGAAAAACCCTCTAATGTAGAGAAAAAAAATACGGACCGTAAGAAAAATCTTCACTATCAAATAATGGATATATAAAATTCTTTTCTAAAAAATACTAGAGTTAATCAACAACTTGAGAGACATTTAAAGAAATCTTATTAAATAGGTGACTTAACAAATACACACTGAATTTATTCATAGAGAGCTTCAAACTCGATCTCTATAATTTAGAATGTCGAACAATGAATCATGAACGTGCTGACAAAATTTTAGATCAATTGGACTACAGAACAACCTTTATTCTACTATCAGCTCTCTTTTTTCCCTTTTTTCTCTTTTTTTTTTTGGTTCCTTTTTCTTTTGGTTTCGGCACCAAACTCTTTTTCTCATTTAAGCAAAAAACTAGCCTCCACCTTTTATTATGTAAGGCTTCTATTCCTTGGTTAAAAACAAAAGCCTTTAGGTCTTTTAATTGGTGAAAAAACAAGGGCTGGACCCTACATTATCAACAATCTCTCCTTTTAGCCCCATTAAGAGTAGATTCATCACCATAACAGTCTTATTTAAAACTTACCTTTGCCAAAGAATCCACTTCAACCAAGTTACTACAGAGCTTAAGCTTTTCTTTATAAAGTGTCTAGGTCAACATATCTACGATGCTCTCATAAGTATGAACTTTCTTCATTTTCATTTTTTACTCCTCAATCACTTAATGTAGCTAATGATATCTAACATCAATATGCTTTGTTCTAATATGGTATATGATATTTTTACTCAAATCTAAAGTACTTTTGCTATCATAAAACACCACATACTCTTTTTTATTCAGCTTCAATTCAAGAAGAAAACGTTTCATCCAAAGTATTTCTTTACCTACTTCGATTGTTGTAATATATTCAACCTCTGTACTTGACAAGGTAACACATTTTTATAGTTTAGACTATCAAGACATAGTCATCCAACAAAAGTGAATAAATACCTTGAAATAGACT
The DNA here is from genome assembly GCF_047325235.1 of Durio zibethinus. Classification (NCBI taxonomy): domain Eukaryota; kingdom Viridiplantae; phylum Streptophyta; class Magnoliopsida; order Malvales; family Malvaceae; genus Durio; species Durio zibethinus. The sequence goes on along the minus strand of NC_143183.1, from coordinate 18,049,349 downwards.
TCTCATCATCAAGATCACATGCTATGTCAGTATTAGTAAATTATTTTAGAACTAGTTATGTAGTTTCATAACTTAAGCACATTTTTAAGGTGTCCTTAAATATCTAAAAATCTATTTCATTGCTTTCCAATAAATATTTCTCGGATTAAAAAGAAATCTACTCACTACATCAACTACATGAGCAATGTCAGGCTGTATGCAAACTATAAATATGTCAAAGAATTGATTGTAGAAGAATAAGGAATACTAGACATAGCTAGTTACTTTTTTTTAGTTATTGGATAAGATTTCTTACTCAAATGAAAATGGTTGACGAGTGGATTGCTAAAGCATGTTACATGTTGAAGCTATTAAGCACCATTTCAACATATTTTTCCTGTGACAACCATAACTTTTCAACTTTTTTATCCCGAACAATATCTATATTAAAAATTTATTTTACTGGACCTAAATCATTCATGTTAAAGGAATTAGACAATTATTCTTTCAACTTGTGAACCATACTAGTATCTTATCACACAGTTAACATATAATTAACATATAATAAGAGAATATTAAAGTTACCATCAAAAATTTTCTAACATACACATAAGGATTCACTGTCATTCTTTTATAGCTGCAACTCACCATAAAAAATAAAACTTTTATACCACTGTTGCGAAGCTTGTTTCAAGTCATACAAGTTTTTTTTTTTAATTTACAAACTAAGTGCTCTTGTTTTTTTACTTAAAAACTCTCAAGCTGATCTATGTAAATGTCCTTCTACAAGTCACCATGTAAGAATGTAGTTTTGACATCAAGTTGCTCAAGCTTAAAATTCAAACTAGTTGCTAATCTCAGTATCACTCAAATGGAACTCATCTTCACAATTGGAAAGAAGATTTCATCAAAATCAATGTCGAGTTTTTAAGAAAAACCTTTCACCACCAATCGAGCTTTATACCTTACTAGCTTGTCATTATCTTTTTTTAGCTTGAATACCCATTTATTCTTTATTGGCCTCCTCCATTATGAAACTTTAACAAGATTATATGTACTATTTTTTTACAATGTCTCCATTTTTTCTTTCATTGCTTTTAACCAATGCCCAATATCCAGAGTAGTCTGCACATCTTAAAAGCTCTCTAGCTTTTCCTTATTGGTAATTAAAATAAAATTTAAACTTGAATACTTAATGAACGGCTGATGTTTTTTAGTAGATTTCTTAGGCTAAGACTCTACACCACTTGATGCTGGAGGTAGCTCTCCATAGTCAACACTCTGTAATGGAAAAGATTGCTCATCCTGTTCAATACTCTTTGGTGGAAAGAATTGCTCCCTTGCTCAAAACTAGTTGTATTTGGCTCATCACTAACTATGGTTGGCTTATTCATATCCCTAAGTTTTGTCTTTTGCTTATTTCCATAATATGTGACTTTTTCTGGTAAAACCTTTGTTAGTGTTGAAATTTCACACTTAACAGTAACTCATGTAGTCTTTTTATTCTTCTCAAGCTTTACTATGCTTTTTTTTTTCATGGAAGACTACGTCTCTACTTCTGATTATCTATCTCTTCACTAGATCCCATAACTTGTACCTAAATTGCTCATCACTATATCTGACAAACACACACTATGTGGATTGACTACAAAGCTTTGATATTTGCTTTTTCGATACATGCATGAATGTTTTACACCCAAAAATCTTTAAATGAGAGTATGAAGCATTTTTTCTTGTCCACACTATTTCTAGAATGTTAAAGTCTAAAAGAACTAATGGTGATTTGTTAAATAAATAGCAGGCTATGTTAATTGCTTCACTCATATGGCTTTGGTAATTTTGTTATCCTTAGCATACATCTGACTTTATCTACAATGGTGCATTTCATCCTTTTAACTACATCATTATACTACAATGTTTTAGGTTTTGTCAACTCATGTCTGATCCTATGCCTTGAACCATGTTCTTCAAAGTCTTTAGATGTGTATTCTCTACCATTATTAGTTCGAATATATTTCAAAGGTAACCTTATCATTCTTTCCGTCATGACATGAAATTTTTTAAAATATTATAGTACCATGCTTTTTTTTTCAACATATACACCAAAGTCTTATTTAAAGCATCATTAATAAAAATAACAAAATATCTGTTACCACCCAATAACTCAACCTTAATGGGACCACATACATCAGAATGAATCAATTCTAATTTTTTTTCTTTTCTCTAATAACGCTTATGAATAGAAACTCTACAATACTTGCCATGCAAACAATGATTACATGAATCAAGAGATATAACTTTGGTTAAAGAAATAAGAGATTGCCTTACAAAAATCTATAACCCTTTCTTATTCATGCGTGCCAGCCTTTTGTGCCACATATTTACTGAAGCATCATCTTCAATAACATTTATCTAATTATTATTCCATTGTATCCATGTTTTGTACATTGTACAATATAGTTTTTGGTTTGCAACTATCATAGATCTTTTAAGAAGCATTCACTATCTATTCTTTTGTCGACTTTCATATCATTCCTTATCACGGACATTAATCGCATATAAAATTCATTTTCATATCCGAAATGTGGCTTACATCCCTCAAAGTCAGTATGCAACCCGTACTAGTTTGTGTAATAATATTATTGACCCTATAATCTGTGACACACTCTTGTTTCTCATCTTGGTGCAACTGAGTCTATTATTTTGTAAGTTATAAACAACTCTCTCTTAGGAACACAATGATATGTTGCTCCTATGTCAACTATCTGCTCAATGCTGGGATCACCAATATGATTATAATCATCATGTGTAAAAATCAAAGTAACTAAATCACTATTTGAATTCATTGCTACAATATTGCTATCATTTAAACTCTTGTTTTTCTCATCTTTTAGTTCTTGTTTCAAGATTTTACAATTTCACTTTATATAACCTGGTTTACCACAATGATAGTACTTCACTTTATCTCTGAACTTGAATCTATGTTTAGACTTATTATGGCTTTTAGAGTTTTGACCTTTATTGATATTTTTACCCATGTTCTCTGTGACAAGAGCTTGATTTTCAAAGTCTAAATCTTTTTACCTTGCTTTTTCATTAAACATATTATCTTTTACCATTTCTAATGTCACTTTATAGTCAGGAGCTAAATTAAAAATAGTCACAACTAGAGTATTATAGTTGCTTGACAATTAATCTAAAAAAAACAACACCTTCATTTCATCATCCATTTGAAGCTCCATAGTCGTTATCCAATTGAATATATCTTGAAAATCACTTAAATACTTTGTAATCAATCGTCCATCCATGTACTGTAAAGTTGCAAGTTTTTTAACAAACATAACTTTATTCATGCATATCTTCTTCTCATACAATATACTAATTTTTTCTCAAATAGTGTAAGCATCTATCTCCTACGCTATATGATGGAACATGCTACTATCAACATATTTTCTAATTGTGGCTAGCATATTTCTACCTAGCTTATTCTAGCTTTCATCTTTCATATATGCTGTCTAGTCGAATAATCCAATACCAGCTCATAAAAGTCTTTACAATATAAATGATCCTCCATTATGAGCTTTCAAATTGAATAATTTGATATTGTCAATTTTATCATGAAATTTGTATCACCTTCAATGATCTCAAATAAAATTTACTTCTATCTTGGGTTGTTGCTATATCGATATTTCAAAAAATAATAAGTGTGTTAATACCACTTGTTGGGTCTGAAACGACAAACACAACAAAGCAAAAGTAATATATCGTAATAAACACAAAGCAATAGACAACAATTAATAATCAATAACATAAAAAAAAAAGCATACTAAAATTTATGTGAAAAATCCTCTAGTGTAAAAAAGAAAATTAACCATAAAAAAATCTTTACTATCAAATAATGAATATACAAAATTTTTCTCAAATTAAAACTAAAATTAATTAATAATTAAAGAGATAATTAAAAAAATATGATCTCTACTATTTAAAATATAAAATATTATATTATAAACATACTGATAAAATTTTAATTTAATTAAACCATATTCAATTAACAACCCTCTTTTCTTTCTTTTTTAGCTCCTTTTTCGTTAGGTTTCGAGGCCACACCATTTTTCTCGTTCGCGCCAAAAACTAGTCCCCACCTCTTTTATTCTTTGGTAAAGACAAAGGGCTTTGGGCCTTTAATTGTTGAAAATCATGGGGCTGGACCCACGTTCTCAACAAGATTGACAAAGAGAAAAAGTTTGTATAAGTTTTTGACCGATGTCTGCTTCGTGGAAATTTCATGTTTTAATTCATTTGCTCCTTAAATTGTTGGTAAATTTTTCTACTTTTGACTGCTATTATATCTTAGATATTGTTCATTGCATCTGCTTGGTTTTTGCCTTCTCCTCTCATCGTCAATGTCATCAAGTTCAGGAATTGTAGCTGCTGGTAAGGTTTTCATTTTCTCTACTGTTTCAATATGCAGGTTCTAGTTTCGTCTTTTTCATCCATGTCAAAGAAACTGATAAATTATGGACTTGTGATGATTCCCTACGCTCTGCAGTAATCGTCGTCATCGTGATTCTGGTCATAATGATCGTCATCGGTATAATGAGAAGAGCTGAAGATATTAGGAACAATGCTCACCTCTCCCGATTTCTGACACTAGCCATGGATAAATTCCTCAATGAAATGGAAAAGGAGAAACCAATCAGATTTACTTCTCAGCAGCTAAGGATTGCAACTGATAATTTTACAAACTTGCTGGGTTCAGCGGGTTTTGGAACAGTGTACAAGGGAGTTTTCAATAATGAAACCGTCGTAGCTGTCAAGGTTTTATATGGAAGCTCGGATAAAAAAATTGAGGAGCAATTCATGGCGGAAGTGAGTACACTTGGTAGAGTTCATCACTTTAATCTCGTTCGACTCTATGGTTTCTGCTTTGAGAGGAACATGAGGGCCCTAGTTTACGAGTACATGACAAATGGCTCACTTGACAGGTTTTTATTTAGTGAAGAAAAGATGATAGGATTTGACAAACTTCACGAGATTGCAATAGGCACGGCAAAAGGGATTGCATACTTGCATAAGGAATGCCACCAGCGAATCATTCACTATGACATAAAGCCTGGAAATATTCTCCTAGATGCAAATTTATTTCCCAAAGTAGCTGATTTTGGTTTGGCTAAGCTCTGCAACAGGGAAAATACCCATGTAACCATGACAAGAGGTAGAGGAACTCCAGGTTATGCAGCGCCAGAACTTTGGATGCCTTATCCTATAACCCATAAGTGTGATGTTTATAGCTTTGGAATGCTACTATTTGAAATCATCGGTAGGAGAAGAAACCTTGACATTCAACTTCGAGAGAGCCAAGAATGGTTTCCAAGATGGGTGTGGAAAAATATCGAGAATGGAGATTTAGGAGAGTTAATGAAAGTGTGCGAGATTGATGACGAAAATAGAGAGACAACCGAGAGAATGGTCAAAACCGCTTTATGTTGTGTCCAGTATAGACCTGAGCAGAGGCCTTCGATGAGCACGGTGGTTAAAATGTTGGAAGGAACAATGGAAATTCCTGCACCTTCAAATCCATTTGAGCATTTGCTGGTGGAGACTCGTATTCCTAGCATTCCTGTTGATTCAGAATCTTCTTCAGTGGTAACAGAATCGAAGTTAGTAGGTGCGACTCCTGGCTTGAAAAATTATGAGATTGAAGTGATTTGCAGTTCTTAGTTAGTGCATTCAAATGACTAACTATATCTTGCTTTCTGTCATTTCCTTCGGTTTTCGTCTACTTCAGCAATCTATTGTATTGTGTTTTTTTCATAGATTTTACTGAAATTAATCATGATTGTATCAATTAAGAAAAAGAAAAACACCATTAACACATGGTAAAGGACAAATATTGCATCTATTTTCTGAATATGATTTTTAAAAAATAGCAGTCTTTCCGTGTTTTCATATGCTGTTGAAGGCACACCTATGCCACTAACAAGAACTTGTCTCAATAATAAATCGAAAATTCTTGAATATCAAATTTTAAGTTTAAGTTTTATTATGTGTAGATTTTGTTTAATTTATATAATATTTTTTAAATTTTGTTACTGAATAATGCTTAATTATATTGTATTTTATACTTATAATCTCATAAAAAAAAGTACTTATGAGAAAAAATTTTTAATTCATTCAATTCCGTTTACTTTTGGTGAGTACCGTGTCAAATGGTTTGAAATTAAATTAAAAGAGAAAATGACATTGATGAAGAGAAATTGACTAAAAGTCTTCCAATAGCTGAATAGCGCAGACTTCGGGCATCTTATCTTCATCCTCAGGAGACTCGTCAAATTGGCTGCCCTATTCAATCATTTAAAGCGCACTACGTGGACGGAGTGTAATGAGATGGGCAAACGTGACTTTAACGCCAATAACTACTGTTGTTTAACGCGGAATATAAATGGCAATATGACAAGAAAATACCAACACGATGGACCAACTGTGAGCGGAAAAAAATCCTTCCTTTTTATGGATTCATGTAACCCATCCATTTGGATTTTTAAATTGAAAAAAAAAAAATTTTATATTATTTTAAAAATATAAAAATATTATTTTAAAAATAATTTTTAATATTATTTTAAATAATAAACAGTTCTAATCAAGCTCGAATTTGTGAATCAAATTACGTTTTGAATAAAATTTTAGACGTATCAATTCATCTAATTCATGAATATTTCTGTTCTAATTCTTAAAGTAAGTAATTTCATATCCATCATGCTTTATTTAGTAATGATTTCTTATTGGTATTTGCAGTTTGATCCTAATGTGAATTCTCCCGATGAATGCTTTTACTTTTTACTAGTTGTTATATGTTTCTTATTTTTAATTCATTTTCAATTTTTTTGTTCGATTTTATTAAATGGTGAAAACTTTAGCATAATTAATTTTTAAAGGTACAATTTCTGCATAATTACTTGAAATACGAAGTTTAGATTTTTCAACTTTTAAAATTTAAATGAAAAGGAAAGTTGTGTAAATCTGCTTTAATCAAATGAAACTTTTCAATAATTTTTCCATAAAAAGTGTAAGATAGATTTTTTTTTATAAGATAGATTTTTCCTATAAAAGTAAGTAGCTTTTAATTTGCACTCAAGTATTTGATTTAGTCCATTGATACAAAATTCTTTTACTTAAAAGGTAAGGATTGAACCCCTTTTGTAAATTAACAAATATATATATATATATATTTAGCAACGGTAAAATTCATTGCAAAACCTAATTTTATCATTGCTAAAACAATTTTTAAAGGATTTTATGTCATAATGAGGTTGTTACCCCAACCTCCATTATTAAAGATCTACCGCAACAACTTTGATCATATCAAAAATTATTTTTAAAATGTTTATTGCTAGGACTTCTTACCATTGCTATGTAAGTTATATTTACACGACTTTATGTAATTACCTAGGCTTTATTTTATCAATCCGTCAATCAAATATTTTGGTTGTTAAATTTTTACTTGAAAGCATTATTTTGCATTGCCTAATAATGTTTTGCGACCATTACAATTGTTGCAAATTTTTTTACCCAACATAATTCTTGTCGTTGCAAAATCTGTTATATTTAATGACTTTATTAATTTTGATAACCATTATTATTGTTATAAAAAAATGCATAATTTAAAATTTTATTATGGGGAGGGATTAAGTTATATAAAAATTTTTTTACATTTTTTATATTTTTTAATCATTAATTTTAATAAATTCAAGAGATGAGATAAATAAGTAAAAAAATGATTTAATTACATCTTCTGGATATATTAAAATTATTTGTTAAAAAATTATATAAAATTTAAAAAATTTACATTGATATAAATTAATCCCTGTCCTTTTATTATTTATGACATTTTAGATTATTTTTGCATTTATTTAAAGCTAGACTGCAAATAAATTGAAGAACTCATGTAATTATTTGTAAAAAATATAAAATATTATTAATATCAGACATATATTTATTATTAATTACAATATTCTTGAATTTCAACATAATAAAAGTCTCATAAATCACAATAAGAGGATTTGAATAAAATATTAAGGCTCAATAAATATATTTGGACATAATTTTTAAGTTTGTTTAAATTTTGGATCATAGCCACTCTAATAAAATATATAATTAAAATATTATAATTATATAAATATATATGAATTTTATTTTAATATTTTATTTTTAAAAAAAATTATTTTTTTAAAATTTTATTTTATAAATTAAACTTAATGAGTAAATTTGATATTTATTTTTTCAAATTAAACTAGACTTAGAAAAAATTTGAGACTTGAAATATCGAGTCAAGCAAAATTTGAGTAAATATATAAACTATTAACACCAAGCATGGTTCCAGCCCAAACTTGACTTGAGCCATGAACACTTTTAATGTTATACAAACTCAACAAGGAACCCAATCTTTTATCGTAATAGGGATGAGAATAGGTATTAAATTTTGAGGTGGCGATGAGGATAGAAATGTGTATGATTTTAAATTTTTTATCATGTACAAGTAAGAGAATAGATAATATAACACTTATTTTGTACTTGTACCATATATATTATATTTAATAAATTATTTTTTATTTAATTCTATGAATTTTATTTTAGAGTAATGAAAACTAATATATTTGTATTTAAAAAATATATTTACAAAAAATCTATAAATATGCAAGATAAAAATATAAAAATAAAATTTATTTTTTTAAAAGTTACAAATATAAAAATTATTCATATCCATTAAAAATCTACAAAAATAGAAATGAGGATTAATTTAAAATACTCATTGAGTGTAAACATAAAAATAAATATAATATAAAAAATTAAAAATAAGGATAGAGAATGCTCTAAGGCCTCAAACCCAATCTATTGACATCTACGACAATATTCCCTTATCTCAAAAAGGTAAGAAGTGAAACTCATTACTAGAAAAAAAGATAGATAATAAAGGATCTTTAGCTCGATACTCAATAGCTAAAGTGCAATGCTTATTAGATTGATTATTTTAAAAAAACAATCTTCACTAAACTATTAAATGCAAAGCTAATTTAATTCCTAAAATGATAGTGAACTCTAGAAGAACTACACTTAACTTATAGTTGCCTTTTCCACTCGAAATTAATTCAGAAAACAAATCCCGATTGCTGTATGAAGAAGTAATAACATATTTGCATATTTCTTTTTTTTTCTCTGTCAATAATGAAATTTCATTACTTAAAAAATGGAATTAGCCATTACCAAAATTTATATTTTTGGTTCAATTTTATATTAAATTTGTTTTCTTATATTCTAATTTATTAATTAGTTACTTTGTTCAATTATTCAATAATGTAATAATTGATTATATAGTAATTTATACTCTTAATTTCATGAAAAAAAGGATATCAACACATAGAGTTTAACCCTGTTATAATTAGGAGAAATAATGGTTTTGATAATATATAATATTATAAATTTTTTAAATTTGATTCAAATATGAATCAATTTTTTAATTAAATGAATCAAATTCGAAATCGAATTTTATTGATTTTGTTTATAAGTTTTTGAAATTTAATTTTTTATATATTATTTTAATATGATTTTTAATATATTTAAATGATTTTACATATAAAATAATTATTTTTATTGAATTAAAATTTAAAAAAATATAAAAACTAATAAAAATATATTTTAATGGAATTTGATTTTTTTTTCTTCTCAATTCAAATTTTGATTCAAATCTAATATATGTTTAATATATAAATTTAATCTAAATCAAATAAAAAAATTAATCTAATCAAATTATACACTATAATTTAAAATAATTTCAAATTTTCTTAAAAAAATTTTTTCACCTCAAATTATAACAGAGTGCAAGAGAAAGAAGCTTTAGGAACATGTCACAATCAACCGGACAGCATATTTTATAGCCAATCATGAAGGAGAATAGTACAATCCACACTTTTTTTTTTCCAAGTGAATGGCATTTGCTTCCCCAATAGCTGTAGACAAAATCAACCACTCCAATGACATTTCTAAGTCTATCAATTTCCCCAAAGATCTTCCAATGTTTCCAAAGCCGAGCTTACTTATTACACATGCAAATAATAGACACCTTTAATCTAATTCGACAATTAAAATATTTTTTTTAATCAAGGGAGCCGGAAAATATCTCAAGATAATGGAAATTCGCATATTTCTTTCTCAATCAATAATAGAATTTCATTACTTTAAAATGGAATTAGCCAATAACAAAACTGCTTTTGTTTTCCAAATTTATATTGAATTTATTTTGTTATATTCTAATTTATTGATTAATTAGTTTAATTATTTAATAATATAATAATTGATTATATTGTAACTTATATTTATAATTTCATAAAAAAAAAAAAAGAAAAAAGATATCAATAGATTGAGTTCAACTATGTCATAACTAAACTTAATAATGGTTAAGATAAAATCAAATTTTATTTAATCTTTTTGAATGATATATAATATTATAAATTTTTTAAATTTAAATTTGAATCGAATTTAAATTAATTTTTTAAAAATCAACTTGATTAAAATCAAAATTTATCGATTTAATTTATCAATTTTTAAATTTAATTTTTTTATATATATTTTTAATATATTTAGATAAATTTATATATAAAATAATTATTTTTATTTAATTAAAATTTAAAAAATATATAAATATTAATAAAATATATAACTCAAATATGTTAAAGCCCACCAAAGAGATTGTACGATACACACTTTTTTTTTTCAAGTGAACCGCATTTGCTTACCCAACAAATGTAGACAAAGTCAACCACTCGACATCTCCGATGACATTTCTAAGCCTAATTTTGAATAGAATCTGAATTAATTTTTTTTTAAATCAACTTAATCAAAATTAAATTTTATCGATTTAATTTATTAATTCTTAAATTTTTATATATTATTTTAATATAATCTTTAATATATTTAGATAAATTTATATATATAATATTTATTTTTATTTAATTAAAATTTAAAATATATATAAAAACTAATAAAATATATAACTCAAATATGTTAAAGCCCGTCATGAAAGAGAGATACAACCCACACCTTTTTTCTTTTTTTCGAGTGAATAGCATTTGTTCCCAACAAACATGGACAAAGTCAACCGTTGCACATCTCCAATTACATTTCTAACCCTATCAATTGGGTTTATTTATAGTAAGACGGCAATATTTCGATCTTATTTTAAAAGCATGAGATATCATAATATTTCATGATATATTATGATATTGTAAAAATAATATAATTAAAAAAAGAATAGATTAATAGGTAAATATTAAAAAATATATAAAATTTTATTTAATTTATTAATTTAATAAATAAGAATGATATATTTTTTAATTTTTTAATATCAATTTATTTTACGAAATCGACTTAATTAATAATGTTTAATAATATGTTTTTATACATTTTTTTTATCATTACATTTAGAATTATTAAAACTTTTTTTTTATAATAAGACATTTCAAACTTATTTTACATCTAATGATATGAATTTTATGATAACATTTTTTTTATTTAGAATCTTTTAATTTAAAAATGTTAATTTTTTTACATTGTCAAGTTAATTATTTATTTTAATTTTTTGTTGCGCTTGTTTTTACTTTCTGTTTTGTTTATAATTATTATAACTTTTTCTTAAGGTAATATGACATCAAATTATATCAATTTTACGATTATTTTTATTTTTATTTTTTTTACTTTAACACTTATTTTTTGTTTATAATTACTTTTTGTTTATAATAATAACTTTTACATTACTATTTTAATTATTTATGTTATAATAATATGTTTATAAACTCGTTCTTTTTTTAAATTACATTTAGAATTATCACAACCTTTTTTTTTAAGGTATTATAGTACTTCAAATACACTTTATACCAAATGATACAAATTTTATGATTATTCTCACATTTTTACTTAAATATTTTTTTATTAAATTATTTTCTATTTATAATAATTATTTTATGTTGTCAATTTTATTATTTATATTAAAATAATATATTTTTTTTATGTTTGCTCTTATATTTTATTACGTTTAGAATGATCATAACTATTCCTTAGGGGTTATGATAGTTCAACCTATTTTACACTAAATTATACTAATTTTGCAACTGTTCTTATATTTTTATATTATGATACGTTAAATATATTTTACATTAAATTATATCAATTTTACAATTATTTTCTCATTTTTACGTTAACACTTATTTTTAGGTTTAGAAATTTTTTTATTTATAATAATTTTTTATGTTGTCAATTTAATTATTTATATTACAATAAAATCTATTACGCTTATTCTTATATTATATTTAAAATTATTACAATTTTTTCTCAAGTATTATGACACTGTGAATATATTTTATGCCAAATTATACTAATTTTGTGATTATTTTCATCTTTTTTACTTTAATACTTATTTTTTATTAAGAATTATTTTTATTTATAATACTAAATTTTTTATGTTACAAATTTATTACGTTTTAATAATATCTTTTTACATTTGTTGTTACTTTTTATTAAGTTAAAAATTATTACAATTTTTTTTGTTAAGGTGTAATGATACTTATAATCATTTTAGATCAAATAATGTCAATTTTACTATTATTTTAACTATTTTACATTAACTCTTAATTTTTTATTTAAAATTATTTTTTATTTGTAATAATAGTTCTTTTGTACTACCAACTTAATTATTTATGTTCTAATAATATTTTTTTACATTTGTTGTTACCTTTCATTATGTTTAGAAGTATTACAACTTTTTTCTTAAAGATGTTACGACACTTCTAACCATTTTACGTTAAATAATACCAATTTCACAGTTGCTATCACCTTTTCTCTTATACTAACACTTATATTTTGGTTTAGAATTATTAATTATTTGCAATAATAATTCTTTTATGTTGCCAAAAATATTGTTTATGCTACAATAATAATTTTTTTTTACACTTGTTCTTACTTTTTATTACATTTAAATTTATTACAACTTTTTGTTAGGTTATTATGATAATTCTAATCAATTTATGCTAAGTAACATTAATATTACAATTATTCTTATATTTTTACGTTACGACACTTTTAACGCACTTTTGCACCAAATGATTTTAATTTTAAAATTACTTTTACTTTTTTATATTAACACTTTTTTGTTTAGAATTATTTTTATTTATAATAATAAATTTATTTATGTTGTCAACTTAATTATTTACATTATAGTAATTTTTTTTTACACTTATTGTTACCTTTTATTACATTTAGGATTATCATAATTTTTTTAAAGGTATTATGACACTTCTAACTATTTTATGTCAAAAAATACTATTTTTACGATTATTCTTATATTTTTACGTGAACACCTATTTTTTGGTGTAGGATTATTTTTTATTTATAATGCTAATTTTTTTATATTATCAATTTAATTATTACATTTTAATAATTTTTTTTACACTTGTTACTTTTCATTACTTTTAGAATTATCATAATATTTTATTAATGTGTAACGATACTTGTAACTAATTTACGTCAAATAATATTAATTTTACGATTATTTTCACTTTTTTACGTTAACTTTTATTTTTTGGTTTAAAATTATTTTTTTATTTGTAATAATATTTCTTTGACATTACTAAGTTAATTATTTTTGTTACAATAATATTTTTAATTTTATGCCTGTTGTTACTTTTCATTACATTTTTAACTATCACAACTCTTTGTTAGGGTATTACAACATTTCTAACTCATTTTATGTTAAATGACACCAATTTTATGATTATTCTCATATTTTTATATTAACATGTATTTGTTAGTTTATAATTCTTTTTTAGATTTAAGGTAATAATTCTTTTATTTTGTCAACTTAATTATTTACATTATAATAATATCTTTTTATACTTGTTTTTACCTTCATTACATTTAGAATTATCACAACTCTTTCTTAGAGTGTTATGACACTTTTAACACATTTTATACCAAATGATACTAATTTTACGTTAATTCTCACCTTTTTACATTAACTAATTTTCAATTAAAATTTTTTAAATATTATATTATCTTGCCCTTTTTTTAAGGAATTTTAAATAGATTGTATTTATCTATAAATTTTTTTTATTTTATTTAATAACTAGTATTTAATGTAATTAATTAAAATTAGATTAATAGGTTAATAGGTAATTAATTATTTTTACAATTATTAAAAAAATTAATGATTTATATTAATTCTTTATATCTAATGGTTATTATTCAATGGCCTTATAACAAGGTCAAAAAATTTAAACTTATTGTAGAAGCCCCCTATCAATTTTCCTTGAAGATCTTCCAATGTTTCCAAGGCCGAGCTTACTTATTACTCAAGCAACTAATAAACACCTATAAATCTAATTAGACAATTAAGCATCCATTTAAATTTTACTGCACTTTTAATATAAAGTGATTGAATTTATTACATCATTAGTTGAGTTTAAATGTTAACTTTAATGAGATTCATTCAATAAAAATTTTTTATTGAATTTTTTTTCAATCACAACTATAATAAATTTTTTTTCAATTACAATTATAATAATTTTTATTAGTAATTTTAATCTCATCACAATCAATTTCATTGTCCATTTAAATGGAACCTAAAACAGTCTTTTAAACCAAGCGAAACCAGAAAATATCTCAAGTGTCGTTTTCATGGCAAATATTTCAGTTACATTTTCACCCAGCAGACCGTAGAATAAACCATGAACATTTCCCTTCGAATCTATTAAAATCCTTCCACATGCAGCAGACCAGGCTTGGCCTAGCTGAACCGTCATCATTGAATTTCAAGACATTTACACTCGGACAAGTCCTCTTGGATTTGGACTGGCTTAACACATAACCAACATCATAGGATTAGGCTTCCACTCAAATTTGCATAAATTTCCAATGAGTATATATAGTAGGAAATGATTTCTAAGCAGATCACAATGGATGCACAAAATTGAAAGCTACTGCTAGCTCAGCAAAAACGTATAATATAGATCAATAATATATAAGTAAAATTTTATACTACCAAGGCTTCTTTTACCATCAATTAATTTGTAAAATTTTTATAAAAGATGGTGGGCATATATAGCAATTATAAATTTCGTTGTGTGAAGAAAAATAAATATTATTATGTAAAAAAAGTGCAACAAAATATTAATTACACCTTATAACTGAATTTTTTAATATGAATAAGTAATTACAAAAGTTTAGGACCAATTCGTTTTATATTATCGGAAACGAGTATTTTAGTTTTTAGCTATAAATGCATATTTTGGAATTACGCTAATATCATAAATAATTTATAAATTATAATAAAATATTTAATATAATATTTAAATTTTAAAATTTTTAATATGATATTTAAATTATAAATTTATTAATTAAAATGATAATTATTTTTAATATTATTAATTTAAATTAATTATATTAAAAATAATTATCATTTTAATTAATATATTTATAATTTAAATATCAAATTAAAAATTTTTAAAATTTAAATATCACGTTAAATTTTTAAAATTCTAATGATGACCAATTCTTTATTTTAAAACTTAATCGATTTATTTGAGTTAATTATTACCTACTTTTTTAGAATTATTTTTATTATTATTTTATTCTAGCGGGCATCTTTGAAAAGTATGGTTTCTATCGCTAACGTTGCGTAAGTGCTATATTTTTTTTGTCACTCCACCGTTTGGGTCTCCGTTTCAATAGTCAATGTCGTCATATTGAAGTTTGTCTTTATCCTCGAAGACTTGGGATCATTTTGCCAGTGGAATGAATATCGCTCAGAGATTTTGTTTTTTTTTTTTTTGGTGCTGATGACTTGTAATTCATGTGGGTCCCTTAGAAGGTGGAATTTGGAAAAGTTTATTTGAATAATGTTTTATATATGACTTGTATTTTTAATCATCAATCCTACCATTCCAGCAATTTTAAATTTCTTTGCTCCTACTCTTTGCTTAAAATTTGAATTTTTATTATATTAAAAAATTTTTATAAATATTTTAATACATTAAAAATATTTAAAAAAATTTTTTATTTAGAGATTTTTTAAAGTATTTTTACTCGAAATATTTTTAGAATTACATTATTGGATAAAGTTTTTTTTTATTTTTTTTATTTATTCTTAATTTAGTAGTTAATTTTTATTTACTATTTTATAACAAAAAAGAAAATTTTTATTGTATTGAAAATTTTTTATAAATACTCCAATATATCGGTACTATTTAAAAATATATTCTTATCTAAAGATTTCATAGGTATCACTACTCAGAGTACTTTTGAATCTTATCATCGCATAAAAATTTTCTTTTCTTATAGTTTTTATTACTTATTATTATTACTATTATAAAGTTTATTTTTACTTTTTAAAGTTTATTTTAAAATTAATAAAATTATAAAATTTTTAACTACATATTTCATCATATATTTTTATTTACTTTAACAAAATTTATTCTAACAAATATAAATATTTTAATATGCATAAATATTATAAAAATAATATATAAAAAATTCAAAAAAATTCAAAAATTTTTTTTTTACCTAAACTGAACCTGTCAACGGTCTGATCAATACTAATCCGATCGGTTTAAGAGCTCGGTCTAATCTGGTTGGTTTAACAGTTCAACTTCGATCTGATTCGGTCTTGGCCGGTTTAGCTAGACCGATCAAAGGTAAAAAAAGAAGTGGGTCTCCTGATCAAGTGTGTGGACCTCTAGTCAGGTTAATAGGTTGACGTATGAATTCTGAGCTAAAAACGATATTGTTTTGGTCATTATTGAAATGGCGTCGTTTTGGCTATTGACAGCTTATATAAAAGTTAAATTTTTTTTACTTCATTTCTCCCCCTCTTCTAAAAAAAAAATATTCTTCTCTTTTTTTTTGTTCAGACAAACCTAGGGTAGGTGTCCGTCTGCCATTGTCGGTGACGAAAACTTTAAAAAGACACCAAAATGCTCTTTACGACCTCCCAAATCTAATCTGACCTCATTTTTACGAGAAACACCGTGTATGGTCTAGATCGAGGTTGAAAGTTTAGGCTAAAAAAATTTTTTTGTTACTTCTTTTATATATGTATATCTATATGTTGGCACTAGGTTCCCTTGCCTTGGAGACTGTGGTTTCTGTTTTGTATTTTTCTTGATTTTTTTTTAATTTTTTTACATAACACTTTTTTTTTTTAAATCCGGCAAGTTTTTTTTTTGGCAAAGCTTCCTCCTCTTTTTTAGGGGTCGACCACAGAGCTTTATTTATAGAGCTTCGATCGTGCCCTGTGCCTAGGTGAGTGGCACAAGGCTTGGCAGAGAGGGGGTGCCTACACCAGCCCTCTCTTTGCCCCCTTATTTTTCTACTTTGTCTAGTCTTGGCCTTGTGCATAAGTAGGTGGCACAAGGCCTAGCAGGGGTGGGGGGTGCTAATGGTACCGTGTACGGCACCAGGAACCCCCTGTCTCTTTCCTTTTCTTTTATTCTTCCATTTGTCTTTTTTTTGTTCTTTTCTATTTTTTTTATTTTGTTTAATTTAACAAAAATAAAATAAAATAAAAAACAGGTTGGGACTAAAGAACGAAATAGGCTTCGAGTCCGATTGAAATCAGACTTTGAACTTGGTTGAATTAAAATCGGGCCTGAAACCTAGTTAATTAAAATCGAGCCTGAAGTTCAATTAAATTGAAAATCGAGCCTAGGCATGAGAACCCAATATACCCGATAAATTTTAAACTAAGATTTATTTAAATTTTGAACAAATTTGGTGTCTACAACCTTGTTACAGTAAGGTTAAACTTTAATTACACTAATAATGTAGTTAAATATGAGGCCTGTATTATGGGATTGCATACTGCTCTTGATAGAAAAATAAAAGTATTAAAGGTATTTGGGGATTCAACCTTGATCATCTATCAACTAAAAAGTGAATGAGAGAAAAGAGACTAAAAACTTATCCCATACCATAAACATATCTTAGAGTTGTATAAACAATTCGAGATAGTCCAGTTTGGGCACTTGTCTTAGAAAAAAATCATATTGCAGATTTCTTGGCCATTTTAGCTCTTAGTAATATTATTGAAATTCAACCCCTTAAATTAGATGTCAGGGATATGCCAGTGCATTGTGGCAATCTAAAGAAAGAAGAAAATGAAAATCTCTGGTATTAGACATCATGTAATATCTAAAAGACCAATAGTATCCAAACTAAGTGACGAAAAATGATAAGAGAGTCCTGAGGAGATTGTCTATGAAATTCTTTTTAAATGGGAAAGTTTTGTGTAAAAGAAGCAAAGATCAAGTGTTATTGCGTTGTGTAGGTATTGCTGAAGTTAAGAAAATCATTGGTGAAATGCATAATGGTATATGTGGTGCACATGCAAATTGACATATAATGGCAAGATAAATTATACGAGCTAGATATTATTGGTTGACAATGGAGAAAGATTGTATTGATTGTGCTAAAAAATGTCACAAATGTTAGATTTATACTGACAAGATTCATACTCTACCCACTGCCTTACATGTTATAGCACCATCTTGGTCATTTTTTATGTGAGGAATGAATGTCATTGGTTCGATTACCCTAAAGGCATCAAATGAGAATAAGTTCATTTTCATGATAATTGATTATTT
The DNA here is from genome assembly GCF_047325235.1 of Durio zibethinus. Classification (NCBI taxonomy): domain Eukaryota; kingdom Viridiplantae; phylum Streptophyta; class Magnoliopsida; order Malvales; family Malvaceae; genus Durio; species Durio zibethinus. The sequence continues at coordinate 18,030,687 of NC_143183.1, read as the reverse complement.
TACCTAATAAGTCGAAGTAGCTTCTTTTACAATTGTAACTCGCTCAGTAGTCTACAATTTTATCAAGAGAGAAATAATATTCAGATATGACTCTAAAAAAGGATCATCTCAGATAATGTAAAGAATCTGAATAGCAAGATGATGTAAAAGTATATACTAAGTTCAAGATTAAGCAACATAATTCAGCTCCTTATCATCCAAATATGAATGGGACAATTGAAGCTACAAATAAGAATGTTCAAAAAATTTTGAAAAAGATGACTGAAATATATAAAGACTGACACGAGAAGCTACCTTTTGCTCTGTATGCTTATCAAACATCTATATGCACCTCTACAAGGGTAACTTTTTTTTCTTGGTTTATAAAATGAAAGTTGTATTATCAGTAGAAGTACAAATCCCATCTCTAAGAGTCTCAAAAGAAATGGGATTAAAAGAGCTGAATGAGTCCAAGAGCGCTATGAACAATTAAATTTCATTGAAGAATAGAGATTATCAGTATTCTGTCATGATCAATTATACCAAAAGAGAATGATGAGGGCTCATGATAAAAAGGTCTGACCTCATCAATTTTGAGAGGGAGAGTTAGTATTGAAAAGAATTCTTTTAAGTTAACACGATAATAGGAGAAAATGGACTTTAAATTGAAAATGACCATATGTCGTAAAAAGAGCTTTTTTAAGAAGAGGCTTAATTTTGTCAAAAATGGATAGAGATGAGCTTCATAATCCTATTAATTTTGATGTCGTGTAGAAGTACTTTGCTTGAGAAAAAAAGTTCATGTTAAAAACCCAAAAGGGCGGCTTGAGCAAAAAAAAAAAAAAAAAGAGTTCAAGTTGAAAACTTGAAATGGCAACTTGAACTAAATGGGGTTATCTGAGTTGAAAACCTGCAAAGGCGAATTGGATAAGAAGGATATGGCGTCACTTAATAGGTATACCAGAATCAACAAATTTTGAGGAACTCTGAAATGTTAAGGCATTAAATGGTTGAGTTTTTGAAAAAACCCAAGTTTTGCTGTCATGTTTATTTGATTATTCATTTTAGGGCAATGCTATCCCAAATAGCCATTTTTATGTACCTTGATCTATAAATTACTTATTCTCTAAATAAATAATATTCATCATATTTTTCTTTTTTCAATATCCGTTTTTTCTTCCTAAGCCCTGCCTTGAATAAAAGAAGTGTGTAACTTGTATAATTTATTTTGAAATTGAAATAATGATTAATAATTGAGTAATGTCATAAGAGATTGTGTATTCTTTTGAGAGAATTGAAAAGAATAAGGGTCAAGGATGAAATCCTCAAAATAAGACAAAGTCATTGATTTTGAAAACTTTCCTAGGTACGAAGATAAGTGTTTATCATGAACAGCAAAGAATATTTGGTAATCTCCTTCCAAGAAACATCCTGAATACAAAAAAAAGTTGTTGAAGCCTTGGTACCACAATTAATGTTTCATTTGCATCCTGGATAGAGCATGTACTTGCATCATTACGTTATTATTCATCACATATTTTGATCTCAGCTCAATTCAGATCATCTTTGTGACTTACGATTCAATCCCGATCATCTGATCTTGACTCAGTTCAGGTTAGTTATCCAACTCACGATTCAATCTTGGTTGTTCAACCTCGACTTGATCTAGGTTAGTTTTTTCAGACTTACTATTCAATCTTAATCATCTGACTTCAACTCGGTTCAGGTCAATTATCTAGACTTGCAGTTCAATTTGATCATCTGACCTTAACTTAATTTAGGTTGGTTATCAAGACTCACGATTCAATCTTGGTCATTCAACTTCAACTCTGTCTAGGTCAATTTTTTCAGACTTATGATTCAATTTAGGTTGTTCAATCTCGACTCAGTTTAGGTTAGTTTATCCATACTCATGGTTAAATCTCGGTTGTTTGATTTTCACTTTGTCTAGATCATTTTCTTAACTTACAGTTCAATCCAGTCAATTAATCTTAGTCGGTCCAGATCATCCATCTAACTCGTAATTTAATTATGGTTATTATCACTCATTGATTTAACTCTTATTTTTAGACAGGAATAGAGTAGATGTCCAGGTCATTGCATCATCCCTATCCAACAAAGAGGTGCAAATAGGGGTAACTATAAATAACCATCTGTATCCAGGGTTAACCATTGATTTTTTTTTATTATAGTATATTATTATGGTCTAGTATTATATAGTATATTATAATGTATTATTATATAGTATATTATATTATAGTATATTGTAAGATACTATATTATGGTTATTATATCTTATTATATCATTATTATATCATATTTATTATATTATATTATACTAACTATATTATATTATTATATTATTATTATTTATTATTATTATTTTTTCTTCTTTCATTTCTTTTAATCTACGATCGTAGATTTAAAAAATTAAAATTTGAATTTAATCTAGATAGTTAAAGGTTCTATTCCATAATCAGGGGTTTGGATTCAATCTAGACAGATTGCTCAAACCTAGCCTAAAATCTTGCTTGGGTAGAATCAATCCTGGGATTTAAGCCTAGAATGATTCTATCCGATCCCTAAAATCCCTACTATGGACTACCTATAAATTAGATAATATTACAGAGAACAGAACATGATCGATTTTGGTGAGAAATTTATGTTTGGAGTTCTAGAGAATTCTTTTTGGTACTGATTTTTTGAAATTTTGGTTTCTGGAGTTTTTTTATTTGAAATTCTAGTTTAGGTTTCTGGTTTTTGATTTGGAGTATTGAGGCTTGAGGTTTTAGATTTCTAGAAAAATTTTGAAGATTTGAGAAAAATCTGAAATTTTTTTTGGTTTTTCTAAAAATCTAGGTTTTGGAATGAATGTTTGAAGTTTATGGTTGAATTTCTCAACGAAGTTTGGGTTTTTTGGTCAAATTTCGACCATTTTTTTCAGAAACCGATGGATTTTTTTAATTTTCAATTGAACATTCTTAGTTTTTTTAAAGAGGGGTCAGAACGTTTGGAGGGTAGAGAGAGAAGAGACTGGGCTTCTAAAGAAACACATGGGAACTTGGCTTTTATACCCATCTCAAAATGACACCCATCTCAAAATGATACCGTTTTTATTTACCCAGACTCGCGTGTAACCCAAATAGAATTTGCATGCTGACCTGCACTCCAACCTGACTTGATCACAAGTTTTATTTATTTATTATTTATTTTTTTAATTTTAATTTTATATTTTAATTTTATATTTTATTTTATAACTTATCATTTGTTAAATATTTAGCAAAAATAATTTTATTTCTAGAAAACAACAAAAAAATAATATAAAGAAAAAAAAAACTTTTTCAAATAAGTTCATAAATCATACCAAACTATTGAAGAATTTTCATGAATTTAATTTTTATTAAATCCACCAAACTATTGAAAATTTTCATAAATAGATTTCAAAAATGAGAAAAATAATTTTTATCCTTCAAACGATTAGAAGATTGCTTTTAAATTAAGCCTTACTATTGCGAGATTTAATGAACTTTTTAAAAAAATAAAATAAAATTTTTGCAAATGCTTTTTTACAATAAAATCTCATCAAATTATTGAGAGATCTGCCTCAAGGTAAGTCCTACCAAACTATTGGGAGACTTACTAATTTTTTTGAATAAAATATATTAATAAATTCGATGATAGAGCCTCTTTAAGGTAGAATACTAGTCTCCATGAATATTTATGATGTAAGAGAATTATCTTCAATTGCTATCAAACTATTTGATAATTTTAAGACTAATTTTCAATATTTAATATTTTAGTAAAAGCATAAACATTTTTTAAGGCTGGGATAATTTGAAATTAAATTGGTATCATTTTTGGATAGGTGCTATGAGAGTGCTATAACCTTCTTCATGCATAACAATATTCTCGAACCTAAATCTGGTTCCATAGATCAGATTCAATCAGGTGGCCAATCATATCTTAACAAAAAATATTGGTGGCAACTTCTCTAATCTATATCTAACAGTAGGTCCATGGATCTGTTTGTTATGATAACGTTTAAATAATTTTCTTTTTTACACTTGTTACTTTTAATTACGTTTAGAATTATCACAATATTTTATTAAGGTGTAATGATATTTGTAACTATTTTATATTAAATAATATTAATTTACGATTATTCTCACTTTATTACATTAACTTTTATTTTTTGGTTTAAAATTATTTTTTTTATTTATAATAATATTTCTTTTACATTACTAACTTAATTAATTTTGTTACAATAATATCTTTTTATACCTATTGTTACTTTTCATTATGTTTATAACTATAATAACTTTTTGTTAGGGTGTTATGATACTTGTAACTCATTTTACTTTAAATGATATTAATTTTACGATTATTCTTATATTTTTACGTTAGTATTTATTTATTGGTTTATAATGATTTTTTGGATTTAAGATAATAATTCTTTTACATTGTCAATTTAATTATTTACATTATAATAATATCTTTTTACGTTGATTTTTACTTTCATTACATTTAAAATTATCATAACTCTCTTTTAAGGTATTATAACACTTTTAACATATTTTATACCAAATGATATCAATTTTACATTAATTTTTACCTTTTTACGCTAACTAATTTTCAATTAAAAATTTTTAATATTATATTATCTTGTTCTCTTTTTTAAAATTTTTAAATAGATTGTATTTATTTGTTAAAAATTTCATTTATTTTATTTAATAAATAATATTTAATGTAATTAATTAAAATTAATTAACAGATTAATAAATAATTAATTATTTTACAATTAAAAAAATTAATAATTTATATTAATTTTTTATATCTAATAATTATTATTCAATGATCTAGAAAGTAAAAAAAAAATAAATTTACTGTTGTACCCCTATCAATTGCCTCGAAGATCTTCCATTGTTTCCAAGGCCGAGCTTACCAATTACACACGCAACTAATGAACACATACAAATCTAGTTAGACAATAAAAGCATTCTTTTTAAACCAAGGGAAACTAGAAAATATCTCTAAGTGTCGTTTTTATAGCCAATATTGCAGTTACATTTTTCGTCAAGCACACCGTCTTTAGTTGCTTAGTTAGTCATCAAGATAATCTCAAAGAAGATATAAAAATTAAGGTTTGAACTTCAATCTTCTCTCTTCCTTTTAATGTAGGGTACTATCTTCTTTGAATGACCAAAATTTTCACCAAGCAGACCGTAGAAGAAACCATGAATATTCCCCTTCGAATCTGTTAAAACCCTTCCACACGCAGCAGACCAGGCTTGCCCTAGCTGAACCGTCATCATTGAATTTCTAGCCATTAACACTCGGACAAGTCCACTGGACCCCTCTTGGATTTGGACTCGCTTAACACAACCAACATCAGAGGATTAGGCTTCCACTCAAAATTGCATAAATTTCCGATATGTCGTTAGGAAATGATTTCTAAGTAGATCACAATGGATGCACAAAATTAAAAGCTACTGCTAGCTCAGCAAAAACATATAATATAGATCAACAATATGTAAGTAAAATTTTATACTACCAAGGCTTTTTTACCATCAATTAATTTGTAAATTTTGTATAAAAGATGGTGGGCATCTATAGCAATTATAAATTTCATTGTGTGAAGAAAAAGAAATAGTATTATGTAAAAAAGGTGTAAAAAAATATTAATTACACCTTATAACTGAATTTTTTAATATGAATAAGTAATTACAAAAGTTTAGGACCAATTCGTTTTATACTGTTGGAAACGAATATTTTAGTTTTTAATTATAAATACATATTTTTTAATTGCATTAATATCATAAATAACTTATAAATTATAATAAAATATTTAATATAATACAAAAATTTTAAATAAATTTATTAATTAATATAATATTTAAAAAATTATTTATCCATAACATATTATTATTTAAAATTTATTATATTAAAAATAATTCTTATTTTAATTAATATATTTATAATTTAAATATCAACTTAAAAACTTTTAAAATTTAAATATCACATAAAAACTTTTAAAATTTAAATATCACATTAAACCTTTAAAAATCTAACGGTGACCAATTCTTTATTTTAAAATTCAATCGATTTATTTGAGTTAATTATCACTTACTTTTTTAGAGTTATTATTATTATTATTATTATTATTTTATTTTAGCGGGCATCTTTGAAAAGTATGGTTTCTGTCACTAACGTTGCGTAAGTGCTAAATTTTTTTTGTCACTCCACCGTTTGGGTCTCCGTTTCAGTAGTCAATATCATATTGACGTTTGTCTTTATCCTGGAAGACTTGGGATCTTTTTTGCCAGTGAAATGAATACCATATGCTTAGAGATTTTTTTGGGTGCTGATGAGCTGTAATTCCAATGGGTCCCTTTGAAGGGGGAATTTGGAAAAGCTTATTTAAACAATGTTTTATATATGACTTGCATTTTTAATCATCGATCCTACCATTCCAGCAATTTTAAATTTCTTTGCTCCTTCTATTTGCTTGAAAAATGATGGACAAAATCAAATTCCATCTTCTTTCGATGTTGCTGATCATACATTGCTTCATGGTTGGCTTTGCCAGGAGTAAGACTGTGACTAATCTCACCAATGATCAGTCTGCGCTTCTTGAAATCAAAGACCAAATCATTGATCCTCACAATTTTCTGGACAGCAATTGGTCCACCAATAGCTCAGTCTGCCATTGTATTGGTGTTTCTTGCAGTGCACGCCATGGAAGAGTCACCGTCTTGGATCTTTCAGACATGGATCTTACTGGAACTATCGCTCCACATTTAGGAAATCTCTCTTTCCTGGTCTCACTTAACTTGAGTGGCAATAATTTCCATGGCTATCTACCCAAAGAGATGGCCAAGTTGCATCGCTTGAAACTCATTGATCTGAGTCAAAACTCTTTTAATGGAGAGATTCCTGTATGGTTTGGAAATTTAACTACACTTAAAGTTGTATATCTGGGTGGAAATAGTTTCCAAGGTAAGATTCTAAGCTTGATTTTTAAGCTTATATTTGTCTGCTCTTTTTTTTTTTTTTTTCATTTTTTAACTTAAAATTTCTATCAACAGATTTTTTTAGTACGTGGGAATAAAGATCATATTTACTATATTTTTACTATATAGGAGCCTCTAATTTTACCATAAAGACTAAAAATTCGAACGGGATAACTATCAACTAATCTGTAACATGGAGAGTGGGTTTGTGGGTGGAGTCGGGAGAGAGTCACTAGCCTGCTATGGAGGAAAAACCCTCTAAAAAGCTTCCTGGGTTTGTTGCTTAAACATGGTTTTTTTTAATTAAAAAAATTGTAATTTGAGATAAAAAATGATTGCAAGTGTTGGATAGTGGGATTTAATTCTCAAAGTTATTAAATATCACTTTTTTGCAGTTGTTGTATGTAACAACTAGCTTAAGCTTTGAGTTTGTTTCATTTTCTACTTTTTGAGCTTTTTTTTTTTTTTTATGAGCTTTTTTTTTTTTCGTTTCTACATAAAAATTTTTAAAATATAAATATCTAATTCTATTTTTACATAGGGTTAATGTTACGAATGATTTTTTAATTATAATAAAATATTTAATGTAATATTTAAATTTAAAAAATTTTTAATGTGATACATAAAAAATAAATTTATTAATTGATATAATACTTATTATTAAAATCTTTAGCTTTCAATGTAACACATGAGTGACAAATAATCATTTAAATATCATATTAATTAATAAATTTATAATTTAAGTATCACATTAAAAATTTTTAAAATTTAAATATTATATTAAATATTTTATTATAATTTAAAAAAGATTTATAATATTATTTTTTTTATACATATGCTATCCTTTTTTGGCAAAGACATTATATGTTTTACGTATATACGATAATTAATGAATCGGATAGTACTCAGCAAGCTCAAGCTTTATATATATATATATATATATATATATAAAGAAATCTAAAGCAAAATTTAAACCACCTCATTTTATTGTCTTGCAACCCTCCCAATAAGCTTTAAAAATTTATCTAAACCCTCTTAAATATGGAGTTGCCTTGTAGGAATGATCTATTTAGATGGACGATAAAATTGAAAATAATAATCGTGGTAAGATTAATTATTGTAGCAGTTAGATTTGATATTGTAACGATAAAATTAAAATTAATGATAGGATATATGTTTGGATGCAAACACAACTATAACAATGATGTAAATTGTAAAAAAAAGAGAAAATGATTATTAAACATATTAGATTAAAATTTACATATGATGAAAATTTTAATATACTTCACATTTATGAAATTAATAAATTATTAAAATATTTATATATCAATTAATAGTTTTGTTCATAAAAAAAAGAAAATTAATGAAAATGATAATACTATATAAAAAATCTTTAAAAAATTGATAAGAATATTATTAAACAAATTGAAACTTAACAAAATAATATTAAAGTGTTTATTATTTTTGCATTTATTTATTTATTATATGATAATTTTTATATGAAAATAACAATAATTTATTAAAAAGATAAAAATACATTTACTCATATAAAAATAAATCATATTTATTTATTATTATTTATGTTGTTATCTATTTTACTTTACTCATTAATTTCAAAGATATATATTTTTCTTAATCTATTAATAATTTGTTTGATTATAGAATTTATTATTTACGTACTTATTCAAGTTTTAGTTATTTACTTGTTTTGACCAAAAACATTATTTAGTTGTTAATTAGTTTATTACATAAATATAAATTTTATTTATGTTAAATTACTTTAGTCATTTAAATAATTTTAAATAAAAAATAAAAAATGCTAAGTGATAGGGACATTTTTGTCCTTGCGTTGCATCTCTAATGGTAAAAAAATTCGAAAAAAAAAAGAGAAAGGGAGCATATCTATAATTCCTGTAGTGAAATTAATTAGATTTAATAATTCATGTTATTATGTTTTGTGTTAAACATGATTTTAGATACGACACGAATAATCTTGACACGAACATGACACGAATACTTAAATGACATAAACAATTTAAATACAAACACAACATATTTATTATACATGTTATACGTGACATGATGCGATTAATACATTTAAAATTAATTTATACTTAAATAACACGACACGATTAATACGATTATATAAGAATAATACGATTAAATATAATTAATTACTCAAATAATATAATAGATATGATTAACACGATTATTTGCGAATAGCATGATTAGACATTATTAATCTATTTATTTAAACAAAAAATATCATATAAACTAGTATTTAAATAAAAAAATTTTTTAAAATTGAATATTTATAATCTATTTAAACACCAAAATGATATGATAAATATAATTATTAATTTATTTTTTAAATAAATTAAAATAATTTAAAATTTTTTATGTTATGAACAATACTGTGTCTTAAGTGTATAATTATTATTTGACATAAATACAAAACGAATAATCTCGTATCTTAATCATTTCAACACGATTAAGGCACAATATTATTCCTGTCGTGTTCATGATAAACATTTGTATCTTAATCGTGTCAACATGATTAAGATACGAAACATGATTATACTAAATTCATATATGATTTTTTTGTATTATTTTTGTATTGTGTTATCATATCGTATTTAAAATTATTATATTTATAATTAACTAATCATAATTAAGTATTGCGTGGGTCCTATTAAAAAAATTATGTAGAGCTCACACTTTTAAACAATGAATTTTTACATAATTCTTGAATGTAATTGACTAATTATAATATTGTAAGGAAGAAAATTGTAAATGATATGGATCCAAAGCTGAAATATTTCTAAGAAGGTGACATTTGATGGAGATAAAAAAATTCTGACTGGATGCTTTTGTCTTCAGTGCATTTAAAATGTTTCAATTGTTCTGATATTTGATTTGTGAAATAGCCTATATATTGGTGCGGTTCTGCACCTCACCAAACAGAAAAACCTCATCCAAACAAGCTCTAAATCATTGGGTTGTTTTCTTCTTTCTTTCTCTCTCCTATGATTTTAATTAGTTTTGTTTATAATTTCATAAATTTGGAGCAAATAGTTTCATTATAAATTGTAATGGTTAGTAAAAAAGCTTTAATGATACAAAAGATCATCTTAAAACTTGGTTTTATTATGTTTGTAGGTGAAATCCCTTGGGATATTGGTAATCTTCTTGCTTTGGAGACGTTATCCGTACAAGATGCATGGCTCATTACTGGTCCAATTCCAGCTTCCATCTTCAACATTTCTTCTTTGAAAGAAATTTATCTCATAAACAATAGTTTATCTGGTGGTATTTCAAATGATATGTGTCAACATCTTCAAAAACTTGAATTGCTTTACATATACCTCAATGAATTTTCTGGTCCTTTTTCCTCAAATATAGGTGAATGTGGCAATCTTCAAGAATTAATATTATCCTCTAATCAATTCAGTGGGTTCATTCCTACAAGTATTGGAAACTTGACCAAGCTCAAAACAGTCTATTTGGGTGAAAAAGACTTAGAAGGTAAGCTACTTCCTATGGTTTTTTATTTTTATAATCTCATTATTATCTGGTTTAGTTTTTACTCTTTTTAATGGTTTTTTTTTTTTTTTGCACTCTTGTTGTTTTTTTCTTACAATTTAAATATATATTTTACTTAAAAGAAAAGTATTTAATTAATTTACATGGGTTAATTGTAATTACATCCGAATTGGAATTATATATTGAATATTAAAACAAATAATAATCTTGAATAATAAAAATAATTAAGGTTATAATTTTTTTAACATAAAAAATTATAATTTTACTGTTATACATGTTATATTCGAATTGAAATTAGAATTTTAATAATTATTATATTTCTTTTTACAATTTGTTTTTATATTAACTCTTTGAGAAGAAATAGCAAATAACAATATATATATATATATATATATGTAGCCCTAAACCCTAAACCTATCCTCTAATTTATGCTAATGATGATATAGCTTCATTTTTCTTTTCTTTAACGAGAATAAATAAATAAATATTTATATAGGTTTTTTTACATAATTTTAATTAAATTTAATTAATTTACATTATAATTGCATAGAACAAGAAGCAACTAGTTCTCTTGTGATTTATGAATTGAAATATTAATAAAATAGTTTTTATATATTAATAAGGTCTTTCAAGTGCTTGGTTTTTACTAAATTTGTAGGTGTGATCCCTTGGGAAGTGGGTAATCTTCTCTCTTTGGAAACATTTGTTGTGGAGAACATGAGCCTCAATGGTCAAATTCCAGCTTCTATTTTCAACATTTCTTCTTTGAAGACAGTTTTTTTGTACAACAACAGTTTGTCTGGTAGTCTTCCTGATAACATGTGTTCCCATCTTCACAAACTTGAAGTCCTTGATTTAACTTACAATGGTATTTCTGGTCATATTCCCTCAAAAATTGGTGAATGCAGCAGTCTTCGAAGTGTATCAATATATGGTAATCGATTTACTGGGCTTATTCCAACAAATATGGGAAATTTAACTAGGCTCAAGCATATGTATCTAAGTCACAATGATTTAGAAGGTAAAGTTCTACATTTGATTTTTTTTTTTTTATTTTAGCCCTATTTTGATTTGGTTTTCAGCATTCCTTTTCTATATGTATTATTCCTTTCTAATTTAAAACTTCCTCCACAAACATAGATTTTCCTTGTGAAAGGTGATTTTGGTTACAAATAGTTCTATATTATCATTGCAATATTAACAAACCAGATATATAGCTTTATATATATATATATATATACATATATATATATATATATTTGAAGCTGTCAAAATTTAAATCATAATCATTGAAATTAAAAGTTCAAAATTCTATCAATAAATTAATGGTTAGTGGCTAGCAAATATATAATTTTATAAGCACTGAGATGTTTTCTTGGGTTTAATGTTTTTTTCAGGTGAAATTCCATGGGAGATTGGGAATCTTATTATATTGGAGATATTTTCTGCTTCAGATTTGCGGCTAAGAGGGCTAATTCCATCTTCCATCTTCAACATTTCTTCGTTGAAGAGAATTGCTCTGTCAAACAATAGTCTATCAGGTAATATGCTCAACAACATTTTATTATTTTTTTAAACATAATTTATTTTTGGAGTATAAAACAGTGATTATATTCATATGCACACACCCACTACATGCACAAGTTATAAATTATAGACAACTACATGCGTAAGTTAAATTTGGGATTGACAATTAATGTTCAAAAACTTCATGACGTTTCCTTAATTACTATAATATACGTAAGCTAAAATTCTGATTACAATTTTTTTCATTTTAGGCAAATTACCATCTACGAGCGTGGCTTCAAATCTTGAGGAGCTTTTTCTATGGAATAATAGTCTCAGTGGAAATATTCCTGATTATATTTCTAATGCTTCTAAGCTCAGAATTTTAGAATTGGAACAAAACTCGTTCTCTGGCTTTATTCCAAACACATTAGGCAATTTGACTCTCCTTGAGGTTTTAAGGCTTTCGGAAAACCATTTGACCACCAAAAGTCCAACTCATGAATGGAGCTTTCTTTCTTCATTAGTTAACTGCAGGAATCTAAGGAGCTTAGAAATATCTTACAATCCATTGAAGGGCGTTCTTCCAACTTCTATCTCAAATCTCTCTTCATCACTTGCAGACCTCAATGCCAATGACTGCAAAATTGAAGGTAGTATTCCTATGGAAATTGGTGGCTTAAACAATATTATACTCTTAAGTCTTTCTCAAAACGAATTGAGTGGATCGATTCCAACAACAATAGGAAGGCTACGAAATATCCAAGGTTTGTATCTTGATGATAACAAATTACAAGGCTGTATTCCAGACAATTTTTGTCGTTTGGAGAAATTGAGTGAATTGTCATTGAGTGGCAATATGCTTGAAGGACCGATACTCCCATGTTTGGGTGATTTGACTGCTCTAAGATCTCTAAACTTGTCCTCCAACAAATTGTATTCAACAATACCCTTCACCTTTTGGAGCCTTAAATATATCTTGAAAGTAGATTTTTCTTCAAATTACCTTAATGGTTCACTTTCACGGAATATTGGGAATTTGAAGGTGCTAACGTATTTGAATTTATCAAGGAATCGATTATCAAGTGATATTCCAGCAACAATTGGGGGTTTAAATGATCTGCAAACTTTGTCTTTGTCAAATAATAGACTACAAGGTTCTATTCCTACATCATTAGGTGACTTGACAAGTTTGCAAACCTTGGATTTAGCTAATAACAATTTCTCTGGAATGATTCCAAAGTCTTTGGAAAAACTCTCCTCTCTCAGTTATTTTAACGTGGCTTTCAACAGGTTGGAAGGCGAAATCCCCACTGAAGGATCCTTTACAAGCTTCACAGCAAAATCATTCATGAACAATTATGCACTTTGTGGTTCACCTAGATTTGAAGTCCCTCCCTGCAAAAATAGCAGCCATCGACAATCCAAGAGGACCCTTGTGCATGTTTTGACATATGCTTTGCCACCAAGTGCTTTATTAATATTGGTAGTTACCTTCATTATTATCTTAAAAAGATGCCAGAATAGTATGAATTCTCTGTCAATTAAAGAAGATTCAGCAATTCTAGAAATACAGAATAGAAATATGTACAACAGACTTCTACAAGCGACAGATGGATTTAATGAAGGTAATTTACTTGGTTCTGGAAGTTTTGGCTCTGTGTATAAAGGAAGACTTTCAAATGGGCGGAATGTTGCGGTAAAAGTTTTTAATTTGCAGTTAGAGGGAGCCTTTAGGAGTTTTGATGTTGAATGTGAAGTCATGCAAAATATACTTCATCGTAATCTTGTCAAGATCATTAGTGGTTGTTCTTGCATTGATTTCAAAGCTTTAGTATTTGAATTCATGCCTAATGGGAGTCTCGAGAAATGGTTATACTCTGACCATTATTTCTTGGATATCCTACAAAGAATCAACATAATGATAGATGTTGCATCTGCACTAGAATACCTCCATTTGGGACATCCAAATCCAATAATTCATTGTGACCTAAAACCTAGTAATATCTTACTAGACAATGATTTGGTTGCACATGTGGGAGATTTTGGCATTGCCAAACTATTAGGAGAAACAGAGCCTGTGAAACAAACCATGACACTTGCCACTATAGGATATATGGCACCAGGTGATGACTTTTTTTTTTTTTTTCAAAATTCTATTTCTACATTTGTAATTGCATTTTCTGTAAATTTTTTATGTTAATGGCATGACAATATGTAGCATATTATGTCATTTTAATAATTTAATTATATTTAAAATGCAGAATATGGATCAACAGGAATTGTTTCCACAAAAAGTGATGTTTATAGTTATGGTATTTTATTGATGGAAACTTTCACAAGAAAGAAGCCCACAGATGAGTTTTTCACTGGAGAAATGACTATGATTCGTTGGATGGAAGATTTACTATCTAATGGAACAATTGATGTTGTGGATTTAAGTTTGCTGCAAGAAGAGAAAGAACATTTTATAGCTAACGCTGATTGTATATCATCCATTATGAGATTAGCTTTAGACTGTTCAGTTGAGTTACCAGAGAAAATAAAAGATATAAAGGATGTTGTTTCCATTCTTAAGAAAATCAAAAGGAATTTTTTGAACAACATCGAGCACGTGTAATATGGTAAGCAATGAGTTTTGTTTATCTTATCAATATATAGTTTTAGTTTATTGGAAATAGCATTGTTATATTATAGACCAAGAGTGAAATTCTTAAACTTCAAAAGTGGAATTTAATAGTTGTGATGTACATTTAATAATTTATTTATTTATTAATTTTCATAAATGCACCTGAATAGCAAACGTGTTAACTCTTTAATTTTGCTTGTGAAGTTCATAATCTCTACCTTTAATATGGTAACTTTCCTTGTAAATACTTGTTAGTTTATCTAATTTCTCTAAGGTAGCTTCATTTAAAGGTTTACAATTTTTCTTGCAGAGTCAAGGCTACTATTAGAAGAGTACAGATTTTGGGTCCATAACAAAGGTATTTTCCCGACTTTTCAGCCAAAGATTTTCTATAGAATAAACAAACTATAAATCTGAATTCTTAAGTTTTAGTGCATTTGATTCTTGCTTTATAATTTAAGGTTTTTGAAA
Source organism: Durio zibethinus (assembly GCF_047325235.1). Taxonomy (NCBI): domain Eukaryota; kingdom Viridiplantae; phylum Streptophyta; class Magnoliopsida; order Malvales; family Malvaceae; genus Durio; species Durio zibethinus. Next base: position 18,015,549 of record NC_143183.1, on the reverse strand, counting down.
TGTAGATTGTCAAATCTACCCTACATTTGTCTCCTCTGAGTTTATAAATTATTGTCATTATTTCTTTGGCCTAACGCTTAATTCAGTAGGGGAAGTGTTCCTTTTATTGGGAGGAGAATATTTGAGGTTCTAAATTGGCATTGTTTCACGGTTTAATAGGTGATTCTGGAAAGCTTAAGCCCTAGCATGGGAGTTTTTGCTGAGAATGTTGTGTAGTGTTTGATTAAGATTTTTGATTAATTAATTTTAGAACATAGGAGTTTATGCTGAGAATGCTGAGAATGACCTTATATTTGATTAAGATTTTCTATTAATTAATTTTAGATCATCTATTTAATACATAAAAGGTTACACTGTTTCACTAGGATTTCTGGTCAATTGCTTTTAGCTTTTGTTGATCTTTTCTATTTTTGCTTGATTCTTTTTGGAGGTGTGCTTCTCTTGTCAGAGTGGTTGAAAATTCTTTGTACTTCAGTCGAAATGGGTTTCCAATCTCCAACTACGATGGCTTGCTTCCTTCATTTTAATGAAACTTGTTGATGATATTTTTTTTATGAGTGTGACGTATAGGTGATCTGAAGGTAAGGAAAGCACTTCTTATTTTCGGCGCCTCTTAACCATGCTCTTCTCCCCCATATCTCTCTCACCTTTAAATCACTTTCCAGTTGAGCTCCGAGTAACACTCACCAAAAACATTATCAACATACTATAGCTTTCTTCAATCAATATTTTTCTTTTTTGTTTCTTATAAAGAAAGGGTTCCTGGATTTTTAATGAGTTTGTGAATTAATTGTGATGCAGTACATGCAAAGAATATTGCTGAAGACAATATATAGGGAATTAAATTAACATTAATCAAATTAATGTAGTACTCTAAATTAGATTTCCCCAACTTTGAGTATATTTTGGTTGAGTTGGATCTCTTACATGAAGAAACCACCAATTACTAATCATTTGATCTTACATAGAAAACGATTAGATAAAATTTTTTGGGTAAAATTTATAAAATTCTTTGCTTAAAAAACAATTAAATCAAAACTAAAATAAAAATCAAAACCAGTAAGTAAAAAAGTCCCATTACATAAATAATATGAAAATTTTTGAAAAGAATTTTAATAAAATTCTGATTTTTTTAAATAGACAATTAAATGAAAATATGGATATAATTTTTACCATTCAATAAATATTTTAATGAAAATATTGATATAATTGGTGAGTTTCTTAGAAAAGACCACATGACTTCATGAGAAGCTTTTATTTTTTAATAATTGAAGTTTTAACTTGGTTTTGTGCTTCAGATTGGTGGAGTGGCTTTGACTGGTGCGTTAATTCCTGCTGTGGAGGAGAGGTTGGTTTCTCTCTCTCTCTCTCTCTCTCTTCCCCTATTTGTTATCCTCCTACTTAAAGCATATATGATTCTCGCTAACATTATAGACAGTTAAGATATTCTACAAAGACATGTTGAATAATAAAATGTATATTTTGGAAATTCAGCATTCTAGCTAACTATTCGGATCCTTACCTATAAAAGTAGGTGTGTTTACCTGCTTATTTGAAGGCTTCATTGTAAAGTATCTGGCTGGAAGAGCACTAACCTGGGTTAGGTCAAATGCTCTAATCCAAATCATCTTTCTTTATTATCTATTACCTTGATTAGTGGAGTAACTTAAAAGAAACATATTGACATCCATTTTTTACTGGTCTCCGGAATAATAGACTTTTTCTTAGTGCTATTAAAAATGCAGTGGTACTAATTTAGTTCCCGTAGGAGATTTCAGCACCCAAATCATCTTTATCTCTTCTTTTATATACTTGCAGAGTCTTACATGCATTCCTTCAAATGAAGCCATTGATACTGTTGAGGTAAGTCTGCCATTGACCGAATTTTAATCTTTTTGTTCCAGCTTGTTAGAAAATGCATAATCTGTATCAAGTGGACTTTTTCTTTTTATGATGTGAGATTGGAGGTTAGATCACTCGTATGTATACTATTGTTAATGAATGAGATAGTGAAGCTAATATTAATTTTATTATGCGTGCAGTAAGATGCTGTCTACTTTGCACTTTATATGGGTAGTGCTCCGTGTTTCTTTTTTGTCCAATGCTCCATAGTTCAGTTAACAGTCTTTACGCAAATTGCTTCTTGTGTTATCTCAACTGAGATAGTGAAGATATGGGATAGTGAAGGTAATACTGGATACGCAATGGGATTCACATCGGGAACGGCAGGAAATACAAGGGATTCTTATTTCCTTCAAGCACAGGCAATGTGCTACATAAATTCCTAGAAGCTGGCAGATAGAAGAGGACTTCTATAAGCAATGTTCATCTTCAAGCACGTTGGGATAGCAAAGCATTTTTCTAGTAGGATATGTACAAGTACAACTGCTCAATGGCGAGTTCAGTTTTTGCTTTAAAGAAACTTGTTCATCCATGGTTGTGTTGCAGTGAACAACCAGAAATATCATGAAATTTGTACAGCATGTATTACTAGTTTTCATTGTTAATGGAGATAAGTATTCGTCTGATTAGTTACTCGTCCTTCGATTGAAGGGTCGATTCTAAAACGGCATATTTCACACAGCGAAATATACCACATGTGGCAAAGAACCCCAATAGTACAAAAGCGATTGTGTATATATTAGCTTAGACACCGCTTGGAAAACTTAAAGGGTCGGTTGGCTAAATATGCAACGCCCACCGTCGTTTGGTGCTGTATGGCTATAAAGACGTATGCCGACACAATTTGTGGAACCATTTAATCCTCGAAACTTAATTATTTTTCTAAAATTTTTTGTTGTATGTTTTTTAGCAAAACGACACATGAAACCATGTGATTTTTTTTTTTTTTTAAAAAAACAAAGGTAGGTTTCTTTCAACTATGTTGATTAGGACTTCGAATTATGTTGAATGATACAATGAGAAGTATTTTTTTTTCTTAGAAATTTCAATTTTTTTATTTATTTTAAAAACCAAACTAAAGAATTAAAAAAATTTATGGATGAACCATTTTTATTAAATCTCATCTATGGTTTAATAAAAATTTTGGTAAAACTTAAGTAATCTTAAAAAGAAAAAGCAAGTTTTATTTATTTAATAAATAAAAAAAAATCAAATAATTTATCTATTATTTGTATCTAATATAAGTACACTTAAAACAGTTTAGAAAACCCACTAGAGTAATTAAAAACAAAAAACCATTAAAGACCTTTGCAATGCATGAAAAAAAAAAAAAAGAAAGAAAGGATTGTCTCACCTTAGATTGGCTTGTGAAACAAATGAAACGCAATTTTTGTTTTGTTGGGTTGTCATTTAAAGGGAGGTTTAAGGAAAAGCCAAAGTCATATAAAAATGAAAGGTTTGGAAGCAGAAAAAAATAAAAATAAAAATATCAACCTTTACTCATTGGTGGGAAATGGGAATCCTCTCCATGCATCCGAGATTGTGTTTTATGACTGCACCAAGTTCAAATGGAGCTTGGCCTAAAATTTCACAACTCTTACTAAAAATAAAAGAATCACAGAGACAAAATTGGGTCTCTTTTCATTCCACAAAATAAAACAAGTTACAAGCAAGATTATCCCAAAAGCGTGAGAGACAAAATTTAAAGAAAAATCAGTCTATCAAATTGGGGGAAATTTTAGACTGAATAACCAGAAGTAAACCAAACCACACGAGCTTCAAATTAAGATGGCTATAACACGATTCAATGGACATGTTAAACTTAAAATTGACAAAATTGAGAGGGTGTGGATGATTCTCTTCTTCAAAAGTGTTTCCAAGTTTGATAAATACAACACTACAAGCATCCCGTTGTCGTTCATACTTGTGATAAAAGAGGAGGGGGCGTTCATGTCCTTGACATTTGAGACTATAAGGAATTGCACATCGAAGGCATCAATACACCTCACCTACTTTTATAGGTAAGGATCCGAATGGTTAGATTTTAGTATTTAGTAATCATTTAATGATTTTATGTGATTATAATTTTATATTACAAGAGTGATTAATTCATTTTTTCGGAAGATAATTTAATTTTTATTCAAATGGGTAAAAAAATTTTATCATGTAAAAAAAATTATATATAAAATTAATAATAGTTAATATTATCTATTTAATATGTAAATTAAAAATTTATTTTTTAAAATTAATTATAATTATTTTATATTATAATTTTTGTATTTTCAAATTAATATTTATTGTAATAAATTCAAAAATATTTTGTGTGATTTTTTTAATTTATATAAAATATAATCTTTTGACTTTAATATATTACTTTTATTTTCTAATTTAGATTTTTTTTAACACAATTTATGCTATAATAACTAGTTTACTATCAATAAATATATTTTTAATTTAATAATTTAATTATATTTATTATAAAATAAATAAAATATTATTACTATTTTACATACAAATTATTTTTAAATATTATTAAAATTATTAATTTATGTAATTATTACAATGTACATGATTATTTCGATATTTTCAAATAAAATAATATTTAATTTTTAATAATATCAAATATAATTATTTTTAATTAATAAAAATTAATAATTTTTAACTAAAAAATAATTTCAAATCACAAATAATAAAATTACCTTTAATAATTAAATTATTGTAATAATCTTAAAAATAATACTAAATACTATCTAAAAATCATCCAAAAGCTATATACCGTAAACTTTGGGCATCTTATCTTCTTCCTCGAGACTCTTCAAGTCGAGGGGGTTGTTTTCTTCTGGAAGCAGACAACATTGGCGTAGCCCATGGAGGAATTTGGTTTGATATTTTACAAAATTGAGTTCAACGTCAGCTTTTTGAGCCTTTATAAAAAAAAAAAAGTAACAAAAAGTCCCTCAATTCAATTAAATTTACCATTTAAGTCAAATATATCTTTCCAGTCGTTATCTTTCTATTCACTGTGTGTCTATTCAATCAATTAAGGCTTACGTGGATGAAAGGTGATGAAATGGGCGATCGTGAATTTAACAGCAATAAGGGTTGGACAAAAAGAAAAAAAAGGAAAAAATTAAAATTACAAAAAATCGATTTGGAATTTAAGTATTTGATTTTATTTATTTAAATATATAAGAAGTTATATTAAAACAATATAAACAATTTCAAAAAAATAAATTTTAAAGTTTGATAAATCAAATTAAATTAAATTAATAAAATTCAATTTAAATTAAAATAATTTTAAAAATATTTAAATTTAAAATTTTATTAAATTATATATTAACCAAAATAATCTACTCAAACCAAATCCAATCAAACCATTATTATAACTCCCACCAATAAGTACGCACTGTTGTTTAACGCGGAATGTAAATGGCCACATGACCACATGACAATGAACCATTATTACAGATACGTCTCACCCAACCATTTTTTAGATTTTTAACTTCTAGTCTAGATCAAACCTCCCTCTACTTAAATTTTTCTGTAGTTCTTCCTTTTCTTAGCCTTTTTGGATACTTAAAAAGTCCATAGCTTTTAATTTTTTTTTTATGAAATAAATTATGTTCTAAAAGATAAGAAAATTAAAAAAAAGTTTAAAATAAAAAAAAAGTTAATTTGCCAAAAAAAAACAATAATTCGTACTAAAAAAAAAAACTCTTAGTTCAGAGCTTAAAGAGGTGAACATAATGCCTTTATTGATTGCAATAATAAAAAAATATATATAGATATATAACAAATTTTAATTAAGCTCATTGGCTTCTTTTGTATTTAAAGCTTGAACAACTCTGAATGCGAAATTCTTTTATTTTCAAAAATATATTGCCACGAATAATTATTTTTGTTAGTGGAGTTTGTAAACTATCCCAATAAGATATACATCCCATGAATAATAAAATTTTCATCAACGATATATAAAAGAAAATTGAAGACAAAAAAATTATTCAAAAAGAATTGAAACAAAAAAAAGGACAATGAATACATTATAACCAAAAAAAAAAGATTATAACTCAGACATGTTCATAAGCTATACCACCCATTAGGCCAAGGATCGAACCCAAGCCGAATCAGGTCTTGCATATTTACTTTTAAGCTTGAGCGTGGCCTGATCTAGCTTAAATTATTATTTTATTAATAGAAATTATATTTTATTTCAATTCAATTGTAAATTATATTTAAAAATATTCAAATATTTAAATATTATTTAATTTTTAATACTATTTTGAATAATTAGCCAAAATTTACCTAAACTATGCAATTTTTACGGTTATCAAACAATAAGCCACATAGTCGATTGTAAAACAAGACTAAACTTTTAAATAAAATAAAATAAAATAATTACTATAAGCATAGTTAGTCTAAACGTGCACATATGGTTTCATAAACGGTCAAGATCATATTATATATATATATATATATATATAAACAACATGTGAAGAAACGGGTGAAAATGTATATTCTCGTTGGTTAAATTCCTAAATTGCCATTTTCAGTTTATTTTTTTATAATTATAATTTTTAATTTTAATAATAAGATTAGTTTATAAATAGAAAAGACTTTTAATTATTGTAAACAACATTTTGTATTTTATTATTATTATTAATAATTTCTTTCTTTCTTTTTTTTTTATTTTTTTTTATTTTTTCTTCTTTTTTCCTTTTTCTTTTTTCCTTATCCGATTAAGTTTAACAAAAATTTAAGTGCATTAAATGCATCATCACCGAAAGTCTAAAATGTTAGCCACCGTCACTATCGATAGCCGTCTGACACATTGCCTAACTTGACAGTATAGATTTTTGATTAAAAATATGGGATTTGAATTTCAGAAAATCTGATATTTGAACATCAGAAAGCTTTATAAATAAAACTTGTTACTTGTAAAAAAAAAATAGGGGAGATCGATTAAAAAAAACTAGAGGAGACCTTGCCAAAAAAAAAGGCATTCTACAAGACAAAAAAATAATAAAAAACACAGTCCCGTAGAATCGGGAACCCAACGCCCAGAGCCCCTGTGAAAAAAAAAAAAACAAAATCAATCTAAAAAAAAAAGGCAAGTAAGTCAGAAAAAAAGAGAGAGGTTTTCAAGAGCAGATTTAGGCTATTTGATTCTCCTTTTGGCAAAACAAATGCCAGATTTGGGTTCAGGGAGTCGAGGGGAGCATTTTGAGAGATTTTGAAAATTTTTGCCATTGACGACGGCGATTGGAGCTCATTGTCGACAATGATCACAACAGTCGTCACGACGAACGGTCACCGCCCCAATCGGCCTGAAAAAAAAAATGAGAGGGAGTTTTTTTTTTTTTGTTGGGAGAGAGGAAAAATGAGCTGAAAAAAATTGGACTTTTATATAGAAGGCTAAGCATCAAAACGACGTCGTTTCAATTAAAGGCTTAAAACGATGCTGTTTTAAGCACCCAGGATCCGCACTCAACCCGTCGACCCGACTCGGGATTCGAGCAACCGATTCGATGACTTAACTCACCTTTAAACTCAAACCGATCCATCTGATCTGACCTAAACCAAATAGGATTGGCCTCAGATCGTTGAACCAATCAGATCGGACCGAGCTGTCGAACCGATCGGACCGTTGACCGATCCGGTTCAGGTAAAAATATTTTTTTGGAATTTTTTTTGTTTTTTATATATTATTTTATTGATATTTATGCATATTAAAATATTATATTTGTTAGATTAAATGATGAAATATATAGTTAAATTTTTTTAATAATTTTGTTAATTTTTAAAATAAACTTTACAAATAAAAAATAAACTTAATAATAATACAAAATTAATAAAAATTGTAAAAAAAAAGAAATTTTTACCCGATGATGAGATTTAAAGGTATTCCGAGTAGTGACACCTATGAAATCCCTACGTGAAATTTTTTTTTAAATACTACTAATGTATTGGAATATTTATAAAAAGTTTTCAATACAATAAAAAAAAATTTTTTTGTTATAAAATAATTAATAAATTAAGAATAGGTAATAAAAATGAGAAAAAAAAATTTTTATCCGATGATGGGATTCTAAATGTATTCCCAGTAGAGATGCTTTAAAAAAATCCATAGATGAGAAGATTTTTTTAAATATTATCAGTGTATTGAAATATTTATAGAAAATTTTAAATTACCCTATGTCAGAAAGCTCGGGTATAGAAAGTCCGTAAAGTACTTCATTTTAGTGTTTAGAATGGGCGATAATAGAGAGATTCAATGTTTAGCATGTGTTATATGTGTATGTAGTATACCAGATTTAGAAATTTTTAGAATGTTTATTTATCATATATATAAAACTAGTTTTTTACCCGTGCATTCGGGATTTTTATATTTATAATAATATTTAATTTAATTCATTAAAAATTTACATATAATTTTTGTAGATTCAAAACTTTATTTTTATCACTAAATATTTGTATCTTCTCTCTTTTACTTTTTATAAAATATATATTTAATATTAAAATCTTTGATTTAATTTTTAATTTCATAAATTGAAAGTATAAAAATTTCAAAAAATATATGATTTATCAAAAAAATTTTCAAATAACTTTTTGACCTCCATCTTAATTTAGAAAAATATATTAATAAATATTTAAGACATAAAAATTTTTAATTATATTTGTCGTAACGTCTAGATCCGGGGATCTATCGCTAGACATTGACTTTAGGGAGTCGCCACCAATCTTTTTTATCTAGGTGCGATTGGCCACCTAAGGAATCTGTCCTTTCAGGGAACACCTAAGTTTAAGGGTCCCTAAAAGAATAGGTTCAGGTCTACTAACCAGAACAGGGTTCGGGAGTTCGGTTACGTGTGAGGAAGGTTATAGCACCCTCACAACGCCCATCAAAAGATGGTACCAGCTTAAATTTGTGTTATCCAAAAGCCTTAAAATTTTACCAAGTAATTAATTATTAGAAATTATTCTCAATTGACTCTAATACTTTTAGCAGAAAATTGAGAAAATTTCCTCACCTCAAGAGTATGCAAGAAAAACTACTGTTTCACTTGCAGAGGCTCCATCGTCGGATTATTTAAAAGAAAAAAAACAAAATCAAAATTAAGATAGAAAGGAAGGAAAGAATGATTTTTTTTTGTAGGGAAAATTGATACTTTCAACTTTTCCCCAAAAATATTTTTTTGGAAATTTCAATTTTCAAGGAAAATTGATACTTTCAACTTTTCCTCAAAAACCCTTTTTTTGAAAATTTATTTCTAAGGAAAATTGATACTTTCAACTTTTCCCTAAAAATATTTTTTTTTTGGAACTTTTGATTTTTTTTATTTAAAGAAAAATAGAAAAATAAAAAAAGAAAAGTAAAACAAAACTAAAAATAAAATAAAGATAAAAAGAATATTAAATAAACCTAATCTAATAAATAAAAATAATAAATAAACAAATAAAAAAAAAAAAAAAAAAAAAAAACCTGGAGCTACTCGGCTATCGGCGCGGCTCGGCTCGGCTCAAGGAAGAAAAACGGCTCGGGGGAGCGGCTTGGCGGCTTGGATCGGCTCGGCTCGGCTCGGAGGGGGGCTGGCACGCGCGGGTCAGAATCGGGTCGACGCTCGGGTCGGGTCGGGTTACGGCAAAACGCGCGGATCCTCTGGGTTACTTAAGGCCAAAACGACGTCGTTTTGGGAGGGTATAAAAGGCACCTTCCTCCGTTTTTCGGCAGAACGCTCCCCCCTCTCTCTCTCTTCTTCCCTTTTTCTCTCCCTTCTCTCTAGAAAATGAAGAACACCGGTGCCGGATTCTGGAAAAATTCACCGGAATCTGGAAATTTAGCCGGAATTTCACCGAAAGTTCGCCGGTTTCTGGGATTAGTCGCCGGTTTCTGGGATTCTTCGCCGGAAACTGGGCAGGTCGCCGGAAACTTCAAGGTTGGCCGGAGATTTCGCCGGAAAATTCAAGTTTCGCCGGAAAATTCAACCGGAAACTGAAATTTCCAGAAATTCCCAGAAAAAAAAAATCGAAAAATCTTCAAAAAATTTCTTTTAGCTCCCAGAACACTCCTAAACCCTTTTTAGCCTCCTATACGCCTCCTTTACTCTCAAATTAGTAGCTTTGCTCACTGTTTTCTGTGTGTTCTTGAACTGTTCCAAGAGGTGCTTTATATAGGGATTGATCAGAAGTTTCTGATCAATCCCAATTCCTCCTTGGACGGGAATTCAGTCTTTGAATCCAATTGGACTCTCTTGATTGAATTCCCATTCCCGGTAGGATTCTTCAGCTTCAATCTTAGCCCTCCAAAATTAAAAATAAAAAAATACTAGATAATAATCAGATAAATCAAAAGATATTTAAAAAAAAAAAATATCTGATAATCAGGAAAAATCAGAACAGATAATTAAAAATAATAATAATAATAATAATAATAATAAAATAAGATAAACCCAAGTATATATTACAAAAAAAAAAATAATAATAATAATAAATATATAACCATATACATATAAATCTAATCTAATAAAAAAATAAATAAATATATACATAATAATAATAATAATAAAATACATAAAATACAAAAAAAGAAAAAAAAAATACAGGATTGAATTGGGCCTTACCCGTTTGGGCCAGGCCCAATTGATCTGGGCCCGGACCCAATTGGGTGTCTACAATATTCATTTCATATGTTTGCTTGCTTAATTAGTAAGAAAGAGAAACATGTTATACAAAAATAGGTTTACATAAAATTCAAATGTAGCAAGTATTTATAGATCCCAAGAAATTATAAAAAAAATTGATAATTAAAATAAAATGCAACTAAAATTTAATAATAAAGCCGATTAAAAGAATAGACAGATTTTAAATTAAAGACAAAAATATGATTTAGGAAGTCGAACCAAAAAAAGTTTATCAAATTCTAAACCATTCTTCGATCCTCTAAACATTTATTTTCTCCATGCATACATATAACCATGATAAAAAAGTTTCATTCATTACAAAGAAAATAAGATTAAAAAACTCCAATTTAAAATTTTATCATCATAATATAATAGCGTTTAGAGTATAAGCAATAAAATTGACATATGTTAACCAAAAATTACATGAAAATAAAGAAATAAAAACATTTCTAAAAATAAATCACATACCTCAAGGAAACAAAAATAACGTTTTTTTTTTTTTTTCAAAAGATCTATTGTTTATTCTTACTGATCTTATAAATCATTGTAAAAAGAAAAAATAATAATAATAGGAAATTTTAAGGGAGGAAATAGAATTTTGAAAAAAAAAAAGAATAAAAATACTTTTAGATAAAGAATTTGAAGAAATCTAAAATAGAAGAAGTAAAGACATGAGTTTTGGATGAAATAGAATAGCAAAAATCTATTATATTTTCAATTTTACATCAAGTATTTTAAAATATAAATAATTAAACATGTTTTTTATCTATTTATTTAAATGGATGTTTTCATTGCTTATTTAATTGGAGATTTAAAAAATGAATTAAGATGGATATTTTTAAGTCTTTAAACTAAAATTTTTCCATGGTTTGAATTTAAACAATTTGAATGTATTTAGATATATCTGGGTTTAAAAATATATTTAGATATATTTTGAATATTGAATATGATTTAATATGAAAGTTTTTTATTATGGATTATTTTGAATAATATATAATTGGATTAGATATATCTTGATTAAAAGAAGAATTTTTATGATTTACATTTGTAGGCTTTTTCATTCTGTTAGTGTTGACAATTTATCTTAAACAAGAACATAACAAAGCAATCAGACTTACTCAAGTAACTGTATAAAATTTAAAAAAGTTTAAGAATTATCTAAACAATAAATTTGAAGGTTTTTTCAATTAAGTTAAACATTCAGTAATTAATGTTTCTCCTCTTTTTGGAATATTAGGAAAACATTTAGTAATGAATGTTTGCTCAAGAATTGATTTACATATCTTGAGTATATTCGGTTCAACTCTGAGTTTTGCTATTGGGTTTTGAAAGCAAAAGGGATGCCATTGTTTTTTATGCTAAATTGTTTAGATAATTATTTTTTATCTTTCATTTATAATCTATAATGAAACTACATTTTGAACTGCAGCAACGCATGAGAAACCACCTTGTTTAGTATTACACTGGAATTTATGCTATTTGTAAGGTAAAGTTTTTGTTTTGTTTTTTGTCTTTTTTTTTTTTTTTAGCAGCTTCTACATTCACAGGACCTTTAAGCATCTATTGGAAGTTTCGAAATCTTAGATGGTTTGGGAACTTATTAACAGTGTCGTGTTGTATATTTTTTCTTTCTTTCACAACCTTTTAATGGAGCCTCCATGTACACTCACATGTAATTTGAGGCCACACCCAAAAAAGGAATTGATGCTGAGAAAGCTGCACAAACTCTTCTGCCATGCTGGTCTGCTTATTGCATATGTGATGAGTATGTGCATTTGTTTTAGTCGTGAACTTTGATTAAGCATTTAGTTCAGTAGGTTGTAACTTTACTACAAGTTCTTACTAGCAAAAGGGCTTCCTTAATCTATGTAAATGTCTCCTCAGGAGAAGCCACGGCTCATTTTCCAAGTGCTAGACATATGGCAAGAGGAGTAGGTTACGTTGCATCATATTTATCACATGGACGTTGCTTTTAGACTTCACAGTAGCCTTCCATCTATGATATCATATTCATGATGTTATTTGCATTTTTATAGGTGGACGGCAAAGATTCAAGGACCTTATGAGAATGGTAATCCAACGGGACTGAAGTGGATCAAGGCTATATTATGGTTGCTGATGTTGAGAAGACTACAAAGAAACAAAGGATAAAGAAGCAAGGTGAGCATTTGTCAGCCCCAGATCGCCTTCTTGTTCATATTTTCTTTCCACTATGAGTGAAAATCATTGTTCAGGACTTTGATGTTTTGTACATTTGATCTTTTAGGCCCATCCTTGTTCTCCCTTCAACTGCTATTCAAATCATTGAGTGCTAGCAGCAAGAAGCTGAACATGACTCCTATGGTGCTCTATTTCCAAAGTAAGTTTATCCTCTAAATGCTTGTTTGGTTTAGTAATTTGCTGCCTTACACCAGATTATGTTTTTCTTTCAGATTATGTTCCTGGATTTTTTGTTGCTTGTGTTTTGAGTAAGTTCCTACTGAGATGAAGATAACGAATTTTCATTTGATTTAAGTAGGTTCTGTTTGATCAATTTGTTGCATGACAATTATGCATCCATTCTTGAGCTATTACTTCGACTGAGGCAGTGTTGCAACAACCCTTTTCGTGTAATGAGGTAAGTAATACATTTCATTACATTCTTACAGGTATTTCTTTAATATTTGTCATCATATCTTAAATTACTTTCCCTTTCTAACTACTTTTTTTATTTTGGCCTGGAAAATATGCAGTCGGGCTGATTCACAGCAGCATTCAGACTTGAACAAACTTGCAAGAAGGGTCCTCGAAACTCTCCCTGATTCTGACTCTTCAAATCAAAACGCTCCAAACAGAGCCTACATTGAAGAGCTTGTTAATGCTATCCAGAGGGGTGAAAACACAGAGTGTCCAATATCCATAGAGTCTGCAGATGACCCCGTGCTCACAACTTGTGCGCATAGCCTGTCCAGGGAATGTCTCCTCCCAAGTTGGCGGACACCAGCAATTGGGTTATGCCCAATCTGCTGGGCACTGCTGAGGAAAACTGACCTCATAACATGTCCAGCTGAAAACAAGTTTCGAGTTGATGTTGAGGGTAAATAGGAAGAGTCTGCAAAGGTTTCAAAGCTGCTCGAGTGCTTAGAACTCATTCCCTGGTCAGGTTCTGGTGAAAAGAGCATTGTATTTAGCCAGTGGACTTCATTTCTAGATCTCTTAAGGATCCCATTAAAGAAGAGTGGAATTGGATTCTTAATGTTTGATCGGAAAATGGTGCAAGAACAAAGGGAGAGGGTTCTGAAGGAGTTCAATGAGACAGGAGAGAAAATGGTAAGCACTATATCGTGCAATGCGCATTGTATTCGACAAATTAGGTAGCTTTGTGTCAATGCAATTAAACAGAAGAATTTTGATTAGCATTGAATCCATTCATTTTTTTCCTGTTGCAGGTTTTGTTTGTCTTTGAAAGCTGGTGGTGTGGGTTTGACTTTAGATGCAGCCACTAATGTCTTCTTAATGGGTTATTCTCTGCTCTGCCTTCCTTGGTCTCAAACCTTTTCCATTTTTCTCAAGGAATATTTTCAAGAGATAGAAAACAAAAGAATGAAATTCTTATCTCTTGGTCATAATTTGTTACAATCCTTTTCTAGGATCCAAGGTGGAATCCTGCAGTGGATGCGATCATCAAGAGAACTGTTTCTCTTAGAAGGTTCATTGGTAATGTGGGTTCAGTCGTCTGTTTGATTATAGTCCAAATTTGTTCCATAAAATGGGATGGAATGGGTCAAAAATTGACTCACAACGAATGGATTTGGTTAATGCATGTAGAAGGCCCTAGTTTAATACACAACATGACAACCATATAAAGCCGGCCTCCAGGGCTTTGAAGTTTGATCAGTTCTAACTTCTAAATGTCCCACCAATCCCGTGTTCTTAGCATTGCATAGAAGGTTGGACAGCTTGAACTTGGACTTGGAAATTGTTTATAAAAATGAAAACTTTGATGGGTTTGTTCATTACCTAATCTAATTTGGCAGTTTCTGTTAATTTTTACTAGTTGATTAGGTCTTCCTGCCAGATTCTTGAGTTTCAACTGTTACCAAATTGAAACTTGAAAACGCTGATTTTTGCCATTGAAAAATGATCAAGGAAATGGTGGAGGAATGCACGCAACAAGTTCAGTTGAGGAAGGAAAAGATGATTGTTGGTGCCCTCGCTGACAAAGGGCTCGTTTGGATTCAATCACACCCGCGTTACAGTGCGATGGAATAACTTTTTGGTGCAATTGCGCTTCAATTGATTGTTTGAATTACACAGCTGCGTTGCAGTTGTGCTTATATGGCACCAGTGAGACAAAAAATTTTTGCTGGTGGGGAAAGTGGCAGTGAGCCACCACAGCTCACTTTGGAGACTTTTATCTTCATTAATATTTTTTAATCCAATTTTATTAATATTAAAATAATTATGAATGAGTTTAAAAATAATATTTTATTTCTATTCATATTACTTTTTATCTATTTATACCTTTAAATAATTAATTTTTTAATATTTTAAATGTTAAATAAAATTAAAATATGTATTAAAATAAATTTTAATTTACTTTTTTATTAATATCTTTAATTATCATTTTTATTTTTATCTTATTATTATTATTACGTTTACATTCGAATATATATTTTATTATTAATTTTAATATTACTATTACAATATTCAATTTTATTAATATAATAATTAATATTATTATCATCATTATTTTTAATTTTATTAAAATCAATCTCATTGTTCATCCAAATCAATCCAAAGTTATCGGACTAACTTGGATTTTCAGAGCTGAAAATGCTTTTTAGAATGTAATGTAATTAAGACAGAAATTGAAGCCCATTTGTGTAAATTTGGGTAGCATCAATTTGCAGTTAGGAAAATCTAAATGCACCCATTTTTTCTCTGTCCATCTCACTTATTTTATCAAAACTTTTTATAAGGGAAATTATTTAAATACTTTTCTCACAAGTTTTATAATTTTCAGAAATTTATTTCTAAAAAATCATAATACTTGAAATGCATTTTTAAAAAGTCATGAAATTTTTTAAAATTTTTAAGAAAAATTACAAAAAATGAATTTTGTTAAAATTATTTATAAATAAGTATAATAAAAAATTATTATTAAAAAATTGTAAAATTTTAAAATTAATAAAAAATTTACTTTTATTATTTTCTTCTTAGAGTAAAAATAATATTTTATGAGGTCTTAATTAAATTAAAGATAAAATAACAAATATAATTTTTTTATAAATTTAAATTTATCAATTTTTAAATAAATATTTTTTATATCTATTATTATAATTTTATAATAATTTTAATTAAACTAAATTTTTTAAAAAAATCTCTCCATTTATTTATTATTAGCATATTAGATTTTAACAAAATTATGTAGTATTCAATAATACTATTTATTCAATTTTAAAGTATTTCAATTTTTATATGTTGATCAGACTTGATAGTTCATTTATCACCTTTTATAACATAAAGAGATAAAATATTTAATTAGGATCCTATAAGATTTTATTATTTCTCTAAAATCAAAATAATAAAAATAACTTTTTTATTAATTTTAAAATTTATGATTTTTTAATAATAACTTTTTTGTTACATTAGTTTATAAATAGTTTTAATAAATTTTTTGTAAAATTTTCATAAAATTTTAGTTTTTTATTTTGAAAATATATTTTCAAAAAGTGTTATAACTTATAAAAAATGATAAATATCTAAAAACTTATAAAAAAAGTATTTAAATAATTTTATTTTTAAAATAAAAAATAAATAAAATAAAATAAAAACTTTGAATTTTTTTTTGAAATTTTTTGAGGTCATCGGAATATGAAAAACTTGAATTTTTCTAAGACCAATTGAATTTTCGAGCCACCGGAATCTAAAAATTGGGTTAGAATTTGAAAATGATTTGAATTTATTGATGTCAGTTGAAGTTTTCAATGATGGCACAACAGCCACTTGCTGTAAACTGGGTAGCTGTGACGGCTAATGAAGAGTTGATTTCTTTGAGAGAGAGAGGTTATGGGGTAGAGAGAGAAGGGAAAGGAAATACAAAATAAAAAATTGATTTTGGCCTTTTATAAGTCCTTAAAAATGATGTCATTTTGACATCTGACCCGTGCCCAACCCATGTGAGGATTTGAGGGTGAATCGCCTAGAGACTCAACTTATTGGTGAGTTTTCCTTTTTCTTTTTCTTTCTGATTTATTTTCATTTCATTTGATTTCATTATTTTATCTTGTTTTATTTTTTATGTGTTTATGATATTATTATTATTATTATAGAAATAAATAAATAATGGTAAAAATATAAAATAAAAATAAAAGGTAGGTTTATTAAAATAAAAAATGAATAAAATCTTAAAGTATAATTTTTATGAAAATTGAGATTTTTTAAAAAATTTAATAGCAAAATATTTTTTCAATTTCACTAAAGTACTGGGATGATTTAAGAAATTATTTTTATTGTATAATAAAAATATACGAATATAAAAATAACAATTGCTTATTTGAATAAATCTTTTAAAAATGAAATCTTTAATTAATGCAAATAAAAACATATTTTTAGATTTCGTAAATGAGTTGGGATAATCTAAAAATTATATTTGATGAAAATAACATTTTGTTTCAATAAAAAAAAACAATGAATAATAAAAAAAAGTGTTTGTTTAAATAAATCTCTTAATTATTACAAAAAAAATATATTTCTAGATTTCACCAAAGGGTTGAGATAATCCAAAAAATTATTTTCACTAAATTATATTTATTTAAATAATAATAAAAACAATAAAAAATAAAAAATATTTTTTTAAAATTAAATTTCCTAATTATTACCAAAAATATTTTTTTGGATTTCACAAAAGTGTTGGAATAATCCAAAAAGTTATTTTTACTAAATAAATATTTATTTAAATAATAAGAGAAAAAAGATGAAAATAATAAATAGAAAATAATAACAGAAAAAAACAATCACAATAAAAATTAACTAAATGTTTAATTAAATTTCTTAAGTAAGAATTTTAAGAAAATTTGAGAGAATCTCTTTTTTCTTAATCATCATCAATAAAAAATTATTTTTTAAAATCTCGTCAAAAAGTTGGGATGATCTTAAAATCTTAAAATTTTTAGGATTCTGTTTAAGAGTCATGATAATTTTAAAATCAATTTAATAAAATTTTAGGATTTTGCCAAAAAGTTAGGATAATTTTAAAATTAGTTTTAATAAATAAACAAAATATCTTACGATAAAATTTTAGGAATTTTATGAATGATCAATTTTTTTGAAAATTTTCTAAATAAAGATATTTTCTATGAATTCCACCAAAATATTGAGGAATTTATAGAATGGAATAATAATAATAATAATAATAATAATAATAATAATAATAATAATAATAATAGTAATTTCACAACAAAAATTATTTTTTCATAAATAAATTTTAAGAAATTAATTTTAAATATAAAAAAAAACCATATCATCAAGATTAAAAAATAATACATGTTTACTTAGTACAATTTTTTGAATAAACAACGTGAAGGTACTTATGCTTTTTTCACTTATAATTATACTTTCAGACTTAATTTTGATTTCATAGATCTAAATATCTTTTAATAAATTTTAATTAATTTTAAATTTTTTATTAAAAATTAATATTTTTGAATGATCAATCATATCTTATAAAAAATATTGATAACAATTTTAAAAACTTTTATCATATCTAGCAATCGAATTTCTCGGTCGCAAAAATTTTTATGACATGATTAGCATTGAATTCATTCATTTTTTACCTGTTGCAGGTTTTGCTTATGTCTTTGAAAGCTGGTGGTGTGGGGTTGAATTTAGGTGAAGCCACTAACGTCTTCTTAATGTTATGTTCTCTGCTTTGCCTTCCTTAGCCTCAAACCTTTTCCATTTTTCTCACGGAATATTTTCAAGATGTAGAAAACAAAAGAATGAAATTCTTATCTCTTGGTCATAATTTGTTACAATCCTTTTGTAGGATCCAATGTGGAATCCTGCAGTGGTTGCGATCATCAAGAGAACAGTTTCTCTTAGAAGGTTCATTGGTGATTTGGGTTCAGTCTCTCATCTATCTTTTTGTTTATGGAACACATTATGGTCCAAATGTGTTCCATAAAATGGGATTGAATGGGTCAACAATTGACTCACAACGAATGGATTTGGTTAGTACATGTGGAAGGCCCTAGTTTAATACACAACATGACAACCATGTAAAGCCGGCCTCCAGGTTTTTTAAGTTTGATTAGTTCTAACTTCTAAATGTCCCACCAATCCCGTGTTCTTAGCATTGCATAGAAGGTTGGACAGCTTGAACTTGGACTGGGAAATTGTTTATAAAAAATGAAAACTTTGATGGGTTTGTTCAATACCTAATCTAATTTGGCTGTTTCTGTTAATTTTTACTAGTTGATCAGGTCTTCCTGCCAGATTCTTGAGTTTCAACTGTTACCAAATTGAAACTTGAAAACGCTGATTTTTGCCATTGAAAAATGAACTAGGAAACGGAGGAGGAATGCATGCAACAAGTTCAGGCAAAGAAGGAAAAGATGATTACTGGTGCCCTCGCTGACGAAGGAGACGGATCAGCCTGGATTAAAGAGCTGGAAATGCTTTTCAGAGTGCAATGTAATTAAGAGAGAAATGGAAGCCCATTTTTGTAAATTTTGGTAGTATCAATTGGGAAACCTAAATGCACCCATTTTTTCTCTGTACATCTCACTTTTTTTATCAAAACTTTTTATAAGTGAAATTATTTAAATATTTTTCTCTCAGGTTTTATAATTTTTGAAAATTTATTTTTAAAAAATCATAATACTTAAATGCATTTTTAGAAAGTCATGACATTTTTTTTTAATTTTAAGAAAAATTATAAAAAAATAAATTTTTTTAAAATTATTAATAAATAAATATAATAAAAAAATTATTATTAAAAAATTATAAATTTTAAAATTAATAGAAAATTTATTTTTATTATTTGCATCTTATAGTAAAAATAATATTTTATGAGGTCTTAATTAAATTAAAGATAAAATAACAAATATAATTTTTTTTTATAAATTTAAAATTTATCAATTTTTTAATAAATATTTTTTATATTGATTATTAAAATTTTATAATAATTTTAATTAAATTGAATTATTTGAAAAAATATCTCCATTTATTTATCATGATGAGTTTTTTCAATTAGCATATTAGATTTTTTATAAAATTATGTAGTATTCAATAATATTATTTATATAATTTAAAAAATTTTAATTTTTTTACATTGATCAACATGATAATTCATTTATCATCTTTTGTAATATAAAAAGATAAATATTTAATTAAGATCTTATAAAATTTTATTATTTTTTAAAAATCAAAATAATAAAAATATTTTTTATTACTTTTAAAATTTATGGTTTTTAATAATAACTTTTTTATTACATTAGTTTATAAATAATTTAACAAAATTTTTTTATAATTTTTCATAAAATTTTAGTTTTTCATTCTGAAAATATATTTTGAAAGTGTTATAATTTCTCAAAAATAATAAATATCTAAAAAATTATAAGAAGAATATTTAAATAATTTTATTTGAAAAAAATTAAAATATAAAATATAAAAAAATATATTTTTAATTGCTCCCGGAAAATTATTCTCTCTTCAATAGTAGTAGAATATTTTTCCCAATCCAAATTTTCTTTCATATTTATTAAACTTTTGACTATTCAACAGTGACTTTTTGACTATCTAAAGTGCTTCCATTAAAGGAATATTTTTTCTAACCCAAAAGAAAAAAAAAAAAGAAAAGAAAATCTTATTCTAAATATTCTTTGAATATTCTGAAATGACGGTCCTATCCTTGACTAAATGCCACCAAAATTTGACAAAGCCCTTAGCCACTCATAAAGACAAAAAACAGGTGTCAATCAAATCGAGGATTGGAATTGACACGTAACTCATGTCCTAGTCGTTGGATTGACACTGAAACAAAATAATAACCATCTCGGGCTCTTGGCGTGTGGGTGGTCAAAATCCAGTGGAGCGTGGAGTACATTAACGCTACTCCCCACGGGTTTTACTTTTTAGTTGCGGGCTGTGGGGTCGGTCTAATCCGAGGTCGACAAGCCGTTTTTTGATTGTCTAGAAAGAGAACGTTTAGACTTTTGACTGATGATGGCCTGATGCTCTTTCTATGTTGCCCTTTCGGTTTGGGAGGTGGCTTGGCTTGAGAAGATTTTATTGGGCTGAGTCTGGCTTGGCTTTAATTGTTTTTTTTTTTTTAATTTGAATGTTTTTGGGAAATGATGTTGGCTTTGCTTGGAAATTATTGGATTATTACCTTCTAAAGATAATCTAAATAGTTATTTAGATATCCATTTTAAAAAGATAATTATTATTTAGATTTTTGTTCCCATATGAAAGATTGAATGGCTTTATTATATTCCCTAGGCTCTAATTTTAGAAAAATTTTTAGATCAAATACTATTAAAATTAATTAAATATTTTTATTATTATTATTATTGTGCATTCCTAAAAAAAAAAAAGAATTATCAATTCTATATATTTCTTTGATTCACAATTATTTTTACAAAAAAAAAATAGTGGGTAATTAAGTTGAAAAGTAAAAGCTAATTGCAAAAGATGAACAATTAGGGCTACATTACTTTTTTTTTTTTTAAACAAAAAACGATAATAACAATTATAAAAAAAAAAAAAAAAAACTCTTCTCCACTTTTACATTTGGAATTAAGTCTAAGTGGTTTAATTAATTTTGTCATTATATATAATTACATATTTTCAAGTAGTTAAATCTCTAATATAATATGTCATTTTTTCATGATTTAATTAAAACAAAAAGCTATAAACCCAAACAAAAGGAATTGTAAAAAATCAAACATAAACTAAAATTAAAATTAAAATCCAGACAAAAAAAGAAAAAAAAAACAACAAATTTCCGAAAGTTTCCAAAAAGTAGTCGAAGTCAATAACTCTCTTGGCTGTAAAAGCCAAGCCCATATGCAAACTGACAGCTAACCTGACCTTTTCACGTGCGCTCCACATCCCCCTCCTTCCTTATAAGCCCTCCGCTCACCGCTGTATCCTCATTATTTTCTCTCTCTTCCAACCAAAAAAAAAAAAGCCTTTTTTGCTCCCTCTCAACTAAATCACCAAAAACCTCAGATTTTCCCTCTGATCCATGTCAACTACACCGAGGAAAACCTCCGCTATGAACAGAGCCGATCGACGTCAGCCCAGCCGACTTCAACGGCGTGCTCCGGCTTCCCTACAGATTTGTCCGGTTTCGAGCTGGAACGTTGCGATCCCTCTCTTATCACCGCTGGCTTCTTCGCCCCCCTCGATTGGTCGTAGGACGACTGAGAAAAGGGAAGAGCCACCGCGTCAAGAACACCAGCGGCAAAGCCAAGCAATGGAGCCTGAGAAGCTTGTGTTTAAGATGTGGCAGCATCCAGCGGCGCCATTTTGTTACGAGCCGACGCCGTTAGTGCCGTCGTTTGTGCCGGTTTAGATGTAGAGAAAGAAGAAGAAAAAGTTGTTGGATCTAACGGCTTGCGTTGAACATGTTTCTGTTCAACGACCAAGTCACTAATTTTATGAAATTACAGAAATGTCCATCAATATGTTCATATTATTATACTTTTAAATACAGTCTTACAATTCCAATTTATTTCATTTAATTCTTTTTCCTGTTTGGGGAGTGAGAAAACGATAGAAAGCGAAAGTTAACAAGCGAAATTGACAAGGAATTCACTTCAAATAGACTGCAATGTGAGTATGTGTCGTATCATATACATGTATATAAAAATTTGTATTATATACGAATATATAAAAGCTATTGTTATATAATTGATATTGACATTTAAATATAAAATATATTTTTAAAATTTGTTTAGATTGAGATGTTTTTATATTTTATATTGTATTGTGTTGTATTTAAAATTATTAAATTTAATTTCAAAGGAAATAAAAAATAAGAGAATGAGTCAAAATGGTGATGTTTTAGGTGCCGACTTGATTTATTTTGGGGGTTTTATTATGATCAGATCCTGTTTCAACGGCCAGCTTGGATGAAAGGGGCACCCTATATATAGAGAAGAAGATAAAGTAAGTAAAACGAGTAGGAAAATTAGGAAGACGTTGTTTTGCATTATTTAAAAATCGTATGCTAAGGGCCAAATAGTATTTCAATGTTAAAAGTTTGTCTGACTTTGTTTGGTTTGGGAGCTTGTACCTATTCTTTTATATATATATATATATATATATATATCCATTTTTATTTAATAAGATAAGATTTCCACATGAATTTTTTTTCCCTCACATTTTTTGGAATCTTTTAAAAGCAAGTAGCCAATAGTAGTTTGGAATATCTAGTTGGAGTTGTTGAATTTTAAATGGTTTTGTTTACTTCTATTTTACTTGTTAATTTATTAATTTTAATTATTAAAATTAAATATTGATAATTTTAAATATAAAAATATTTCGTATAAATACTTAATTTTATCTAAATCAATTTCATTTTTGTTTAAATTTTACGTTTGATTTGAATAATTTGATTAATTTAACCATTTTAATTGAATTAACGTATTTTGATATTACCTCAGATTTATTGTTCTGAAATCATTAAAATCCAGTGTGGTGTAAGATTAGAGTCCAAAAATCTAAGTCGAATCAGTCTCGGATCAACATTCAATCAATTGGGCTTAAAAGCCCAATAAGAGCTCAGATCGATTTTTAAGGCTGAAACTGTCCAAATTAAGTTTTAAGCCTAATTTTATTTATTTATTTATTTATTTTTATTTTGTTAAAAAAAAAATGTAAACAAAATCAGAAGAAGTGGTCGGCAGCCACCGTATCAAGGCAGGAAACTACCTATTATGGCCCTAACAAGCCAACACTCTCCATTACCCTGTAGTATTTGTCCCTTACGGAGATTCATAGATTAAAAACCAAGAGCACCCACAAAGCTTAGGTCCTTGAAGCATCGTCCAGCCCTTCCCCTGAGCATCGCACCTCCCAGCTTGCAAAACACCCCAACCACAGATGAACTCCAAGCCACCAGCCCTAGTCCCGGCGGCACAACCCCTGACCAAGCCACCCCAGATCATCCTTCATCAACCTACCCCATGATAGTCCCTCCCACAGCCACACACCATCCTAATACCAGGGCACTCATTCAAAACCTTCCATTCCCTTGCCAGACTTCCCCAGCACCGCACACTTGCAAACCTCACACCCAACACAGGCTTTCACAAGTACCACACTTGAGACCTAGCCATCCCAGTCCTTACCCGCACCATCACCAACAATAGCCCCTCCTAAAACACTAGCCCCGACCAACCCTTACAAGCACCACCCAAGCCACCGGCCAACATAAAAAACCCATTCACAACACCAAAATTCGGAGCCTTTGCCACAGCTCTTCAACCAGAACCCTTTACCTTTGCACGCACCAACCCAGTAACTACGGAGCCCCCAACACCTTCCCTTCCACCTTATCAGTATCTTCCACAAATCAAGCCCTAAACAACCTTAGCTCCTACAGCATCAACAAAACACTCCCAACACCACCCTAAGTCCTAGAACCCCCAACACCGCCTTAAGTCCTAAAACCCCCAACATTGCCCCTCAGATCCCTAAACTGGCCACAACCAACAACCAAAAAAACAAAACTATAAAAAAGAACAAAACATAGTCCTCCCCGTAAGGAGGAACCTCAACACCAACAAGCAACAATGCCACTGTCAGTGATGACAAGGGATGGCGATGGTTCATAGCAGAGGAAGATAGAAATAGTAGTGGTTGATCTTTGATTTCAGGGTTTGATTTAAGCTATGGACTAGTTGATATTTTGGACAGAAAAAAGAAGGTTTGCAGAAAAAAGAAGGAATTGTAGGAAGCTGGTTGGGTTTCTAATACAGACTGGTGACAACCAAAGACAGAAGGTCATGAACGGCGCACGGTGGTGGAACTCGCTGGGTTTTAAGGTCTGAGCAATTGCCAATTGCTTAGGTTTGGCTGGGTTGGAGAGAAAGGGATTTAGAAAAAGGGAAGGTCTCCGGTCATTACCAAACAGCACTGCGGTCGACGAAAGCTATGTGGGAAACTTTTGATTTTCTTTGAAGAAAAGTAAAAAAAATTTTATGAAGAAGTATGAAATGAATTTAAAAAAACAAAGTTTGTCTTATATGGAAAAGAAAAAAAAAGCAAGGAATTAAGCGAGTCAAAACTGACCTGACCTAACCCGACCAGTGACCCAGACAGGCCTAAGCTCCAACCTGCATCGCTAGCTAGGTCCGATCTACTGGACAACCTTTGAACCAGGCCACAAACAAGGTCCAATCCTCAACTCACCTACTTTGGGCTTTTTATTGAAATGAGTTTTGATTCAAATTGTGATAAATTTATTTAAATTCAATTAGTGACCTGTTATTTTTACATGTATTTTTATAATTTATATTTAATTTAAGTTATTGATAATATTTTTTATTATATTTAATTTAAATTGTTGATAATATTTTTTACATATTAAATGGCTAAGATTGTAATTTCAATTTAACTTGGTGTAATTATTTATTTCACCACATAAATTTAATGAAATTAAAATTAAATGAAAATTTTTTATGATGGGATTTCGAAAGGTCTAAGTAGTGATTCTCAAAAATTTTTTAGGTGAGAAAAAATTTTTAAAAATTGTTAAAGTATTGAAATATTTAAAAACTTTTTTCAATATAAAGATTTTTATTTTTCTTTAATTTGAATAATTTTTTTAGAAAAGAAAAATATATATATATATATATACCTATAAAATATTTATAAGAGTATGCATTTTTTTAGGAAATAAACCTATTTATAGATAACAATACTGTTACATGATTTTTAAATATTAATAATTATAAAAAAGGATAAAAAAGAAAAAATGAAATCTCCAAGGACGAGATCTTAAAGAAATCTGAATAATTATTCTTTAGGAATTTCTAGGTAAAACAATTTATCTAAAATGTCACCAATGTATTAGAGCATTCAAAATAATTTTTTATAATGATTTCTCGTTTTAATATAAAAGATAAATTTTAGAAAATATTTTTTAATTTTAAATTATAGATATCATATTCTATAATTTGCATTATAAATATTGATTTTGAAAATAAACATGAACCATTGAAGATATGATTTTTGAGAATTTCAAGTAGTGATTTTTAAAAGATTCCTTATGTGAAAATATTTCTTTTAATATTGAAAAAATATTGAAATATTTTTAAAAAAATTTTAATAAGCAAGGTTCTTATTTATTTATTTATTATTATTATTATTATAAACCAAGATGATGATGATGATGATGATAATAATAATAATAATAATAATATTTTTTTGCAATAAAGAAAATAAAAAATTTAAATTTAAATACCAAAATTAAAACCATTTTAGTCAAAATCAAAAGATAATACATAATTAATTAATACTGTTTTTATAGATACTATAAGGTGTTAATCTTTCTCCATGCGTAATCGACTCTCAAACCCAGAGTATTTCGTAAACCCCAAAATTATTTTTATGATAAAATACTAATTAATTTTAAAAATTTTATTAAAAAGATAAGTTTTAATAAGTGGTTAATCATACCTAACAAAAAAAATTTGTGACAGCTCTTTTCATTTTCAAATTTGTCTAACGGCTTGAAAAATCATTATGATAGCTTAGTGATTTCGCTGGGGATGTCATTTTTTCAAAGAGTTAAGTTACAAAATTAATTATATGTTATCTTTAATTTTGATTTAATGGTCTTAATTGGTATTTAACTTTAATTTTCTTGATTTTGATTTTGTTTTTTTTAAAATAACAATAGTAATAAAAAATTTACATGCATTTCATTTTAATTGTGTCATTTGTTCATTATTTATTTTATGTATATGTTATTCTTAATAAATTGTGGAGCATAAGATAAAGATTGTGATGTTATTTTCTCTTACACACACATTGACACATTTCATATCATGTATGAGCTCTATACCTAGGCTTTATCCCTTTTAGGAGTGAGTAGAGTATCTGTGCTTTCATGAGGTAATAACTTCCATAATGACAAGTAAAATACTCCCACTCAAATTGAACTATTTTGGTTTGTAGTCTATAATGGGTGAGAATTGAGATGCCTTACTAGTTATATATGGATGCCAATGAAGAATAATTTAGGAACCTTTAGATTTATAAATCCTCACTTAGTATATAATGAACTTTTAGGGACCAATCTTTGATATAGCGTTGCCAACCTTTTTGTAGAAACAACCTAAATATGCATTAAAATTAAAAAAAAAAATCAATAATAAAAGAAAGGCATTTTCTTGAAAAAAGAAAAAGAAAAAAATTTTATTTTGACATGTAGTTCGTTCATTTTATGGTTATCCAAATTTTGTATTTTCAGAAAAGGTTTTAAAATAAAATGAAGAAATTTTCCAGCATTATCCAACAAAAACAAAAAAAACAAAAACAAAAGTTTTCAAGCAAAAATAAATGTTTATCTTGAATCCTTTGTTTATTGGCCAAATAAAGATTAATGAAAAAGAGAAAAATCTTTAAATCTAGTTATTCTGTGTGATAAAAAATGTGTGTTTTTAAATTTTTTTATTTTCTAAAAAAATAAAAAATAAGGAAAAAAAGAGGATTTTAAATTTAAATATTGTTTCATTTTTCACATTGTCATTTGATCTTATGCATTCATTTTTGTCATGTAAAAAAACAATTAGATAGTATGTGCACTACATCCCATGCATCCTAATAGATAATACGTGCATTACATTTCAGGCATCTTAATAGATAATACATGTACCCCATTTCATGCACATCATAATAACATAATACATGCATTATATCTCATTTTCATTAATAAATAGTACATGCATGCCATTTTATGCACATGTTGATAAATGATACATGCATCCCATGCATATCTTAATTGGTAATGCATGCACTCCATCTCATTACATATTTTAAAACAGTCTCAACCTCATTAGGCCAACATAACATATGCATTGCATTCTATATAGACATATCTTATGCTCATGATAGGTCAATGTATTTCATACAAGTATGTTGCATTATTCATAGGAATACATCTCATCACTCATGTAGTATGTTGTTGCATTTAATGCACATGGATTCATGAATGGTAGGGTTTTATAGAAAATGCGTTGCATTTCATATCCCACCATCCCCACAACATAACATTACATTTCTTGCTTACACATTCATGGATGGTAAATTTTTTATCATTTGGAGCCTGTACATGTGAAAATTCATTATCTTAGGCGTATATGTATTTCATGACATTTTTTAATCATTATATTCACGTATTCATAAACATGCTTTATGTAACATATAAGTTAAAAATTATTTTTGTGGTATTCATTCAATAAATATAATAATATAGAATTTTTTGTCTAAGTCCTGAAATAAAGTGTCTGTCTTGATGGGAATCAAAATGGAAAAAATAAGAGATTAATTGCACATAAGAATTAGTGCATTAGAGTTAAGTCAAGAGGAATTTTAGCTTGAGCATTGGGAGATGAAACAACAGATTGTTTAATTTATAGAAATGGTTAAAAATAGTGGTATGGTTAAGTTTATTGCTCCTTAAAGATTAATGTTATCACTTTTGATTCCATCAAATCAAAATCACTAGGCTCTTATTGATTCCAACACTTTTATTGATTATACCGAGGCATTAGATAATCCGAATAAAGACCAAAGTTTGGGCAAGCTCAAAAGAGGAATGGGTGAATTGGCCATGCAAATAACTGAACTCAAAAGTTTAATTTTCAAGATAGAGTCACCTCACTTCAAACAACTCTCACCAACTATCTCAAGTCCAAACCAGCACTTAAATCGTTCTCATGATTGCTTTCAATCTCTTTTTCAACTAGCTAGGATTAGGCCCCCAAACTTCATACAACCTCTGAGAATTTCACACCTGAATTCATACCCACTACCACCTCTTCAACCTAATTTTCAATCCAGAGTTTCTTAATTCACTCCAAGACC
This sequence comes from Durio zibethinus, assembly GCF_047325235.1. Lineage (NCBI taxonomy): Eukaryota > Viridiplantae > Streptophyta > Magnoliopsida > Malvales > Malvaceae > Durio > Durio zibethinus. The sequence continues at coordinate 17,986,882 of NC_143183.1, read as the reverse complement.
AACTATATCATTATTTTTCCAGTAAAGCAAACCAATTATAGAATAGAAAAACTCTCACAATACCAAAGGAAAAACCCTTATTAACCTAATACCAATGTCATACACAAAGTTATACCCATTACTCTTAGAAAACTATCTCATTTCCCTTGTCCTTATTGAACCCCTCAAACCACTTTATCCCATATAGTAAGACCCCAATGTTCGATGTGGATACCATTTTGGCATTATGGGCCATTCTCTAGAATACAGGGTTCAGAGATTGATAAAAGTCAGATATTTGGATTTTGATGCCCAAATAAAGCTAGCTATTTATAGGAATCCTTTATTGATTCATGTTGAGATAATGAGCACTACTGTAGGTAGAAGTCAAACAGACAAAGATAATGAATAAAAAGTAGAAGCTTTAAAGCAAAAGATTATCTCACCAGCAATCATAGTTCATTTCTTTTGAATTTCTTAGACGAGGCAATGGGGAGTATGAGTAAATCCAACACTTTATATCACTAGTCTTAAGATGGTTTAGGATGTGTAAATTTGAAACTTTTGGAAATGAATGAAAACTTTTGAATTTTCTATGAATAAACGTCTTTATTTATATTTCATTTTTAATAATAGTATGCCTAAAAGAGGCTTTGAAAGAAAAAAAAAGGATGGTTGTAAATATGCTTTCATCTAACTTTTGAGGTGGAAGGAATGTTTATAATAACCTAACCTAAATATAGGGCGAAACTTAAACTCTTTCCTAACACCAATAATAAAATTTGACTTGCATATCATGCATCATTTGTTTGAATTCATTATTTTTCATACCAACTGAGGACAATGAATAATGATTGAAAATATAATTTATCAAACCTTCAAAGCAAAAAGATATTTTTGAAAAATTTAATAATAGAATTTATGTTATGCATTTCTAACTTTTGATAATTAATAAAAAGTTCAAGAATAACACATCTTAGGAAACAAGATCAGTTAAATCTACGCACTTACAACATTCAAGTCTTACCAAAATCATGGAAAATAAATATGCAAGTAAGATGAACAGAATGAAAAAGACCTAAGGAAAGATCAAGAAAATAGTTAAGGGAATACAACAGAATATGGATATACAATTGGTAGAATTAAAATAGATGTAGTAGGTTTAACAAAAGGAAAAAGAATTATTGGAACACACAAAGAAAGGGCAAAATCAACTATTGAAGAACTATTGTATCCACTTGGTGTCATAACGTCTAGATCTTGGGATCTATCACTAGATATTGATTTGAGGAGTCGGCACCAATCTTTTTTATTTAGGTGCGATTGATCACCTAAAGAATTTATCCTTTCAAGGAACACCCAAGCTTGACTAAAGGTCCTTAAAAGAATAGGTTAAGATCTATTAACTAGAACAGGGTTCGGGAGTACGGTTACGTGTGAGGAAGGTTATAGCACCCTCACAACGCCCATCAAAAGATGGTACCAACTTGATTTCGTGTTATCCAACAAGCCTTTAAAATTTTACCAAATAATTAATTATTAAAAATTATTCTTAATTAACTCCAATACTTTTGACAAAAAATTAAGAAAATTCTCTCACCTCAAAAGTATGCAAGAAAATTACTGTTTCACTTGGAGATATTTCATCGTCGGATTATTTAACATTAAAAAAAATTCAAGAAAAAAAATGAAAACTCAATTTCACATATAAATCCTTTTCTTTTCAAAATAAAAAAATCATTTGCTTTTGTACAAGAAAAATGGATGCTTTCAATTTTTCCTCAAAACGTTTTTCTTGATAATTTTTATTTTTAAGAAAAATTGGTACTTCCAATTTTTCTCAAAAAAGTTTTTTTTAAATTTTTAAATTTTTATTTTAAGAAAAATTGATACTTTCAACTTTTCCTTAAAATATATATTTTTTGAAAATTTTATTTTTAAGAAAAATTGACACTTTCAACTTTTTCTTAAAAAAAATTTGTGTTCAAAGAAAATTGATAAAATCAACTATCCTTCAAAAATATTTTTTTTTTATCTTTAAAAATTTTATCTTTAAGAAAAATTGATACTTTCAACTTTTTCTCAAAAATATTTTTTTTGTTTTTGGAATTTTATTTTTAAAAAATCATTAAAAAAATAAAATAAAAATAAAATAAGGAATACCAAATAATTTTAATCTAATCAATAAATAATAATAAAAAAATAATAAAAAAATAATAAAAAAATAATAAAAAAATGAGAAAAAAAAGAAAAAAAAATCTGAAACGGCTCGTTTCAGCTTATGAGACAGAAAACTGCTCGGCTTGATGTGACTCAAGCGGTATTACTCGGCTCGACTTGATGAATGAGGAGCGGGTCAAACTTTGGTCAAAAGCAGGTTGCACTGCGGGTTGGGTTGCCCGAATAAAAACGTGTGGATCTTCTGGGTTTTACTAATGCCAAAACGATATCATTTTAGCTGGGTATAAAAGACTCTCACTTTTATTTTTTCGTAGATTGCTTCATTCTCTCTCTCTCTCATCTCCATTTTTCTCTTTCTTCTCTCTAAAAGAATCTTAAAAGCACTGGTTGAATCTCATCAGATTTTGGAAAATATTATCGAAATCTGGGTTGTTCGTCGAAAGTTCACAAAAAAGTTAGATGGTTTCTGAAAATGGTACGTCAAAAACTGGGTAACTGGCCAAAAAATTCAATCGATGCCGAAAAAGTCATCGAAAAATTTAAAGTTGACCAAAAAATTCTACCGAAATTTGAAATTTTCAAAAATTCCTAAAAAAAAATTTGCCAAAACTTCCTCAAAATTTTTCTAAAATTCTTAAGATTGCTTCTGACCTTTCTAACGTTTTTTTTTGTTTTTCCTTTTTTCCTTCGTGTTCTTTCTATCCTTGGGTTCTATTTCAACATCTATTTATAGGGATCTGATCAATCCCAATTCCATCTGGGATTGGGATTCAAACTTTGAATCCAATCCTAACTCTGTCACTCACCAAATTCACGGCCAAATTCACTCCAATTTTTTTTATCCTAATTCTAATTCCAGTCGAAAATTGATCAAGAAAAAAGATAAAAATAAAAATAATAGATAAATAATAAAATATATTAATAGATAACTAAAAAAATAATAATAATAGATAAAAAAATAAAAAAATATTAATAGATAAATAATAATAATAATAATAATAATCATAATAATAATGAAAAATAATTAAATTAAATTAAAATTAAATTAAATTAAATTTAAATTAAAAAGAAAAATGAGCTCATATTACCCATTTGGACCAGACCTAATTGATCCAGGCTTAGACCAAATTGGTGTCTACAACTGCCCCACTTTGCACATTTTCTGTGAAAAGAAATTGTGCAAAGAAGTAGACACCCATTTAAGACTCAACTCGACCTTTTTTTTTTGCTTTTTTTTGTTTTTTTTGTTGTTTTTTTGGTTAAAATTTTGATCAAAGCTTCTCTAAGTAAAAGTTCAATGACTTTAAGTAAAATAAACAAAGCTCTTCTAAGTAGAAGCTCAACAACTTTTGAAAAATAAACAAAGCTCCTATAAACAGAGGCTCAAAGACTTTTAGAAAGTAAATTACTAAACAGAGGCTCAACGACTTTGGAAAAATAAACAAAGCTCCTGTAAACAGAGGCTCAACGACTTTTAAAATAAATAAAGCTCCTCTAAATAGAGGCTCAACGACTTTTGGAAAGTAAATTGCTCCTTTAAACAGAGGTTCAACGATTTTAGAAAAATAAACAAAGCTCCTCTAAACAGAGGCTCAACGACTTTTAAAATAAATAAAGCTCCTCTAAACAGAGGCTCAACGATTTTTGAAAAGTAAATTGCTCATCTAAACAGAGGCTCAATGACTTTGAAAAAATAAATAAAACTCCTCTAAACAGAGGCTCAACAACTTTTAAAATAAATAAAGCTCTTCTAAACAGAGGTAACAGAACTTTTAAAAAAATAAATGGTTCTTCTAAATAGAGCAACAAAACTTTGAAAAAATAAATTGCTGCTTGACAATCATGTTTAGAGGAGTTGAAGATCGTGTTTGAAGGAATTTCAAGAGATCATGTCCAAGGGTCTTACAAATCGATCCTGATACCAAGAAATATCTTTTTTCAAGGATTAAAAACTTACCTCACAAGCTTTTTCTCAAACAAGAATTGGAAAATAAAAAAGTCTCCACATCTGTCTTCTTTATGTGGGATCCTGGAATATCCCTACTCTTTGAATTTATGCACTATACTTTCTTGAATGCAGTATATGCTATGCGAAGTGCAATGCGTGCGAAATTCAATGCACGTTATGCAAATACTAGTTAATTAATTCCTATTCAATTATGGTACTCAAGTTTTTCAAGCTTTTTCTTGGGCTTCGAACCCTTTGTTTTTCAAAGACCAAGTCAACGTAACTTTCAATTATCTTTTTAATTTAATTCTCATATCCTTTCTACAAGCAATCTCTTTCCAAATTCAATGTCCTTATCAAGAATTGAACATCTCAAATTTGCTTTTATCACTCATGCTCATTTTCAATGTAATGTAAAAAATCTTTAATGTTATTATTTATTTATCAATCATTATTTCACTATCAAAAAGTAAGAATGTATTCACACATTTTTTCCATTGCAAAGTATTAATGAGAAAAGAATAAGAATGGTTAGAAAATAATCAACAAAAGAGGCACACTAAGAATGAAGAAAAATGTTTTTTATTAGCAAAAAAGTTGACAAACATTGGCTAAAAAAGAATTACAAAGATAGGTATAGGGAGACAATGCCCAAAAATGAACAGTCGAACAATCATGATAACACATCTCAAGGTTCTTTTGAAAAACCATCTGATACATTTAACAACTTAAAGCTCTTTCGAATTTGCTAGCCTTCATGCTAATGAATTTTTAGATTTGATGTTGTATTCTCTTTATCTAAGCTGCCTTTTCAAGTTTTTAACTTATATAAACCCCCTATGACTCAAACCGTCCTTTTAGGATTTTCACCTTGAGTCTTCGTTTTTCATTCTCTGTTTTTTTTTTCAAGCATAGTACTTCTTCACAGCATCAAAATTTATAAGATGGGGTAAATCATTTCCATCCATCTCAGCCAGTATCAATGCTCCACTCGAAAAAGCACGTTTCATCACATATGGCCCTTCTCAATTTGGAGTCCATTTTTTTTTATTATTGTGCTGATTTAGAAGAATTTTTTTCAAGACTAACTCTCATTCTCAAAAGCAACGAGATCAAACTTTTTTGTCATGAGCTCTCATTATCCTTTTTTGATATAGTTGATCATGGCACAATGCAGTCAACCTCTTTTTCTTAATAAAATTTAACTGTTCATAACGCTCTCGAACCCATTCAGCCTCTTTTAGTTCAACTTCTTTCAGAACCCTCAAGGATGGGATCTTTACTTCTATTGGTAATATAGCTTCTATCTCATAAACCAAAGAAAATAGAGTTGCCTCAGTAGAGGTGTGCACTGTCATTCGATTTGCATGTAGTGCAAATGGTAACTTTTCATACCAATCTTTATAGGTTTCGATCATCTTCTTATGAATTCTTTTTATATTTTTGTTAGCTGCCTCAATTGTCCCATTCATTTTTGGATGATATGGTGTTGAGTTATGATGCTTGATCTTGTAGTGGACACATATTTCTTGCATCATCTTGTTGTTCAGATTCTTAACATTGTCTAAAATGATTCTCTCTGAAAGTTCATATATACAGATGATATCTTTTTTATGAACTTACAAATCACAGATCGTGTTACATTTGCATATGATGTTATCTTCACCCATTTCGTGAAGTAATCTATCATCACGAAAATAAATCTATGCCTATTAGAAGCCTTTGGGGTAATAGGACTAATGACATTCATGCTTCACATTGAGAATGGCCAGGATGGTGCCAAAACATGTAGAGCAGATGACGGAGCATGATCTTGTCAGCATAGATCTGACATTTATGACAATTACGAGCATAATCAATGCAATCACTTTTCATTGTCAACTAATAGTATCCTACTCTCATGATCTATCTTGTCATCATATGTCCATTGACATGTGCCCCATATATCCCATCATGCACCTCTTTAATGATTTTTTTACCTCAGCTTTACTTATGCATCTTAACAATACCTACTTATGGTTTTTTTGTACAGAACATTTTCATCCAAGAAAAAGCTTATAGCTAATCTTCGGATGATCTTTTTATCATTCTCCGTTGCTTAGACTGGTATTTTTTATTTTTAATGTACTGTAAGATATCATAATACCAAGGCTTCCCATCTTTCTTTTTTCTTACATTAGAGTAGTGAGCTGACATATCTTTGACATCTAACTTGATAGGCTAAATGTCAGTATTATCACTAATTCAGATCATTACAGCTAGAATAGCCAAGGCATCAGTTATCAGATTCTTCTTTCTAGGTAAATGATCAAACTGGACATCTTTAAATTATTTTATCAACTCTAGAATATACTTACGATATGAAACAAGTTTTGAATCTCTCGTCTCTCATTCTCCTTTCAATTGATATATAATTAGAGCTAAGTCTCCAAACACTTTTAGTGCTGTAACTTTTCTTTCTATAGCAGCTTGTAAACCCATGACACATGCTTCATATTCAATGATGTTATTTGTGTAATTGAAATTTAATCTCGCTGTTATAGGATTGTATTGTTCTTTTGAGAAAGTCAAAATTACCTCAATTTCATATCTTAAAATATTGACAACTCCATCAAAATACATCTTTCAACACTTTTCTTCATAGTCTTCCTTCTCTAATTGGGAAATAGTCATCAAGTCTTCATCGAAAAACTCCAATCTCATTGGTTCATATTCTTTAGTAGCACGATCTATAAGAAACTCAACTATTGCACTTCTTTTAATGCCTTTTGGCTTACATATATGATATCATATTTTAAGAGTATTAGTTGTCACCTAGCAATTCTCTTAGACAAAGAAGGCTTCTCGAAGATGTATTTAATTGGATCCAATTTTGCTATAAGTCAAGTGGTGTGATAGAGCATGTATTGTCTGAGTCTTTTGGCAGTCCAAGCTAATGCACAAAACATTTTCTCCAATTAAGAATACTCGCATTCATATTCTATGAATTTTTTACTTAGATAATAAATAGCTTTCTCTTTTTGATCATATTCATCTTGCTACCCTAGTACACATCTTATTAAATTTTTGCATACCGTCAGGTACAAAATTAAGAGTTTTTTTGAAACAGATAGCACCAACACTGAAGGATTTGACAAGTATTGTTTAATTTTATTAAAAGTCACTTGGCATTCCTTTGTTCCATTCTCCAAGATTATTCTTACAGAGAAGCTTAAAAATGAGATCACATTTATAAGTAAGCTAAGATATGAACGTAAGATGTAGTTCAATCTTCTCAAAAAATCTCGAACTTCTTTTGGTGTACTCAAAGGTGATAAATTTTGAATGACTCGTATTTTGTCTGGATCGACTTCAATCTCTTTTTCACTGACCATAAAACCTAGCAATTTTCTTGACTTTGCCTCAAAGGTGCACTTAGCTGGGTTCAACTTGAGTTGAAATTTTTTCAACCTCTCAAATAATTTTTTGAGGTTAATGACATGATCTTCATTTTCATGAGATTTTGTAATCATATCGTTCACATAACCTCAATCTCTCTGTGCATCATGTCATGGAAAAGCATCACCATGGCTCTTTGGTACGTTGCCCCAGCATTCTTTAACCCAAAAGGCATGATTTTGTAACAAAAAATTCTTCACATGATCACAAAAGTGGTCTTTTTCATATCATCTGCAGTCATTTTTATCTGATTATACCCTAAGAACCCATCCATAAAGGAGAACATTGAATGCTTTACTGTGTTATCTATCAGCACGTTGATATGAGGTAAAGAAAAATTATCTTTTGGGCTAGCCCTATTCAAATCACGATAGTCTACACACATTCATACATTTTTATCTTTTTTAAGAACTGGTACTATATTGATTACCTACTCTGGATACTTAGCCACTTGTAAGAAATTTGCATCAAACTACTTCTTCATTTTTTCTTTGATCTTTAGTAGCATTTTAGGTTTCATTCACCTTAGTTTCTACTGGACTAGCTTGCATTCTAGCTTCAGAGGTAATCTATGCTCTACTATCTTCGTACTCAGCCCTGGCATATTCTGGTAAGACCAAGCAAACACATCTATGAATTCGTGAAGTAGATCTTTCAAATGTTGCCTATCTTCTGACAAAAGTGAAGTATCAATTTTGACATCTTTCTTATTATCATCATCTCTTAAATTCACCAAGTCAGTTATGTCTTGATGATGCTCAATTGGCTTACTTTCTTGCTCAATCAATCTCATTAGGTCTGGAGGTATAATATACTCTTCAGAATCATCTTTATTGTCAAATTCATCAGTGTTAATTAAATTCTTAAAATTAACCTCTTGATCGTTATCATAATTATCTTTTTGTTAATTTAAAGACCTAAAATTAAATGAAATGAAATATGTTGGCAAGATATGTTTGGAAAATGAAAAAAATGGCAATAATGAAAGCACAAGAAGAAATGAATGACAATGCATCCTTCCTAATTTTTATTAAAATAATAAAAGATAAATGACCCAAACAAGAAAGATCATCCCAATGTCTTGGGCAATAGCTGTTGAGATGTCCAATTACATTGGATTAGTCTCAAGATTAAAAGGCATTTCAATGGTATTTCAATTGTTTAGCTCATAATCTGACGGACAAGGATAGACCCACTCTTCTTGTTCAAGCCCCGTTTCATCTTCAATAGCATGGATAGTCAACTGGGTGAATGCCTCTTTCATGCTTTGTTCATAATCTTCTTCTTTTTTTAGGTACATGAATCTTTCAGGCCTGAAAATCTCGACCAAGTGTGGAATGATCATTAGTTTTGCTATTTTTCCTGCTAGTCTCCTTTTGATCTCTCATTTTTTTACTTCATAACCTAGGCCTAGCATTTCACTGTTGTCCACCACTATTGGAGGTTTTCTTATTCTCTGTAAATTCTTGCCTAGCCTTACTCTTAGATATTAGCCTTTATTGATGACTTGACACATCACTATCTTTGAAAAGGATTGACCTTCACCTACAGAGTTGACTAACTCGAAAGACCGATAAAAGCATTCTATTGCTTCCTCAGTAGCTTTCACATATAGGATATTCAATGGCTGAGTCACTAGCATATCTTTCTCCTCAAATATCACTACCAATCGACCTTCTACATTAAATTTGATCTTTTGGTGTAGGGTAAAAGGCATAGCACCTACCATGTGAATTTATGACCTTTCTAGCAGACAGCTATAAGATGAAGAGATATCCATCACTTGAAACTTCACATTAAAAGTGCATGACCCAATTTGTAAAAGCATATTGATATCTCTCAAGACTTCTCTTCTGGTCCCATCAAAAGCCTGCATGACCATTTGACTATCCTTCATATATAAGTAATCAATAGGTAGCATTGCCAAAGTTGACATGGGTAGGACGTTGATAGTAGAGCCATTATCAATAAAGACTTTAGCCATGATATGACTCTTGCACTTGATTGTGATATGCAGAGCCTTGGCACTTTCTTTTTCTTTTAGGGGAATCTCATCATCACTGAATGAAATATAATTTGGCATGACTAGATTTTTAGCTAAGTGGTTCACATATTCAACAGATACATTATGTGCCACATATGCCTAGTTTAACATTTTCAGCAAGGCATTTCGATGTGGTTTTGAGTTTAACAACAATGATAATAATGAGATTCTTACTGGCATTTTGTTCAACAACTGAATATTCACTATGTTTTACTAGCTTTAAAAATTCACATGCCTTTTTTTTCTGACACTGGCTTCGAATGATCCTCCTCAGGTTCCACTTCGGGGTTATTCTGCTCTTCACCCACCTTAGCTTTTTCTCTTCTAGCCTTTTTAATGTTTTTGGAGTGTAGCATCTTTTACTTCGGATAATACCCCCTACACTAGTTATATTGGCGGTGTCAATCTTAGAGACATTTTCCTTCTGCCCTTGAACTACTGTATCACAGTCATATTTCTAGAGTATAGCTTTATCATCTTTATATGAGAATGAAGTCGAGACTTTAAAAGTTACCAGCCTAGGAATGCGTTTGTCTATGACTGATTTTGACTTGTTCCCATAGTGAATTGTTACCAGCTTTGAAAATAATTTTACAGGCTTGTCAGTCATGGATACTTCAACACTCTTTAAAACTTTTCTCTCTTCATAGACTTTTAGCTGGTATGAATCCAAGAGCTTTTGTATCTCTTGGTGAAACTGCTCACAAGTTTCGATAGGGTAACAACTGTCTCATTATGATATTTATAACTAATGCCTATTACATATGCTCTATGATAATTGTGCGAACTCACTGATTGTATCATGTTAGCTTTTCATAAAATATCAAACAGCTGATTGAGAGGAATCTTAATATTTGTAACTTTTCTATTCACATGACACTTATGTTCGTTATTCAGGGCATTTACATTATGATTAGGCAAAGGATTGCCACTAATATTTGGTGCAGTTACCCCTCACGTATCAAAGCTAATCATTCTATCCTTGATTATTCGTTGCACTTTATGTTTCAAGGTAGTGCAACTTTCAGTGAATGACCAGCAATCCCGTAGTGATAGTTACAATGGGCTGTGGGATCATACCACCTAGGGTAAGGCGGCTTGAGTGGCTTTAATTTGCTATGAGCAATTAGATGACTATTGTAAAGCTCATAATATAATTTTATATAAGTCATGAGAATTGGATCAAATACAGACTTTTCGTGAGTAGTTCGTTACTCTCATGAACCATCCATTGGGCTAGCTAGACGGGTTTGAGGGCTTGAGGTAAGTTGAGTGTTAGGACTATATGTGATATTTTAAGGCCTAAAAGAGGGTTGATATGTTTGGGGATAAGAGGATTGTGGGATTGATTGGTATGAGTAAGGGGAAGTGTTATTCACAGAAGGGTAATATGGAGGGTATCCTTCTGGTAGGTAAGGTTGATAACCCCTGAATTATTGTCTATCAAAGTTCATGGCTTGAGCTTCAGTCTCTTTCTTCTTTGAGGCTCTTTTGTTGGATGCTTCACCTCCTTTCAACTTATCATTCTTAATGGCACTTTTAATAATTTCTCATGAAATCACCATATCAGCTAAATTTTTTATTGCATTCCCTATCATCATTTCATAATAAAGAGATTTCAAAGTGATGACAAACAACACTGTAGTCTATTTTTCAATTAGAAGAGGTTGCACCTGAGAAGCTACATCTCTCCATCTCTGGGTGTATTCCTTAAAAGACTCATTTGCTTTTTTCTTCATGTTCTGTAAAGATAAAAGATCAGGAGCTAAGTTTATGATATACCGATATTGACTGATGAAATCATAAGCCATATCGCTTTAAGAACGGATGCGAATTCTGTCTAACTGGACATACCACCTAGCAACGAAGCTTGTAAGACTATCTTGAAAAACATGTATTAATAGTTTTTCATTGTGAGCAGGGGCTGTAATTTTCTGATAGTACATGGTGATATAAGTTTTTGGGCATTTCGTACCATCATATTTATCAAATTTTGATACTTTAAACTTTGATAGAATGACTACATCTGAGACTAAGCAAAGCCCAGTAGTGTTGACAGAACCATAAAATCCAATTTCTTCTACAGCTTGTAACCTTTGTTCAAGCATACTAATATTCAAATCTACTTGAGATTCCACCATCTTTGCCTTTTATTTCTCCTTCTCTTTTAAGTCATCAAGATCAGGAACTTGAATCGGTTCTACTATTTTTTTAGTAAAGATAAGATTTACATAGCTATGGTAATATCCTGGGTTTGAAATGATGACATTTCAGAGAATACAGGATATGTGAACTATTATGGTGGCATATCTTTTATGGACTGGGCTTATTGTGGATCAAAACCTGAAGGATATAAAAGGTCAACCACTTCTTGTGATGGGAGGCCTTATTGGCTTGTATTTTCTTCTATTTTTTTCCCTTGTTTAGCTTGTTGAGAGCATCCAAAATCTTGCTTAACTCATTCTTAATCTTTTCCTATGCTTTTTCCAGTTTTTTAAATCGATGAGAGTTTTTTTGCTCCATTTGTCTAGCTCTGGCTCTTGTGTTATATCAATAGGCAAGGTTCTTGCTAGATGGAGCTATCCTTGAATCTTGAATATCATATCTTAGAATTAGCAAGTTTATAATCTCATGGTTACTTTGTTAAATGTAATGAATGAGGATGTAATGAATGAAAATATATGTATGAAAAAAATATTTGCCTTAGGACAGTGCTCAACCAAAAGATTTCATTTATTTCAAAAAACTTTCATTTACATAGAGTTTATCATCCTAGAGTTATAACCATAAAATTGTTTGATTTGCTCATACTGGGCTTTGGCTTCCTCGATGAAGTTTAGGAAACGCTACCCATGTTCTCCTACTGGGGCTACCACTTACTTTAATGCCTCTGCCTCTTCTACCATCTCTCTTGCCTTACATACCTTTTTGTAAATTTGAGTCGTTAAGTGCTCAATGTACTTCTGTCTTTCTAAGTTCTCTCTTTTATCACAACAAACTTGTTATGATAACTCTCTATGCTCTCTAACCAATACAGTGATGTAGTCTTCTTGTTCATTCAACTTCTGTCTTAACCTGTTTAGGTAGCTATTCAACATGTTATTCTCTGTCTGTACTTGGATTTTTTTCTTCTAATTCAGCATATTCTTCTTTCAATCACGCATTCTCTTCAGTTAGCTCATCAATTTTATCTCTTTAGCTTGTACCCTCATACAAAACCTCTTATGTTCATGGTGTAACTCTGATAAGTCTTTGACAGTCGTGTCACGTTCCCTAGCAATCTTGTAAACTTTGACTTCATGCTTTTCAGCTCTATCTTTCCATTGATCCTTCTCCATTCGAAGTTTTTGGATTTCTTGCTTTAACTTATCTTTTTCAGACTTAAATTCTTTTGTCGCAAGCTCCAATTCTGATGGTGTCTCTTCAAATTTTTCTTTTGTTGGCAATTAAAAGCTTTCATAAGCAAATACCATTTTCTGTCTGCGTCTTGCTCTACAAACCAAGTACCCCTGAGTGACCTTATTAGTGAACGGTCCAAGACTCACTCTATGAGGATTTTTTCATGCGTTAATCATCTCATTCATCCTCTGAAATGCTTTTGACTCATTGTAAGAAAAATTTGATTGATGAAGCCCATGCGTCATAGGAATAAACTATTATTTCCAAACTGTCTTTTTACTAGAAGTGGCGTATAACTTGTTACTCTTCATAAACCCAAAAGTGGGATGACAGTGTTATCTCCATACTGATATAGCATAGGTTCTCGATTCAGCAACGAGACCAACCATCTTATTTTGGCACTTGTCAATTTTTATAGGAAAGCTATCCAATCTTTTTTAGACTTTTGTTCTGATCACCCACTTTCATAGAATTCCTTAATCAGAGCTCGATTACAGACATAAAGCATTGAGAAAACACATTTTCTCCACTTAAAATAGCTTTTCATCCATAAGTGCAATAACTGTATGCAACATATAAAATACCTTCCATTCCGACGATAGTAATTCAAAGATCTGACAGTCTCTGCTAATATTATCATTGAAGGGTTATAAAAATTTATCACACTTTCGAAGAAGTTAATCACTGCTATTTCAATATAATCCAAAACCTTTAAAAATATCACCATTCCATATATAGTCAAGGCAAATACATCTAACCCCCGTTCTTCATCGGCATGTTACATGAGAAAATCATGAAAGAACTTTCAAGGTAGGCAAACCTGTTCTTATTTCTTCTTTGTATGTGAATCCATAATCTCTTTGTCTATTTTTATGAGATGGGCCAAATCTTTACGGAATCTTGATTTGTGTTTTTTGACATATATCTTGTCAGGAGCCTTGTGGTGCAAGCCCAACAAAGTCAAATATTCTTCGATGGTTGGCATCATATCAACTTCATTGAAGATGAAACACTTGTATGCAGGATCTCATAATTACGCTGCAGCTCTAATTAGTTGATTGTCGACACTTACTGTGAGAAGGTGTGCTATATGCCCATATTTTTAGTAAAACTTCTCTTGTCTAGCTGGGCTCATCTTTTTCCATATATCAACCGAATCCTCTAGATTATTTTGTTTAAGGAGGATAGATGTTTCTTGAGACAAGATATAATCATAGCCGATTGGTAAACAATTCCTCATCTTTAGTTGAATCTTTTCTAATTGAACTTTTACTTCGTTAGGTGGCTCACAAGGAGCTAATATAGATAATGAGCAAACTAATCGTTCTGTGGAGTCCATGAAACACTTTTTGTTGAAGATCATCTTTCAAGCAAATGTTCTTTATGCAACTTTATGATATGAGCATGAACCAATGCAAAAGAATGAGAAAAAAAGGTTAGTATACCAAATAATGAGAAATAAATAAAAAATTAAGTAAATTAAAACGTCACATAGAATAAGAGGAATGAACCCTATGCTTTTGGTCAATTCTAAAGGGAAGGAGATGGCTCTATCTATAGATTAGGCATTCTTAAAGTTCATTATATGTGGTTCAAGGTTAAAAGTCTAAAGGTTCCTAAATTATTCCTTACATCATTGTCCATTACAGACTAGTAAGGTACCTCAATCCTCACCCATTACAAGTTACAAGCGAAAAAGGTTCAATTTGAGTGAGAGTATTTCGCTAGCCATTACGGAGGCATTAAACCTTACGATAGCAATAGGTACTTTACTCCCTTATAGAGGGATGGAGCTCGGGTATAGAGCTCATGTTATGCACATGTATATAAATGACAGAGTTAATGAAGTAAATAAATATGAATATAAAATCTATACAAAAGGTTCAATTTTATTAGGCTTTTGGATAACACGAATTTATTTGCTGGCCTGACTCTCAGTGGTGTCCCTAGTGGAGTCGTCAATCTGTTATAACGTCTAAATCTTGGGATCTATCGCTAGATATTGATTTGAGAAGTCACTACCAATCTTTTTTATTTAGGTGCGATTGACCACCTAAGAAATCTATCCTTTCAAGGAACACCCAAGCTTGACTAAAGGTCCCTAAAAGAATAGGTTCGAGTCTATTAACCAGAACAAGGTTTGAGAGTATGATTACGTGTGAGAAAAGTTATAGCACCCTCATAACGCCCATCAAAAGATGGTACCAGCTTGATTTCATGTTATCCAATAAGCCTTTAAAATTTTATCTAATAATTAATTATTAAAAATTATTCTTAATTAACTCCAATACTTTTGACAAAAAATTAAGAAAATTCTCTCACCTCAAGAGTATGCAAGAAAACTATTGTTTCACTTGTAGAGACTCCATCGTTGGATTATTTAACATTAAAAAAATTCAAGAAAAAAAAATAAAAACTTAATTTCAGATATAAATCTTTTTCTTTAAAAAAAAAAAAACTCATTTGCTTTTGTACAAGGAAAATTGATACTTTCAACTTTTTCTCAAAGCATTTAGAAGTTTTTTATTTTAAAAAAAATTGATACTTTCAACTTTTTCTCAAAACGTTTTTCTTGATAATTTTTATTTTTAAGGAAAATATGTACTTCCAACTTTTCTCTAAAAATATATTTTTTTTAATTTTGAAATTTTAATTTTAAGAAAAATTCATACTTTCAACTTTTTCCTAAAATATATATTTTTTAAATTTTATTTTAAAAATTTTATTTTTAAGAAAAATTGATACTTTCAACTTTTCTCTAAAAATATATATTTTTTAAACCTTTTGTTTTTCAGGGAAATTGATACTTTCAACTTTCCCTTAAAAAATTTTTTTGGGTTCAAAAGAAATTGATAAAATCAACTTTCCTTCAAAAATATTCAATAAATAACAATAATAATAATAATAAATAATAATAATAATAATAATAATAATAAAATGAGAAAGAAAAGAGAAGAAAAAACCTAGAACGGAACGACTCGACTTGACTTGCATTTGGCTCGGCTTAGGAGACAAAAAACGGCTCAACTTATACGGCTCAAGCAGTTCGGCTCGACTTGGCTTGATGACATTGAACTCGGGTTGAAAGTGGGTTACACTGCGGGTCAGATCGTCCGAACAAAAATGCGTGGATCCTCTGGGTTTTACTAATGCCAAAACGACGTCATTTTAGCTGAGTATAAAATACTCCCACCTCTATTTTTTTACAGATTGCTTCCTTACCTCTCTCTTTCCTCTCTTTTTTTCTCCTCTTTCTCTCTAAAAGAATCCCAAGAACATTGATTGAATCTCATCAAATTTTGAAAAATATTGCCAGAATCTAGGTTATTCGTGGGAAATTCGTCAGAAAGTTGGACGGTTTGTGGAAATGGTACGTCGAAAACTAGGTAACTAGCTAAAAAATTCAACCGATGCTAGAAAAGTCACTGAAAAATTCAAAGTTCACTGAAAAATTCTACCAGAATCTAAAATTTCCAAAAATTCCCAGAAAAAAATCGTCAAAAATTCCTCAAAATTTTTCTAAAATTTCTAAGAATACTCCTGACCTTTCTAACACCTTTTTTTGTTTTTCCTTTCTTCATCCGTGTTCTTTCTATCTTTAGGTTCTATTTCAACATCTATTTATAGGGATTGATTATAAGAGTTTTTGATCAATCTCAATTTCATATGGGATTGAGATTTAAACTTTGAATCTAATCTCAATTCTGTCAATCCCCAAATTCACGATCAAATTCATTTCAATTTTTTCTAATCCTAATCCTAATCCCAGCTGAAAATTGATCAAGGATAAAGATAAAAATAAAAATAATAGATAAATAATTAAATATATTAATAGATAACTAAAAAATAATAATAATAGATAAATAAATAAAAAATATTAATAGATAAATAATAATAACAATAATAATAATCATAATAATAATGAAAAATAATTAAATTAAAAATTAAATTAAAATTAAAAAAAAATGAGCCCATATTACTCATTTGGACCAGGCCCAATTGATCCGAGCTTAGATCAAATTGGGTGTCTACACCTGGGTTCACATATCTATATGTTTAAGACTTCACATGCCATGAGCACCTCCAGCAACTTATCAACCTTATATTGACATTTCTACCAAGTTGCCTCCAATTTAGATAAATGTTAATCACGGGCCTACCGTCTAGACCCCATTGTTGTGCCTAATTTGGATGACCTTAAAAAATGAGAGTAATTGAAAAAGGTATCTAATCCATCAACAGATATAAAGATGAAGGATAAATATGACTTATTAGAAAAAAACTGAAGGCAATTGAAGGTCATAATATATATGGGATCGTTGATGCCAGCAAACTCAATCTAGTGCCTAATCTTGTCATTCTATCAAAATTTAAAACTCTAAATTTCAAGAAGTAGGATAGAATGAAATGTCCTTCAACATTTATCGTTATGTACTACCGAAAGATGATAGGTCACACTCATGATGATAAATTGTTGATCCATTACTTTCAAGATAGTCTCACCGAGTTTGTAGTAAGGTGATATGCTCAGCTAGACTGAAGTAAAATTTACTTCTGAAGTGATTTAGCTAAGGCATTCCTAGCACAATACAAGCATGTAGAAGATATGGCGTCATATAGTGTAAAACATGAAGAAAAAGACAACTGAAACTTTCAAAGAATATAGATACAAATAAAAAGATATAGTAGCCCAAGTATAACCACCTCTACTAGAGAAAGAAATCACTACTTTGTTTGTCAATTCTCTGAACACTCCTTATTACAAAAAAATAATTAGAATATTTTCAAAAAGTTTATTGATATGGTGATTGATGGAGAAATGATAGAAAATACAGTCAAGAATGGCAAGATTAAGTTGAAAGATGCAACTGATGTTAAAAAGGAAAATACATAAAAAAAATATACGAGAGGTGCAAATAATTACACTTAAGGGGCATCTACCCAAGAACTTTTTCCCATGTAATTCTTATCTTTTTCATCAACCCCATTTTTTATTATAGGTAATATCTCTCAAAGCCTATATATTTATCAACTAAGCCAGTATATGGGCTTTTCGACAAATCTTCATCCTCAAATGACCATTTACAATCTTGTTCCCACATTTGAGCCTACCATCCGACCAACAAAGAATAAAAAAAGATCAAGAAATGATTAAGAAAAATTTTTAATTCCTATTTCTCACCTTTTACCTTTGTTAATAAAAGGTCGACACCTCACTTTTGTGCCTCCAAAAACAACACCAAATCCAGTTATAAGGAATTATGATCCTAATAACAAGTGTGATTATCATATAGGAGGTAATTGGCCATTCAACTGAAAAATGCAAACAGTTAAAGAAAAAGGTTAAAAATCTTATCAAAAATGGTATTCTGACTCCAAAACTAATGAAACAATGGAAGTTAACTCTATCTAACTACAAAATGTGAGGAGTTAAAATGTGAAAAAAAAAAAAGGTTTCAAGCATTGAAAGATCTGGATAGGATGATTTTCTTTTGAATCTTTGACCTTTTATGTATGACATGTGTCCTTAAGAGTTATTCGAATTAATCTTGTTAGAATTTATTTTGGAAAAAATGAATGCTTTGGATTTTTCTATGAAATTTTATTTTTATGCATTTATTTAAATAAAAGTTCTACATAATTAATTTCCAAAATTATAAAAGGAAAAGTGCTTTGTAAAAAAAAAAAAATGATTCACAATTGTTTGAAAATAAAGTCCCATATAAGTGGTTTTCAAGATCAAAACAAAAATAGAAAAAAATAGACATTTTCAAAAAAAAATATGCATTTTTTAAATTATAAGAATCTGGAAGTAATTGATAATTACTATTAAAAAATAAACTCATCCAATACCCTTACACATTTCCTTGACTGCTTTTATGTTGCAATCCTTTTGAAAAACTTCACTCACCATTCATAATCCTTTATGAGGCTTGCATACTAATTTGCGAAGCTTGTCATCCTTTGATATATTGAGATAATAATCTTTTCTTGGGCAATGAACAAAAGAAATCAATTTTGAAAATTCATTTTGAATTTCGAAAACCAAGCAAGATACTCTTATAAATTTTTAGTTGGTAATTTAATGTGTGTCAAAATTTTACTAATATGATTGAACTATCTATATTCTTTTAATAACCATAAACATGAAAAATGCCTGAATTTTCTTTCTTAAGCAACTCTTGTTTCACGTCTTAAGGCACATTAACTAAAAGAAGCAAAAATCCTTCTTACATAAGATAATTTGTTCCATGCCTTAATACATTTTCCCCTCATTTTACCAAAAAATGGCAAACAATTTGAACTAAAAGGAGTTTCCTTTGAACTATGTGATCAAATTTGGAATTTCCCATAGAACCTGATTTTCTTCATCATGGGAACCTTGAGTGGAAATAAGATAAGGCATTAATCACGTAAAAACGTTTAATGGTTATAACACACAAAAAAAAAGTAAAACAAAAACAAAAAGAAACCTTTTATCTTTCTCTTCAAATAATTTGCTCTTCTAACTAAGTGATCATATTTGAAATGATGAATGATCATCTCTCTCTATCCTTCACATATAGAAAAATTATCCACTTACTACCCATTTGAGCCTATTAAATTTCTTGTTCCAAAATGAACCCTGGTTAAGGATCATTTTTTACACTATAAGACAAAATAAGGATATCTTCAAGTGATCAACTTCAAGGAAAATGTTTGATGTTAAAAACATCTAACATGCACTTCGGAGATAAGAGATCGAGGTAAAAAATGAATGACGTTTTAGTTAGAATCCCAAGAATTCAAGAAACTAGATTACTAAAGTTGAAATTAGATGTTTCAAAAAAAATAAAAAAAATAGAAAGCGTGTACCTCAAAGATGAAAATTCCAGGTAAAAAGTGAATAAAGCTTCAGTTAAGATCTCATATAAAAAAAAAAAAAAGATAGGGAGAAAATAAAATGCTAAACTTAAAGCCAAATATTTTTAAAAAAAGAAAGACAAAAAAGAAGACATGCACCTAGAAGATAAAGATCCGGGATAAAAAGTGAATTAAGCTTCAGTTGAAACCCCAATAAAAAAAAAGATAGAATTTAAGAAAATAAAATGCTAAAGTTGAAGACAAATATTTCAAAAAGAAAAGAAAGAGCAAAAATAGAAAGACACATGGCTTTTCATCCAAAGAATGCTCTGTAAGATCTTTGGCCTAATTATCCTAAATAATATATCTTAAGCTTATTTATCCATTCTTTCATAACCTTGAACTTTGGCCTACATTACATACCTTAAAAAGCTCATTCTGATTAAAGCGGACATTTAAATTGAAAAGCTATGTCATTAAAATTTTGTATATGCTTGTTATTAATTGGCAAGATATTACCAAGTTCTTTCTTGATTAGAAAATATAGTTTTAAGGTGAAAACCTAAAAAAAGTAGTTTAGCGCTGAGCCACTCTTGAAACCCTTAAAGAATTTTAGAGTTTTAAGATTCTATTTAGAATAAAAAGTCACAATGCAAAACCTTTTGAAGGATCAGTACCCATTAAAAATATTGTATTTTACCAAAACATGAAAACAAAAAAAAAAAATGAATAGGCTTTTTCTCTTCCCAAATCTCTTTCAAAAAATAATGGGTAGTTTCAACGTTGAAATATCATATTTTCATTAAAAGAAAAGTGTTTTAGAAAAATTATCCTTTTATGAGCCTAAGAGAAATCTTTGCAACCCTCGCCGAACCTTCTTTGAAATATGTTCACCAGTGAAAAAATTGAATTATCAATCACCCCATCCACAAGTATTCCAAATAGTAATCATCAATTTGTAAAAGATTTGAAAGTTATATGTTTTTAGTTTTTCTTATTGATTACATAAACAATTTATGTAATGCAATTTTGTGATTAATTTAGAAAAGTTTAGAGATTAGTTTAGCATTTTATAAAAAATACTAAGATCATTTTTGGTTAAGAATAAACATTGAAAACTTGAATAGAGATCTTTCAAAAAAAATAAAAATAAATTAAAAAAATCATATTTGCATCAATTACATGTGTGTTATGAGAAAGATATTTGATTTGCATGTTGCAAAAATTAAAAAAAAAAAAAAAAGACATTCACATTTACATCACTTACATTCACACTGACATATACATCATGAGAAGGATATTTGATTTGCATACTATAAAAAAAATAAAAAAAGGTGACATTCCCATTTGCATCACTTGCATGTGTATCATGAAAAAAATATTTTCATTCACATATACATCATGAAAAAGATATTTGTAGTTGCTTCATTTGCATCTATATCATGAGAAAGCTATTTGCATTTACATCATATGCATCATAACTAAAACATTCGCATTTGCATCATAAAAAGACATTTACATTTGCATTATATAAAAAGTACTTGTAGGGACATCTACATGAATAGAACATTAGCATTTGCATTATGAAAAAAGTCACTGGTATTTATTTTGAAAGGCAAAAAAAAAAGAAAGAAGTCTATCATGAAAAGATGAAAAAAAGAGAAAATAGTTTGACAAGAGATGAAAATGTCAAAAAGGTTTGAAAAGTTGAAAGAAAAATTATCTGTAAAAAGTATAAAGGTTGGTAAAAAAGAAGATGAGATATGATTTTAAATCAACTGGCACCCAAGCCTAGATTAACTGGCACTTAAGCCCAAATTAGCTGGCACTTTAAGCCTAGATTAGCTAGTACCTAAGCCTAGATTAGTTACCACTTAAGCCTAGATCAGTTGACACCTAAGCCCAAATTAGTTAGCACCTTAAGTTCAAATTAGTCGATATCTAACCCCATATTAGCTGGTACCTAAACCCAGATCAATTAGCACGTAGAGAATATTTAAGCCTAGTTTAGCTGGCACAATTGAGATTTTAAGCCAAATTTAACGAACACACTAAACCCAGTCTAGCTGGCACTTAGATCAAACTAAGCCTAGCCTAGCTAGCACTCAGATCAAACTAAGTTTAATCAAACTGGCACCTAAGATAATCTCTAAAACCTCTGAACAAAATATTTTAAATTTTTAAAGTTTCAATGCCTCTAATATGATGAGCATTCAAAGATATTGAGATTTGTAAAACCTATAGGCATAATTTCTAAACCCTTCGGGCATAATCTTTAAGGTCTCTAGGCATAATTTGTAAGACCTATAGGCAAAACATTTCAAAATTTCAAAGCTTCAATGCCTCTGAAACAAAGAGCATTTAAAGATGTTGAGATTTGTAAGACCTTCAAATATAATTTGTAAGACCTCTATGCATAATCTATAAAATCTTGAGGTAAAATATTTTAAAATTTTAAAGTTTCAATGCCTATGATACGAGAAGCATTCAAAAATGTTGAGATTTGTAAGATCTCTGAGCATATTCTCTAAAACCTCTAGGCATAATTTATAAGACCTTTGATAAAAATATTTTAAAATTTCAAAGTTTCAACACCTTTGATACGATGAACATTCAAATATGTTGAGATTTGTAAGACCTCCAGGCATAATCTCTTAGACCTCGAGCATAATCTATAAGACCTCCGGGCAAAATATTTTAAAATTTTAAAGTTTCAACGCCTTTAATTGGGAGGAACATTCAAAGATAACGAGTTTTGTAAAACATCCGGGCATAATCTCTAAGTTTTTCGGGCAAGATTTGTAAGTCTTCCGAACTAAATCTATTTTAGTTCAGAGATTTGTAAAACCTCCAAACATGATTTCTTGTTCTATTTTCAAAAGTTGTTGAGCTCTTATTTCAAAGAGTTCTTAAATTTGTTTTCAAATGGTCAAATTAAAAAACAAAAAAAAAGCAAAATAAAAAAATAAGAAAATAAAAAATGAAAACAAAACAAAATAAAATTAAAAAAAGAGAAAAACTTTTGAAAAATTTGGAATCGTTACTTCAGACAAAATTGTTCTTTTTGTTTTTACCTTATTCATAATTTCAATAGTGTGCAAAAAGGAGTAGCTATTGACCCCTAATTTTTTTCTGAATCGATTCAACTTTTGTTTGAGTTTTACGTTTGATTCGAATAATTTGATTAATTTAAGCATTTTAATTAAATTAACGTATTTTGAGATTACCTCAGATTAATTATTCCCGAATCATTAGAATACAATCTGGTGTAAGGTTAGAGTTCAAAAATCCAAGTTGATTTAGTCTTAAGTCAACATTCAATCAATTGGGCTTCAAAGCCCAATAGGAGTGTAGATTGATTTTTAAGGCCCAAACTTCCATCTTAGGCCAAAATTAAGTTTTAAGCCCAATTTCATTTTATTTAGTTTATTTTATTTATTATTGTTATTACTATTATTTATTTTTATTTCTATTTCTATTTTGTTTAAAAAAAAGGAAACAAACAAAAATGAAAGGTAAACAAAATAAAAAAAAAATGATCGATAGCCACTGTATCAAGGTAGGAAACTGCCCATTCTGGCCATAACAAGCCAACACCTTTCATTACCCTTAAATTTTTATCCAACCCTATAATTTTTGTCTCTTATAGAGATTCACACATTAAAAACCAAAAGCATGCACAAAGCATAGGTCCTTGAAACACCGTCTAGCCCTTCCCCTGAGCACCACACCTCTCAACCTGTAAAACACCCTAACCCTAGACGAACTCCAAGCCACCAACCCCAGTCTCGGTGCCATAACCTTTGACCAAGCCATCGTAGATCATCCTCCATTGGCCTACCCTAAAACAGTGCCTCTCATAGCCATAAACATCCAAGTACCTGGGCACTTATTGAAAGCCTTCAATTTTTTCACCAGACTTCTCTAACACTGTACCCTTGCAAGCCTCACACCCAAAACAAGCCCTCACAAGTACCACCCTTGAACACTAGCTATCCTAGTCCTTACCCGCACCATCACCAACAATAGCCCCTTCTAAAACACCAGCCTCGATCAACCTTTACGAGCACCACCTAAGCCATCATCCAACACCAAAAGCCTATTTACAACACTAAAAATCGGATCCTTCGTCATAACCTTTCAACCAGAACCCTTCACTCTTGCATACACCAAACCAGTAACTTCGAAACCCTCAGCGCCTTCCCTTCCACTGCACTAGTATCTTTCACGCACCAAGCCCTAGATAGCCCTAGCTCAAGCACTGTCAACAGAATTCTCCCAACACCGCTTCAAGTCGTAATGTCACGAACCTAAGGGGGAGTCCTGAATCTCACATCGAACATAATAAGAGGGTCATTGGGGTATAAAAGGGTTCACACCATCTCCGCCTTGTGAGGCACCTTTTGTAGGATAAAACCGTGAGGCTAAGGGGGCCAGAGCAGACAATACCTCACAAGGGTGTAAACCGTGGCGGTCAGGCTGATCTGGGAAGTTGGAAGGGTGAATGCCCGAGTCTCAGAGTCGCGCGGGTTTGAAGCTTGAGTCTCGACCCGTGACAAGTGGTATCAGAGCCAGCCCTAAATCGTTCGAGCCACTCCAAGCACCTCAAGAGAGGCAGGTAGGGTGGTCAGCCTCCGTGACGAGGGCGTCATGAGGTTGGGTGCGGGAGAATGTCACAGACCTAAGGAAGAGTCCTGAATCCCACATCGAACATAATAGGAAGGTCACTGGGGTATAAAAGGGTTCACACCATCTCCGCCTTGTGAGGCGCTTTTTGTAGGATAAAACCGTGAGGCTAGAGGGGCCAGAACGGACAATACCTCACAAGGGTGTGAACCATAGTAGGAAGGCTGATCTGAGACTCCGAAAGGGTGAATGCCCGAGTCCCAGAGCCGCGCGGGTTCGGAGCTTAAGTCTCAACCTGTGACAAGTGATATCAGAGCGGACAATACCTCACAAGGGTGTGAACCGCAGTAGGAAGGCTGATCTGGGACGCTGAAAGGATGAATGCCCGGGTCCTGGAGCCACGCGGGTTCGAAGCTTAAGTCTCGACCCGTGACAAGTGATATTAGAGCCAGCCCTAAACCGTTCGATCCACGCCAAGCACCTCGGGGGAGGTAGGCAGGGTGACCAGCCTCTATGACGAGGGCGTCACAAGGTTGGGTGCGGAAGAATGTCACGGACCTAAGGGGGAGTCCTGAATCCCACATCGAACATAATAGGAGGGTCACTGGGGTATAAAAGTATTCACACCATCTCCGCCTTGTGAGGTGCCTTTTGTAGGATAAAACCGTGAGACTAGGGGGGGCTAGAGCAGACAATACCTCACAAGGGTGTGAACCGTGGCGGTCAGGCTGATCCGAGAAATCGAAAGGGTGAATGTCCGAATCCCGAAGCCGCGCGAATTCGAAGCTTAAGTCTCGACCCGTGACACTAGAACCCTCAACATTACCCTTAAATCCCTAAATTGGCCACAACGAACAAACAATAAATAAAAAAAAATATAAAAAAAAATAAAACACAGTCCTCGTAAGGAGAAACCTCAATGCCAACAAGCAACAATGCCGCTGTCAATGACAGCAAAGGATAGCGACAATTCATAATAAAGGAAGATAGAAACAATAGTCATTGATCTTCGATTTCAAGCTTTGATTTAGACTAGAAACTAATTGATATTTTGGACAGAAAGAGGAAGAAGTTTGCTAAAAAAAAAAAAAAAGGGATTGTAGGAAGCTAGTTGGATTTCTAATATAGACTGGTGACAGCCAAAGACAGAAGGTCGCAAATAGCACATTATGGTGGAACTCATTGGGTTTTAAGGTCTAAGCAATTATTGATTGCTTGGGTTTGGTTAGGTTTGAAAAGAAGAAAAAAGGGTGAAAGTAGTTGGAAAGAAGGATCAAGAGGCTAAAGGGATTTGAAAAAAAGGAAGGTCTTCGGTCACTACCAAAAGGCAGAGTGGTCGGCGAAAGCTAGGTGGGAAACTTTTGGTTTTCTTTGAAGGAGAGAATTTTTTTTTTTAAATGGAGTATGAAATGAACTTTTAAAAAAAAGTTTGTCTTATATAGATGTTAATGCGGATAATTGTAACTAAAAAATGAGCTATTTATAAACATGATTTTTTTTTTTTTTTGTAGAAATTTATGCTATGTGTGAGTCCATACAATAATATTGAATTATATTTCATTGAATTTTTAATGGTAATTGATGAAAGAATTCAAAATATTTTTTAAAGATCATTCTTGTAATATTTGTGTTTTAAAGGTAATGGATGCGATATTGTACAAAAGTCATAACGATTGATGATTTTTCTGGTAAAGTTAGATTTTTGTTTTGTTTTTTTTTTTCTTTTTTCTTTTTTTTTGGGGGGGGGGGGGGGGGTGGTGGGGAGGGGTGGTGTTGGAGATATATGCATATACAGAGAAAGAAAATTTAGCCATCAAAATTATGTAAAGACCGATAACCAAGTGAAAAGAACCCCATGTGGTAAGGCAACAGCACATGCCTTGGGAGTATTTATTTGACCCTGCCAGCCTGCAACATTAACTTATAATAATGAAATCTCCGACAAATCACATCAAATGGACCAAATTGAAGTAGTTGAGTAGAACTCTTCATAGCTGATCTCAGTACAGTTAACCTAAGAGTCTGAAAAAATTGAAGAATTTACATCCTGATATAATCTGATCCTAGAAGACATGCATCTAAGCAATTAAGGCACCCATTAACAATTAAGGGCTACTGTTAGCTTTGAAAAATCTATGTTGGGTAGGAGTTGCTGTCCAAATCAAGCTTCTTCATGACAATATTGTTCTTGAGATTTTCTTTGAAATTCTGCAAAGTGCAGAAGTCAACAAAAAAAAAAACATGATGACAATTCAGAAATGATACAGAAATTCTGGAAGTGAGCTAAGGTCTGGTCTTAGGCAGAATATGTTTGTGATAGAGGGCTATTTGAGAAGACTTCAGTTAGAAAAATATAGTGTCCAAACCAACCTTCTCAAATAACATATCCATTGCATTGAGGCAAATTACCCTGCTTTGTCATTGCAGAAGCAGAAATCAATATCAGAATTCTTTATTTTGTTCAAAAGAAATCTGTGCATGAACTTCATTTGATGAATTCATTAAATTGGTAACTGATTGCACATTAAGATGACTGAAATGACAAGGAAAAATATAGTAACAAACAATGACTGGGACCAACCATTTCAGGAGGCTGCAACTGAGATTTTTGTCTTGCTTCTTCCAAACCTGAGAAAATAATGCAAATTGAGTTACTGAATATTGACTTCCACCTCTGAAACAAATAAATCTTGAGGATACGAAAACTTACCAGCATTTTCCTGATTACCAAAAGGCTTTTGTTTCAACCAAGGTTGATGCAGTTGTTGCTTCAGAAAAGAAGAGAATAGCATGGTCAGGTACACAACAAATAAAACCTATCAATTTACTACCAAACAAAACAAGTTTGTTCCCTCATGGTTCCATAGTTCCTAGAAGGAAAATGAGTTTCTAAGCAAGGAACAGAATAGAACCATAAGGCATTAATCTAGTTAGATAATTAATGACATTAAAATAGAATGCTAATGACAAGAAAAACACAATCAGTGAAGGTTCAGACCTTTGCAGGAGGAGGTGGCTTAAATTTTTTTGGTTTTTCACCCTCAAAACCTGAAACCAAATCATTGATGTATATATAAATGACAAATAGTACTTTAAAAAATAAATTTGATTTAACTGAGTTCTGCTGCTTAAATAAGGTAATAATCAGGATACCGTACCAGCATTTCCATGCCATGGTCTTGTTCGTTGTTGCTACGAGAAAAAGGGAAAAATGAAACATCACAACCAAGATCAGTATAGACAACCTTATAAATTCACTATGTTCCTCATGTAGTCATGTAGAAATAAAAAGAGGAAACTAGTACTAAAAAACATCTATTTATTGCCGGTTGGAAATTCATCTTACAGTAGCAGTATTAATATATTCTTAAAATGGTGCCCAATTGAAACTACCTTGCAAGAACTTGTTTTGTCAAGTTTCATATAAGCAGCTGGTTTAGAACTTGTTCCATTGCCATCCTGATAAGCTGGGAGGCATAGAAACTGTCTGGATTCTCCTGGCAAGGGAATTGATGTAGTTGTCCGCAAAGGTTCCTACAAAGCAAGTCAATCAACCAACGCACGGAAAGTAAACCACGTGAAGGAAAATGATGAGAAAAATGAACTTTTCGACATAGAATATCAAACTTTAAGGACTCAGTATGTGCAAGGGATGTGCAAGGGATGGGAGGGCTGAAACATTGAATTGCTGGCTAACGCGAGTTACAAGCTCTTATACGAGTAATTCTGCAATAAGAGGATTGTTCTGTTATCCATAGGTCACCTTCGAGTTTTCAGGGCACTCATCAAAAATCAGAAGGATGACCGCCAACTAGTATATATCGGTGCAAGACTATAACAAGCTATCTAGATATTGGATATATATAGCACGTTAAAATCAAAGAAAAGGTGTGAAACAAGTCATTTGGTGGAGAAAGGGAAGGTCTAGGCTCTAGGTTAATAAGCATAACGTTTGTTAAAGGCCTACCAGCGCACGGTCAGTTTCCTGAATGAAAGTACCACTTCCACATTCTTCCCTTCTTTCATATGGCGGATTACGATCATGTAAAGGGGTTGTAACACCTTCAGGAGGAACATTTCCAGCAAGGAAACATGATTTAACTTTTTTATTCTTCATTTTCAACTTCCATAGCTGGAATAAAAGATTCAAACAACAGATAAACATTAGCACATAGGAAGTATATTTCCAAACTAATCAAGCCCTACTGTCACTTTCCATTCTTCATGACTCTGTGTAGTCATTGACTGTCAGCATCTTATATGAAAAGACAGTACTTGTAGGAGTCTTTTGGTCCTCTCTTTTTCACTTTTCAACTTTCTTCAACCATTCAATATCACAATGATAGATAGACACTAAAATTGGCAAGAAAATTGGAGTACCTCTTGGAATTGAGAATGAACCACATCATCACCGTAATGCTCAAGGAAAGCTCCGCGGGTTTTGTTTGCCACTTCCTCCATCACCTTGTGGTACAATGCTGTCGATGTACTGTCCTTCTTCCTCTTCTTCTTCTTCTTCTTCTAAAAAAGAAACAAATCAATCCAAGTTTAAATTGTCTTTGATGTTCTGTTTCATGGTTTAATAGATGTTTGTATTTAACTTCAGAAAGTTTTTCATATAGTTTGTATATATGTTTGCTTTGGAGAGTAGATTTACATAGTTGACATATGTCAAGTAGTTCTTAAATATTTTGTTCATGGTCATACTTTATTTGGTAATGCTATTACTATTAAATGAAAAGAGGGAACTAAAAGTTAGTAGATAAATTCCATATGAAAATAGATGAATTGAAGTAAAAAAAAAAAAAAAAACTATAAAATCAAGGACAACCGTTGCAGGAGGCTGTGGCTTATGCTTTTGCTTTGCTTCTTCATTACCTGAGAAACAAATGGATGCATACATATGTTGTTCACTAAAATTTTTGTATTTTGAAAAGTTTCGTGCTAATACATTGAATTGTACCCATCTTCAGGATGCCACAACTTACCAGAATTTGCTTGATCACCAAGAGGCTTTTGTTTCAGCCAAGGTCGACACTCTTGTTGCTGCAAAAAATTAAGAAGAGAATTGCATAGTCAGGAAGTAACAGAGTAGAATGAACTCTATCAATTTACCACTTCATTATTGGTTGTAGAAATCAAAATTTAAGGGGAAGCAAAGCAAGTATCAAATCACTTCTAATATTATATAGCTGCAGGGAATCCATGCCATCATCCAAAGACATCTAAAAATATAGCACCAAATAAGATACCAAGTAAGCAGCAATTTTGCCAGGTTTCATAGTTGTAGCTGATTTATGATTTGTGCCATTTTCATCCTGAGGAGCAGGGAAGAATTGAACTTGTATGGGTTCTTCTGGCAAGATAATTGGTGCAGTTGTCTGCAGAGCAAGGTAACCAAACAAATCATGAAACTAAATACTAGTAATACAACCACCATAATAGATATACATACACAGATTGTCAACAAATTTCAAGTTCCGGGGATTAGAGTACCGTTGGGATATTTGTATGAACTAAATCATCATCAAAAAGAAGATTAATAAGAGCTTCAAGGGTGTTGCTGGCGACTTCCTCCATCAGCAGCTAGTGTTAAACTTCAGCCGTGTCCTATGATCTTCTCAAATAGAAACAAGTCAGTCCAAGGTAAATTGCTTTTGGTACTTTACTTGAATTACTTCCTTTGGTTTTCTAGATTATATGTTGGCTTTGGTGCAATATAGTCGGACTTGCATTGTTGACACATGTCGAGTTGTGGAT
This sequence comes from Durio zibethinus, assembly GCF_047325235.1. NCBI lineage: Eukaryota > Viridiplantae > Streptophyta > Magnoliopsida > Malvales > Malvaceae > Durio > Durio zibethinus. The sequence goes on along the minus strand of NC_143183.1, from coordinate 17,956,664 downwards.
GAAATATTTTGGATCACAGCCATTGTGTTTTCTGTACTATCATCAATGACCAGTTTTTTCTCTGAAAAACTTGGAATAAAAACAGCTTTTTCTCCCTTTTTTTAATATAAAAAAACTAAAGATAAAACAGATAAAAATACTTATTGGTTAGGAATTGGAAAGTTTCAACAAGAATGTAAATGATATTGAAATTTTCCGTCTACAGTTTTGCTCCTACATTCACTTTCAAAATGCCATTTTGTTAGTCGTTTTTTTAATGCAAAAACTTGGATTGGGGTTCATGGGTTTGTTTACCTTTTGGGCCTAATTTCCTTTTGTGATTCTCTTGGTTCTCATTACGAAGATGGGTCTAGTTCATATAGTAACGCTAGCTGGGCGAGTCACGTTGGGTACCTGAGTTTTGGATTGGTTCATTCTGTTCGGCTGGTTTCAAGTTCAGATTATTTTGACCCAAAATATATTGATTTTAAGTGATCAATTTAAATTCATGTCATTTTTTTATGGCCAAAATTATAAAAGTTGAGGATCCTTTCTGGTTTTTCTGAGACAAATTCAAGTTATTGATTTTTTCTCTAAACCTATGAGATTGAAACGGATTAGCACAGATTGACCAAAATTTTGAATTCAAGTTAAGTAAGCTCTACTGGCTGCCATTATAATTATGCACCCTAATATACATAAACAAGCTCCTTTTCAATATGAGAATTGAAGGTGATTGATGATTGCATGAGTACCACAAAACATACCCTTGGGATGCAACTTGCAAGGCAACGTTGTCTCTTTCTCTCATTTGCTCATCAATTCTTCTCAAAAGTCAATAAATTCATTTTAAAATGCAATTAAAGACAGAAGGCTTCCATATGGTCTGGCTTGATCTACAATTATTTTGCTATAAATAAGCATGTCCTATTCGAATAATTTAGACAAAAGCTTAATTTATAAAATCCTTGCACAAGTTGAAGCATAGCAGAAATAATGGGAAATTTCAGTATCATCAACACTCTTGTAGTATCAGCTGCATCACTTCTTCTCTACTCAGTGTTGAGAATAATATATGCCGTTTGGTGGAGACCCAGAAGCTTGGAGAAGTGCCTAAGACAGCAAGGAATCAAAGGAACTTCCTACAAGCTTTTCTATGGTGACACTAAAGAACGGGACAGAGCTTTCGATGAAGCATGGTCCAAACCCATGGCTCTGAATCACCATATTGTGCCACGAGTAGAACCATTCATCTATCAGAAGGTGCAAAACTATGGTAAGCAAATCCGCATAAACTTGGGGGGGGGGGGGGGGGGGAGGAGATTAGATCAGATTAGATTCATTAGAATGAATGAAAATCTAGAGATATAACTATGATTGTCAGGGGTGGATCCATATGTTTAGAATGGACAACTCAAAGATTGAAAAGCAATAAAATTTGAAGTAAAATTTTCTTCTGAACACCCTCAAAAATTTATTTTGGACACCTTTTTTATTCAACAGATTTTTATATGTATACATCATAAGTGGATATCTCCCAGAAAAGAAAATCCTCGGATTCACACCGTTTTTATTGGTGGATGAAACAGGGAAAATCTGCATTAGTTGGAAAGGAACGAGACCAAACCTAATAGTGGCGGACAGGGAGCTGATGAAGTTAGTTTTAATGGACAAGAATAGTGAGTTTGTGAAACAACCACAAAACCCTCTGGTCTACCTTCTCCAGCAAGGAGTCGAGACCTTAACAGGAGAGAAATGGGCGAGACGCAGGAGGCTAATAACACCTGCTTTTCACCTTGACAAGTTAAAGGTGTATATTAGCTCTACATACGAAACTTTATGGAAAATATTCTTACATAATTCAATGCTTTTTTGGGATGTTCAATTGGCTGTGGAAAACATAATTAGCTTTTTGTAAAGTCCAGCTAACATTCCTTTTCACTGTGTCAATGCATGTACTAATCGGTTCTATGGCAAATAGGAGATGATACCAGCGTTTGCGACAAGTTGTTCTAACTTAATTGATAGATGGGCAAAGTTGGTAAGTCATAAAGGATCTTGTGAACTAGATGTTGCACCAGAGTTCCATAATCTTGCTGGTGATGTTATTGCTCGAACAGCTTTTGGAAGTAGTTATGAAGAGGGAAAGAAGATATTCCAACTCCAGAAGGAGCAAATTGACCTGGTGCTTGAAGCTTTTCATTCCATCTACATTCCTGGATTTAGGTTCAATTCCTCTGTTTTTTCATCTCTGGTGCACGGAACCTTTTGCGTGTTCAATTAGAAAATTTGTTACAATTACTAATCTAAGTATCCGTTCTTTTTTCTATAGATTTATACCTACAGAAAAGAACAGAAGGAGATATCGGATAAATAGAGTAGTCAAAAAATTGTTAAGGGACGTGATCCATAAGAAAGAACAGGCCATACAAAATGGAGAATCCAGTAATGATGATTTGCTAAGCTTGCTGTTGCTGTGCAAAGAACAATCTGAAAATGATATGTCTATCGAGGATGTCATAGAGGAATGCAAACTGTTCTACATTGCTGGCCAAGAGACCACTGCCAACTGGTTTACATGGACATTGATCATTTTATCTATGAACCCAAATTGGCAAGATAAGGCAAGAGAAGAGGTTGTCCAAATATGTGGCAAGAGAATTCCCATTTTTGAAAACATAAACAATCTCAAATTTGTAAGTATAGTTCCCTGGAAAATGGAAATATCTCCTATGTTGATATCATTCAGCAAGCCTAGAGTTCAAATCTTAACATTTGTAATTCTTTCTTTTCTCAAGTTATGGCCTCCTTTGTAAAAAAAAAAAATCATAATTAAACATTTTGGTTGAAAAACTTGGCTTGTTTTGCAGATATCAATGGTATTGCATGAAGTCTTGAGACTATATCCTCCTTTTACGGTTCTAACTCGACATACAAGCAAGAAAACAACCATAGGAGGAATGTCTATCCCTGCCCAAGTAGACATTCAGTTACCAACATTGTTGCTTCACCATGAGGCAGAATACTGGGGCGATGATGTTGAAGAATTTAGACCGGAGAGATTTGCTGAAGGAGTTTCCAAAGCATCAAAGGATCAAATAGCCTTTTATCCTTTTGGTTGGGGTCCAAGATTTTGTCTAGGCCAAAACTTTGCAATGATTGAAGCAAAGATGGCACTAGCTATGATTCTTCAACATTTTTGGTTCGAGCTCTCTTCCTCCTACGCTCATTCTCCCCATCATGTCTTCACTCTGCAACCTCAGCATGGTGCTCCCATCATATTGCACCGAATCTAATTTCCTATATGGCAAAGAATTGTAATTAGTTATTTTTATACGTGTATATATATACATATATATATATATGTATGTATATATGTATCATTTATACAAATTTTTGCAAATGTACCATCTACTATTGTTGTCCACGTGTTGTTTGCTGCTTCGTTTTTTATTTTTTAATTTATATATTATATTTAATAAATATTTTTTAAATAATAAAAATATATTTTAGATTTTTTTCTTTGGCAAAAAAAAAATTATTTTTCATGTGAGACTCACTTAAATATTTAATATTTAATATTTCAATTTTTTCCCTTTTTTTACTTTTTACCTTTTTTTTAAAAAAATATTTTTTAAAATTTTAAAATTTTTTTTGAGACTAACTTGCTATCAAAGATATACCACCTTTTTAAATTTTAATTTTTTTATGAGACTTACTTAATATTAAAGATAGGTATTGTGTTAAGTAATTTTGATTTTTTTGTTCATTTCTTTTTCATATTTGCCTTTTCTTTGTTATTTTTTTATATTTTTAAATATTTTAATTTTTTAATATGGGTCCAATTGATATCCTCGATGTAAATGCGGCAAATTTATAACCGAGGTGCCACATGGCATGCCATTGGACAGCCTCTTGGTTTTTCTCTTTTTTTTTTTTTCTAGGCCTCACCAACCTTTTAAACATATTTTTAAAGGTGTGAAGCCCACATCTGTTTTTATTTTTTAAGGTGTGGGATCCTTTTTTATTTTATCGGTTTTTTGTTTTTTATTTTTTATTGGTAGGACTCACTTGTTTTTTTTAAAATATTTTTAAGAGATATAGAGTAATAAAACCAATGGATAGTAATGTTAAAACAATTTATATTCAATAAATTTTTATTTAACTAGGTTATTCACGTAATATCCTAATGAAATTTTTAATAATTTTTTGTTCTTTCATTTTTCTTTTATTTATTAAAATTTTTTTTGTAAACAAAACAAATAAAAGTATTCACATAGCAGTCATTCACCTTTTTTTCATTTCAATTTTTTTTATTTTTATTAATTAATCAAATAAATTTTACAACAAATGATATCAATTAATAAAAATATAAAAATAATTTATATTCGATTGATTTTGATACGTATTGATTTGATAAAAATAAATTTTTTAAATCAAGATTGAATTAAAACAAAAACGAAAGTATATTTACGATATTTTCTTTCGATCAATTTTAAAGTATGTATTAATATAAATATTTTATAATTAATTTAATTTTAGGCATTTATATATATATATATATTATTAATAAAATTATTTTTAACTTTTATTTAAGAAATTAATATCGTTAATTTGATATAGAGTTTTAATGTAACAACTTCTATAAACTTTTTTTTAGTTTTTTTTTCATTTTCTCTTTTCTCTTTTCTCTTTTCACTTTTCACTTTTCAATTTTTTAGTTTTCATTTTTAATTAGATAAATTTTATGAGTAAAGAAAATCGATTAAAATATTAACATATCATTTTTTTATTTTTTTAATTATATAATTTTAAAAAATATATAATAAATTTAGATGACAAAACAAAAAAATTTAACTCGCAACAACGAGCATATCTATTTCTAGTTTGTATAAAAGTTGGTCAAATGTGAGAAAATTTTTAATTTACTTCCTACAAGGAGTAAATATAAGCATTATTTTGTTTATGAAAAACAAAAACTTTACTTTACTTTCAGGAAATATTTATATACTTTACGCTTTTTTTTGGTCAATGGTACACCTTTACGTACGCAGTACACTCATCTCATACACTCATTTCGTTAAAATTAGTTAATAAAAATAAAACTTATTAAATATATTAATAATAAAGTTTTTAAATGCATAAAAATTATTAGCAAGGTGACATATGCCTCTCAAATTATATAAAAAAATTTTAAAAAATAGTTTAAAAAATATATAAGTCAATTTCTTAATTTTACAGAGATTAAAATTTTTATTGTTAGTCAAATAATTTCTCTAATAAAAAATTATTTTTCAGACAATTGCATTTGTTTTTCCTTTTTCAGTTTTTCTTTTATTGGACTTGTCAACCTACCCAAAATCCAACAATAAAAGTCCAAGCCCAAGACTTATAAGCATGTAATCCCTCTGGCTTTCAAAGTATGCATACTGGCCTTGTAATTTGCGCTACAGGTTTTTTTTTCTTTTTTGAATTAGAACTGATAAAACAAAAAAACCAGAACTAGAAAAGTGAGAGTCATTGCCTTGCACCCAATCGTATGGTTACAAAGTAATGTTTACCGGTAATAAAAAAAAAAAATTCAAATAGAATGATTGAAAATTTTTGTTATTTATATCAATTGTGTAAATTTTGAAATTAAAAGAAATTAATATATTTTTTAAAATATATTTATTAAAAATTTTGATATAATTTTTATCGTTAAATAAATATTAATTTAATTTAAATTTTAAATGATATTCTTAGTAATTTTTTACATATTATTTGCTTTTTATTAAATTCTATCAATTTATTAATTTAAATTTTTATTAACATTTTTATTGAATTATTTTGAAAATAAACTTTTCTAATTCCATATAAAAAAAAAAAACTTGGATCTAAATCTTGTTCAAAATCGAAGACACTAATGATTTTAGGATTGCAAGTAGACGTTAGTTTGAAACCATACACTCGGGGTACGAGGCAATGACACCCACACTCCTTGTTCTGTTTTTTTGTCTGTTCTTCTCAAAAGTCAAACATAGTTATGTTACTTGTCAAAAGACAGAATTAGAGAGAAACTATCCTCTTGATCTGCCTTGATGCCCAAGTATACAAAAAAATAAAAAAAGGAGTGAACTTTTTTTCCTTGGCGTAAAAGATATGGATGTCATTTTCAAATAGTTCAGAAACAAGCCTTATAAAATCCTTGTTTATAAGCTCAAAGTTGAGACTCATTTTTTTATTTTTATTTTTTAAGTTTTATTAATTCAACAAGTTGAAGCAGAGTAAAAGAAATGGAGTGTTCCAATTTCAGTTTCATTAACACCATTGTTGTATCAGTTGCAACACTTCTTCTTTACTCAGTGTTGAGAATAACATATGTTGTCTGGTGGAGACCCAAAAGCTTGGAGTGGTACTTGAGACGACAAGGAATCAAAGGCACTTCCTACAAGCTTTTTCATGGTGATACTAAAGAACTGGTCATGTCTTCCAAGGAAGCATGGTCCAAACCCATGACTCAGATAACTCACCATATCGTGCCACGTGTAATACCATTCGTCTATCAGATGGTGGAAAACTATGGTAAGTTGGGATTCTGCAGAAATTTACAGCAATTATTTAAATCTTTAGCAAATTTGGTTTAACAATGTTAATGGGTTTGAATGGTGGATGGAAACAGGAAAAATCAGTATGAGTTGGAAAGAAACAAGAGCAAGTATAATAGTGGCGGACACTGAGCTGATGAAGTTGGTATTAGAAAACAAAAATGGTCATTTTGTAAAGCCACCACTAAACCCTCTGGTGGATCTTCTACAGCTGGGAGTCTCTACCTTGGAAGGAGAGAAATGGGCCAAACGGAGAAGGCTGATAACACCTGCTTTTCACTTTGAGAAGTTGAAGGTAACTCCAAATGCACCAGAAGGATCTTGCTCAACTAATAAAACTATAGCAATACATGTACTGATGGTTTCTGGCAAACAGGAAATGATACCAGTATTTGCAACAAGTTGTTGTAACCTAGTTGAAAGATGGACAGAGTTGGTGAGTCTAGAAGGATTTTGTGAGTGGGATGTTGCCCCAGAGTTCCATAATCTTGCCGGTGATGTTATTGCTCGAACGGCTTTTGGAAGCAGCTATGAAGAGGGAAAGAAGATATTTGAACTTCAGAAAGAGCAAGCTGTTTTGGTGCTTGAAGCTTACTATTCATTCTACGTTCCTGGATTTAGGTCCAATTCCCTCTTTTTACTTGCCTTTGTTTGCTGCGGTTGATTAATATAATATTTGCTTCAGGACTGACTAAATTATGTATCGACTCGATCTGTTTTCTACAGATTCATACCCACTAGAAAGAACAAAAGGAGATACGATATAGACAAGGAGATCAAAACAACATTAAGGGATATGATTCGTAAGAAAGAGCAGGCCATTAAAAATGGAGAATTCAAGGACAATGATTTACTAGGCTTGTTGTTACAGTGCAAAGAACAATCTGGCAATGAGATGACAGTTGAAGATGTCATAGAGGAATGCAAATTGTTTTACTTTGCTGGGCAGGAAACCACGGCCAACTGGCTCACGTGGACATTGATCACCTTATCTATGTATCCAAATTGGCAAGAAAAAGCAAGACAAGAGGTTTTACAAATCTGTGGAAAGAAAATTCCTAGTGCTGAAAACATGAACCATCTCAAAGTTGTAAGTATAGTTTTCTGAAAACACCGCCTATGATAGCAGAAGATTTAGAGGGCACGTGCTCAATTTACTTTTTCTCCAATGCAAAATCATAACCAAGCATTTTGTTTGGAAACATGACTTAATTTTGCAGGTGTCCATGATATTATATGAAGTCCTAAGATTATATCCACCCGTAACTGTTTTGCCTCGACATACTAGCAAGAAAACTGGCATAGGAGGAATGTCGATCCCTGCCGGAGTAGACATTCAGCTACCAACATTATTGCTTCACTATGAGCCAGAATATTGGGGAGATGATGCAGAAGAATTCAGACCAGAGAGATTTGCTGAAGGAGTTTCCAAGGCATCAAAAGATCAAATCGCCTTCTATCCATTTGGATGGGGTCCTAGATTTTGTCTAGGCCAAAACTTTGCTATGGTAGAAGCAAAGATGGCACTAGCTATGATTCTTCAACGTTTCTGGTTCGAGCTCTCCCCTTCTTACATGCATGCTCCTTATCAAGTCATTACTCTTCAACCTCAACATGGTGCTCCCGTCATATTGCACCAAATCTAAGTTCCATATCCGGCTTGGAATTTAAATAGAGTGTTACATATGTAGTTCTTAATGTATTTTGGACTATGGAATGAAATAAGGTTTTCCAATTTTATAACTTCTTATTGTTGGTGAATGTTCAATAAGAGCAAGAATAGTTTTGTGTGAAATAAACTTTGTTACAAAGGGATTTTTGTTGAGGTACATTATTTTTTCAATTAAGATAGAATTTAAATTATAATCACTTGAATAAAAAATCCAATATAATACCATCAAACCACATGGTTGTGCATCACATTAGCTTTAATAATGCTCAAAATAAAAAGTTTGGGTTTCTCACTGTCATTCATATATGGGTTCAAGAGGCCCTTGTTGACCCATGTTCTATTAACTATTTGGGCTTGCCAATTGTGGATCTTAATATTTCTAAACCCAAGTTGCTTTAACTTATCTAATGTTTTTCTTTTTCTCTTCTTTTCAATGAGAAGTATCAAGATTCTAAACCTACTTGCAACAAAATGTATAGATCAAGAAAGTGACATTTTTCCCGCGTAATCAAAAACCGAAGATTTCTTGATGAAGGGAAAAACCTTTGATTGATTGCTAAAAAAGTAGTTTACACTTTGATGACTTTTGATGATTATGAATCCAATTATCTAATTGCTTAATCAATCAAATTAGTCAAAAAGATGAACATAATGTAATCTTTTTCAAAAAGAAAAAAAATCAACAAAAAACAGTACCATCCCCATCCATGAAAGTGACAAAATCGACCCAAAAGTGTAAATATAGAGAAAGTGGGGCAAATTCAAAGCCATGGTTGAGACATTCCATTGTTCCGTATACAGAAAAGTGAGTCCAAACACAAACTTACAGGGAAACATCGGAGGGAAATTGTAACCATCAACCAACTCTTTTTGCTTGCTGATTTCTCCTTCAAATCCACTAAACTTTGTTCTTTTCTTGGAGGTTGGATAGGTCACAGATGGGTCCCATTTGATTGGAACAGGTGAAGGATGGGCAAAGTGTCATGCAGACGCATATCACTTGCCCATGCAACAATCATCACTATTTATTTATTTATTTATTTTTTTATGTTAACTTGGCCATGAACTTTTATCTTGTATATGATCCACCTCCTGTCTCTGATTTTATATTTTAAGATTTAAAATTTTTATATTATATGTTGAAATATAATAATATATAAATTAAAATTACAATCAGATGAATTTTAATTAAATCATTTCAAGTACAAATCACATTGAATTCATATTATTTTTAACAAGATTATTCAAGTTCATATCAAATTTAATTTAAATTAAAATCAAATTGATAATTAAAAGTGCAATAAATTTTAGTATTATGTTAGGATGATTATGAGCCTTTGTTGAATTAATTTTGAATTTGGATTTTTTTTTAATTTCAAACCATATTGTGTTCTAAATTTTTTAAAGTTTGGATCTTTAAATTTTTTTAATCATTATGTATTTGATCAAGTTCAATTTTGAATTTTTTTCACGCTAATTTTTTAGTTCAAAATTATTTTTGGCAATTCTAAATTATATATTAATTAATGAGAGAGGTTTTGCAAATTCAAAATTAAATCATAGATTGATTAATTAGTTTATCCATAACTGTGTTATATTTTGGTCTTTGTTGAGTTTTATTTTTTTCATTTATTTTCTTGGGTAGTGAATTAAACGAATAAAATTTTCCATTTTTGTGAGAAGGAAAGAAAAAGAAAAGAAGCACTAAAAATAATAGATAAGTAAAGAGGGCAAGGCCAGAAAATGAAATGCAAAGGAAAGGGAACGTGGTCCTAAGCACTAAAAATAATAGATAAGTAAAGAGGGCAAGGCCAGAAAATGAAATGCAAAGGAAAGGGAACGTGGTCCTATCTCTTCTACCTAAAGTTCCCCTTGGGACCCCAAAGCAACAATTCCCAACAAAGTGCAAGTATAAAATAAACAGCTGCCGCCAGCAGCTGGTTGCGCATCGTTTTCTTCTTCTTTTTTTCTTTTTTCTTTAACAAAAAATTGATCAATCACAAAAGTAGGCAGGATTTGCACTTGAACATCTTAAACAAGGGACCAGTATTTTACAAACACTAGTAGTGTTTTTTTTAAGTGCGTGAATTATTTTTTTTATCAAAGGAAATTATAATTTGAGAATAAAAAAATTATATGTATTGATATTTAAATTTAAGATTTATTAAATATTATTTTTAAAATTATTATATAAATTAATTAAGTTAAATTTTAAATTACTTATGTATTATTTATATTATCTAATGTCATAATATATTTTTTATATAAAAAGCGTGAATTTTAAAAAAGATAAAATTGATTGATCAAAAATATTTTTAACAAAATGTTATCACTTATTATTATTTATTAATGAATTAATGAATTATCAATTATGAACCAAATAAATTATTTTAAAAAATCATAAAAAATATATATCATTCACTATTTATACTTTTTGAGTTCTTTATACAATACATGGATAGGAAAATAAACCCACTTTCATAATTCTATTAGGCATAAGTTTAGTGGAAGAAACATGGGTCTTTCATGGCTGTTTTATGTCCCCAACATGAAAATCTGTCGGACTGTCCCCTTGAAAATGGAGGGAGTGAGAGGAGCCATTACATTATTTCAGGGAAATATTGTAGGATCATAAGCCAATAATTTGAATTGACATGACTCAGCTTTTGATCGTTTGATGAAATGGGAATTTTCAAGTAGGACTGACTGTTAAATGCCAAAACCATAATTGAGGCAAAAGCTTGGTGATGTATCAGTTTCTCATCTCATCCCACCCTTTCTTTTTGTCAGTATTTGGTCGTTTACCTTACCTGTTTTGGTTGGGGAGGCCAACCCATGTGGCCAGTTTTTGCTCTCCTAGTAAGACCTAAGTAAGCTGTTCCTCAATACAAACAGAGCCACCAACTCCACTATTGGGTAACTTTTGACGATTCCTCTGTTGTTATATAGTATGATCATTTTTTCCAAGAACCTTTTTGTTAGATTAGACCGAAAATTCTAATCATTTTCCTTTACTACAAGCTGTAATTTGAACAACACTTCAATAAAATAAATTATTTTTTTTCATTGAAAAAGATATAAATTAAAATAGACGTAATTTTAAAAATTGATATGAAAATTAAATAAAAAATATAAAAATAATACAGTCTAAAATTTTTAAAAAATTATATGTAAATTTAAAAAATTAAAAAATATATTTCTATTTGATATGTCAATGATATATTAATTTTTGTATTTCATATGAAACAAGCATGATATAAATACATAAATTAGTAAATTTAGATTAGGGCTTAAGAGTCCTTTCAATTCAACTGAATTACCCTAATCTTTAAAATTAATCAACTTTGTTGTTTTCCATTTGTGTGGGATTAAGGATAACAAATAGAAAAAGCCAAAAAAGTAGGAAGGATTTTTCTTTTGAGTTTTATCAAAAGGTGGCTGGAGAAGTTACAACTTGCCCAAAAAGCTAAGCTTATCAAGCCGAAGGAATAGAAAGAGGAGCAGGTAACACCTAAATCTTCTACCAAATGGACAAATTTCATGATTTCCAAACTTGCAAGTAAAAATTTTCTAAACTCATCAAGAAAAAAGGTCCCACAATCACCATTCCTCCTGCCCTACATTTTCCCTCCTATGATTGGAGCTCTTCCAATTGGGTTTTTTCAATACGTACCCTTTGACTTGAAATTCACACTTTGCAAAGCAATTTGCCCATCAGTTGACTTTTGGAATGATTTTTAAAATTTTTCTTGGACAAGATTTAGAAAACCAAACATTGCTTTTGGGATCATTTTTTTTCTAGACCTAACTAACCATCTATAGCAAAATCTAATGCACTTTCCTTTATATGTGGCTACATTAAAGCATTTGTGCTCTTGGCTCCATGTATAAAATGAGTGAAAGATTTGTGTTAGGAGTTAAGTCAAACCACTTTCTAGATATGTTGGTTTGGGTGGGTTGCTTCTCTTTTGTTGACCCAAAGGAAAAAAAAAAATTGTGGCCAAATCCACTTAATTTCAAGCACTAATGAGTTCCAACCTTTTGGGTGGTGACATCAAAACCAAAATAAAAGTGAATGGCATGAACGTAGATCTCAAACTAGCTCTCCTATGGTACCAAGATCACTTGTCTGATTCAATTGGAAGCAAATTTAAAAAAAAAAATATAGAAAAAGAGAACGAATAATTCTATTCAGCCTTGTGACAATGGGGATAAATTTTTTTTTTTTTTCATTTTTCTTGAAGGTTTTAAGAATCAAGCAAAATTCTAAGTTAAGAGACGAAGAAAAAGAGTATTATAGTAAGCTATATATATATATATATATATATATATATACACTACATTATTCTTAAAACAAATTTAATCTTATTTATATAGAAAACATTTTATTACTAGTAAGCAAAGAGAAAAAGTCATGGGGTTTTAAAAACTACTTTCTCATATCCTATAAAATCAAACCTCATTCACCTTATTTTCAAAAATGAAATCCCTTAATTGAAATGGCCATTTTTTTTAGGGGGCAGATGTGCAATTTTCTCACTTACTATGTTAGAGATTTAAATTTTGGATATATCAACAAGAGACTATCAATGTTAAAATTTAAGAGTTTTTTTTTTTATTTATTGAACTAAGCGATCGAATCAAGAAATGACTATTTCTAACAGTTAGAAGCTTAAAATGTCTACTTAATCATCATTTATGATTTGTAATTGTAATTTATCCAATATAAATATTAGTAATTGCTCAAATAATTAATTACAAATAGTAGAAATAAAGAAAACAGAAAGGATAATGTGGTAAAATCAAAGTATCATTGAATATCCAATGGCATACATAAGTAATACTGTACTTGCAAAACCCTCAGGCCACATTCAAATACCAACCAATCCCCTCTTTCAAGCGCTCACACCTCTCTCTCTCTCTCTCTCCTTTTTTTCAACCCAAAAATGAAATGAACTAAAAAAGAAAGCCTCCTCCTCCTCCTCCTTCTTTGAAAACCCGTTTTAAATTGTTAAGGAGATTTGTTGTTTCAGCTGTTGAAACCCAAAGGCAGCAGCAGACAGCTGCTCAACTTCAGCAATGGTAGCAGAAACTTGGATACTTAAAATGGGAAACCAGGTAAGTTCCAATCTTAAACATGCCCTTCTTCTCGAGCCTTCTTCCAAAAAAAAGAACACCCAAAACAAACCAACACCAAAAAAACATGAGACCATTGGAATCTTGTCTTTCGAAGTTGCCAATGTCATGTCCAAAACCGTTCATCTCCACAAATCCCTGTCCGAATCCGAGATCTCTAAGCTCAAATCCGAGATCTTAAAGTCCCAAGGCATTTCCAACTTAATTTCTTCTGATGAGAATTACCTTCTTACCCTTGCTTTAGCTGAAAGGCTTGATGACTTAAACAAGGTTGCCAATGTTGTCTCTAGACTAGGCAAAAAATGTAACGAACCAGCTTTACAAGGATTTGAGCATGTTTATGGAGATATTTTGAATGGGGTTATTGATGTTAGAGAATTAGGATTTTTAGTTAAAGATATGGAAGGAATGGTTAGGAAAATGGAAAGGTATGTTAGTTCGACTGCGAATTTGTATAATGAAATGGAGGTCCTGAATGAATTAGAACAAGCTACTAAGAAGTTTCAAGCAAACCCACATGAGGAAAGTAAGAGAGCTTTTGAGCAAAAATTGATTTGGCAGAAACAAGATGTTAGGCATCTTAAGGATGCTTCACTTTGGAACCAAACGTTTGATAAGGTTGTTGAGTTGTTGGCTAGGACCGTTTGTACTATTTTTGCTAGGATTCTTGTTGCCTTTGGGGAGTCTGCTTTGAGAAAGGATAGTGAATGTGGGTGGGCTTTGGGGGGGAGGGCTAATGGGGGTTGTTATGATCGAGATGAAGTTGTTTCAAGGCAGTTTAAACGGGTTTTTAGTAAGAGTAGCAGTGTTGGGAGTGGTCAGCGTGGGAATGTAGAGAGGGGTGTGATGGAGAAAAGGGGAGCAAGTATGAAGCATCGGGGGATTGATTCTCAAAAGGGTGAAGCTGGGTTGTTTCGGGTGGAGGATTTTGGTTTTCTTTGTGGGACTAGTCCCGCTAGGCTTTTCACAGATTGCCTTAGTTTGAGTAGTTCAATTTCAAGGTATGATGATAGTGATGATGGGAACGTTGATCATGATGACCGAAGTAGCCAGATGTCAGGTTGTTGTACTGTTGCAAATGATGGGATGAAGAGAGATAGGCCGAATTGCTCTCCTCCCTTTTGTCGGCCCCAACATAATGTCCCTTTGAATGGAGATCAAAGACAATCCAAGTGTGGTGTGTTGAATAATGCACAATTTGGTCCTAAAAGTAGGTTAGCAGCGTTTGCTTCACCCTCCACTGTGGGAGGCTCTGCTCTTGCCTTGCATTATGCTAATGTAATAATTGTCATTGAGAAGTTGCTGCGCTACCCTCATTTGGTTGGTGAAGAAGCTAGAGACGATTTGTATCAGATGTTGCCTACAAGTTTGAGACTGTCTCTGAGGACTAATCTCAAGTCATATGTCAAGAATTTGGCTATATATGATGCTCCATTGGCTCACGATTGGAAAGAAACTCTCGATGGGATATTGAGGTGGCTTGCCCCATTGGCACATAACATGATCCGATGGCAAAGTGAGCGGAATTTTGAGCAGCAGCAAATTGTTACTCGGACAAATGTTCTTCTTCTCCAGACGTTGTATTTTGCTGATAGGGAAAAGACCGAAGCAGCTATCTGTGAGCTTCTTGTTGGGTTGAATTATATATGTCGTTATGAGCATCAGCAAAATGCGCTGTTGGATTGTGCAAGCAGTTTTGATTTTGAGGACTGCATGGAGTGGCAATTGCAATATGGAAATTCTTATCTTAATTGATTACATTGTTTAAATCTTATGAATGCCTGTAGAGATTTGTGGATTTTTTTTTTTCTTGATCCTTATAGTCATGTGAAGACACAGATAAGGTTCAACAAGATGTTAATATCTGAGTTACGCATGGAAAGGCTTTTCCTAATCAAAGGTTGGAGTTTTTTAATGTATTTAGTTTTGAAGGTATGGGAAGTCTTTCTTCTGAAGTATATAATTTTAATTAATTTATAAAAAGAAGTATTTTCCTTCTCTATAGATTGTGTTTATATTTCTCTGTACATTCTTTACTAGTTCCATATGCCTACCGGTCTCTTTTCATAATGCACATCACAGTTTAATCCTATCAATTTGGGTAATTGATAATGCAGTGGCTTATAATTCTTTTCAGTGTACTTGTTTCTCATTGATGCACTCCCATTGTCAGGACTAATGGTGTATTACTGATGGTTTAGCCGATATAGACATTTCCTTGTATTCCTAATTGTTAGATTTAGATTGCATTAGATCGGGCATTTTTCACTCAGTGTTGTGAAAGGCTTTACATCAACTATATAGTGGTGTTTCTTAAAAGAAGCATCACATGAGCATGCTGTCCCTTAAAGTAAGGAAGTAATATGAAAGTAGCTACTGATGTATTCAGTGTCTGATGCATGCAAAAAGAATAGCATCATTGGTTTTCAGCACTCCTGAAAATTTTATGGTTTCGTTCCTTTTTTATGACTATTTTGTATCTGATGCCTTGAATTGATGAAGGCTGAGCAATGCATACAAACTGAATCCATATAAAAAGCTGGCATTTCCCATTTTAAGTGCCATATTTTTATTCCCTTATAAGGACATCCACTTGATAGTTATCTGGTGGTGGGGGGGGCCTTGTTTTATGCACTCACTGCACCTTTGTTGCTCCCTTTCAAAGTTCAAGATGTAATTATCCTTATTTAAAAACATCTCATTCTTGCTGGGATAAATTTGCATTATGAAACTAGGATTAGCCAATGCTTGATAACTAACAATGGTTAGCCAGGCTGATTGATCCCAAATTTCCAAGATACTCAACCTGTCTCAATTAACTTTGTTATTATGCCTCTCTCGAGCTGACTTGCAAATTGGAGTTTATACCGTGAAGGAAAGATGGGTTGTGGAGGCTTTTTTTTTTTTAAGTTGTAATGAGTTTTTGGGTTTTGCTAAATACATCCTCTTTTGTTATCGATTCAAGTATATTTATCTACGTCGGGTCTAACGAATTCACGAGGGTTGAGAAGGTTTTGACAAATAGAGGAAGGAAGAAAATGAGAGGGTTGAAAGATGGGTGAAGAAGAGGGTTGGAACTTGGAAGAAAAGTGGGAGGTGGTTGTGTACAAAAAGAGGGATGTCAAATTTAGAGAAAAAAGAATAATCAGTTTTCAGTTTCACCAGCTTTTTATTGCAGAAAGCAAGTAACGTGCTTAGCCATTTTGATATCATCTTACATTTTATCAACCTACTCAGGGCCAGCCATGAGCCAACCCAGTGGAAACAAAGTAAAGAACCATTGATGATTGTATTCAAACTGTGGTCCTAGCACGCATGCATGCCCAAGTAATCATCTTCCCTCATTAATATATGTCTAATTGAAGACCAACATACTTTTTTAATCATATTAAGTGGACTTAAAAAGTTGTTAAAATTCTTGTTTCTCTACAAAAATATGGCCATATTGATTCAACTTTTATTGGTTCATACTCTTTCAAATTAGAGTTCTGGGTTTTGGTCCAGTGTGTTATTATGCTTGTGAAAGCTGTAGTTTTAGCCCCATAAAACTCAACATGCATAACTAGATACATTTTTTTTTTTTTTTTTTTTTGCATCAGTTGTAAATTTCGTAAGGCTTCCATTATTTTTAAAGATATACAATAGTTATGGGCACGGGTCGAGTTATCCGTCAGGTCTTCGAGCTTGACCCGGTTCGGGTTAAATCCGGACATTTAAGATTTGAATAATCAATTTGATTATATTATTATTAATTTTTATTTAATTTTTAAAAATAAACAGATTGGGTTTGAGCCTGAGTCACTAGATCCATAAACACTTTTAGTTATGACTCATGGATAGAATCTCTTTCCCTTCAATTAAAAAAAAGGACAAAAATTCAAGAAAGCTCAACAAACTGATCAGCTATGAATGTCTTTGGTTGGTTGGAATTAGGTTAAGTTTAATTTCTCGCTTTCTCATCATTATTATCATCATCAAAATTTTCTCTTTTCCATTCAGCTGTCAGCTGCCAGAAAAAAAAAATGGTTGATATCTGTAGCAATTTTTTGTTGAACAATGTAAAGAAACATTTTGTGTACTGTATGATTCATTTGGGATTGTGTGAGACTTGAAAATGAAAATAAATGAATGCTCAACAGCAAAGCAGGTGGGATCATGTGGAAATGAACTGAGTTGATAAGTGATAGCATTCATTGTGGAAATTGTGATCATAGAGAAGCCTTTCTATCTCTCTTATATCTATCTTCCTCGTTGGATCTCATTAATAGTCAGCCGTATTTTTTGTTTCTCATTTTGCTGATGAATATTCTAAGATCTGCTCACTGTTAATTCAATATTTTAGGTTTCATTAGTTATCTAGCCACATTTTCACTCGTCAAAATTTTAATTAATCTCTTATTATTTCATATTTATTATTGATGACAACTCACTTTGATCCATATCATGTACGAGATATCACAATTAATAAAATTTTATATAAATAAATTAATAATACAAAATAATTAAAAATTAATTTAACACATATAATTTAAATCTTGTTCAATGCGTTTGTTTTATTTTAAAAAAATAAAATATAATAGAATGTGTTATAATACATTGATTCATGAATCTATCCTAGACTTAAGCTTCTAAAAGAATAAATTTTGTTTTGTATTTCAAAATTAAGTTCGAAAGTTCAATTATATATGAAAATGATTATGGTACTCTCACATGTCCATTCAAAAAATGATTGCACTTAATTTCAAATTATATTAAGGATCTTGATTCTAATGGTTTTCTATTAAATTTTAAAGTTTAGATATCACAAAATAACTTCTAAGAATTTTTTGTCAATCTAACAGAATTTTTAAAAATACTTCATTACTTTAAGAGTATTAAAAAATTTCATATGTTTTCTTAAAGAAGTTTCATCGTCGAAAAAAAAAGATTTAATTATTTAAATTTTTTTATTAATTTTTACTTTATCGAAAATATATCTAAATCTTCCCAATTTGGGTCAAATTTAGGAATATTTTCTCATTTAAAAAATTCTTAAAAAAATCATCAATTAGCAATTACTAAGAATTTCATTATTAGACTTGTTCTTTTATTTTGTAAGTTTTAGTTTAAATTTTTTGATGTAGTGAAAATATAATTAAATTTTTTACCATTTAAGCCCAATTTAGAAATATTTTGTTACATAAAATATCCTAAAAAATTATCCATTTGCGATTTTTAAAATTCTTATTATAGAGCTTCATCCATTATTTACATCCTTATTTTTAGAATGGAAATAAATGCTAATTACTTTTTGAAATCTTATTTAAATTTTTTCATCATTTAGGATGAATTTAGAAAATATTTTTAATTAGAAATTTCCTAGAAAGTCAATCATTTGTAATTTTCTTGGGATTTCATCATTGGATGATTGTCATATATTTTCAAACAAAATTATAAGTTGTACTTTTTTTTATTTAAAAATGAATGCAATCACTTTTATTAAAATTTCGCATAAATTATTTCACTATTCAAGTTAAATTTAGAGAAATTTCTAATTTAAAAACTTTTTAGAAACTTGACTATTTAAAACTTATAAGAATCTCATCATTAGATAATTGTAAACTCATTCCCAAAATTTTATAAAGTTTATTTATGTATTTTTTTACTTTAAAAATAAATACTAATTATTATTATTGAAATTTTATCTAAAATTTTCCTCAATGTAAGTCTAATTTAGATAAATTTCTCACCTAAAAAATCTTAAAAACTTATCCATTTGTAATTTCTAAAAATTTTATTTTTGGATAATTATGATTTATTTTCCAAATTTTATTAAAGTTTTATTTTAACCTTTATTTATTTATTTTTATAATTTAGAATAACTTCCCTTAATAATAATTTTTCCTAAAAAACTTTAATCATTCAAAATATATAAAAAATAAATAAAACAAAATAAAAATAAAAAAGAGATAAATAAAACCATAAAACAATTAAAAATATATAAAAGAAAATGAAAGAAAAAAAAAACCTGCAGTATGGGTCGGGTTGAAAGCGGTTGATGCATGAATCCTAACGAGTTGACGAATGGATCTTGAAAAGTTTTTTAAGGCAAAACGGTGTTGTTTGTGGCTATATTAATATCCTAAAATCATTTGTTTTCCTCAGTTTTCCCTACTTTCAGTTTTCTTTCTCTTTTTTCTCTTTGTTCCTCGTTTTTCTCAACCTTCTTTCTAGAAATCTAGCATCGATAATAGCAAAGCTAACTGTGTTTTGGAAATTGTCATTGGAAAATTCAAATATCATTGAAAAAGTCATCGAAAACTGTAAATTTGGTTGAAATCTTCATCAAAAAATTCAAAGTTTCATAAGAAAATTGAAGGTTTTTTTTTCATAAATTTTTTAAAAAAAAAAGCTAGAAATTCAATTTAAATCTTTTGGGCCCTTTGGATCCTTCAATAACACTTATTTTCTCAAAATTGAATTAAATCAAACCCTAACAAAACAAAAAAGGAAAAAAAATCAAATCTCTTCAAATAAATAATTTGGCAAACTGTTTATTTTTTCTTGCTTTTTCTCTTGATTGTTTCTGCTTGTCCACTATGTTAAATTATTATTGCTTATATAGGCATTTAGTCTCAACTCATTTAGAATTCTAAATCAAAACAATGGGTTGATTTTAAGAATTATCTTATCCTTTATCCTTAAAAGATTCAACTTATCTTCACACATAGATCATTTTCAAAATTCATCCATTTTCCCTTTCTTTATTTCGAATTTTCAAAATGTGCCATTTTATCACTTTCTTTATCTTTTCTGTATTTTTCAAAAAAAAATTTATAGAAGAGATAAATCGATGACAAAAATAAAATTCATCAAAAAAAAGTTGGGCTTGGTTTAAAACCTATCCAACGAGGACCAATTTTAACCCAATAATCCAATAGGGCCACAATGTTATGCCTCACAATCAACTGCCAACTTTAACTTAGGAAGTCAATTATAGGCCTAAAAAGAAAAAGATAAAAATAAATAAATAAATTTACAAATTTACAAATGATCTCAGACTAAATAAGATGTCTGCAACTGCCTTTCTTTGTGCATTTTCAATAAAACAAAAATTATGTAAAGATATAAACAACTATTACTTTCGATTGTTCAACATAAAAAAATTGAAATTCTTTTTCTTTTTTTTTTATTGTTCCTATATAACTTTGAAAATTTTAAGGCTCTTTCAAAACAAAGGTAGACAACTTTGAAAAACATTTAAGGTTCCTTCCAAAACAAAAGCACACAACTTTGGGAATATTAAGGCTCTTGAAAATTAAAGCCTTTCAAAATGAAGCCACACAACTTTGAAAATTTTATGGCTTTTTCAAAACAAATGCACACAACTTCTAAAAGTTTAAAGTTTCTTTAAAATGAAAGCACATAACTTTGAAACTTAAGGTTCTTTCAAAATAAAGGCATACAACTTTGAAAATTTTAAAGACTCATTCAAAATGAAGACACACAACATTGAAAATTAAAGCTCTTTTCAAAATGAAGGCATACAACTTTGAAAAATTTAAGACTCCTTCGAAGCGAAAAAAATTTAAGACTCATTCAAAGCGAAAACACACAACTTTTAAAAGTTTAAAGCTCCTTCAAAACAAAAGCACACACTTTGAAAATTTTAAAGGCTCATTCAAAACGAATGCACACAATTTTGAAAATTTTTAAAAACTTTTCTATACCATGGTTGATTATTTTACCCAAGAAAGTTTTCTATTTCAACTTGAAATCTTACCTATGCAATTTCCCCTCAATTATGGATTGTAGTCTTATCACCATACATTTTTCAAATGAAGATTAAAGTCTTCTATCTACAATCTTTTATTGGAGGATAAAAATCTTTAACATTTTGCCAAGTTCAATTCAAAAATCATTATCTTTAATCTTTCCTAAATGCAAGTGTCAGAGGTTCTAATTGCAATATATGTAATGCAAATAAAAGTAGTGTTATGCATTTCCATTTATGGTAAAAATGGTTCTCAAGATTCAATTTCATCTTTATACTTTCAGTTCCTACTCGTGACATTCTACTTTATCTAAACAACCAAAACCTTTGATTTGGCCTATGACCTTTGACCAACAGCATCAGTAATTTACATTTGCCATTTGCTTCTATCATTTTCCTCTTTTCCAAAGTAATGCAATAATCTTTCATGCTATTAATCATTTATTTATCATTATTTCAATTTCAAGAAAATAAAATGTAATTAAACATTTTTTCTATTCATTGGTGGATAGTAACAAGAATAAAATAAGAAATGGAACAAAGAGAGGAATGTTTTTTTTTTAGAGAAAAATAAAATTTTTAAGAGGAAAATAGGATATTTAAACAAATTACAAAGATAGGTGTTTATTTAAGATGAAATTATCCAAAATAAATAATCAAATAATCATGAAAAATTAACCTTGGATTCTTTTTCAGAAAACACAACCAATGATATCCTTGATTTTTCAAAGTTAATCAAACCAGGCTTTTTCAACTTGGATAAACTCTTTTTGACTCAAATCGCCTTTTCAAGTTTTCGATCTGAGTCTTTCTTTCTTTTTCTTTTATTTTTTTTATTTTTTCAAGCAAAGTACTTTTTCACAACGTCAAAGTTTATTAGGTTAGGCAAATCATCTATATCCATTTCTGTCAAGATTTGTGTTCCACCCAAAAAAGATCTTTTCACAACATATGATCCTTACCAGTTCAGTAACCACTTTCTTCTATTATCATGTTGATTTGAGAGAATTTTTTTCAAAACTAATTCCCTTTCTTGAAAACAACGAGGATGAATTTTCTTGTCATGAACGCTTATCATCTTTTTGTTGTATAGTTAACCACGACAAAGCGTTGTGAACCTCTTTTTTTTAATGAAGTTCAATTGGTTATATCGATCTTGGACCCATTTAGCTTCTTCTAATCTGACTTCTCTTAGAACTCTCAAAGATGGAATTTTTACTTCTATTGGTAATATAGCTTCCATTCTATAAACTAATGAAAATAGAGTTACCTTTGTAGAAGTGTGGACTGATGTTTGATAAGTATGAAAAGCAAATGGTAACTTATCATGTCAATCTCTATAGGTTTTAATCATCTTTTCCAAAATTCTTTGGATATTCTTGTTTGTAGTTTTTACTATTTGATTCATCTTCGGATGGTATGGTATTAAGTTATGGTGTTTGATCTTAAAATGGGCTCACACATCATCTTACTATTTAGATTCTTAATATTGTTGGAAGTGATCTTTTTTTAGAGTCCATATCTACAAACTATTTCTTTTTTTATAAACTTACTGATAACAGATCTTGTCACACTACCATACGAGGATGCCTCAACTTATTTTGTGAAATAATTGATTATAAAAAAATGAATTTATGCCCATTTAAAGCCTTTGGGGTGATAGGATGAATAACATTTATGTCTCATAAAGAAAACAACTATGAAAGTACTAAAACATGTAAAATAGTAAAAAGAGCATGAATCTTATTGGCATAGATTTAACACTTGTGACATATTCAAGCATAATTGATACAGTCACTTTTTAGCATGAACCAATAATAGTCAGCCCTCATGATTTGCGTAGCATTATATGACCATTTGTACAGGCTCCACAAATCCCTTTGTGAACTTTTTTAAGAATCTTTTTCACTTTTACTGTGTTCACACATATCAAAAGCACATGATCTCTATTTTTTTTAGAAAGAACACTTCCAGCAAGAAAAAAATCCCATAGCTAGCCTTCTAATGACCTTTTTATCATTTTTTATTGCATATTCTAGATATTACTATCTTTAAATATATTGCAAGATATCATGATACCATAGTATCCCATCAAATTTTTATTCAACACTTAAATAATGTACTAGTGAGTCCTTCACACCTAACATGATGGGTTGAATCTTGTTTTTTACATATATATTGATCATTGCAACCAAAGTAGCTAAAGCATTAGTGAGCTAGTTTTATCTTCTAGATGTTTAAATTAGATAATCTCAAATTGCTTGATTAATTCTGAGATATACTTATGATATTAAACTAGTTTAGAGTTTTTTTCCCCACTATCCTCGTAATTGATAAATAACTAGAGTTGAGTCACCATAAACTCTTAACATTTAGTTTTTTTTCTTGATCGTCGCTTGTAAACTCGTGACATAAGCTTCATATTCAGTAACATTGCTTGTGCAGTTGAAATTAAATTTAGTTGTAATAGGGTAATAATGTCTATTATGAGATATTAAGATTGCCTTAATTTCATGTCTTAGAGCATTTGAAGATTTATCAAAGTATATCTTCCAAGATTTCTTGATGGATTCCTCTTCATTAATTTAACAATCATTAAATCTTCATATGAAAAATCAAGTATCATTGGCTCATAATTCTCATTGACACGATCTATAAGGAATTTGGCTATGACATTTTCTTTAATTGCTTTTTGACTCATATATGTGATGTCATATTTAGAAAGAATCACTTGCCATCTTGTAATCCTCTTAAATAGTTAAGGCTTTTAAAAAATATACTTGAATGGGTCTAACTTTGCTATCAGCCAAGTAGTATGGTATAAGATGTATTGCTTAAGTTTTCAAGTTGTCTAAGTCAATACATAACACATTTTTTCTAATGATGAGTACGTGGACTCATAATCAGTAAACTTCTTACTCAGGTAGTAAATTACTCTTTCTTTTCTATTTGTTTTATCTTGTTACCCTAACACACATCTTATTGAATTTTCATGTACTTTAAAGTATAAAACTGTTGGTTTTCTTGGAATAAAAGGCACTAAAATTGATGGACTTAATAGGTATTTCTTGACTTTATCAAAGACATTCCTTGTTTCATTCACCAAAATTATATTTTTGAAAAAGTTAAAAAATGGGATCACATTTAAAAGTGAGTTAAAAGATAAAACAAAAGATGTAATTCAATCTCTCTAGGAAACTACATACTTTTTTTGGTAAGCACAAAAAAACCAAGTTTTAGATAGCATGTATCTTATCAGAATTGATTTCGATTTTTTTTTACTTGCCATGAAACCTAATAATTTGTCTGATTTAGCACCAAAAGTACACTGAGATAGATTATACTTGAGTTGAAACCTTTTTAGCCTTTCAAATAGTTTTCTAAGATTGACAATATGGTTGATTTAATGGTCATATCATCAACATACACCTCTATCTCTCTATGCATCATATCATAAAAAATAGTTACAATTATCCTCTGATAGGTGGCTCTAACATTCTTCAACCTAAATGGCATGAATTTATAACAGAATGTGTCTTAAATTGTTACAAAAATGGTTTTTTTCTGTCTTTTGAGCCATTTTTATTTGATTGTGTCTAGAGAATTCGTTCGTGAAAGAAAACATGTAATGCTTAGCTGTATTATCCATTAAAGTGTTGATATGACGCAAAAAAAAGTTATCCTCCAGGCTTGCCTTATTCAGATCATGGTAACCAACACATATTTGAATTTTTTCATCTATTTGGGAATTGAGATTATGTTTGCTACCCATTTTGTATACTTAGCTACCTTCAAGAAAACTACTTTTCACTTTTTTTTTTTTATCTTGAGCAATATCTTAAGCTTTATTCGTCTTTGCTTCTATTGCATTGGTTTACACTATAGCTTCAATGGTAACCTATGTTCTACGATTTTAGTGCTTAGTCTTGGAATATCTTTGCAAACACATTAGTGATTTCTCAAACGAAATCTTCTAACCTTTATCTGTCTACTGATGAAAGTGACGTGCTACATTTGACTTTTTTCTTAATTTTGTCATCCATTAAATTTAATAATTCTATAACTTTTCACAAGGCTTAATCGATTTTTTCTTGTTCTATAAATCTCAATAAATCATGATGCAAAGTATAATCATCCAAGTCTTCCTCATTATCAATTTCATCAATATTAATTAGGTTTTCAAAATCATATCCAAGATTATCATCATAATTATCTTTATAGTATTTATTTAAGGACTTGAAAATAGGTGAATTTGAAAAAAAACGGCAACAAGTATTGGAACACAAAGAAAATGGGATATGGAGTTGAAGAAATGAATGAAAATGTATCACACTAATCTTTTATTTGAAATGAATAAAATAAAATAACCGATACATGAAACATTTCCCTAATACTTTTAGGCATAAGTAATTAGGGAATTAATCGACTACAATATTTTAGATTCAAGGATAATGGATAGCTCTATGACACTTCAATTCTTCAATTCAAATATTAGAAGACATGGATACAAAAGCAGCTTTTCATTTTGACTTTTCATCATCCCATCATCTACCATATAAATTTATAGTTTAAAAAAATCTTCATTCAACATCAATTCTCCATTAAAAACTTCAGGCTTTTCTGGATAGATGCATTATTAATCAAAATGTGTTATAAAGATAGGGAATGACCATTCATTTAGACTTAGGTTGAATCCTTAAAACTCGTAATCTTGTTTCTCTCTTATCATCCAAGATCTTTTTTTTTTTTCCATTCTGGTGAGCTTATATCCTAAGTAAAATCTTTTCTTGTTATCAACTATAGTTGGCGACTTTCTAATCCTTGCAAGTTCTTTCTGAATCTTGCCTCAAGATGCAAATTTTTCAAACACTTGCTTGATAACTATTCTTATAGTTACAAACACGCATGGGGAATATAATTTTGAACTTTTACCAACATATATGGCATTAACAAGTTCAAAAGATCTACAAAAACATTATATTGTTCCTCTACGATTTCTATATACTGCATAGTCATTAGCTAAGACACAAGTATATCTTCTTCACCAACTATATATACAAGTTTTCCATCAACATTGAATTTAATCATTTGGTGCAAAAATATTGGAATAGCTATTTCCATGTGGATGCAAGGCCTCTTGACAAACAGCTATATGAAGGAAAAATATCTATAACTTAAAATTTTTATATTAAAAGTGCAAAGCCCAATTTGGAACGACGTCTCGATACTTTCTAAAACCTTTCGATAGGTTTCATCAAATGTCTTAATAATCATTTGGCTATTTCTCATGTAAAACATA
This sequence comes from Durio zibethinus, assembly GCF_047325235.1. Classification (NCBI taxonomy): domain Eukaryota; kingdom Viridiplantae; phylum Streptophyta; class Magnoliopsida; order Malvales; family Malvaceae; genus Durio; species Durio zibethinus. The sequence goes on along the minus strand of NC_143183.1, from coordinate 17,930,238 downwards.
TTAGTTGGTAATTTGGCCAATATGGTCATAAGCATGACATTGATTGTAAAAACATTATCAGTAAAGACTTTAACCATACCATGACTCTTGTATCTAACAATAATATGTAAGGCTTTAGTACTTTCTCTACCATCAAGAGGGATTTCATCATCTTTGAAAGATATGTAATTAGAAACCACCAGATTACTAGCAAGGTGGTTTACATATTTAATAGACACTTTTTGGGCTATAACATGCCTGATTTAATACCTTTCATAAAGCATTACGGCGAGGTTCAAAATTCAGTAGCAATGACAAGAATGAAATCTTGGTAGGCATCTTATTTAACTGTTTAATAACACTATATTCAATGTATTTAACAGTTTTAAAAATTCACAAACCTTTTTTTTTAAATTGATTTTTGGCATTCCTTATCAAAAACTACCACAGGATTACTTTGATCTATTTCTTCTATGACTTTAGTTTTCACTTTTCTGGCTTGCTCTAGCATTTCTGGAGTATAACATCTCTCACTTCGACTCATGCCACCAACACGAGTTATGTTTGCAACACTTAGATCATTCACGAACTTATCCTCATTTTGTCCTTTAACTACAACATAACAATTGTATTTCCATGATACAGCTTTGTACTTTTGTATGGAAAAAGACTTAGAACATTATTGGTTACAACTAGTTTTAGATAAGGTTTTTCTACTATTGGGTTTGCCTTCTCATTCTAATAAATTGTCGAACGTTTGTACACAAATCTTAAAGATGTGTCAGTAATGAAAACCTCAATTTTTTTTGAATCTTTTTTTTTTATAGAACTTGATCTGATATGAGTTCATAAATTTTTGTACCTTTCAATAAAATTAATCGTAGCTTTCAACAGAATGTCCCACTATTTTTTTATGGTGCTTACAAGTCTTGGTCAAGTCAAACTTTCCTTGATAAGTATAAAGATCTATCGAGTGAACTATATTAGCTTTAATGAAAGCATAAAATATTTCATCCATTGGTATATTGACCTCATCTACCCTTTTTTTGATACAGTAGGCTTGGCCTTCATTCAAAACATTCATTGATGCCCTAACATGGTTTGGTAAGGGTTTTCACTTACATTTAGGTCAAATTTCTTGCTGGTTTCAAAGTTTACCAAACCAGTTTTAAGTAAGCCTTGCATCTTATGTTTCAAAGCAATGTAATTTTTAGTAAAATGGCTTGTGTTCTTGTAATGGTAATCACAGTGTGCATTAAAATCATATCACTCTATGTAAGGAGGTTTCAGTGGCTTTAAATGGATAAAAGCAAGTAAGTGGTTCTTAACAAGATGAGAAAATAAATCGATGTAGGTCATTAGGATAAAATCAAAATTGATTCTTTCTTAACTATTTTATAGTCCCTTTGGACCACTAGTTTAGCTATTGGGTCTTAAAGCTAGTTTAGCAGAGAAGTGTAGTGGTGGCACTAAATATATGTGTTTGTGGTTGAAAAATTAGCTAAAATTTATGTGGATAAGCAAATGGTGAAACAAGTTGATAGGAGTAAGATGCTATACTATTCATAGATGGATAATGAATTGGATACATCAATTGTGAAAATTGGGGAAAATTTTTGAATCTATGATTATCGTAGCTCACGGTTTGAGCTTCAACTTTCTTTTTTTTTGGATACTTTTTTTTTTTTTTGCATTGGTAGTCTTTCCTTCATTTAGCTTGTCATTTTTAATGGCATTTTCTATTATCTCTTCGAAGATTACCATGTCAATAAAGTTTTTTATGGCATTCTCAATCATTTTTTTCATAATAAAAAGCATTTAAAGTGATAATAAACTAAATAATGATTTTTTTTTAGTTAGAGATGGTTAGACTTGAGCAGCCATGTCCCTCTACCTTTGTTCGTATTTTTTAAAAGATTTGATCGTCTTTTTCTCCATACTCTATAAAGAGTGATTTCAGGCCAAATTAATAATGTACAGCATAACAATCATCTTTTTCTCTATGGAATACCATTGCTTTTACCTTTTGGCTTAATACATACACCAACCTAAGGCAAACTGAGTCTCAACATTTGTATAAGCTTCTTATGATAACTTACTTTATTTGACTAGTAGATTTGTCTAAATTTGGTAAATTAAAGCAAAGTAAAACCATGTACTCTTCAATTGTTAGCCCTATATCTGCTTCATTGAAGACAAAGCACTTATAAGAAAGATTCCAAAACTACATAATAGTTTTAATTAGATTATAATCCACATCCACTTAAAGAAGTGAGGTTACATCCCTATATCTATTCTCAAATGTTTCCTATTTTGTTTTATTTATACACTTCCAAACGTTGCTTAGATTGACTAAGTCATTTTATTAGAGATCGAGATGAACTTTCTTAGGAATAGATGAGACAAAATCTTCAAACGGACAATTACCTTATTTTTTTGGACTTTTTTGGATTTGGCTTTCAATTGATAGGAAGATTCCCAACAAGTTGATGTAGACTTTAGTTGCATTTAACTTTCTATGGATGTAGCTACAAGATTTGATTTATCAAAAACTGATATATAGCAAATATTCTCTATATGACAATTTAAATGATGCAAATGCATAAAGTAAAATAATTAAATAAATAGAGAATCAAATAATCAAATAATCAAATAATCAAATAATCAATATATAACATGACTGTTATAATTTAGTTTACATTTAACAATAGGTGGAAATAGCTTTATCTTAAAGCTGGCCTCTTAAGTATGTACTACGTGCAGGGTTGAGTGATTTTGACCATTAAAGGTTCTCAAATTGTTTCTCACATCATTGTTCATGACAAATTAGTAAGACATTCTAATCCCCACCCATCATAGGCTACCAACAAAAATGATTCAATTAGAGTAAGAGTATTTCGCTAGCCATTGTAGAGATTATTATTTCATGAGAGCATAGTTACTTTATTCCCTCCTAAAAGGGATGAAACTAGGATATAAAGCTCATGTAATGTAAGTAAATGTGTGTGTGAAGGAACATGTACATTTGTTAACCCAAATTCTCCCCAAATCAAGTAAAGACGAAAACAAGGGAAAATGTTAGTAAACAGATAAAATAATCATTACAATTTAAGATGATTAAACCAATAAATATAATCAATTTGAAATTTTATGGCTTGACTCTTTATTGAATCTCTCTAGTGGAGTTGCCAAATTGTCATAATGTATATGTCTACAAACCTATCGCTAAACACAATTTTAAGAGTCGTCACTAGTCTTTTGTTAAGGTGCAATTGACAACTTAGTGAATCTATCTTTTTTACTTATCCTAAACTTGACCTAGGCTCTTAAAAGAATAAGTTCTGATATGTGTTTTAGTATTAAGTTTAGGAGTTTGGTTACGTGTGAAAAATGTTATAGCACTCCGACACGCCCGTCCAAAAGATGGTTTCATTTAATTTCAAATTATCTTAAAGATCTTGGTTCTAATGGTCTTATATTAAATTTTGATGTTTAGGTATCAAAAATAACTTTAAGATTTCTCTATCAATTTGGTAGAATTTTTAAAAATACTTACTAATTTCAAGAGTATTCAATATTTTCATTTTTTCTTGAGGAGGCTCCGTTGTTGAAAAAAAGACTTAATCATTTATTTTTTAATTAAATCTTGCTTCATAAAAAATATATCTAAATCTTCCCCATTTGGGCCAAATTTAGTAATACTTTCTAACCTAAAAATTCCTTAGAAAATCATTTATTTGTGATTACTAAAAATTTCATCATTAGACTTATTTTTTATTTTGTAAGTTTTATTTCTAAATTTTTTTATTGTATTAAAAATATATCTAAAATTTTCATTATTTGGGCCGAATCTAGAAATTTTTTTTACCTAGAAATATCCTAAAAAATTATCCATTTGCAATTTTAAAGATTATTATTATAGAGTTTCATCCATTGTTTACTTCCTAATTTTTAGAATGAAAAATAAATGCCAATTATTTTTTGAAATTTTATCTAAACTCTTCCACCATTTGGAAGGAATTTAGAAAATATTTTTACCTAAAAATCTCCTAGAAAGTCAACCATTTGTGATTTTCTTCAGATTTCATCTCATTTTCATATATTTCGAAACAAAACTATAAGTTATATTTTTTTATTTGATTTGAAAATGAATGCAATCACATTTATTGAAATTTCACCTAAATTATTTCACCATTCGACCTAAATTTAAAGAAAATCCTCACCTAAAATTTTTTAGAAACTTGACCTTTTAAAACTTTTAAGAATCTCATCATTGAATAATTGTGAACTAATTCCCAAAATTTTATAAAGTTTATTTATATATTTTTTTACTTTGAAAATAAATACTAATTATTATTATTGAAACTTTATCTAAATTTATCTTCCATTTAGGTCAAATTTAGAAAAAAATCTCTCACATAAAAATTTCTTAAAAACTTATTCATTTGTAATTTTTAAGAATTTCATCTTTGGATAATTATGATTTATTTTCTAAATTTTATTAAAGTTTTTTTTTAACCTTTATTTATATATATTTTTTATAATTTATAGTAATTTTCCCTAATAATAATTTTTCCTAAAAAAATTTAATGAAGCAAAATATGTCAAAATAAATAAAATAAAAACCATAAAACAATTAAAAATATAAAATAAAATGAATGAGAAAAAAAATGAAAACCTATGATATAAGTCAGGTTGAAAGTAGGTTGGCGCAAGGATCCTACCGAGTCAATGCACGAATCTTGAAAATTTTTTTAAGGCAAAATAACATTGTTTGGGGGTTGTATAAATAGCCCAAAATCAGATTTTTCACAAATTTTCTTGTATCCTTTCTTTCTTTTCCCCACTTGTCTCTGTCTTTTCTCTAGAAATCTAATACAAGTGATGGCAAAGTTGATTATGTTTTGGAAATTGTCATAATAAATTTAAAAAACCATTAGAAAATTCAAATGTCATTGGAAAAGTAGTCGAAAATTGTAAATTTCTCCAGAATTCATAGAAAAATTCAAAGTTTCATAAAAGAATTCTAGGTTTTTTTTTCAAAAAATTTTAAAAAAAGAAAAGGTCAGAAATTCAACTTAAATCTTTTAGACCTTGGATATTTCAATAACACTAATTTCCTCACAATTGAACTAAATCAAACCCCAAAGAAACAATAAAATTTCAAAAAAAAAAACAAAATCTCTTCCAATAAAAGCCTATAGCCAAACTATTTATTTTTCTTGCTCTTTCTCTCTATTAATTCTACTTGTCTATTGTGTTGAATTATTAGTGCTTATATAGGCAATTAGTCCCAACTTATTTAGAATTCTAAATCGAAACAAATGGTTGATTTTAAAAATTATCTTATCCTTTATCCTTAAAAGATTCAGCTTATCTTCGCACAAAAATCATTTTCAAAATTCATCCAATTCCCTTGTCTTTATTTTGGATTTTCAAAATGTATCATTTATCATTTTCTTTATCTTTTCTCAATTAAAAAAATTTCAAAAAAGATAAATCAAATGAAAAAAAAAAATTCACTAAAAAAAGAAGTTGGATTTGGTTTAGAACCTATTCGCAACCAAATAATCAACAAGGGCCAATCTTAACCCAATAATCCAATAGGACCACAATGTTATGCCCCATAATGAATTACCAACTTTAACTTATATAGTCAACTGTAAGCCTAAGAAGATAAATAAATAAATAAATAAATAAGAACAAAATTTGGAATTTATAAATGATCTTGGACTAAATAGATTGTCTACAGCATGCATGAGCATTACATATCATGTATTTTAAATGAATAACAACACTTTAGTAAAAAATTTAAAATCTTTTGATTTTATTATTGCTCTGTTGGCAATTGTATAAAATAAAAAATAAGTTAGATGTAAATTTACATGGTGAGAAAATATTAATACATGTATTAACAAAATTGTATTTTTAAACATGCCAAATAATGAACATTATATATTACTTTTTTATCACAAAGTTGTATACTATATTACATTATACAATTTAAACTTGAGGACTTTCAAATTTTATATTTTAGTGTAACTATTTGCTAATGAGACATTAGATAAACTTCAAAAATGATAATTGCATCCAATTATACTTTTTATATTTTAAAGACCTAAGATGCTTATCAATGTAATTAATTTTTTAATTCCTTGTAAGAAAATATTAGTGTTATGTATGTTGTTGGATATGAATTTATAGTTTGACAATTATTAATATTTAGGTATGTCAAAACCATTCGTTTCAATGGGCTCTAATTCATCCAAATTTGATAGAGATAGTATTTTTTTAAAAAAATCAGGATCGGGTTAAAGATGGCTTATAAGGTACTCTACCTCGATTCTTCTCGAGATATATATAAAATATATATTTTATTAATTAATTAATTATATTTATATATTAATAAAATTATTATTTAATATATTAATTTAATATATTATTTAATAAAAATATTATATTTTTATATTATTAAGATATAATTTATATTATCGAACGAGAGTTATACATACATATGTCATGTCAAAATTGAATGTAAAAATAATAATTAGATGTAGGATCAAATCAAAATTGGGTATATCTTCTAAAAATCAAAATAGACTTGGATGAAAAAAACTCGTCTCAACCTGATTCATTACTATCCCTTTCAATATTTGGGAATCATATTCTCCAAATAATTTAAACTTTATTACATTTATTACAGTGCATCAACTCAAATATTTCTTAGTGTAAAATAGCAAAACTATGTACTCTTATATGTTCACCTGAAATTGTTTTTTAGAATTTTTTTTAAACATAGATTTTTTAAAATGAAAATATGTCTTAATTTGGATTTAAAATAAATTAAAAAAATTAGTAAAAACTAAGAACTTAGAAGAAAAATCAATATTATAATAATTATATATGATTTAATTAAAAGCATGGGCTAATGGTGGTTATTTGATTCAAAGAACAAATATAGTTTAATCTTAAACATCCAAAAATTGTTCAACATTTAAACTATGAATCATGTCATGAAACATTAATACTTTAATTGAAATTTATTAAGGTTATGGCTAGCTACAAAATGTTAAAATTGATCATAAGAAGGGTTTATTTATGATGTATTTACGAAAATGAAATGAAAAAAGCAATTATTTAATGTTAAGAAAACATAATAATAAAGGATTATAATTAAATTAGTAGGGATACAAGAGATATACATGATTTATAATAATTTTAGAAAATTTTGGTCTTCTATCTTTTTAAAATTTGATAAATTATAAAATTTTAGTTATTTTCAAATATATAGTATAAATATTCGACCTATTTATTTGAATTTGAATATAAATAAATTTAATATATTTTTTACATGTCTCGAAAAGACTATCTACATAAATATTCGTGTTAGAACATTTAATTTGATAACTTTATGTTTTGTAATATAATATATATGAAAAATACTTTTAAAAAAATTTGAAAATTGAAAGAAGTGATTTTAAATATATATTTTATAAAATTTAATTATTTAAAAATAAAAAATAATAGACATCAAAGATAAAAGGTATTAATTGAAAAAAATAAACTTTGACAATTAAGAATATTTTTTTTGTACATAAGAAATTATAACCTGAGAACAACAATTAGGAATATGGGTATTCGGCCTATGTTTATAATTTGGCCTCAATGAAAGCCCAAGAACCCAAATTCTATACGACACTAAAAAAAAAAAAAAAGAAAAAAGAAAAAAGGAGGAGTTCGCCTCCTCGCCTAACAAATTTCGTCAGCCAAACTTTTTTTTTCTCAGTGAAAGTCTTGAAAGTTTATTAAAAGCAGAATCGAAAAGAGGAAGTCGAATTTGAAGCAATGAGTTATAGAAGGTTTGTTTTTGATGAAATTTGTTTGCCGCTAACAGTTTTTTTTTTTTTTTTATTTAGATTTAGGCATCAATATGATTTCACAAGAATCAATTATTTGGTTAAATTTTTTTTGGATTTTCCATCGCATTTTGTTCGAATTAACGCTTTGCCTCGAATCTGTTAGAATTTGCTCATTACTTGGAGTATTTTAAGCATTAAATTGATGAATTGTTCGAAACATGTTGGAACTTGATGAAATTAGTAGCAGAAATGATCTCCTTTTTTTTTTTTTTCAAGGCTTTTCAGATTCGGCTTTGCTTTTGATTTGTTGCTTGTTTGATCCCTTAGGTTTTAGGGTTTTTGACATGTCCTAGAAGAATAGTCCTTTCCTTATCCTTAAATTAAAAACCAATTAGTTTAGTTGATTCGTCAATATTCCATATGATGATTCTCTGCTTAAATTGTTTATCTTTCTGGTATTTTCCTTCAGCAGCATTGTCGTTCTTTATTTCGAGTACTCGCTGCATTAATGTTGCACTGGTTATGAATATTCATGGTTGATTTGCCCCCAGTAGCTGACTTTTGATGTTTTCCTTTGGAAGTTCATCTTTAAAATGTTGGGTTTCAATAACTTTGATTGCAATGATAGGGGTTGAGACTTCTTTTATAACTTCCTGATCTATTTGTAGATGTTTTTACTCCCAATTGTGAATGGACCTGATAATTGCAATGAATTTTGATGCTTGGAAAAGCCCATCATCTTTTATGTTTTTGCAACAATGTTGACCACTTCATTTGTTGAACTAGGAAAAGTTACTAGTAGTACTGTATGGTCTTATTTTATATGTGATATATTCAACTTTGCATATTCTCTTACCCTATTTTTCTTTGTTGTTAAAAATCCCTTTGCCAAGTTTTTGTGGTCCATTCAGTATGATCCTTTTATTCGTTATATTGATTTTTCTTTTCTAAATTATGGCATGATCACTTATTGTGTAGGGATCACCGCTCTTCAAAATCAGCTCTATTTGATGGCGTTGATAAGCTTGAAGAAGGTGGTCTCAGGGCCTCTTCATCTTTCTCTTACGAAATTAAGGAGCATGACAATGACAAAACTATAGACAGCTTGCAAGATAGAGTTGCTTTTCTGAAAAGAGTAAGTTCTGTCAAAGAAGATTTACCTTGCAGTTTTATTGATTATTTGCAACTTGTTAAATGTTAAATATCTATCCAAACCTTTGTATATTTTTCAAGTCCAGGTGAACTTACCATGATCTTGTGGACAATGTTATCTGCTTGAACTTTATAGGGTTGGCATTTAGGACATGTTGGGTTGGGAGTTCCCTTATATAGCATGCATCAACACGGACACATGCACACACGCACGCATGCATGCATGCACACATAAAAACTAAATAAAATAAAATTTAAAAATAATTCTAAGCTAGTATAAAAAAGCCCTCCTTTTGGTTAGTTTCTCAGAAAGCTCAAGCAGATTTGTTCAGGAAATCTTTAGTGTACATTGGCTGTTATTTTATGGGGTATTATATATGTTGGAGCATATGTAGATGCTCAAGCATCGAAATGCCAGGGTCAGCTACAGTGATGCATCTATCAGATAAATGCTATGTGAAATAGTCAACAGAATGGCAACTTTCCACTTGAACTGCCTTTTCACCTTTCTTCATTTCTCCAAGTCACCTTGAGAAACCCTAAGCACCGGGGAAGTACTGGGATAAGTGCTTGAGGGAGACATTAAGATCTTGAATTTCAAGCACATATAATGAGCCGCTCAATGTCAATATGCATTGGTTTTTTACTTCTTTGCCGCCCATACTAGTTTTATGATTGCATATTTCTGTATAAAGTCTTCTATTTGTTCATGTATTTATGGACCTGTGTGAGTGTGCACAAAGTCTTGTGCACCTTTATGTACACAATAGAATTATTTCTGCTGTGGGGAATTGTATTAGTTTTTCTTCTCTAAAAACAAAGCAGATGGAGTAAAATGCCCTGAAATTTAATGGTTTATACTCTTTTAGCCAACATTTGATATATATGAGTTCTTTATAGTTAACAGGTGACATACATGATGAGGTGGAGAGCCATAATCGTTTGCTTGACCGGATGGTATGTAGGTTGCAGTTGTTATGCCTCAAACTTAAACTTTTGTGAATACAATCTAGTTTCTTGTTTTTAATGGATTTTTGTTGTAAATCAGGGCAATGGCATGGATGTTACGAGGGGTATAATGTCAGGCACCATGGATCGGTTCAAGAAGGTATCTAAACAAGATCTGCTCCACTGTTTTAGCTTCATGTTTGTTTAAATTTAATTTCTGTTGCTGATAAAAAATGGTTCTATATGATGGATGCTACTCTCTAGGTTTTTGAGAAGAAGTCCAATCGGAGAATGTGTACACTGGTGGTGGGATTTGTGGTTTCCTTCTTAATTGTATACTACCTCATTAGGTAAATAGCATTATTAGTTCATTACTGTTGATTGCAAATCCTAATTCTCTGTGCTATAGCAGAGGTTTTCTTTTATCTCTTTAGTTTTATCTGCATTGAAGATGTTTATCTTAAAAGATTTTGAGGTACTAAAGTTGATTGCATGATTGGTTGAACATACTTGTCTCTAATTATAGTTAGTCGGTAATGAATTTCATAAGTTGTAATGTTTCTATTTCTAGTGATTGAAGGCATTTTTTGAATGTTGTAAGATCTAAACAATTTTCACCTGAAATGATATCATCCACTCCATAAACTTCTTGCAACATTATTGCCTAATTAATTATGACCAGATATGTACCAAAACAAGATTCATGAATCTGCACAAAATCACTAAGAGCACTAGTTTTTCTTCTTGCTTTGAACTAGATTGTGGATCCCTTTTTCTAACCGAGCTAACTGAAGAGAGCTTAAGACAATTGAGGGCCTAACCACTTTCTTTTCTGATAATTCTGCAAGTGTTGTGCTAAATACATGCAAGGGTAAAGACGAGTAGAGGACCCTGTCTAAAATTTTGTACTGTTATACTACATGGAATAAGATTTGCTGCATACATGTGTTCATACAAGAAATGAGGAATAAAAAACAAACAAGACATGGCGCAATTGAGCATTTCTTGAATGAATCTATGCTATTGCTGATAGTTTTCTGTGTGCAGGACGCTTAGATATATCCGTGGTTGAAGAAACTACAAAATTCTTGAAGTTGTTCCATATGCAGAAGTGAATGTCAAGTCAAGGCACCAAAATCCATTTTTTTTTCTTGAGAACCTGGTACTGCTTGCATGCCGTTTGCTGGCATGGCTGCCCATTGTAAGAAGAAATGCCAAATTGCTGTTCCACGAATTTAAGGCTGGTGGGCCACATTTGAATGCTGTAATCTAGATTTCAGCCAGCAGTTTTTTGAGCAAAGAAAGAAGCGAAAAATGTGAAAGAAACAGAGAAAAAGAAAGGACCGGAATTTAGATAATAGTGTTTTGTAGTTAACTGTAAGCACATGTTGACGATGTCACATCAAAGCCTATTAGCTTCTTGAAATATTTTATGGAAATTTTCTTTCTAAAACCAACTTGTTTCACCAGTTCTTGTTGACATTTGAGCGTCAAATCCTGTTTGCCGATCCAATTGCTTGCATAATGACAAAACGGAGTAGCGTGGACGATCTGTTACCTTTAAAATATTACTAATAATAATCTCATATTAAATTTTAATTTATTTTAAGATTTCATGGGCAGAATTAAAGAATTGTGAGATTTCATTATCCAAATTTGAGAGTTGTCAGTAGAGGGCGAAATGAACTCGAACTAACTTACCCCAAAAAGTTTGATTCTGATTTTTTAAAGATTTGATTTCAAGAAAACTCTGAATGAAAAAAAATTTTGAATTTGAAATTATATGAACTCAAAAAAAAAAAAAAAAAAAAAACTCAAAATCATAATCAACCTAGCTTCGAAAATGCATGCAAAAATAATTATATTTTTCTTAAAATCTAGAAAGTATCCAATTAATCCAAATTTGAGATTAATTCAAACTTGAAACTATTTAAATTTAAAATGATTTAATTTAAATTCGCCTAAAAATGATTACTAACTCTTGTTATATATATGTATATGTATGTATATATGTAAGTAGCTTTTTAACGGGAGGATATAATTTACAATAATTATACTTTAATTAATTAATTAAAATATAAAATTTATCAAAATATTATGTAAAATTGGCATTTAACAGTGATCTACCCTACATAAAATTTTTTTTCAATTTTTTTTCCTCAACCATTTCATTTGTTCTACCTGTGCTTTTCACCCATCTTCCTTCTCCCTAAACAATAAAATACAATAACATTAAAAATGGTACCGAGGTGCCATGGGCTAATCTAATGTGGTCCCAAATAGAAATTTATTGCCTAAATAGTAAGGAAGGCCAATTTTTTATAATTGATTATGATCTATGTGCGTTGGTTTGTACAGTATAATTTTCGACATCACTGCGCACATACATCCCACTAATTTTGATATTGTGGTATTCAATAAAATAGATTAAACTAAAAAACAGTGGAATCCAAATATGTTTGATAATTTCTTTAAAAGTTGTTTTATTAATGTGTTAGAGTTTCATTAAAAATTATTTTAATTGTTTTTTAAATTTGGGTAATGCTTTTGAAAAGTTAAAATTTGCAAATTTTAAACTTTTGCCATCATTTTTTAATGTGGCTTCTTTCAAGATTTACGAAGACTATAGATTTTGGCCATGATAAGTGTACCTTTTGCAATTTTTAAATTTATTAGTGAGCAATAGATAAATGCCGTACGTATTTTTAAAATAAAACACCGAAATATAATTATCAAGAACTCAATGATTAAAGTCAAACCTCATTTATGCTTTCAAGCAAAAAAACTATTTTTTATAGCATAGGAAATCATATTTCAATATTCTGATCTACCAACTTAGATGTTCATGGATTAAGTTAGTTCGATTATTCCTCCAAAAATTTGTTCAAATTTGATCCAGAATGCCTGTTAAAATCTATTTAGACTTGTTATTATTATTAAAATATTTAAATTAAAATTAAAGAAAAATAATTTTTCAATGATATAATAATTTCACAGAATAAATCCGACCTTGAAAAACCTCTTTCAAAACTTAGTCATACTTTCAAAACGAGTCAGACTCACGGACAGGTCTAAGCATAAAAAACGAAACCAAAATTAGATTCTAAATGCTGGTTTCTGGATAGAAAAATATAGTCATGCTCATGAACATAGAACTTGAGCAAAATAATTGTGGATCAACTTTGAATGTCATATAGATTATGTTGACAAAAAAAAAAGATAATTGTCTGATCTCCTTTTGGGGTGAAAAAAGAAAGTTTAATTGTAGCTAGTTGGTGACGAGGATCAATTAAAAGATGCATAATTTCTTCAACAACAATCTTGAAAAACAAAGGCTTCAATGATAATTAGACAAATGTTCAAGTCACTGAATTTTATTTATCAATGGCAAAGATGTTGCAGTTTGTCCAATCAAACTCACCCTATGTTCTTGTAAGAAAGGCAAAGCCACACGCGTTGGATGCTAGCTCCACCATTGTTTTTGATGTTGACTCTCCCATATTTGTTGCACTTTATTGGATTTCACTTTGTCATCAAACCAACATTTCTATGGAGAAATCTCTTTTATGATCTCTTATCATTCTAGCTTTGACTACGTTTTATATTATAGCTTATATTAAATGGTCTGAAAATCTTTAAAGATTGTATTAAGATTTATATATATATATACATACAGCTTATAAAAGTTTGCTTTGATCAACGACTAGAGAATTAATTAAGACAACAGTTAATAATATAATTGGAGGCTAGTTGGAATTAAATTTAACTGAAAATTAATTTGATTTTGTCAACAATTGCATGATCTATTAATAAAAATGATGGATTTTTAGTTCCAATGATTAAAGTTTAAATTCGACAATTTCAAATGCAAAAAAAAAAAAAAAAAACCACTTAATTTTGATGATTATTGGATCGTTGGATATGGGGAGCATTAAAATCATAATCTCAATTACGAATATTGGTGTAGGCAATTTATATGGGTTACTCCAATAATTAACAAAGGAATCTAGCTTCTTTAATGGCTTACAACCCTACACTATTAGCTAGACTCAAGTTCAAGCTACTCCTCTAGTTAAGTGGGTTTTTTCTTCAACGAATTTATTTGATTTGATTTGGTTGATTTTTCTCTTAAATTAACTTACTAAAACATATCAAATATGCGATGTTCTACTGATTTGGTTGTATGTATAGTTTCTACTTCCCTTTCTTGGTTAAAAGGAAACATAAATATGTCTAAAAGTTACTGGATCCCATGGTCATGTTTCACATTTATAAAAAACCGAAGTGGTGAAAATTTCATATACATAGGTGTTAATATATGGACATGAATCATCCATAAACTTAAATAAGGAAAGAAATTAATTTTCTTGTCAATCAAAGTTTGATTTTTGTGAGAAACACTCTGGAAGTAAAATCTTCAATGCACTAAGTTGATATAAAGGAATGCACATTTAAAATTGCTCAGGGAAGTAACTAAGTCCAGAAAATTTCCCTAACCATATTAAAACCAACCACTTAAAGAAATCCAATGGATGATGACAATGAAAAAAAGTCAAAAGAAAGACTGAATTTTATAGCAACTGTGGATGCACAAGTGGTGATGACTGTATATGGGACTGGATTAGTAGATTGCATATATATTGTTGCCAAAGCTAATTAATGGGGACTTTAATCAAGTTGCCAGGTAGGTGCAAAATCACGTACACCTTGGCCCAATTTGCATTAATCATATGCAGAGGAGGGTATACAAATTTCAATGTTCTCTTTGCAATTCCTAATTTCAACTGCTTACTCGGTAAAGTCCCTATTAAAATATTGAAAGAGCACTCCTTAACTTTTATTTTGGGATATGTATAGCCTTTTAATTACTTTAGCAAACTGAAATTTATTTTTTTAATGAATATTTACTCTTTAATTTTAACCATATAGTACGTATTAATATGTTATACAGTAAATTTTATACATGCTATATGTCTTCTCCATTAAGGTTGTCAAATATTGAATTTTGATTATTGAAATTAAGAATTCAGCATTTTTCGGTAGACTATATGACTGTTGACACTTTCTCCATTATATTCATAATTCTCCCCTTTCAAAATTTTTTTCCTCTTCAATGAAAGTCCTTCTTATAGTAGCATACATACTACTTATATGGTCTTCCATCCTAAGTGTTCTTCCAAAATTAATTTATGAAATTTTAGGATACGCAACTTTCATGACATGGCTGCTTTGATGGTGATTATAATCACCCATTACTATGTCTATTTCGCAACATTACCTAATGCTCGGCCATCATAGTTGCAAACAAATCCAACAGCTATTGAAAAATAAGCTGCTAACGTTCAAAATTGTTGTAGTGACCAACTATAATGCATACATAGGTAATTTTCCAGTGGATTTGCACAATACAATTGAATTGAAGTTTTTAGTTGGTTATATCATCCGAAAATTCATATAGAGGATGGCAGCATGCCTCTTGTTACAAATGAAGATCATTGACAACTGAAACAATTAGTTATGGCCTAGGGTCTTAGATATGAAGGTCATTTCAACATTTAATTTGACTAATTACTTCAGTTTCATCAAATTAATTTACCTTAGACATGCTTTCTATTACTATTAATAGTGGCATTGTAGAACTCCCGCCTCTAAATTAGAAATGAGTATCCAACAAAAAAATTGTCAATGGCAATTGGCACCCGGTGCTAGATCACAGACTGCCCATATCAGACAACCATGTTCAGACTTACCCTTTTCTTGTTGCGTCAACTGAAAAGAAATTGCAGCCCATAGCCAATAATAATACCATTAAAAGACTTTGCAACTTGCCCAAGTAGCCAAATTGTTTATTTTACTTATATGGGTATTATTTAGATGTATGCATGTTTAGTGGAAAAAGACTTAAGGCCTTACCTAACACAAAACCAAACAAATAAAAACAGTAGAAATCATGGACTTAGAAGATTGCATGTGAAAACTATCCAAAGAAACTAAAAGAAAAAGGCATGGAAAGGTTGTGGTAACCGCTAGGAGTTTCACTAGGACCTCTCTTTCAAACTTGTAATTTTTTTTTGCTCTCAATTGCTTCCTCCGATATGTTGGGCCACGAGAAAACGACGTGCTCCCCACCTGCCCACGCGCACGCGACCCGACGAAACCCTAATTTCCAAGGACCCCTCTATATAATATATTATTCAAGGGAGTAAATGAGGAAAATAATAAGGAAAATGGGTAGTAATAAAATAATATTGATAATTAATATATTATTAATATAGTAATTAGAATACACACCCACCAAATAACTTCCCAAATCAAAACACAATACACAGTTTCAACCTAGAAAGAAAAAAAAGAACATTTGATCCAATCGTGTTTTAAGTTTTTTGTATAATTTTCTTTATTGTTCTTTTAGATACTGCAAAATTTATCTCTCACTGCTTTAGTTTATTCGTTTTCTTTCCTTTCTCTCTTTCTTTCTTTCTCTCATTTCTTTCTCAGTCCTTGATGCTATGAAGGATTCTTTGTTGATGTTCTTGACTCATCTTCATCAGAGATTAATTAGTTTTCTTTTGTTTCCTTCTCTCTTTACTTGATTCCCAGTTCGGAATTGCATCTAATTCTCTCTTTCCTACAACTTCTCATATCCCTTGTCTTATCACCTCTCCTACAAGGCTACAACTTTTTTTTTTTTTCTCATCAAAATTTATGTAGATCAGTCTGGCAAGGTAACGAGTAGAAAAAACCCTGTTGAGGCAACTATAGAAAACCTTCTTTTTTTTTTTTGTTTTTTCTGTTGACTTCTTTCTTTAATTTAACTCTTTGATCATCTCAAAACCCTTTAGTTAAGTTGTTAGAAGAAAGTAAAAAGGTCGACCCAATTCTGGTTTTTTGCTCTTCTGTTTAGTGACTTGTGTGTTGAATTCAATTTGCAATCCTGGCGAATCCTTGGTGGGCTAATCAGGTGAGTCTACCGGTACCGGGCATGGACCCGGCAGGCAATTCACCAGCCTTAAACAAACGTGACCTTGAAATTTCCATGAACGATACGGGCAAAAACAGAAGCAACGTCAGAGGGGATGATGATGACGATAGAGACACCGGCGATGAGCCTAAAGAAGGGGCAGTCGAGGTCGGTAGCCGAAGACCCAGAGGCCGTCCTCCAGGCTCCAAAAACAAGTCTAAACCACCCATTTTTGTCACCAGGGACAGCCCAAACGCCCTCCGTAGTCATGTCATGGAAGTTGCAAGTGGCACTGATGTAGCTGAAAGCATAGCCCAATTCGCTAGGAAACGACAACGTGGGGTTTGTGTGCTTAGTGGCAGTGGCTCCGTAGCCAACGTTACACTAAGACAACCAGCAGCACCTGGAGCTGTTGTTGCTCTTCATGGAAGGTTCGAAATTCTGTCTTTGACTGGGGCTTTTCTGCCTGGACCAGCTCCACCAGGCTCAACAGGGCTCACTGTGTACCTAGCTGGTGGTCAAGGACAAGTTGTTGGAGGAAGTGTGGTGGGTTCACTGATCGCTGCAGGGCCTGTTATGGTCATTGCAGCAACATTTTCCAACGCAACTTATGAAAGATTGCCTATAGAAGAAGAAGAGGAAGCTGGCAGTGCTGGCCATGGAGGACAGATCCAAGGAGGAGCAAGCCATTCTCCACCAGCAATCGGAAGTAGCGGCCCACAGATAGGTCTGCCTGATCCATCTTCCCTTCCAATATACAATTTGCCTCCTAATCTACTCTCCAATGGAGGGCAACTAGGGCATGAGGCCTATGCCTGGGCACATGGGCGACCGCCTTACTAATAAATGGAGAGCAACTCCATATATAAGAGAGTGAGACTTAATTTTCTTAGATCTTACAAAAATGTTGTGTTTGTATTTAGAGATAGAGAGATTGGAAGAAAATAGCAAAAAGAGGGGAATGTGCAACAAGAGAAAAACCTTGGGTGATCTTGTATATTAAACTCCCTCCTTTTTTTTTCCTTTGCCCCTTTTTCTGTTTGCAATAATAAAAGATGATTTTAGAGAGTACTATTTTAAAATTTTTCCCCCATATCCTCCAATTTCAATTATTGACCTATGAATTGTTCATCTGAACTCTTTTTTTCTTTTACATATTTTTCTTGGTTGGGATTACTTATTTTAATTTGTTTGTTTTTCATTTGATGCTGAGTACACTTTAATTTCTTTGATTATGCATGATGGATTAGACAGATATAATATATAGCTATTATTTACATTGCTGCAGGGAAAAAAGGTTATATTGTTATTATAAATTAGATTAATGTTTTGCTAATAACAACATTAATCTTTTAATCCCTACTTTATGACTTGGTTAATAATCCCACTTGTGCACAGACGAGGAACTGCTTTGAACTGCTGTGTCCTAAATTTCATGTCATGTTTTTGTGTTTGATTTTGTAGGTTGGCAGAGAAGGAGCACTTACATATATGCATACATACATACATATGTATGTAATGTTTGTCTGTATCTGTATATCTTTCACACAAGTTGTAGTAAAATAAAAAGCAACATCAAATGATTATTTTATGCTCTATCACCACAATGCAAAGGATATCAATAAGAGAGCACTGGGTATTCTGCAGAAAAAACATATAAGATAATATTTATTATACATAAACTTTTTTGTCACGTGGTCTAGGTTTTCGTTTGGGTGGAATTTAGAATTATTTTTTAATGTTAAAGAGCAGTATAGTTTTTTCTATTTTCCCTATAAAACAATTGTAGTTTCTTTTTTAAATAATATTTTTTAAATTAGTGCAACTTTATTTAAAAGGTATGCTGCAATTGGAGACACATTAATAATGTTATACACTCTTAGTTGGAGTGATCAAATTCAATATCTGTCTACTTTAAATAATAATAAAAAAAACCCTAAAATTATAGAAGGAAAAACACACCTTTTTGTAAAACTTTTTTAAGTTTTATGTCATTTTATTTGATCTTTTATTGTTTATGGATGTTAGAAATTAATGAAACTTTTAAATAAAAGAAAAAGGCCCTGCCATTCTTCAAACTTCAAAGTGCATTGACAATATTTTATATAGTGATATCAAAATCATCTATATGATGCCTTGTCCTTCATCCAATTTAATTATTTTTTGTTATATATACAATGATTGTGTCACATATCCCATTCAAATTCACCAAATTTTATTAATAGTCTGTTAATTAAATTATTGTCCAAACTGAATTAAGAAACAAACTATTTGTACATAAACTAAGTGTTAAACTATAAAATTCAACATTATCATATGCATTACAAAATATATTCATATAAGACTTATTCCTTCCCAGCTTAAGTCATGTCCATGTCTTATTCTAACAATTCTGAGCAAATCAGCTTATTTTATTTCTGGCATTTTGGGCTATAGATATTGTTGATAATTTAAAATGTGGTGTATCTCATATTAGATAGAAAGATTTAATTCTTGGTAAATAAATTTAATTTTTGTATTAATTGTATTTATATTTTAAATAATTATGTTTGAAAATAACTTATTATTATATGACAAATGGTCATAACTATTTGAATATAAATAGATAATTGTTCATAAGTCATGATTGTACAAATGGTTATAAGGATTTAAATAGAAATTTATGTTTGTTCATTTATTATAAATAGATCTTTTAGTATAACCATTTTCACTACTTTTGATTGGAGAGTTTGATACTTTATTGTATTCTAGAGGTATAATTGCTTTTAAGAAAGTGTTTTTTATGCCTCCAAGCCAAAATTCTTTTCTATTCTTTCTTCTCTTATTTATTTTTTCTAACAATTAAAGGTAATTATGTCAAATTCATATTTTGCATGAAGAACATACAAAGAAAAGAAATTGGCAAAATTGACTTTTGAAATATGATTGAAAAGTCTTAAATATTCAAATGATTTATTGGTGAAACAAATACTAAAAATTAGATAAGTTTCTTGTTTCTATCTTTCTAATTTTATATTCTATTAAACGAATTTATGTTATGAATTCATAAGAGATTTTGAGTCTTGTTGAATTTTGTTTTTATATTGACTATATATATTTTTAATTTTTTGATTCTAAATTAAATTATTTAATTTATAATTAATGATTTTATGGTATGTTTGTGGATTTTCTTGATCATGGCATTAAATGGTCATAAACCTCAAATGGGCATGGAGTACTTTCTAGCTTTAGTTATGAATCTTTAATAGCCTTATTATATTTTATTAAGACCATGGTTATCAAATCAAAATGATAAAATTCTTAAGAGTTATTTAAGACATAAAAGAAATTGTGATTTATAATTTTTTTTGTTCAAAAAAGAAGCAAGTAAATGTGTTTTTATCATAAAATTATATTTTATGGTCTATATTCAATGATTGCATTTTATTGGCAAGATAAAAATGTATAATTCATATTATTTAATTTGTATAATATTGTTTCAACAAGAAATAAGCATATTATCTAAGATAACTTCAATCCAATTGGATAAGTTATATAATTCTTTGCAACTAGTTAAAATACTTTCTATTTGTTTGGTGGAAAGTTTAATATATTTGATAATTTGGAAACCAACTTTATATATAGTATTATGTTGTTATATATGAAATTATGGTTATTTTTAATGAAATGAACTATGGTGGATATGGAATTAGTGTCCATGACAAAATAATTTTTTAAGTATCCATAAATTGATATGAAAGTTTCAAAAGGAGACTATAGAAAGCATAAGTTTAATAAAAGAAAATAATTTTGAGGGTGATTATATTTGAATATCATATTTATTGTTGTAAACTCTTATATTGAGTTAAAATATAAAAGTTTTGAAACTTTTATGAAAAAAAAAGATATAGAATATTTGTTAATTATATTTTAGTAAGGGGAGGTTTTTTATTATTAAAAAAACCATCAAATAGTGAAAAGATAAATGTGCAGACACCTCTTTTGTTCAAAACAAAAAAAAATGAAATTAAAAAAATAGAAAAGAAATCAAGCTGCTAAGAAGGTTTTTTTTCTTCCGCAAAGCCAAAGCATTGCATATGCCTAATTTGGAAGAAAAAATCAGGCCATCAATGACTATGAAAATTATCAAACATTTGAAAATCTGGGATTCAAATCCCAAAATATTTGGGATTTGAATCTTAGAAAGTTTTATATATACTACACTTTTCCTGCAAGCAAATGGGGGAAGAATAAAAAAAAAAAAAACTAAAGGAGCACTACTAGAAAAAAAGGAACGCAAAGAATAAAAAAAATTTTTTTGGTTACTGGGTTGTAACCATTCACACACACAAGCACAAAAAAAAAATATATCATCATAGTTCTCTTTGAGTAAGAGGAACCAACAATAAAGTAAAAAAAAAAATTCTAAAAACAAAAATAAAATTTTTTGATTTGGGCATTTAATTTTTTTTTTTAGTAAAACTGCTTTAGAAAATATGTTTAGGAGATAAAAAAGATTGTTTTAAGAATTTTGAGAAAATTTTTGAAAATTTTTTTAGGTCACCAAAATCTAGAAACTATGAGTTTTCTAGCAACCAAAATGTGGGAAATAGACTAAAATTTGGGATCTTTTTGAACTTTTTTAGCATCGGTTAAAGTTTCTGGCAATGGCACGGTGGCTACCAGCCTAAAACTGAGACTAGCGACGATCGGCAAAGGAACAAAATTTTATAGAAAGAGGGTCTGGTTTTTAGAGAGAAAAAGGAAAGCGAAAAAATAAAAAAAAAATAGCCTTTTATAGGCTGAGTGAAATGGTGCCATTTTGGGAGCCCGACTTGTGCCAGGATCCATATGCGACATGCTAGAGATGCAACCCATTTGGTTAGTATTCCATTTTCTTTTTCTTTTTTATTTTATTTATTTATTTATTTATTTTTATGATATTATTATTATTATTATCACTATTATTATTATCATCATCATCATCATAATTAATATTATTGTTATTGTTATTATTATTTTATGTTATTTTTTTAGAAATAAGTAAAAATAAAAAATAGAATTAAAGTAAAATATGAACTTAATAAAAAATAATAATATTATTACTAATAATTATTTAATGAAATTGATATTTTGTTGCTTAAATTTCACCAAAGCGTTGGGATGATTTAAGAAATAAGTTTTGCTAAAAAAAGTAATAATAATGAAATAAAAAATATGAAAACTAATCAATTGTTTAAGTTAATTTTTAAAGAAAATTGAAAGACTTTGATTTTCTTTAATTATTACAAGTAAAAATATTTTTTGAATTTCACCATAGAGTTGGGATAATCTTAAAATTATTTTTACTAGAATAAAAGTTCATTTGAACAATATAAAAATAATAAATAATAAATAAAAATGTTTCTTTAAATAAATCTCTTAATTATTACAAAAAGTATTTTTTGGATTTCACCAAAGAGCTAGAATAATCTAAACAAAAAACAAAAAAAATATTTATTTTACTAAATAAATTATTCATTTAAATAATAAAAAAGATAAAACTAATAAATAGTAAATAATAACAAAAAATTAAAATAATCACAATAAATAATAAATAAATAATTAATTAAATCTATTAATTATCATCAATAAAAAATAGTTTTATTTAAAATCTCGTCAAAAAGTTAAGATTATCCTAAAATCTGTTTAAAATTTTTAAGATTTCGTCGAAGAGTCGGAATAATCCTAAAATCTGTTTAATAGATTTTGAGATCTCATGAAAAAGTCAAGATGTTCTTAAAATCATTTTTAATAAATAAATAAAATATTTTATGACAAAATTCGAGAATTTTATAAATGGTCAAAATTTTCAAAATATTTTCTAAATAAAGATTTTCTATAAATTTCATCAAAGTATTAGAGAATTTATAGAACACAAAATAATAATAACAATAATAATTTTGATTTCATAACAAAAAATGTTTTTCATAAATAAATTTCAAAAAATTAAATTTAAATATAAAAAAGATCATATCATCAAAATTAAAAGATTACATATGTTTAGTTAGTACCGTTCTTCAAACGTGCAATGTGAAGGTACTAATAACTTTTTCACTTGTAACCGTACTCCTGGATCTAACCCTAATTTCACATATCTAAACTTCTTTTAATAAATTTTAATATATTTATTAAAAGATAATATTTTTGGGTGGCCAATCACACTTTACAAAAAAGATTAGTGGCGACTCCAAAGATTTTCATCAAGTCTAACAATCGAATCCTCCTAAAAGAAAAATCGTTATGACAGCTTTGCGATTCCACTGAGGAGACTAGAGAGTCAAGTTAAAATTAAACATGTGTCATTCAAACTTTGATTTTATGATTTTTGTTATATTTAATTTTAATTTCTTATCTCATCTTAGAATAAAAATAAAGAGAAAAAAGATAAAATTTTGATGGTTTCATTTAGTTTTATTATGTTATTTTACTTGTTTTATATTGTTGCTAATTATATTGTCAATTTATTTTAGTTAATAATTATCACATTCCCTTACACATGTACATACTTGCATTTATGCATGAGTTTTATACCTGAGCTCCCAAATCTATCTCTTTTTAGGAGAGAGTAGAGTACTTATGCTTTTATGATGTTATAATGCCTTCATTTGGGCTAGTGAAATACTTCCACTCAAGTTGAATCATTTCTATCGGTAGCCTATTATGGGTGAGGATCAAGGGCCTTACTAGTCTAGAGTAGACAATAGTGAGGATCAATTTGGGATCTTTTTTAGCTTTTGTTAAAAATTAAACCTTGCATATAGTGAACCTTAAGAAACCAATTTTAGATAGAGTCATACTATTTTTGTAAATTATACCATAAATTAGGACACATAAAAGAGTATTTATTTTAATACAATTACTAACTGTAGTTTGTTTTGCTCTTTTTTTGTTTCATGATCATGCATTATCATAAACACTTGTATATGAGATATGCCTGTCAATGTACCAATATCAATTAGAAGATTTTGATCTTGCTTTGGAAACACCATCATGATGTTCTTAACTTCAAAGCTCACCACATGTGAATAGACTAATGTGGTGATAGCTCTATCATTAGAAACCCAATGCATAATGAAAAACTGTCTAAAAAAATCTAAATAAGAAACTTTGCCTGAAAAAATCAAACTAGGGCTTTAGCAAAATGACATCTCTGAGTTGATCGAGACTTGGCATCGTATAACAACTTCTAGAAAGATAGCTTTCGAGGAAAAATATGGTAACATCGCTTAACTCCTTAAGGTGCCTATGGAAAATCAACTGATAAGGGTTGTAGTTCAATTTTGAGATCCTACTTATAGATGTTTCTTGTTTAATGAAATATATCTAACCCTGACGATCGAAGAGTATACTACATTACTTTGGTTGCATCTCTCTAATCTAGATAAAATCTATTGGTGAGCTTAAAAACTTGGATCTCAAAAGAAACTTATTTGTATGACGGAGGTCCCTATTCAAAACGTGAACTTATATATCCAAACAAAAGGCAAAAGTGATTGTATCCCATGAAAAATCTTATATGATTATAATGTCAAACACTTAGAAAATGAACAAGACATTAGATTGAAAGTTTTGGCAATTTATGGCTTAATCATATTTCCAAAAGTCTTGGGGCACATCAAGGTATCATGATTGACTTCTTTGAGTAGGTGGACAATAAAATCAATCATGTTCCTTCTATACTGGTAGAAACTTTTAAATCATTAAATCATTATTCAATAGGAGGATGCTTCATAAGGTGTGCACAGTTACTCTATATTTAGACAAAAAGTCATCTTTAGCATTGTATAGGTAAATTTCATCCTACTTATAGCAATAAAAGTAGGCCAATTGAAAAGTTCTACAATTTTGAGTGGCCAGAATGAAAGTTCAAAAAAGAATGGGTATCAATGTTGCAAAATCTCATTAATACTCAAGTTATATGGAGAGCTCCATGGATGCTGCAATAAGCCATGTTGTACAAGTGTGGTAATAAGCCATGGGTTCCACTTTTAGGACTATGATGAGGTATAAGCTATGCTTCGATAATGGTTGTTGGCAATTAGGGTTAGAGTAATTTGTTCCAATGACTCATGAGCTTCAGGAATTATAATTCTCTTTTAAAGAACTATGGTTTTTTGGAAAGGTAAAATAGATTATCAAAGAATGGAAGCAGACTCAAAGAGTAGATCATGAAAGATATACAAACAAAACCACACCTGAATATCTAATATGGATGAGACAATGAGTCAAAAGCAAAGTTGGTCCTAAAGAAGCTAGTCCATGCCACCAAGGAGACACCTATCATAAAGAGGTCCCTGAAGATATGAAAATTATGAAGCAAAAATTTAAAGAAAAGAAAGAAATATGAGAGCTTAAAAAAATAGGCTTTGGCGGATATTAATGAGTGGAAAGATAAAACTGAGAAAAGTAAGGCAAAAATTTGAAGACTTGAAAAAAAATAAGAGGAAATTTTTAAAAGTTTGCATGAGTCTTTCATTTTAATGACCATTGAGCTTAAAGAATTGAGAAAGAATGCAAAATAGCTTAAGTCCAATTTATTAACTAATGAAGAAGAGCTTAGCTAGTCTATGAAAGAAAAGAAGATACAGTAAGTTTTCATTGATGACTTGAAATAGCAAATACACTATTAATGTAAAGCCATTCAAGTTTTGAGAGAAGAACAAGATCAATTTGAATTTAGAGCCAAAAAAGTACAATAATGGAAGAAAAAATATCTACTGAAGGAATCTCAAGCTACTAGCCTAGTCGAATAGATAAAAGAAGTCAATTTCAAAGCAAAATACATGGCTCAAAAAGCTAAACAATTATAAGAAGAAGTCTACCTAAGACAGCATAGCCAACGTTTGACCAATTTTTTAGATAGTGGTTATGAACAGTACAAGCATGTAGGGCACTTTTTTTAAAATTTTAGTATTGCAATATTGTGATAGTATGGCAAACTCAAAGTTGTAATGCTGCAATTTAAGTAATGTGACGTTGTGATATGGTGGTTCAAGTTTAGACGTAAAATCTTTTGCAAATATTGGATACATAACAAGCACATCATTTGCATTCATGCATTCATGCATCATCTATGTGTTTTATCTAATGTTAATTTTTTTTTAAAAAAATCATAATTAAAAGAAAAAGGCTTTTAAATAACAAAATTCAAAAAGCTTCCCTTAACTCGATTAGATGCAAGGATAGTTAGCCATCAAAAAATATAGATCAAACTACTCAACATCATTACAACACTCGCTCAAAAGTCAAAATCATAAAAAATGAGCAAGCATCTAGAATAGGAAGGATAGAGAAAGGTCAGTTTGAGATGCAAGAACAGATGATTAGGTCTCAGGAAAAGACTCGAAAAGAAAAGGCTACAATGATGGACATGATAAGAAAAATGACTAAGAAAAAAAGAGTAGCTGAAAAAGTGACCATTAAGAAAGAGCTTTAAGCCTAAAAAAATACCAGTGATAGAAAAATCTATTGTATCCACCAAGGTTCATTCCACCCTATGTGAAAACCTCTCATCATGTGCATCCATAAATGACACAGCCTAAAAGGTAGCCACAAGCTCAATTTAATTTACCTCCCTTTATGGTTCAACCATGGAGTCAAGGAAACGATGGTCAAAACATTGAGGCAAGTCATTTTGAGCCCATTATTGTCCCAGATTTAGATGCTCCAAGAGAATAAGAAAAACTAAGGAAATGCTCATCCAAACAATATGAGAATATAAAGGTGTAGCAAAAGTTAGACTTCTTAAAAGAAAGGCTAGAAGTTATTGAAAGTGTGAATATTTTTGGTGCAATTGATATGAGTGAACTCAATTTGGTTCCAGATCTGGTAATCCCACCAAAGTTTAAGGTACTAAAATTTGAAAAATATGATTAAACCAAATGCTCTCTAGCACATATCATCATGTTTTACTAAAAAAAGACCTAGTATACAGATAATGACAAGTTGCTAATCTATTGCTTTTAGGATAGTTTTATTAAATGAGCTACCAAATGGTATATTCAATTAGATAGAAGTCATATTCATTTATAGAAAAATCTTGCCAAAAAATTTATTACTCAATACAAGCATGTCACAGACATGGCTCAAAATAGATTATCCTTGCAAAATGTAGAAAAGAAAGCTAATGACAACTTTAAAGAATATGCCCAGAGATAGTGAGATATTGTTGCCCAAGTTTAGCCTCCTCTCACTAAGAAAGAAATAACTATTTTATTTATCAATACCCTTCGAGCCCCGTACTATGACAAGCTCATTGGTCATGCCATGAAAAACTTTGCTAATATGATGATTACAAGTGAAATAATAAAAAAATACCATTAAAAATGGAAAGATCTAAGAGGGTGATGTTTCTGAATCAAAGAAGGAAGAACCACCTAAGAAGAAAAAAGTAGAAGTGCAAGCTATCACCACTGAAAAACTAAAACTAAGACTTTTTACTCTATACCACTTGTATCTTGTATATCAACCTTCTTACTCAATTGTTTCCAAAACCTATACCATTACCAACTAGTGTAAACCTAAATACCTACCTTTTAAACCAATTTTCATCTCCGAATACCTTCACCACAGTATTTCCTTCAGTTAAACACTACAAACTTTAATTGAAGGAAACTCTAAAATAATCAAGAGCAACAACGATTTGATCTAATTCTTATAACTTACATGGAACTATTTTCACATTTATTCTAGAAACACTTGGTGTCTTGATAACTCATAGAGCCTTTAAAACCTCTATATCTAAAGTGGTATGATCCAGAAACTTCCTGTGACTATCATTATGGAATTTAAGGCCACTCTTTAAAAAATTATACAACTTTCAAATGTAAGGTGCAAAGCTTAATTGATAACAAAATTTTGAATTTCACAACAAAGGTTGGACTCAATACGAAGGCCTATCCATTATCCAATCATGATGGGGGATCAACAAAGGCTTTAAGTAGCATGATAACTCAAAATACTAAAAAAGAAGCAAGCAAGATCAAAACTCCTATGGATCAAATATTTGCTACCCTAATGAAAACCAATATGATTTGCCCACTACCTGAAGAAGCAGAAAATAAGAATTTCACATATAATCTTATTCAAATTTGTGAATTCCATATGGGGGTGACTGGTCATTTATTTCAAGATTATAAAGCCTTTAGACAAAAATTAGAGAAGATGACAGATTTTTTTTTGTTGAATTTTATGAAAAACATAAAAAAAGTTCAGTGAATGTTGTGACTGGAGATTCGTCAAAAAACAGGCCTTACTGAATGAATTTTGAATCTATTACCATCTTTTATGAAGAAAAATCGAGTGTTAAAGTTGATAAGCTAGTTCATATAAATTTTGAGCCTATCACCATCTTATATGATGAGAAATCGAGTGCTAAAATTAATAAATCAGTTTGTACAACTATGCCAAAGGTGACAATTAAGGTCCCTAGCCCATTCTCGTATAAAATTGATAAGGCAATCCTTGGAAATATGATTGTAATATGATATTACAAGGTTTGGATAATGGTTCCCTTCAATATGGCTCATGTGACACAAACGCAGCAAACATAACTAGTGTAAGAGGCATAATGTGAAGTGGGCGTTGCTATACCCCAAAAACATTTGAGAAAGCACAAAAAAAAAGTAAAAGAAGGGGAGACAAGCTTAGAAAAAGAAGATAGACCACCTAACGATCAAGAAACTCACCTAGTCTCAATCTTAGATTGAGAATGTAAGAATTTAATTACAAAAATAAAAGCTTGTGAGTTTCTAAAAATTATTAAGTACAGTGAGTAGAGTGTAGTGGAGCAATTAAATTGCTTACCAATTCAAATTTCTATACTTTCGTTGTTACTGAATTATAAGTCTCATAGAAATGCTTTACTCAAAATACTCAATAAAGCTTATGTAGCTCATAATATATATGTGCAGAAACTTGATCGCATAATGGGAAACATCACAATGGGAAATTTTATATCGTTTAACGATGACGAAATTTCACCCGATGGTAACGATAATGTTAAGGCTTGTATATCTCCATAAAATACAAAGATCATACGCTAGCTAAAGTGTTTATCGATAATGGATCCTTTTTTAATGTCATACATATTACTACACTATCTAGATTGCCAGTTGACATATCTTATGTAAAGATAAGTCACATGACAGTAAGGGTTTTTTATAGGACTTGTCGTGAAGTGATAGGCGATATCGAACTACCAACTCAAATTGGCCCATGTACTTCTGATATAATCTTTCAAGTCATGGATATTACTTTTTCTTATAGTTATCTTTTAGGAAGGTCATAGATTCACATGGTAGAAGCTATCCCTTTCACTCTGTATTAAAAGGTGAAATTCATAATTAATGAAAAAGTGATCATTATTGCTAATGAAGAAGATCTGTTAGTCACTAAACCATCAACTATATTATATGTTGAAATAGCTAAAGAAGCTCCCAAATGTTCCTTCAAATCCTTTGAATTTGTGAACGTAACTTATTTGGGTGAATGATCAAAAGTGCCTAGTTCGTATCTATCCAAAGCTTCTAACATGACCCTTAAAGAAGTAGCATAAAAAGGGTAACAAGTGTGGATTGACTTGCAAGGGATGAAATGACCATAAATGATACCTAAGAAAGATAATCTATTTGGTCTAGGGTACAAGCCAACTCAAAAAGAAAAAATAAAGTTTATAAAAGAGAAAAAAAATTGGTTCAATTTTTTAGGTAAGAGGTAGAAATTGAAAGCCTATCTTTTTTCTTTTTTACAAGACTTTCATCTCACCTTGATATATCTATCTAGATGTAGCAGAAAACATAAAGAAAAGGCTTGTGCCATTATTAGAGGATATTTTTACTGAATTTTCAATACAGATGATGGGTGAAGAGATTAACAAAGATTCAAGTTGTCAATGGGTGTATCTTACTCCTAGTCTAGAATTAAAGAATTGGCAAGTTGAATAGATTCCTATTGTTTTTAAATTTTCTTCAAAGTAATGTGTTGAACTTAATCTAAATATTTTTATTAAAAGCATTAAATGTCTTGTATGTGTGTTTGTTTACTTATTTTCATTTGAATAAATGACAAGCATAGCACATTTGTCACATTCCTTTTGCCTCTTTTAATTCAATTCATTTCATTGCTATACATCCCTCTACATTTCGTCTATTTCACTCATTTTCAAGTATTCAAATAATGAATATGAAAATCATCTGAAAATATTCTAGGATTTGATTTTGAAATTTTTGTTTATATTTGGTGAATTTAATGATGAAGACAATATGGAAGACCATATAATATGGAACAAGAAGAAAAGCAAATCATGCCTCATGAAGAAGCCATTGAAATTGTCAATTTAAGGGATAAAGAAACTAAATAGAAAGTTAAGATTTGTACTTCAATTTGACCACCAATAAAGCAAGAGCTAATAAAGTTACTACTTGAATATGTGATGTATTTGCATGGTCGTACCATGATATGGTAGGGATGGATACTAAAATTGTAATACATAAGCTACCTATAAAATCCCAGTGCAAACCAATTAAATAAAAGTTGAGAAGAATGAAACTTAAAATGTTGTTGAAAATTAAAAAAAAAAGGTAAGAAAGCAATTTAATGCGGGTGGTGAATATAGTCCCAATAGCCAAAAAAGATAGAAAAGTGAAGATGTATGTTGATTATTGATATCTGAATAGAGCAAGTCCCAAAAACAACTTTTCATTACTTCACATTGACACTTTAGTGGATAATACCACTAAGCATTCCCTATTTTTATTCATGGATGAGTTTTTAGGCTACAATCAAATCAAAATGGCATAAGAAGGTATGGAAAAGACTACTTTTATGACATCATGAGGAATATTTTGCTATAAAGTCATGCCTTTCAGTTTGAAAAATGTTAAGGCAACTTATCAAAAAGTCATGGTAAATCCATTCCATGACATAATACACCAAGAAATAGAAGTGTATGTGGATGACATGATTGCTAAATCTCATGAAGTAGAAAATCATGTGGCTAATCTCAAAAAATTATTTGAAAGATTAAAAAAGTTTCAACTCAAACTCAATCTGGCTAAATGCAGTTTGGTGTAACCTCAGAAAAGTTACTAAGATTTGTCGTTAGTAAAAGAGGAAGCGAGGTGGATCCAAATAAGATACGTGCCATCCAAGACCTACCAACTTTGCGTATGTAAAAAGAAGTGAGAGGATTTTTAGGGAGATTAAATTATATTACTCATTTTATTTTCAACTTACAGCCAAATGTGACCCTATATTCAAGATTTTTTGAAAACATGGGTCAAGAGAATGGGATGAATATTGTCAAATGGCATTTGAAAAAGTTAAAGAATACTTATCAAACCCATCAAAATTAATGCCGCTTGTCCTTGAAAAATCCCTTATCTTATGTTTGACAGTGCATGAAAAATCATTGGGATGCATTTTTAAACATGATGAAATAGGAAAAAAAGAACAAACTATTTACTACCTGAGCAAAAAGTTTATCGATTACGAGTCTAAGTATTCACTATTAAAAAAAATGTGTTGTGCACTAGCTTAGACAACTTATCAGTTTAGACAATACATGTTATACCGTACTACTTGGCTCATTGCAAAGATGGATCCAATAAAGTATATATATCTAAAAAACCTTCATTATTGGGAAGAATAGCAAGATGGCAAGTGCTACTTTCTAAATATGACATTGTGTATGTGTCCCAAAAGGTAATCAAAGAAAGTACTATTATTGATTTTTTTACGAAACGTCTTACGAAGATTATGTGCCTATGACATTCGATTTTTTAGATGAAGACTTAATGTCTATATTGCACATAGATGAAGAAGAGCATAATAAAGATGCATGGAAGATGTATTTGGATGGCACATCAAATGCTTTAGGGCATGGTATAAAAGTAGTTTTGATATCTCAAGAAGGAGATTACTACCCAATCACTATAAAATTATGTTTTGATAGCACCAATAATATGGCAGAATATAAAGCATGTGTTATGGGTCTTCAAGCTACTCTTATAAAGACTTTACCTTGGTCATATATCGATTACGAAAAGAATGAAAAACCAAAGATTTAAAGTTGGTTCTATACCAAAAGTACATATCAAAATTAATCAAAAAATTTAAGAATATTTGGTTTCATCATTTACCCTGACAAAAGAATTAGATGGCTGATACTTTGGCTACATTGGCGGCAATGTTGAAGCTAAATGAAAATATTGAAGTAAAACCCATAAGGTTGAGCTTGCAAGAGAAACTAGCTCATTGTTCAAATGTTGAAGAAGAAGTTAATGGAAAACCACGATATTCTAACATATTACAATATGCCAAGTATTAGTAATACCCATAGCACATATCAGAGAATGATAAGAGAATATTGAGAAGACTGGCAATGAGTTTCTTTATGGATAAAGAAATTTCAGATAAGAAAAGTCGAGACCAAACATTATTAAGATGAGTGAATGTTGCTGAAGTTAAAAATTACTAAAAGAAATCCATAGAGGTGTTTGTGAAACTCTTGCAGATGGCCACATGATGACTAAACAAATCATGAGAGCATGATACTATTAGTTGACAATGAAAAAAAATTACATCGACTATGCTAGAAAATGCAACAAATATCAAATTTATATAGACAAAATGCAAGTTCTTCCAATATCCTTGCATGTTATATTAACACTTGACCTTTCTCTATGTAGGGAATAAATGTGATAGGGCCTATTATGCCAAAAACTTCAAATGGGCATCGATTCATTTTAGTAGTGATAGACTATTTCACAAAGTGGGTAGAGGTAGCTTTATATACTAATGCGACAAGAATGGTGGTTTGCAAGTTCATCAAGAAAGAGATCATATGCCGATATGAGTTTCCAAAAAGGACTATTTTAGATAATGCTCTTAATTTGAATAATAAAATGATAAGTAAGGTTTGTGCTCAGTTCAAAATCAAATACCATAAATCGATACCTTATCACTCAAAGATAAATAGGGCAGTTGAAGCAGCCAATAAGAACATAAAGAGAATTATTGAAAAGATGACATATGTATATAAAGATTTGCTGAAAAGCTATCATTTGCTTTGCATACTTATCGAAGTTTGATTCACATATCTATAAAAGCTACACCACTCTCATTGGTATATAGGATGGAGGTAGTGTTGCCCACTGAAGTTGAAATTCCTTCCTCGTGTGTTCTAATGGAAGTTAAATTGGAAAAAGCTAAGTGGGTTCGTACTCAATATGACCAGTTGAGTCTCTTTGAAGAAAAGAAACTATATGCACTTTGCCATGGTCAACTGTATCAAAGAAAAATGATGCAAGCTCATGATAAAAAAGTTCACCCTCAACAATTTTGAGAAAAGAGAATTAGTATTGAAAAAGATTCTTCCTAATATTGGCAAGAATGGATAGAGATGATTTGCCAAATCTAATCAATACCAATACAGTAAAGAAGTATTATGTTTAAAAAATGAAAAGAGATGAAAAGGCAACACGAACCAAAGAGATAATTGAGTTCAAAACCTAAAAGGGAAACTTAGATAAAGAAGCATTGAATGGACTTGAGGTAATTCTTAATATATGCCAAAGATCTCATTGGTTTTGGGCTAGCTTGGTTTGTTGCATTTTGAAAAAGTCAAGGAACATCAATAAAGAGTTTCCAAAAAAGAATCAATGATGAATTAGTTCTAGATGATTTGAATATTCATTATGTGATTACTTAATTTCCCTATTATATCTTTGAGATAAAGCATGAAACACTTCCTTCTATTACTGAAATAAAATACACCTTTATTTATCCTTCCTTTGTCCCTCTCATTAAAAAGAGAAATGTGCAATGTGTTATAATTATTATGAAATCAAAAGATGATGAGTGAACAATAATAACAATGAAAGACACATACATTATTTTGAAGGAAATTTAAAATGATAAGCAAAATAGTAAAAAAAAAAAAAGGTCAATGAAAAAAGAGGCCTATAAGTCATAAAAATGGTAGACCTTGAATATGGGAAATCATGGAGAAAAACCTTATTATCTAAACTTAATCGACTGTTGGAGTGCATGGGATTCAAAAAGAACAGGGAAACAAACAAGGAGAAATTTTGAAGACTAAAAAATTACATAAAATGACCAAAGGGCATAATCTATAAGTCCTCTTAGATTTTTAATTTAAAGTTTCATTACCTTTGCTCAGAGGAGTCGTTTAAACTTTCATTGCCTCTACTCAGATGAGCCATTTAAAGTTTTATAGCCTTTGGTTAGAGGAACTATTTTTAAAGTTTCATAACCTCTGGTCAGAAGAGCTTTAATTTTAAGTGCCTCTAGTTAGATGACTCTATCAAATTAGGCATAATTTATAAGACCAAAGGGCATAATCTATAAGTCTTTTTAGATTTTTATTTTAAAGTTTCATTACTTTTAGTTAGAGAAGCCATTTAAAATTTCATAGCTTCTGGTCAGGGGAGCCATTTTTAAAGTTTCATAACCTCCGGTCAGAGAACCCTTTTAAATTTTAAAGTATCATTGTCTCTGGTTAGATGAGCCTTTTTAATTTTCAAAAGTTGTTAAGCCTCTGGTCACAGTAGCTTTTTAAATTTTTAAAAGTTGTCAAGGCTCTACTTAGAGAAACCTTCCAAATTTTTTTTCAAAAAAAATAAAAGAAGAAAAAAAAAAGATGTTCGTATTTATAACATCATCCAAACAAAATAGTCATCTTTTTGTCTTTGCCCTATTCTTGATTCTTAACAATGTGCAAAGAGAGGCAACTGTGGATACCTATTTTGTCCAAAACAAAAAAAATAAAATTACAAAAAAAGAAAAAAGTTAAAAATTTATTTCAACTGTGGTAGTTGAAATCAAACTACTAGAAGGTTTTTTTTTCTTCCCCAAAGCCAGTGCATTTAATGCACCAAAAGCATTGCATCTGCCTAATTTAACAACAAAATTTAGGGCATTAGTAACCATGAAAATTATTAAACTTTTGAAAATATAGGATTCAAATCTCATAAAATCTGGGATTTGAATCCCAAAAAGTTCTATTTATACTGCATTTTTCTTGTAAGCAAAAAAGGGAGGAACAAAAAAAAAATAAGGGAACACTACAAAAAAAAAAACATAGAGAGTAAATTTTTTTTTTTGGTTACTAGGTTATAGCCATTCACACACACAAGCACAAACAAAAAAACTCATCATAGTCCATTTTAAGTAAGAGGAACCAGCAACAAAGTCAAAAAAATTTTCCAAAAATAAAAAAAAATTTCGAGAATAAAATTTTTCAATCTGGGCATTTAAATTTTTTTTTGGTAAAACTGTTTTAAAAAAGATGTTTAGGAGATCAAAAAGATTGTTTTAAAATCTTTTTTGAGTATCCAGAATATGAAAAAGATGAGTTTTTGGGTGACTAGATGAAATTTTTGACCACTTAAATCTGGGAAACAGATCGAAATCTAGGATTTTCTTGAATTTTTATACATCAGTTAAAGTATTCAGCAATGGCATGGTGGCTATAAGTTAAAACTAAGAATAGTGGTGATCAGTGAAGGAAAAAAAATTTAGAGAGAGAGGGTCTGGTTTTTAGAGAGAAAGGGGAAAGGTAAAAAAAAAAAAAAAAAACCTAGAAAAGAGTCTTTTATAGGCAAAGTGAAATGGTGTTAAAATTCACGCAACACGCTGTAGAGCCACCCTGTTTGGTTAGTTTTTCCTTTTCTTTTTCTTTTACTTTTTGGTTTTGATTTTCTAGTTTATTTGTTTTCTATTTGTTTTTTTTATGATATTATTGTTTTGGTTATTATTATTATTATTATTATTATTTTATGTTATTCTTTTAGAAATAAATAAAATAAAAAATATAATTAAAATAAAATATGAACCTAATAAATAATAATAATAATAATAATAATAATAATAATAATAATATTAACTATTTAAGGAAATTGAAATTTTGTTGCTTAAATTTCACCAAAGCATTGGGATGATTTAAGAAATTATTTTTGTTAAAAAAGTAATAAAAAAAATATGAAAACTAATGAATTCTTTAAGTTAATTTTTTAAATGTAATTTTTAAAGAAAATTGAAAAAGTTTGATTTTCTTTAATTATTACAGGTAAAAATAATTTTCGAATTTCACCAGAATTGAGATAATTTTAAAATTCTTTTTACTAGAATAAAGATTTATTTAAATAATATAAAAACAACAGATAATAAAAAATAAATCAAAGTGTTTCTTTACATAAATCTATTAATTACTATAAAAAGTATTTTTCTGATTTCATCAAAGAGTTGGGATAATCTAAAACAAAAAATAAAAAATTTATTTATTTTTGCTAAATACATTATTCATTTAAATAATAAAAAAGATACCAATAATAAATAGTAAATAATAAAAAAATTAAAGTAATCACAATAAAAATTAATTAATTAATTAGTTAAATACCTTAATTATTATCAATAAAAAAATTAGTTTTATTTAGGATCTCGTCAAAAAAGTTGGGATGATCTTAAAATCTGTTTAAAATTTTTAAGATTTCATTGAAAAGTCGAGATAATCCTAAAATATAGTTCTAAAATGGTTTTATTCAGAATCTCATCAAAAAGTTGGGATGTTCCTAAAATCAATTTTAATAAATAAATAAAATATTCTATGACTAAATTTCGAGAATTTTGTGAATGGTCAATTTTCTCAAAATTATTTTCTAAATAAAGATTTTCTATAAAATTCACCAAATTGTTGGAGAATTTATAGAATACAAAATAATAATAATAATGATTTCATAACAAAAAAATGTTTTTCATAAATAAGTTTTAGGAAATTAAATTTAAATATAAAAAAAAGACTATGTTATCAAGATTAAAAGATTACACATATTTAATTAGTATCATTTTTTAAACGAACGACGTGCGGGTGCTAATACCTTCTGCACTCATAACCGTACTCCCAGACCCAACTTTAATTTTACAGACCTAAACTTTTTTTAGTAAATCTTAATTAATTTAATGATTTTTATTAAAAGATAATATTTTTGGGTGGCCAGTCACATCCTACAAAAAAGATTGATGGTGACTCCAAAAATTTTTACCAAGTTTAGCGATCAAATCCTCCTAGACGAAAAATCGTTATGGCAAAATGGAAAATTAATTAAAATATATATCTTGATAGTTGAATGAGACATTCTTTTATAAAGGAATGCATATTTGCGTATGATGGGATGATGATTTCTTTTAAATTTTAAATAAAAGTAATAAAAATTACTACCATGATATTATAAGATTTAAATATAATTTTACTATGTGTAAATTATACAAAATAAGTACAACTTATTAATGGAAAATCATTAAAAGTGTCTTTAAATATCTTAAAAAGATTAAAATTGTTTGGTCTATTCATTCAATTTATCTAATTTTACTAGAAGAATAATTGTATTAAAAATAGATTAAAGTGTAGAAAAAGAATGGTTAAATTTTTATATTAATGTGTAGAGTTGTGATCAAAACTAATACCAACTATTTCTTAAAATGATAAATATGAAGCAACAATGTCTAGAGCATATAAATGATATGCAAAATGAAAAGTTTAGACATATTAGCCTATAAAATGATTATATTAGAGATTCAATCTCAAGTGAGGGTAATTACTATAAAAGAAAATTGTATTCCAAGATTTTGGTTAGTAGTACTACAAGTAGAATGGGTTTAAACCCTTACTATTAAACACCAACAATGAGAATCCAACTTTGAATTAATAGCCTCTAATTACAAAGTTTAATGGGTAAAAACTAGTTATTGTTATGTGTTTATTAAACACTAGTAATACCTATTCAAATTTTAGAAGCTAGTGTGGTCCATTGAGTGAGAATGATGAGTTTTTATAGTTGACTGAATAGCATCTTAATCTCCTTCACTTTTCTCTTCATACACCTTTTGTCCTCATTTAAAACATTGACTACATGATTTGGTAATAGATTGCCACTAACGTTGGGTGTTGTTTTTCCATTGTTATCAAAATTAACCAGCCATTCTCTGATCAGACCTTGCACCTTGTCTTTTAAGGCAATGCAATTTTTAGTGGAATGGCCTGTGATTCCATAATGACAATCATGATGAGTAGTGGGATCGTACCACTTGGGATAAAGAGGTTCCAATAGTTTTATACGAAAAAGGGCAATTAAATAATTATTGTAAAGTTCTCAATATAACACCATATAGGTCATGGGAATGGGGTCAAAAATGGGCTTTTTCCTATTATTTCATGGTTCCCTTGGACCACTTGTTGAGTTGGATGGGCATTCGAAAGGTCTTGCTACAAGGGTAGTACTAGGGTAGTAAATGTTCGTAGGTGGTCAAAATGATGACTGATAAGGGGGTGGATAAATAGATTGAGGCATTGATAGGTATAGAAAAGATGAGGCATTATTTATAGTGGACTGGTATGTTGGGTAAAGAGGTTATGGATAAAGAGTGTAATTTTTGAATTATTGCCTTTTGAAACTTATAGCTTGAGTTTCACTCTCCTTTTTCTTGGGCACTCTCTTGGGTACCAAAGATTTTCCTTCTTTAAGTTTACCATTTTTTGTGGCATTTTTAATGATCTCACCCAAAATCACTATGTCAACAAAGTTCTTAATCGCATTTCCTATTATCTTTTTATAGTAAGGTGACTTTAGAGTACTTATAAATAGAACCATTGTTTCTTTTTCTATCAATGGTGGTTAGACTTAAGAAGCCATATCTCGTCATCTTTGAGAATACTTCTTAAAAGGTTTAGTTGTTTTTTTTTTCATACTTTACAAAGAAAGGTGATCAGGAGCCATGTCTATAATATGGCAGTATTGATTAATGAACGAGCTAGTCAAGTCTTTCAATGTTCAAACATAAATCTTATGCAACTGGACATTCCATATTACAACAAACCATGTTAGACTATTTCAAAATATGTGCATGAGTAACTTTTTGTTACTAGCATGGTTGCCATTTTATGACAGTACATTGTGACGTGGGTGATGGGGCATTTGGTGCTAACATATTTCTCAAACTCTGGTATTTAAAACTTTAGGGGTATTACCTCATCTAGTACTAAGCAAAGCCTAATGCCATCCATAGACCTATAAAAATCGATGCCTTTTATAGCTCACAACCTCTCTTTGAGCATATTCATTACATGATCAGTTTTAGGGTCTTTAGCCATTTTCAACTTTAGTATTTCATTTGATTCATTCATATTAGAAACTTGGATTAGTTTAACTACCTTTTTAGTAAAAGTAGGATTAATGTAATTCTGAACATTTCCTTGGCTAGGCACAAGTGGAATTCCTAAATAATTATAGCATGGGAATCCAAGTTGTTATGGTGGGAAGTTTAAGTGGATTGGGCTTAGTAGGGCCATAACCTAGAGGATATAATGGATCAGTGACTTAGTGTGAAACATTTTCCTCCCCTATTTTCCCTTGGTTTAGCTTACCTAAAACTTTAAAAATCTTACTCAACTCTCTTTCGATTTTTTTTTTAGCTTTTTCCAACCTCTCAACATGGCTCGTATTTTCTTGTTCCATTTTTCTTACTTAAGCTTGGGTATTATACTGATGTTAAGCTATCCTTGAACCTTATGGACCATAATCTAAAATTAGTGATCTTATTATGGGCTAACATGATTAATAATTAATTACGTATGAAAGAATGCAATGCATGAAAAAGAAAAAAGAAAAATATTTGCCCTTTTTAAGATTTCAACAAAAGTGAATTTTCATTTATTCGATAGAAAGTCTATTTTACATCAAGTCCAATATTCTCTACTTATAAAAATGCTTAATTTACTTATACTAATCTTTGGCTTCTTCAATAAAGTTCAACAGTCGCTGCCTATGCTCTCCTGTTAGTGTGACCAAAGTTCTTAATGTTTCAACCTCTTCTACCATTTATCTTGCTTTAATCACTGCTTTGCTTATTTGGGTTACAGGATGCTTTATGTACTTTTATCTTCCCAACCTCTCTCTTTTACCAAACCATACTTGATAGGATACTTCTCTATGCTTATTTTCTTGTTGAGCTTGCACAAATCATCCTTCATTTGGTTACATTCTCTTTTTAGTTTTTCATTCTCACAAGTCAGATCAATGATATTTATTTCTTTGGTCTTCACTTGTATACACAATATTTTGTGCTCTTGCCATAGCTTTATCAATTCCTTATAGGCATTGTCACATTTTCTAACAACCTTTTGAGCCCTGTTTTCAGCCTCTAATCTCTTGTGTTGTTGATGAAGTTCAACCAAATCCTTAACTATTGTATCACACTCATTGAAAATCTTATGGACTTGGATTTATAACTTTTCTACTTTATCTATCCATTGCCTTCTCTCTTCTTGAAGCTTTAAAATCTCTTGTTTCATTTTTTCTTTCTCAACTTTAAATTTTTTCTTTGTAAATTCCAACTATAAAGGTACCTCATCCAACTCTTGATTCACTGACTGGCAATGATCTTTGAATGTAAACACAAGCTCTTTATCCCTCTTGGCTCTCCATACCAAATATTCATGAATGACTTTATCAGTAAATGATCTAAGGCTCACTCTTTTGGGCTTCTTCCAAGCCTTAATCATACTATCAATTTTTTGAAATGTTTTAGGTTCCCATATAAACAGTCAAATTGGTTGAGCCCGTGTATCATAAGATGAACTATTCAACTTCATACTATCTTTTCACTATTATTGGTGCATAACTTGTTGACCTTCATAAGCCTAAAAGTGAAACCCCTATCTTATCTTCACATTAATACAATATAGGTTTTTGATTCATCCACAGAACTAATTATCTCACTTGATAAACTATGAGTTTTTATAGCAAGTACTTTCATTCTTTCTGAGCCTTTGCTTTTGTCCAATCACTCTCACAAAATTCTTTACTTGGATTTCAATTATAGAAATAAAGTTTGGAGAAAGCACCTTTTGTGCATTTAAAATGGCTTTTCATCCATAAATACAATAGTGTGTGCAACCTTAAAAATGTGTTTTATCATTTTGTACGTAAAAATTCAAAGATCTGATAGTTTCTACCAATATCGTCGATGAAAGATTACATCATCTTTCAATCTATTCAAATAAATCCACCATATTTATCTTAATATGGCTTAAGACTTAGGGGAATATCACCATCTCATATATTGCTAGAGCAAACACATTTATTCCTTGGTCATCATTAGGGTGTTTAACAATAAAATCTCAAAAAAATTCTCATGGAATACTTTTATGTCCCTTCTTCTCTTGAACATGTAAATCTATGAGCTTTTTTTCTCTCCTTAAAATATGGGTCAACTTTGTGCGATACCCTGGTTTTTATTTTTTCACATATACCTTCTCTGGATAATAGGATGCATACCCACCAAAATCAAATACTCTTTTATGGTTGGCACCAAATCAACTTCATTGAAAATGAAACAACGATATGAGGTATCCTAAAACTATACCATAGCCTTAATGAGTGAATTTTCAACTTTCATTGACAAAAGATATGCAATATGCCTAAACTTCTAACAAAAAGCTTGTTGTCTTGAAAGAACCATGTTATTCCATATGTCAGCCAAGTCTTTCAAATCATTCTATTTAAGAAGCAATCGAATCTCCTTAGGCAAAGTAAAAACATAACCAGATGGCAAACAATCTCATTCTTCTCGTTATCTCTTTTTTTACTCCACATTCACATCAATAGGTGACTCGCACTTGAAGAACACAAATAAGGAGTAAACTTGACATTTTGTGGGTTCCATAAAAGCTTTTGTTAAAGATATATTTAAGGTAAGAGTAATATGCAATCTGTATGTTTGTTTATGAATATGCAAGAAAAGAAAAACAAACAAAGAAATTGGTTAATTATCTTAATATAAAATAAAGAATAAACATAATAAAAGAAATAGAATACAACAACAACATGACTCTAATATTAACCATGAAGGGTAAGGGAACATGGCTCTACCTACAGGTTAAGCTCATTAGGTTAACTATATATAGCTTGGGTTACTTTTAAAAGGTTCCTAAATTATTTCTTCCATCATTGTCCATCATAAACTAGTAAGGCACCCAAATCCTTGCTATCATAGGCTACAAGCAAAAAGGATTCAATTTGAGTTAGGGTATTTCGCTAGCTCATATGAAGACATGAAATCTCATGAAGGCATAGGTATTTTACTCCCTTTTAAGGGACAAAACTATGGTGTAGAGCCCATGTTATGCATATGCAAATGAATGACAGATATATAAAATAAATAAATGAACAAATAAATAAAATACAAGCAAGAGACAAAAATCTTGAACTTATTAGGTTAGGCTTGGATAATAAGAAATCATTTACTAGCTCAACTCTTGATATCTCGAGCGAAGTTGCCAAACTATTACAACGTATTGATCCATGGACCTACTACTAGATATAAACCATAGGAGTCACCATCAATTCTTTTTTGTTTAGGTGTGATTGGCCACCTGATAGAATCTGTTCCATTTAAAGAGGAATCTTAAGATTGACTTAGGTATCTTTAAATGGTATATTCTAGTCTACGAAACCAAATTTTAGGTTTGAGAGTGCGGTTACATGTGAAGAAAGTTATAGCACCCTCACAACGCCCATCAAAAGGATGGTACCAGTTTGATTTCAAATTATCCAAGCCTTAAAATACTTTTATAATTTTACCAAATCATTTAATTATTGGAAACTAATCCTAAATTTGCTATAATAGTTTGGTAACAATTTAAAATAATTTCTTTACCTTAAGAGTACTCATGGAGACTAGTGTCCCACTCTGAAGAGGTACCGTCGTCAAGTTCATTAACATATTTTTATTCAAGAAAATAATTAGTAAAATCTTCTAATAGTTTAGTAAGATTTGCTTTGATGCAGATCTCTTAATAGTTTGGTGAGATTTTTTTGTAAATTTATTTTCAGGAAATATATTAAATCCTCCAATAGTTTGATAAAATTTAATTTAAGATATAAATTCTTCAACAGTTTAGTAGGATCAAAACAAAATATTTTATTAGTGATAAATTTTTTATAAAAATTGATTTATAAGATGTTTCAATAGTTTGGTAGAATTCATAAAAAAATTAAATTCATAAAAAAATCCCCAAATAGTTTGATAAGATTCATGAATCTATTTTAGAAACTTTGTTATTTTATATTTTGTCTTCGAATAAATAAAATGAAATTCATAAAATAATGTATTTGCTCAATTTAAAATAATAAATAATAATAAAGGATAAAATAATAGTAAAAATATATATAATAAAATGAAATAAAATAGAAAAATGAAATCAAAAAGATCAAAAAAAAATGAAAAAAAAAAAAGAATTACTTGCGATCGAGTCAAATTGTGTAAATGGGTGGCGCGTGGATCCGATGCGGGTTGAACTTGTTGCCAAAATGACATTGTACGAGGTTCGTATAAACACCCAAAAAATTTTGTTTTCCTAAGAACCAACCTTTCTTTTCTTCTCTCTAAAACCCTTTTTCTCTGTCTCTTTCTCTCTAAATTCTAAACCTAGTGACCAAAATTTGGGATTTTATCATTGGTTTCTGGGATACTTGCCGAAATTTGGCTAGAAACTTCAAATTTGGTCGAAAACTTCAATCGACAAATTCAACATTCAACCAAAAACCAAGATTTTTCATAAATCAAATTTTTGTTCAAATAAAACCAACAACCATGCAGAATCAAACCTCCCCAAAACACAATCCTAAAAACAAATTTTCACACCAATAGAACCTAAATTTACCAAGAAACAAATCTTTTCATGCCCAAAAAACCTTTTTTCCTTTTCCATTTCTGTGTGATTTAGGACTCATTTATATGGTTCATTTTCATAGAGATTTTAGGGATTTCATTCAATCAAATCCTACGAATTGATTTAAGGTTTTATTAAAATTGATTCCAATCACCATGCTATTCCTAGTTTTAATTTAAACCATGCCCTAATATGTTGATTCTCTTACCATTTCCTTAAAAATGGATTCAATCACATCTTGTAATTTAGTTTCCTATTTTACAAATTTGATTTCTTGATTGAATCCCATAAAACCTTCAGATTTTTTCTTTCCCTTTTTTAGTTAAGTTTTATAAAATAAATAAAATGGAAACAAAAATAAAACAATCAATAAGCCATAGCTCGCACCAAAATAAAAGTAAAAATAGAGTATTCTGTGGGCTATAGCCTACATTAAAATTGCCAAAATCGAGCCTAAAACCAAAACAACTTAAAACCTTCATTGGGATCAAAACTAGAATAGGCTTATCCGAAGTCC
Source organism: Durio zibethinus (assembly GCF_047325235.1). Classification (NCBI taxonomy): domain Eukaryota; kingdom Viridiplantae; phylum Streptophyta; class Magnoliopsida; order Malvales; family Malvaceae; genus Durio; species Durio zibethinus. The sequence continues at coordinate 17,886,052 of NC_143183.1, read as the reverse complement.
AAAAGGCCCAACAGGCCTCTTTCAAGCCTGCCAATCAAAACTTGAGAAATGTTGTGAAAGTTCAAACAAAAAAGGGTGTCTACAATTATTTTTGTAACTTTTCCTCCTCTTTTTGATCTTCTAGGAATGAGAAGATGAGTCAAGGAGGTTAAAAATGCAAATGATAACTGAAGAAGCAGAACAGAATGAGGTTGCTACTGAATTTGAATAATAAAGAGCTAAAAGGATTTGTTAGGAAATAAATGAAAGCGAGCTTCAAGAAGCATAAACAATACTAAAGGAAACTAAAAGGCATATAAGAAACGGTGGGAAAAAGAAACCAATTTTAAAAGGAGTGAGTTAGCATTCATTTCATTCATATTTTGTTTTAATTTAGAGAAATCATTTTTTTTTTACATTGCATGTGGATATAGGAGAATTTGTTAAAGTAGGTTTTGATGGAGCGAGCCTTAGCTGAGTAGCTTAAAAAGAGACAAGAGATGAAAAAGAAACTATAAAAACTTGCTAAAACAATGGACTACATGGAAAGGGCAAAGAGAGAGAAAGTTGCCCCCTCGATTGAACCTATTTTCTAACAATGAGGAGTGGAAGAGAAAATGCTTCATGAACATAAGCAATATGTAAATTATTGAATTATTCTTTTGTTATTCATCATTTGTGTCTATATAGATATGCATTATATATATTATATGTATATAATATATATACATAGCATGTTTCAAAACTTCCTTTTCATGTTACCTTTTTTTAATATGATAGTGACCATTACTCTTTTTATATCTCTTTAGATTGCTGCTATACCTTTGTTTTACATTTTTTGGCCTATATAGTGTATTAAATGGTTCTAATGTTTTTGTGGAACTTAGTTTGTTGTTTTCTTGCTTTTGTAATTTATAATAGTGATTACAATTCCCTTTCATGTCTTTTAACCGGAAGTTGAGCAAGCAGACAGTGTCATGATAGGGATCTGAGGGAGAAGAACAAGCTAGCATGAATGCTAGACAATAAAATTATAGGCAATTTAGTGTTTAACTTTGTGTTTAAGGAAACTTTACTTGCTAAAGATTTATTGCTAGTATTAAGATTTTCTCTTTCAGATATGGCATGCTATCTAACATAAACTAATTTGGTTTTGTTCTTTTACCATAGATAATATTCCAGGAAAAAGCAATGAGTTGTTGGCAAATAGAGTTTGATCGAAAGAAAAAAGAAAGGGATGAGAGAAGAAATCAAATAATTCAGGCTTGAAAGTAGGAAAAAAAGCTTAAAAGAAAGAAAATATTCTACATTAGGTGAAGAGGAAAGATTGAGAAAGCTATAAGAAGAGGAAGAAGCTCATAAACGTGTAGGCATGTGTCTGTATTTCTTTTTATTATATTTTCATATTGCCTTTTCCTTATAGAAAAATCTTTTCATACTTTGTTTCATTTATTACCATTTTGAAACTTTACTGAGGTAAAGAGATGAAAGAAAGAAGAAGCTGAACGCAAGGCAAAATTAGATGAGATTGCTAAAAAACAGAGATAAAAAAAATGAGAATTGGAAGAAAAAGAAAGGTTGAGAGGGGAAGCTTTTTTAAAAGATCAACTGAAAGGCTCTCCAAGCCTTCTAAACTTCTTGTTAGGTCCTGCCTATCAAAACTTGGAGCTGTTGCACTAACCCCTAAGAAATATGTTCCTAGGATCAAACGAGAGAGAGCTAAAGGCTCTAGTCCATCCCTACCTTCAAAATCTGATCGCTAGGGCAAGACACCTACGTTACCTTCACAATTTGATCATTGAGGTAGTGTTAGCAAGGCTCCATCTTATTTATACAGGATTTTACAAGAACAATGTTATTAATATCAGATTTTATCATTTATTTTATGACGATTATAGCATTTAATGAATTTTTTTCATATATAGCTAACAAAACCTAATATCACAAAAAAAAGCATAATGTGACATTTGATGTTATTGTTACATTTATGTCTAATCTTATTGTTATGTTTGACATTATTTTACAATCATAGGTGACATTAATTGTGTCGTCAAGACGATTTACCTTTCATCACTAACATATTAGATTTTATCATTTATTTTGTGACAATTATAGCATTTAATAACAATTTTTTCATATATAGCTGATGAAACTTAACATCACAAAAAAAAAAAAGCATAAGGTAACGTTTGATCTTATTGTCACATTTGGTGTTATCTTACAATCATAAGTAACATTAATTGAGTCACTAATACTGTGATGATTTACCTTTTATCACTAATATATCAAATTTTATCATTTATTTTGTGACGATTATAGCTTTTAATGACATTTTTTTCCTATATGGTCGGCAAAACCTAACATCACAAAAAAAAAAAAAACACAAGGTGATGTTTTACTTATTGTCACGTTTGACATTATCTTACAATCATTGGTGACTTTAATTGTGTCACCAATATTGTGACAATTTACCTTTTGTCACTAATATATCAGATTTTATAATTTATTTTGTGACAATTATAGCCTTTAATGATGTGTTTTTCATATATAACTAACGAAATCTAACGTCACAAGAAAAAGCATAAGGTGATATTTGATTTTATTATCACCTGTGACGTTATCTTACAATTATAAATGACATTAATTGTGTCACCAACACTATAACGATTTACCTTTCGTCACTAATATATCATATTTTATCATTTATTTTGTGATGATTATAGCATTTAATGACATTTTTTTCATATATAGCTGACGAAATCTAACATCACAAAAAAAAAGTATAAGTTGATATTTAATTTTACTGCACCTTAGATTCACAATAAGTGATGATATTTTGGTATCGTCACATTTAACCTTTAGTGATGGTGCAAAGGTGATGAACGTTATGATATTTAATTTTTTGTCATGGAATATATATGATGACAAAACACAAATATTTAATGACATTAATCTATGGGTCACTAATGGTCAAATTTGTTGTAGTGGGGGAGTTATGAGATACTACTAATTTCTTTCTCATAGGTAACCATATTTTTTACCTAATTTTATTTTGTAGATTGGAACTTATTTTTTAAAAGAGTTTGAATTAAGTTTAAAAACTCTTTAAAAGTGATAGATTTAATTATGTAATCAATGTGATCGAATTCTTAGATTTACATGATATGAAATGATATAGAAGACTTTAAATGTAGTACTAGAAGATTTTTTTTATATAATACAATCAAGGGTATTTCAAGCATGGATGTAATTTTCGTTTCGAATGATTACAAAAGACACACTCCCCCATATTTGTTGAATGCATTCAGAATTTTGATCTCAGAATACACCTCCCACACTAATCGAATTCTAGTTGACTAAAAGGAGAAGACAACAATTCTATGATTAGATTGTTTAATAAGAAAAAAAAAGTCAATCTAAGTTAAAAAAACATACCTTGTAATTTATTGTAAGAAAAGAAATAGAGAGAAAAAAAAAAAAAAGAAAAGAAAAAAACCCAATTGAATGTTTTTCACTTCACCCCATCCACAACTTTTTATTTTTATTTATTTATTTATTTTTGCCCCCATCATATTCGAGAAATGCAACTAGAGAGAAAAGGGTATCATCTTTTTCTTCTTACCACTATAATTGTCCTTGTGGAGAAAAAAGATAAAAATATAAAGAAGAAAATCCTTTTGATTTGATTGTGTACATGACTTTGCATTATCACATTTTTTCCATCAGTACTATGCAATTTTCCTAACTTACTTAATTCTCCTGTTGGTATCAAACAAAATTATTTGCTCCATTAAAAGCAGTTCTATTCTAATTGCTTTGCTTAGTTGATTTTGACATCTAAACTGTCCTGATTAAAAAAATGCTTGAAAAGATGCAAAATTTACTTAATTACTTGAGGTTAAATCTATTAATTATTTTATTGTATTGAATTCCTTCCGTCAAATTGATGAACTGCTTTGTGCATGCCTATTGCCCAATTGCTAATTCTAAATTAATCCTATATATAGATCTAGCAGAAAAAATTTAGCAATGTTGTAGATAAAGATATTTTTGTCATAAAAGGTCAAACATGATACTCTTTTTCCATCGTCAATTAATAAATTAAGCAGTTTAAGCAAGATTAAAAATAGTTGCAAGATGGCATTGATGTGAATTGAATATGCATATTTAACTTGGTTTTTAAGTGAAAGATATTGCCGGTTTCCTGGGGAATCACAGAACAATGACGCACTCCTTACAACTTTCATCACTCACAGCAGTTTATTTATTATTTTTAAATTGGAATATTGCTTTTTCTATGTTTAATATTCATATTTGCTGCTTTAGTTTTCTCTATATGAAATATGTACATTATGAGTAAAAATTACACGTACAGTCAAATGAACACAATTTATAAATATGAAATTACACAAACTTATTGCAAAACTAAATTTTGAAGAAAACATCACACCTAATTGGAGAAAATAGGAGGCTTAAACATATATGTTACTCTACCGCATTTTTTTTTCTTTTTAGGATTTTTTCACATTAATCTCAAATACGAATATGAATATATGAACATGTCAATAAAAGCGAGTCTATTTATATGATATATTATTTTTATTCAATACTCATGTATGAGTCCAGTCAATATTATACAATCTTTTGGCGGATTACGAGTGAAAAGAACAAAAAAAACCTTCAAATATTTAAAAGGAGTTGAATGAAAAACTTATATATTCTACCTAATACACTATAATACAACTTAATTCGATCAAGTTGTTTAAGATAATGTTGTATCAACATACTCAAAGGATATATCAAAGAGGGTATAAGAAATTGAAGAACATGGAGGACCCCCTTCACTTGAATTGTCGTGTCATAGTTAATAAGCCCTAATAAAAAATTAATCAAAATTTTTACAACTTGGATAACACTAAAGTCACAACATATCAATGGACCCCATTTTTTGTTCAATAATTATTACTGTTTTTTTTATTTTTAATTAAATTAATCATAATCAAAGAACCAATTAAAATAAATATATATTCACCCTTTCGTTCCATTCGCCTTTCCGAATGTAGACACTCTACCACTCGTTTTGCACACATAGACATAGCTTGTCTATCTTTTGAAGTGAGAGATTTAAAGTCATTTTAGCCTACAATAATTTGGAAGAGAATCCACTAATTAAGTTTTTGCATTAATGAAATGTAGACCACCCAATAAAGATGATTAATTAATATTTTAGTTTAGTGATTAAATTTAATATATAACATTTAGTAGTGGGGCAGCAGCAAATATCATCCAGAAATCCCAAAAACATGTTTTTAAATTTTTTTATTTTTCTTTCTTTTTTATAAAAAAAAAAAACAGTAGCATTGAAATGAAGAAAGAAATTGTAAATGTTAGAATTTGAATTTTAAATTTATTGAATACCACTTTTTAAATATAATTACATGAAATAATTAAATTAAATATTGAGTTTTTTTTTTTTCTTTAAAGTCCAAACCTCAAAATTCAATGACGCCTCTCTCCTTTGTCATGGGGTTCAGATCATCGTTTTGTACCCCTATGAATCAAAGAGTTAGCAACTTAATTTAATTTAAAAAAAAAAAAACCAATTGAATTTTTTTTTTTTTTATTTTGGCTCCTTAATAATTTTAATTTCTCGAGAGGGGAAAAGGGAGATATTTAGTTAGGCATAGGTCAGTTGAAGCAATAACCTTTTCGGGGCATAAAGTTTGTCAGCAAATTAAATTAAACAAAGCCCTAGAATGTGGTTTCAAGTTTATCTAATACTTAATATACTTTCCACTTTTCCCTTTTATTTTATGGATTCATGATTAGATCATATTTGTTGCAAAGATTGCTTTATTTTGTTTGAATGGTCCATTTCTTTAATTAGTTTAATTTAAATTTTTTTATATTTAAAATTATCAAGATTTGAATTTTAAAATTAAAAATTTAATACTTTATCAATAAATCATGTAACTATTGTTGACTACATGATATTAAATTTTAATTGATTAATTAATGTGCAATTTTGTGTATTAGTTGAAGGATATTAAGATGATCTTAGGTTACCTAATTATAATTATAATTGGAAAGTGATTGAATTAAGTACGGCTAGATTCACCCCTCCCTTTCTTATAAATACAAATGCTTGAAACCAAATCACTCAATTTCCTAATGGCCACACATGCAACCCACGACCCTAAAAAGAATTCAATAAACAAATACAAGAAACACTACTGCTGAATCCTGCTGAAAAGTTCTGAGAAGAAAAACAAATTAGCTGTAGCAACTTGTTTATTATTTAAATAAATTTAATAAATAAAGTAATTAACCTATTATAACTGCACAAATTAAAGGAGTTTATCAGTTACTGTTTATGCACATTTTTAATTAACAAATGCTGAACTGCATGATGCTTTTGCAGTGCATATATTAATTATAAATAGTAATTTATAATTATAAGATGTAAAAGTGCAAAATAATTGAACTGCAATTTATTTATGAGTAGGTTATATTTTAAAATTTATCTAATAATTATATGTAATGCAAGAGAATATAAAAATTTTAGATAAAATTAATAAAGCAAGTAAAGTATCTCATTATTATGTATATACAGGTTCCGAGGGAACTTTATATTAATATTGTAATTAAAAGTTTTAGGTCAAATTATGATAATAATCCCCATACTAAAATATAAAAATTTAATCTTTCTATTATAATTTATAAAAATATAATTTTTAAATTATTTTGATTTAATAATTTTAATCTAATCACTAATCCCATCAAATTTTTATCAATAAAAATATTGATGTGATCGTTGACTTAATAATATAAGTGTTGACTATATTGATATGGCGTTAATTTTACTGATATTGTATTGATTTTATTAGTGTGGTAACGTGAATGAATAAAATCAATTGTGAAATTGTGTAAGTGGTCCATGTATTTATATAAAATTAAATTTTAATTTTTTTAGTATAATTTATAAAAATTTCATCTTCATACAAGTTGAATTTGAAAATTTTCGTTTAATTACTAATGCAATCAATTATTTTTTTATTATTTTTTCTGATGAAATAGTTATATTTTTAAAAAAATATTTGAAAATTAAAAAACATCTTAATTTTTTAATTAAAAAAATTAAAAAAACCAAAAACATTTAAAAAAAGAGATGATGTTTTATGCTTTTTCATAAGTTTTAAAAAACATTAAATTTAATTTTATTCAAATATTTTTAAAACCATAGTTCTTGAATTTTTTACCAATCAAACTTCAAATTAAAAAACAAAATTTGGAGTTATTTAGAATTTTTATTGATTTTAAAATATAAATTTTTTAATATTTTATTTTTATAAAAATAATATTTCATGAATTTTTATGAAAAATCAAATTTCATTTTTCTAAAAATATAATTTGTAATTATTAGATTTTTTAATATTTACCAATATTTTATTGCTTAAAAATAATTTTTTTGAATTTTTTTCGCTAAATTAGAATTTTTTACAATATAACTTATTTTTATTTTAAGGATATTTTGTGATTTTTTAATATATTAAATTTAATATTTTAGAATTAAAGAATTGGAAAAATTAAATTTAATATTTAAAAAATTGCTAAATTCTAAAAACTGAAAACTATTTTTTTAAAAAAATTGAAACCTAACTTTTTAAAAAATAAAAGAAATAATATTTTTTAAAAAAATTCAAATATTGAAAAAAAAATCAAATTTAATATTTTAAAAAATGAATAAATTTTTAAGTAATTCATAAATTTTGAATTTTTTTAAAATTAAAACATTTTTTTTCTAAAACATTTAAGAAATATTATTTTTTAAAAGATTAAAAGATTAAAAAATTTTAATTTAATGTTTTTAAAAAATATAAAAAGCCTTAAAAATAAGACTTCTTTTAAACTTTTTTTTTATCATTTTTAATTTTTCAATTTTTTTTTTTTTGAATTTTTTAAGACTTTTAATATTCATATTTAAAAAAAAAAATGATTACGTTAAGAGTTAATGAAAAGTAATTGATTGTATTAATAATTAAATCAAATTTATTAAATTTAACTTGTATAAGGATGAAATTTTAATAAATTATATTAGAAAGATTAAAATTTAAATTTTATATAAGTACAAAAATCATTTTCACAATTTGATAATTGATTTCATTCATCCATATTATCACGTCATTAAAATCAATACTATGTCAGTAAAGTCAATATCATATTAATAAATCAACATTTACATCATTAAATCAAATGTTACATCAATATTTTTAATAATAAAAATTTGACAAAATTATTGATAAATTATGATTATCAAATCAAAATAATATAAAGATTATATCTTTATAAATTATGATAGGGAGATTAAATTTTAAATTTTATAAAAATACAAAGATCATTATCTAAATTGGACCAAAATTTTATAATAATATAAATATGTAAACTTACAATTAATTAATATTTGACGGAGGTTTACTGGTAAATTGTATAATTAATATTTGAGATTTACAATTAATTAAATTAGTATTGGCAATAGAGCTGTTCATATGTTGGGTTAAACCCAATTGATGTCCTAAAATTTTTGCTCAAAACATAACCCATCTGGTTCGTCGGCTTCTAAATGGCCAAAATTTTATAAACATGAATATTAAAATATCAAATTTTGATATATTTTTAAAAATTAAAAAAATATATTATTAATATTTTAATATTTCAAATTAACTGAACTTAAAATTGCCTGTCTAGGGAAGGGCTTCTCTTGGATAGTTCCACTCTAAAGTCTAATTGATTGACAATTAGAGTTTAGACTCGGGCAAGCGCGTCGCATTGCTTGAGCTCGGCGGTAATTTGCTTTGACTTTAAAACTCACCTACTTAATGGTGCCGGCCTAGCTATATGGATAAGTTCAACCCTCAAATCAAGCTTCTATATATCTACTAAATCTTTCAATTGACGGCGATGCATGCCTTGAGAAATTATTATAGACCATGTCATTAGGACACGATTCAAGTATATATTAAACCAAGGCAATTGACAGATGATAGGTGGAACGATGGATGCATGAGGGGAGTGGGAAATTGGCTCAAAGGGGAGGAAACTTTTATTTGGATCTGCAAGTTAATTGCTTTTTTTTATATATATTTGATATATTATTAATATATAATATTATATATTATCAATAAATCATATAATAATATTTTATAAAAAAATTAATTTTAGATCTATTTTTAAAATTAAATGTATTTACTTTCTATTATTTAAAATTAATTTTTTACAAAACATTATTATATAATTTATTAATAATATATAACATATGTATTGATAATATATTAAATATAAATTCAATTATATTTGAAAAATATCACGAACAATACCCAAATTAGCAATTTCATTATGAGGTAAAAACCTTTTATTTAATCTTTGGAGGTGTTATTATAATTTTTGTACTTGGATATTAACTCAAATTTTAAGTGAAAATTAGTTTGGATCCGAATGATATTATATAGGTAAAAAATTTACATAAAATGAATTAAGGTAAATATCTTTAATGGTTAAGAATTCTTAAGAAATAAAAATTTTTAATAATCAAATAATGAGACTCTATAAATATAAAATGTGTCTTAACCTTTAGAATTAAGAGAGAGTTATAATAACTGTGATTTTTTTTTTTTTTTTTGGTGTAAGATAGATTTGCAAAGATATGAAAATGAGTCAAAGAAAATACCGAATTACATAAACACTAAGAAGCATGAAAATTAGGATTCTTTCAAGCACTCTAGATAGTATTTGTTTTTTAGTGTTTTGTATTTTTTATATTTTTTATATTTATAGTAGATTCTTCTTTATCATCCGTGAAAATAAACAATTGGGTTGAACTCTATTAAATATTATCTTTTGTATATGTAATTTATTTTGTATTGATCTTATTATGAAATATGTTTTTGCTTGCAAAATCTCAATAAATGGTATTACAGCAAGGTTGTCAACATCTCCCCATGAGTCAAGCGTTAAAGCTCCCCCTCATAGTTCAATTTGTGAAAAGAGAGATTGTTAAGATTATCCTTCATCAATTATGGAAGAGAATTTGTTGTTGCAAATTATGTTTATGAGATTGAAGACATGCAAGAGAAAATTTGTGGCAACAAGACACAATTGCAAGTGGAATCAAGATTGATTCGATAATGTGTAGTTAGATTTTTTTTTTTAAAGTCAATATTTTGATAGAATTTATGTTAATGTGGAAATTTGTTATATATTAATTCAAATTTTAAGTGAAAATCAATTTAGATTCCAATAAAATTCTATTGATCATAGAATTACTATTTGGTGATAAAAATATTTTATGTTACTTAGTATCATTTTTAAGATTTCTAAGATAATGTAATCACTGAGGTAATATTATTACCAAGGTGCGTGTATCACTCATGATTTAAAATTATTTTATTTGATTAATAATTATTAATTCATAAGAATTAAATATCATTGTATTTGGTATTACTAAAAATCAAATATTATTTTATTTAAAAGTACAAGAATAATAATTTATATTGTAATAATTATAAAAGTTATTGATTTTAATATTGATAACAATAATAATTTGTAAAATATAATAATATTTTATTTATTTTATAATAAAGTATGATTAAATTATTAAATTTATAAATAATTTATTTATTAGATAAATTAATTATTATAATATAAATTATATAAAAAATATTTGAATTAAAAAATAAAATAATATATTAAAACCATGATAAAAAAAATTATATTATATCTAAACCATTAAAAAAATGAAAATACACAAATAACTTTTAAACTTGTTACGAACATTAATTTGCAAATACAAAAAATTATAATATAAAATAATTATAATTTTAAAAAATAATAAAATTTTAATTCACATATTAAATAAGATATTGATTAGTGTTAATTTTAAATTAAATACTCAATTTAAAACTAAAAATATTATTTTATACAAATAAAAATTAAATCTTATCCACTTATAATAATTTAAGATCACTTTAAACGAAAATAAGGCTGTAAAACACATGCACGGTTAAGTCGGTAACACAG